>NW_022631082.1:2230589-2830589 GCF_010015895.1 Lontra canadensis
TACCGAGCCATCAGCTAGAGCGCGGGCACGCAAGTGCCACGGACATTTGCTCGGGGCATTCAGCTACAGACTGAACTGCCTGGAAAAAAAAAAAAAAAAAAAGCTGATTGGTACAACTAAAGCGGATCTCACCACGGAGCTGTTTGACTGACCGCAGGCACGGGGTTCTGATACAGGCGGGTCGGGTGCGGCTGCTGCGGCCTTAGTCAGACAGATCGCCTGGGAGAGACGAGCACGGCAGGATGGAGCCCCCACCGAAAACCGGCACTGACTAACACTGCCCCATTTATAGCTCTGGCGGGTGGGCGGGGTGCAGAGGGCGGAGCAGGGGGGCTGCGGGGTGGGGAAGAAATGTGTCACCGGCTTTGAATGAAGTTCAGGGGCAGTGTTTACCCAAGCAACGAGCCCTGGTAAACATTCGCTATCTCTGGCTCTGCTGAGGAGGAGGTGGGGGAGTGACACTGTTTTGGTCAGAATCCTCCCAGTGGCCACAAAGTGCCCGTCGTCAGGGGGAGGGTGTCCCGCTCCTGGCAGCGGGGACATACCTGCTTCCCCAAGAAGAGGAATATGCCCATTCTCCGGAGGGTCACCTGCGTTCCCAACTTTTTAGCAGGAATAGCAAGGAACATTAAAGAACCAGAAGGCTCTGGGTCTGGTTCCCGTCGCCAGCCATGCTCATGCGTGGACGCCGACACGTGTGGCCCACTGGGTTCAAGTCCTGGCTTTTCTGATATTCCCCAGCAGCCGCAAGGAAAGCATCATGCTGGAAAGCACTCGAGAAGGTTGGTCAGGTAATGATTTTATAAACACGAGGAATCTGATCAAAAAAGAAATTCCACTAAAGACTTAAGTCTCCAGCGGTGAGCAGTCTACAGCACAAATGGCTAGAAGTTGGGTTTTTTTCCCCCTTCCATTAGCTCCTCCGGCTTTATACAGGATGAAATATCAAAATGACAGCACACTTTCTGCCCAGGAGACCCCAGGTGGACCCCGGTCTACCTGTCATGGCAAATCAAATGCAAACTAATTTCATCAGAGAAAAATATATGCAGATGTTCAATTAAAACCTGCCGCCCGCAGTCCTGGCGCTTTCCGCTGGCTCTCATTGTTTGCTGAGTAACAACGGTTGCTAGGGACAACGCAGTCCACTCCCGTCTCTAAGAGCCTGTTGCTGGGCAACAGCAAGAATACTTCCCAAACCAAACAATGTCATCCCCGGAGCAATCCCCTCTATCTCACATTAACCAGATCTAAAAAAAAAAAAAAAAAAAAAAAAAAAAAAAAAAAAAAAAAAACCACCCTCCCAAATATGTAATCTATTATTTTCAGAAGCCCTAAGAGAAAGGCAAATAATCTCCTCTCCATAGCAACCCAGGGGGGAACAGTTTACCATATTTGTTCTGAAATAACAAAACCCAAGAAGGACCAGCTTTCCCCACAGTCAGCATCAGAACAGGGACTTCTAAAGTCCCTCCTGGTGCCGGGAGGAGAAAGTGCCTTTTTCTCCAAGAGGAAAGAACTTATTTATCATCGGGCAAACAATGTGGGATATTCATAGCTGCACACGGGTTTTCTGGGCAGGGGTCATACAAACTAAAACAAACTGAGGATTGAGCTCTTTGAAAAAGATGTAAGAACAGAGGAGTAGATACCTAGTTTAAAGAACTTTTGAAAATGTCATGTGTGCAAATAAATAGGTTGCAAACAGATCATTGACTCAGCATTAGAAATGCCTCCTGGGACTTTGCGGGAAGGAACCCAGAGCATCTGGCATCGCTGCATCTGCTTTTCCTGCCCCACTCAACAAGAGGAAGAGGAAGAGGAAGCCAGGACTGGGAAGCACAGGGACACACGGCCCCGGAAAGAGGTTACAGGGAGGTCCCTAGAGTTGGCCAATCTTGACCCACAGAGAGGAAAAAAAAAGCCAAAAAACCGAGGCTAACCTCAAAGCCAACCTAGTCTTGGCTCTGACCAGAGAAGTTTGGGCTTTGGAACTTGGAACAGAAGAGAACAGCACCCTGTCTTAGAAGGGGAGGGCAGAGTTCCAAGGGATATAAAATAAGGCCTTCATCTTATTTTGGTGGGGGTGGGGGGAGTGTGGCCAAGGATCTTAAAACCTGTTGGCAGAATGGGAAGCTTGTGACTCTAGCCATGGTGGGTCCGCATTTCAGGGTCTAAAGGCACCAGGCACTAACAGATCTGTGTGTGATTAAGGCATAACCCGGTAACTCTCAGCCCAGGTTCGGCTGACAAAACCTGGCCTTTGAGACAGACACGATGACACAGAGAAACCTTGTTTTCATTAGAGAGCATCCAGGAGATGTTCTTAGAATAAACAGGTTGGAATGGACATGTCCCCTTGAGAATAAGGGGCGGCATATGCCACACTGTTAAAATCTGAACCTGGGCTCCAGGAAGAGGGAGGATGTGAAGCCAGACTCTTAGGCCGTTAATGTGTAGCAAAGCGGTAATGCTGATCCCCAGGATGGAGGAGAGACCACCAGCAGCCCCACTCCTGCCGCCAAGGGGACACTGCCAATTCGGCCCAGACACCCTATCTGAAGGGAGGCTCTGGCACACAGCTGTGAGCGTCCCAAACCCCATCTCTGGAAAGAGGACTGACGCGGAGGCGGTCCTATGTGCCTTATTCATTGATCTCAATAAAACATACTGAGTGCCTAGCATGGGCCGGGCATTGCCCAGTAATCAAAACAGACAAAATTCCCTTCCCTTACGGAGCTTACATTCTAGTAGGTGGTGGGGATGGGTGGTGAGGGATAGAAACCGTGAATGAGATAAGAAAATCTATAATATGTCAGAAGGCGCTAGATGCCGGGGATGGGGTGGGGGATGAAGCAGAGGCAGGAGCACTGGGGTGAGCTGGGGTTGCAATCTTTACAGGATTGCTGATGCCTCCCTGAGAAGACTCTGAAGGACACAAGGAAAGTGAGGGACGAGCTATTCAGATACCTGGGGGAAGAGCATTCCTGGGGAGGGAACAGCCAGTGCAAAGGCCCTGAGGCTGGTGACCTGAGCCGAGTGAGCCGGGAGACAAGAAGGAGGGAGAAGGGTCCACACAGACAATCGTACAGGTTTTAGCTTTTGCTTGGGGTGAAGTGGAAGTGATCACAGGGTTTCAGCCCAGGGATGACCTGACCTGACTTGGTTTTAACCAGGTCCCTCCAGCTGCTGGGCTGAGAAGAGGAAAGAAGGAAAAGGATGGAAATAGAGCAGTTAGGAGGGCAGTGTGATGATCAGGTGAGAGATGGTGACATGGCCATGCTGGAATGACAGCCGCGGAGTGGGACAGAGCACTCAGAATGTGGATAAGTCCTCGAGGTGGAGTCAGGAGGATTTGCTAATGGGTTGGATGTGGAGCATGAGAGAAAGGAGTCAAGAGTAGCTCAAAGATTTTTGGCAAGTGAAAGGATGAAAGCAGGAAAGTTGCAGGAGAAGTAGACCTGGGGAGCACCCAGAAGAGGAGTTTTAAAGGTGTGAGGTGTGAGAGGCTCTTAAGACACTACGTTGGGATGCTGAAAAAGCCAGCGGAATATATATATGTGGGGCCTGAGGGGCAAGAGGTTGGCTGGAGTCATCAGTGTACAGATGACCTGGGCTGGAGTATCACTATATAGATGTAGAGATGTGGAGTGTCTCAGGATGTGGATTGAAGCCAGCAAAGTATGTAGGTGACATGGGCTGGAGCCATCAGTGTACAGATGACCTGGGCTGGAGTATCACTATATAGATGTAGAGATGTGGAGTGTCTCAGGATGTGGATTGAAGCCAGCGTATGTAGGATTGAAGCAGTGTATGTAGGTGACATGGACTGGAGCCATCAGTGTACAGATGACCTGGGCTGGAGTATCACTATATAGATGTAGAGATGTGGAGTGTCTCAGGATGTGGATTGAAGCCAGCAGTGTACAGATGGCCTATTTAAGGCCATGAGCCTGGCTGAGCTCCTCAAAGGAGAGCAGAGAAGAGACCCAGGGCTGGGCTCTTTGGCTCTCTACCACTTAGAGATCCTAAAGAGAAGGAAATCCTGCAAACGAGACTGAAAAGAAGTACAAGCAAGGGTGTCCTGAGCACTGATCGAATTGGAGCGGGGGGACGGTGAGAACTGACCACTGGACCGATTGCTGTGACATGACAGAGCAGTCCAGGGGAACCCTGGAGGCAAAGTCCACAAATGTTGACATGGATTCAAGAGTGGCCGAGAACTGTAGAAATGGAGACCCCAGGCACACACAGCTCTCGGGACATCTCTGCTGGAAAGAAAGAGAAGGGAAAGGCATGGCCACTGGTAGGGGAAGTCCAGGCAAGAGAGGATTTCTGACATGGAAGAAGTAACAGCGGTTGTGCACTGGGATGGGCAGGACTCAGTGGGAGGGAACGGGTACCCGTGAGACAGCGGTGAATGGCTGGTGGCGTGTAGGTGCATGGACGCGATGGGACGGAGAAATCTTGCAGGAGTGAGGGTCTGGCTGGAACCTGACCAAGCACATTCATCCACCAGCCCAGGACAGAAGGCAGAGCCTCAACCCAGATGCAGGGAGGTGGGGGTGCCCCAAGTCATCTTTGGGGGCTCTCAGTCCCCCATCACATATCTCAGCCAGGGGATCCCTCTGTGATGATTCCAGCGCCCTCCAAAGTCTTCTTAAGCCCGGGAGAGCCAGACCACTGGCCCATGCGAGGCTGCTGGGAGGCTTCTACCCTCAGTGAGGAGGAAGGCTGGAAGCCTTGGAGTGGGAACGGGACATCATGCAAGACGCCTCGGGTCTGTAGCTCTCCCGTCAGAGTCTCCCGCAGAGCCAGGCGGAGAAGGGCGACCTGGATCTGGGGACGAGCCCATCTGACCAGGCACAGGCCTGAAAGTCTGTGTTTCCCCCAAATTCATACATGGGAACATCCAATGCCCAAGGTGTTGGGAGGGTTATGGGGAGGGGTGAGGTCATGAGGGTGGAGCCCTCCTGAATGGGGTGAGAGGTCCCAGGGAGCTCCCTCCACCCTTCTGCTCCGTGAAGCCATAGCGAGACATCTGTGACCCAGAAGAGAGTCCTCGTGATCACGGCGGCACCTCGCCTCCCAACTGGGAACCATACGTTCCTGTGGTTTAGAAGCCAGCCTGTCTGTATGGTTCCAGTGACCTGAGCCAGCCCCACACTCGCCCCCCACCCCGCGGTCTCCCCCACAAACAGCCTTACAAAACCCACACACGATTGGCTCTTTTCATTGCCTCCTTTAGGATGAGTCAACACCTCTTTTCAAATCCACCAAAACGTCCGATCTTTCCACGCCCCACTGTTACCAGAGGTTAGCTCGAATCCGCCAAATTCTTCTGCCGTGTCAACGTACAAACGCGCAAGCTCAAATAAGAAAAAGTCCTAGAGTCGCACTGAAAAACAGAAGTGTATTTCTTGCTAAGTCATGCTAGAACTATGTGAGACTACCCAAAAATTTAATGTAAGATAAACAAGCATGGCCAGGAAGCCTGCTGTCCTGCTGTGGGAGTTGCAGAAGTAGAGGCCTGCGGTGGGGGTCACGAGCGCACGCAGCCCAGGGCCAGCGACACAGTGCGCTCTGGCCTGCTGGGGGCACCACCCGTTGGCGGCAGGGGCCTTAAGTCTCCAGGGTACAGATGCCTCGAGGGGCCTGGGACCCAGAATCTAGTCAGAGACCCAACAGCAGGACCCAGGGATCACTGAGGAAATGAAAATGAAGCCACGAAGGGCAGAATTGGAAATGTTTATCCAACCTGTCGTCTCCCTCCTTGTCTGGTCTCCGCTGTCCAATCCTACGAGAACAAAAGGACATTCTATTTCTGTCCCCATGAAAGTACCAACCCCAGTGCAAAAACAGTTTAAAAAAAATGTTAAACTCATTATTCTAATTAAATCCAAAGAGAGAAATATTGGAGATATTTTAGGTTTTTAAACAAACCTAATTAATTCTAAGAAGATACACTAAAATTGATTCCATTTTAGAAAGGCATTCTAATGATAAGGTTGGGGGAAAAATGTTGTTTTTTTTTTTTTTTTAATTTAAAAAGGTGCCATAAAACCTTGAAGATATTTTAACTGGGTTTCCTATTGCACAAAGATTTGCGATGGGCCCTCGTCTTCCTTGGGAGATGCTCTTGGCTGGCACACGGGTGGGCAGGACTGGCAGGCAGGAGACCCAGGGAGCTATTTGCACTGTCCCCACAAACACCCAGCTTTGTGAGCTGCTGGCTTGGAACTCCGTTCCGAGCTCCATATTAAGTCAGCTCCCGAGGCAGAGCAAAAGATAATTTTGGAAAAAACTGGAATAAAATGTTCTGGCTCTGCTTGGAAGGTGGCAAGAGCCACAAGAGGAGTCCCCGGAAACAGAACTCAGTGAGGATGAGTGGCCTCCCCTGACCACCACCGCCCCCCCCGCCAGCCCCTGTCAAGTCCCCCCAGGTCCAACACTGCTTCCAGTCCTCCTTGCTTCTTCTACAAGTCTCGGGGGTTAAGGTCAGCTCTAGCTGCTGGGTGATCCTGACCATCGTCACTTTTGAGAAGCAGTCACTTACTACTGCAGCATGATTTTTAAAAAGATAAATATTTGAGAGATTTTCATACAGGTAAGATTTGAGACTATCGAGATAAAGAAAGAAAGGCTGAACCAATAAAAAGCCCTCCAAGGCTTACTACCAACGGGAAGAATGGAGACACAATGGCATCCTGGGAAAGTCAAATCTCTCTCCCGATGCAAATTTCATGCTTCAGATGCAATTAAATGTGGCTGGCCGACCTCAGTGCTGTGGGACGACTGGCCCTCTCTGGGGATCTGCGGCATCTACCCAGCCTCTCAGTCAGCGCGCTAATGAGGGGAGCGTCCGGCGGGATGCAGGACACCAGCAGGAAGCTGCCAGATGCTTCCCTCTCTAGCAGACGCCAACTATGCATCTTGTCCTCTCTTGTGTGTGACCATGGCCAACCACGAAAGGACTTCCTGTGGCTGCGAGACAGGCCTCCCCAGGCTGTGGGGGCTCTGGGCAGCGCCCCAGTCAAGGTCAACACTCCAGCAGCCAGAAGACAGCCTGCCCAAAGCAGCCCCCCAAAATGAGGACTGTTGGGCCCAGGTTGGGGGCAGCTGTGGGGCTGGGGGCAGGGCAAGGTGCACCTAGGGAAAGGGTGCTTGCTGAGAGAGAGAGAGAGAGAGAGAGAGAGACGCATCAAGGGGCCAGTGCCCTCCCCGTATCATTTCCCCTCACTCCTCTTCTCCTCCGGGACCAGCACCTTCCTCCCGTTCAGTGCGCAACAGAGGAAAGCGTCCAGGGCCTGCACGTCTTCCCCTTGACAAGCAGCACGAGAAAAGCGAGGACAGCAGACAAGTAAGACCCTTCGAGCTGGCCACAGGCAGCCAGTGACTCAAGGCTTCCAGAGCTTCCATTTCTTCATTGGCGAATGGAGAAAATCAAGTCTGCCTACCCCTGTGGGTCACGGCACTAAAGAAAACAAAGCCTACGAGGCGTGGGGTTTCCTCGCTAGCCGCAACCGCAGTAAGTGCTCGATAAATGTCAGTAAATGCCGTTGCTGTGATTCCCTCCATTAGGGTGGCCAAGAGCGTCTGCCGATTTGTGCCTATTTAAATATCTGAAACTCTTAAAGCGGGACGCGCTTTGCTATTTGTGATTTCAGCGTCGTTCCCGGGCATACCTGTGGCGCTCGTCGTTCCGGCCAATACTCGTACCCCTTTCTGCCCCAGCATCGGGCCAACGCAGCGGCTCTCCTTCCAAGTTAATACCGCAGCCTTGCACTTACAACAGTTACATTTGATCATCGTTCCCGTTCCCTTCTCGGGAACCGCATCCTGCTGTGCAAACCTCAGGCCAGCTGCGGGGGAAGCAGAGGGTTCCGGACCCAAAGCAGGGTCGGCCTCCGAGCACCCCTCAAAGCCGAGGACGTGTCTGAGCCCGTGTAGTCAGACGGGGAGGAGCTGGCCAGAAGCCGGGTTTCGTTTCTCCCTCAGAATTTACCCTGCAGAAACTCACAGGTCCAAAGAGGCAAATGGCCAAGCACCACAGGCCAATGTTGGTAACCGCAGGTTCACGGTAACCCCAAAGTAGGAACAACGCAGCTGTCCGTCCGCTGATGAAACAAAATGCAGTCTAGCCGTACGACAGAATGTTACTCGGCCATGAGGACTGAAGCTCTGACCCACGCCATAGCGCAGGGACCTTGAAAACACGACGCTCAGTGAGAGAACTGGACACAGAAGGCCACGGATTGTAGGTCTCCGTTCGTGTGAAATGTCCAGAACGGACAAATCTGCAGAGAGTGGGCTAGTGGGTGCCAGGGCCTGGGGGCGGGGGCCGTGGGGTGACCGCTGCTGGGGATGGGGCTTCTTTTTGGGGTGAGGGCAATGCTCTGGAGTTAGACAGTGGTGATGGCCACATAACCTTGAGGCTGTATTAGAACCCACTGACGTATACCCTCTAGATGGGCCAACTTTGTGATAAATAAAATACACCCCCAAAAAGCTACAAAAATAAGATATAAGGGTAACATATCCCTGATGGCATTACTTAAAGTCACAAAAAATTACAAACCACTTCAATGTTCCTCCATAGTGAAGTCGTTAAATTATGGCACATCCTTGCTATGAGGCTATGAGGTCATCAGAAAAAAACACAGTGTGTTCTCTAAAGTAGCTCTGCCCGGCGCACGGCAGGCTCTCAACTATTTCAAGAATAAATTCACGTAAAAATGATGCAGCTGTATGGGTTCTAAAACAGGTGAATTCATTAAAATGTCTAGAAGGACACAAATCGTATTACTAAGCGGGCTTTCCTCATGGGAGGTGAGGGAGACAGGAAAATGAAAGAAACTTTTGGGGCGCCTCAGGGGCTCAGTCGGTTTAGCGTCTGACTCTTGATTTTGGGCTCAGGTCATGATCTCAGGGTCGTGAGGCTGAGCCCCGCCATCAAGCCTGCACAGGGCTCCACACTGATGGGGGAAACTGCTTCAGCCTCTCCCTCTGCCCCTCTCCCTGCTCACTCTCTCTTGCTCTCTCGCTCTCTCAAGGAAAGAAAGAAATATAATCTTTAAAAAAAAGAGAAAGAGAAACTTTCATTTCTTAATTGACTTCCAAGAATGATGGTCCTTTATAGGAACACGACTCTTGTGTTACTTACGTATCATTTTAACAGCTGGGATAACATCTGTAAGCACTGGAAAGCACATCAGTTCTCGTAACTTTGCACACTGTGCCTAGTGAATGCGGTGTGCACAGTGAACACCACTAGGGTTCAACTCACTTGATCTACACTATGCTGCCACTCTTGTGACCGGAGGTTTAACAGGAACTCAACACTGAACATCAAGAGGACATTTCCTGGACAGACCAACAGTGGTGCATTCGTACAAGGGACTACAGCTCAGAGAGACAAAGAACAAGCCACTGAGGCATGCAACGACCAACGTCAAAGGTATCACGCTGAGTGACGGCACTGGAAGCAGAGGATGGCGGCTAGGGGTCAAGGGTGGCATTAGGGTCCGGCTGCAGAGGGTCTGTTCAAGAGAATTCACTGGGGTGTTGGAGCTCTGCACCCTCTTAGTGGGCGCTGGTTCCAAGGATCTAGGTGTGTGTGAAAACTCACAGAGCGGTATACCCCGAAAGGTAAACACGACTGTATGTAAATGTGAGGTATAAATAAACAAAAAGGAACAAACTGACTGTTTTGAGTACCAGGCACTAGTCCAGGCTCTGTGAACAAGCCAGATCTTGGGGTGCTGACATCCTCATGCAGGGGAGTCAGACAGGAAACCCGTCACCAGGTATACAAGGTTATTTCAGAGAGATCTGGGCCAGGACAAAAGGACACAGCAGAGGGACAGAGCTGGCAGGGAGAGATGATGGAATGGGGTGCCCAAGCTTTTGCCGGGTCAGCTAAGGGTGTCATGAAGGATGGCACTGAGCTGAGATCTGGCCGGACATAGGAAACCGGAAGACAGCATTCTCAGTACGGGGAATAGTAGGTGTAAAGGCCCTGTGGCGGGAGAGGGCAGGGAGCTGGAGACAGCAATAGAGACCCTGAGGGCCTAGTCAAAAGTCTGGATTTTAGGGGCGCCTGGGTGGCTCAGTGGGTTAAAGCCTCTGCCTTCGGCTCAGGTCATGATCCCAGGGTCCTGGGATCGAGCCCCGCATCGGGCTCTCTGCTCAGCTGGCAGCCTGCTTCCCCCTCTCTCTCTGCCTGCCTCTCTGCCTACTTGTGATCTCTGTCTGTCAAATAAATAAATAAGATCTTTATTTAAAAAAAAAGTCTAGATTTTATTCCAGTTCCTGAGAGAGGCCCCAGAACAAGATATTCTGGTTTACGTTCTTAAAAGAGCGCTCTTCTTAGACTACTGGGAGGAAGAATAAAAGCAGGAAAACCAGACAGGAAGCTCCCATGGCACTTACTATTTCAAGATTTTAATAATAATTAATGCTTAAGTTCTTAATTGAGCTTATTAAGACCTATATATGGAAGGTGGACAGGAAAAACGTCATTTTATAAAGAAGCCAAGTAACATTATAAGCCCAGTAAACGAAGGGTTAACTAATTAAGTATTTAGTCACCATGAAAATAAATGATGGCCTCTACAATTTTAATGCAGGTAATTATACACTTACTCAATCACCACAGCCCACAAGCATCAGCTTGCTTATTAATTCAGTGTTAATTTTCCCTATTGACTTATATAGATGCCATTATCTAAAAATTAAATAATTTACAAGTGTACACTCATTTTTTAAAAAGGCACATAAAAAAATAGACGGAGGACCCGGACAAGGCGTTGAATCTATAGTTTGGTTATAGTTACGCACTGGTGGGAATTAATACAGCATGCTGATTTCAATCAGGGTTGGCCAACTTTTTCATTAAAGGGCCAGAGACCTTTTTTGGCTTCACAGGCCATAAGGTCTCTGTCAAAAGTACTCAGCTCTCACTGTTTCTAGAAAGCAGCCCAAGTCTTTAAGTAAGGAATGAGCACGGCTGCCTTCAGAGGCCCCACTGGAGCCTGGGGCAAAGGAAATCAGCAACCCTGACCTGTCTTTAAAATGTTGACATTTTGGGGCGCCTGGGTGGCTCAGTGGGTTAAAGGCTCTGCCTTTGGCTCAGGTCATGATCCCAGGGTCCTGGAATCGAGCCCCGTGTCAGGCTCTCTGCTCAGCAGGGAGCCTGCCTCCCCCCTCTCTGTCTCTGCCTGCCTCTCTGCCTACTTGTGATCTCTGTCTGTCAAATAAATAAATAAAATCTTTTTTTAAAATGTTGATATTTTGCTCATCCTGAAGTTTTTGGTGACATTTCTTTTGATGTTTAAAATACTGCATTAAAATAGTACTTATGTTGACAACTGAGTTTTTGGGGTTCCTTAAATTGTGTGCCCACGGTGAGTGCCTCACTTGCCTTACTCTAGTCCTGGCCTGGGGTCTGGTCCAATAAAACTTTCCTTATGGACATTGAAAATTGGAGTTTCACATAACTGTCATGTGTCACACAATAGCCTTTTTTGATTTTTTTTTTTTCCAACCGTTTGAAAATGCAGAAGGTATTCTCAGCTTGTAGGACTTATATCAACACCCAGACCCAGAACACCAGACATCTGTTTTTGGGGCAGAACATATCTGAACTTGCTGCGGAGTCGGTCCTCGGTCTGCCTCGTGCTTTCCTTTCTAGTAAGGACCACTGACTCTGAAGTACAACTCTCCCCAGCGACAGTGTGCAAGTCAACGGAGTTAACTACGCAGGCATCAACCAATGAGTATACGAGCACAGGATAAATTCGTAGGGTCTTTACTAAAGCTATAATCCCAGGTTTCAGCAGGTGTGACGGGACTCCCAAAATAGGAACTATGGAGGAATATAACATAATCCTAGAAGATACAACTGGAGAGTCTATCATTATTCTTTTGGATTGTGGTAACATACAGAACAGGATTTATCACTGGAACTGTTCGGTGAGCGCGCCAGCTCATTTCCGTTGTTGGGCAAACACCCCCACTGTCCGTCTTGCCAAAACTGAGACTCTGTCCCCATTAAACAGTAGCCCCCCCCAACTTGTCCCCCTGGCTCCCACTATCAACTTTCTGTCTCTGGTGTCTTGGGCCCCCACAAGGGGAGAACCATACAGTGTTTTTGTGTCTGGCTTAATTCACTGAGCATAATGTCCGCCAGGTCCAAACACGTAGCAGGTGTCAGATTTCCTTCCTTTTCACGCAGAATAGTCTCCTCCGAACCACAGCTGTGTTTATCCATTTACCTGTGGATGGATGCCTGCAAGGGTTCCACCTCTTGGCTTATTGGGAAGCATGCTGCTGTGAACGTGGGTGTCCGAGTCTCTGTTTTCAGTTCCTTGGGTCTACACCCAGGAGTGGAATTGCTGGCTTACATGGTGATCCTATGTGTAATTTTTCTGAGGACGCGCCTTACTGTTTTCCACAGCAGTCATATAGTTTACGTTCCTGCTAGCAGTTCCAAGGCTTGCGATTTCTCCAAAGCTTTGCCGACACTTGTACTTTTCTGTTTGTTTGGGGTTTTTTAACTGATAGCCATCCTGAGGGTGCAAAGCAGTCTTGTGTTTTGATTTGTGTTTCCCTAAGGACGAGTCAGGCAGAGCATCCTTTCATGTGATTGTTGGTCATTTCTACACCTTCTTTGGAGAAATGTCTACTCAAGTCCTAGGTCTACTTTTTGATTGGGTTGTTTCTTTGTTGTTGTGAAATTGTAGGAGTTCTTTATATATTCTGAATATTAACCCCTTATCAGATATATGATTTGCAAATATTTTTTCTTGTTCTTTGGGTTGCCTTTTCACTCTGTTAATAGTGCTCTCTGATGCACAAAAGCTTTTAAGTTTCATAAACCCCTATTTATCTATTTTTTCCCTTTTGGGACCTTGCCTTTGGTGTCATATTCAAGGGATCACTGCTGAATCCAATGTCATACAGATTTCCCCCTATGTGTTTTAGGTTTTTAGCCCTGACATTTAGGTCTTTGATTCACTTTGAGTTAATCTTGTGTGAGGTAAGGGTCCAGCTTCCTTCGTTTGCAGGCAGATATCCAGTTTCCCAATATGATTGGTGGGAAAGACTGTCCCTTCCCTACTGAATGGTCCTGGCACCCTCGTTGGAATAAGAGATTATAAAGAAGTCATTAAAGTAACAATACATGAAGATCTAATCTTGCCAGAAAGGGCACTCAAAACATGAATTTGTGAAAGAACCTGACATAAATGAGGTGAATTACTTCTTTCCCCTTGCAATAGTGAGGGGTATATCTGTGCACACTTTCTGTCTTCCGTGGAGACTTTCTCATGATTATTTTCAAATGGAATTTTTGCGTAGCTGACCGCACATCTCCACAGAGATACCCACAGCACATGAGGACCCTCGCCTTTTCTGTTTATTACCAAAGTGCTAGATTTCCATCTGATTCCTGGCCCTTCTAAAAAATCCAGAGAATGTCTGGAAGTGGTTTAAACTCTGCCACATGCCCATTCGTGTAGCTAAAGTAGGATCCTACAACTCGGTCTGTGAATTCACAAGGGTCACACTTCAGAGAGTCTATGAACCTGAACTTGAACGTGAAGTTTAAGTGCAGGTCCCATGTGTTTACACCCGTTCTTCTAGGGAGAAATTCCCAACTTTCGGCAGTCTCCCAAAGAGGTCCAGACTGAGGAAGGTTAGGAAGCACTGGGCTACTTGTCTTTTGTCTTGACATTGTGCCAAGACACTGTGCATTTGTCTTTTTTTAAACTTAAGCTGATAAACTCGAGGACTCTAGTTTAGACAATCCTCGTTGTATGACCCAGGCAGGTTGGTGGTCTTAAGGAGAAAACGACGCAATTCTCTTCCTGGAAGGAGGGGTGCGATGGCAGCCCTGGGCCCCAGTCACACACAGCAGAAACACTGGGCCAGTGACCACCACAGGAGGTGAGTGAGTCACATACCCCGTCGCTAGCGGGAAGCCACAGTCTGAAGGCAGCTAGGCTTCTTTCCCACCAGCCCACAGTTAGGAATTCAAACAGTCCAGGAATGGGTTATGCTAAGAAGTAGCTATACCTTCAATGACCAATTCGGCAATAATTAACCCACATGCCACCAAGCCCAGGACTGCAACAGATTTGCAACCTGAGAAAGAAACATCTGCCAGTGGGAAATAGAGAGGAGAAGGAAGAAGTCAGTTTTTTATAGGGTCCACCCCAGCTGAACCAAGAAAACACACCTAATTTGCCATCTTTGCTAGCAACAAGGAGATTAAGGGGAGGCCCCACTGACTTTTTTTTTTAATTAGAGAGGGAGAGAGAGAGAGAGAGTGACCATGAGAAGGGAGAGGGGCAAAGGGAGAGGAAGAAGCAGACTCCCCGCCCAGTGGGGAGCCCGACATGGGGTTCAATCCCAGGACCACGAGACCACAACTGGAGCAGAAAGCAGATGCCCAACTGACTGAGCCACCCAGCTCCCCCACGCTTATCCCAGAGAAGCCCGACACCAGTCCTGGCTCAAGCAGTGATTCCTAGGAATGTCTTAATTCTAAAAAAACTGGGCTACAACAGAAGATTTTGAGATCATGCAGAATTCATTTTAAGTGGGATTTTAGCGCAATCTGAAATGGCTGAGCCATCACACATTTTTGCTTCTTCTGAGTCACTGTTACAAGTGTGTTGCAATAAGAAGACCAGTGGTTGGAGACGTCGGTTTCTCCCACACGGGAGCCCACCTCCTTGCACCTGCAGCAGTAACTCATCTCAGAAATCACTCCCGGGTGCCGTGATTTGCACACCGAATCCCCCCAGAGCTGAGGCAACCTGCCGAAAGAAAGCGTTCGAGTACTGAAGAGCCAGAGACCAGAAAGAAGAGAAACATGCTTCCTGGCCGCTGAGCAACTTCCCACCCTAGAGTGTTGGTCTAAACCTGACCCTGGCTCTCAGGGGCCTGAAAGACGAGGAGGAATGTCATGGAGAAAAAAGCCAGGGTGCTGCGGAATTAAAAAAAAAAAAAAAAAAAAAAAAAGGCACAGTCTCAGAGACATAAAAAGTCAAAGGGGGCTCAGCTGGCAAGATGGATGTGGTCAGAGACTCTCCTTAATTACAGCCAAGAGGAAAAGCTAATAAAATAAGTATCATTCCTCTTGCCATTGGAAGAAGCAAAAAATGTATATATAGTAATGTTAATCACTAGTGGCGAGTCTAAGGTGTTCGTGACTCTCTGAATCAGCATTGTCTGTATATACGCGTGCTGTTACACTAGCACTAGCTCTAGTCGAATATAACCTGGACTGTTTGTTAGACCAGCTCTTGGTCAACTTTTTCGGTAAAGGGCCCAATAACAAATGTTTGTGGGTCAGATGGTCCCTGCTGACACTTACTCAACGCCTCTGTTGGAGGGCAAAGACCACCACCACCAAGATGTACACTAATGAGCATGGCCATCTGCCCACAAAATTCCATTTATGGATACTGAAATGTAAATTTCACATGATGTCATATGTTCTCAAATATATTATCATTCCGTTTATTTTTTTTCAACCATTTGAACATAAAAAGTTATTTATGAGCTCTTAGTCATCCAGAATCAGGTAGCAGGTTGGATTTAGCCCAGGAGCTGGTTTTCTGAACCTGTACTAGATTCAAATGTTTGGACTTGTGTCTCTAAAAGACAGCCTAAAATAGTTCTGGATAAAGAGACAGGAACCAAACAGCACATTTCATTTACAAATAGCATTCTGGAAAACGCTGTGCCCATATGGTCAGGGACACTCCTGTAAAGGAGGACAGCCCCTATGTCCTGTTGATTCTGACCCTGCCACCGTTCCACTGCCTTGTCATAGTTCTTTTTTTTTTTTTTTTAAGATTTTATTTATTTATCTGACACAGAGAGAGAGATCACAAGTAGGCAGAAAGGCAGGCGGGGGGTGGGGGGAGAAGCAGGCGCCCCACTGAGCAGAGAGCCCGATGTGGGGCTCGATCCCAGGACCCTGAGATCATGACCTGAGCCAAAGGCAGAGGTTTAACCCACTGAGCCACCCGGGTGCCCCAACCTTGCCGTAATTCTGACGTGTGTCTTGCACCTTCACGATTCAGGGTCTTTGGGCATTTCACAGAGGAAGAGAAATGCATGGATGTAAGAAAACTGTGAGAGATGACATCTTTAAATAGCCATTTCTCCAAAGAAGGTATACAAATGGCCACTGAGCACATGAGAAGATGCTCAACACCATTAGCCAACTGGAGGATGAGAGTAAAAACCAAACAAGTACCACCACACACCAACTGGGTTGGCTATGACAAAAGCAAGGGAAAGCAGCATGTCAGTGAGGAGGAGCTGGAGCCCTCCTATGTGGCTGGTGGGAACGGAATATGGTGCAGCTCTATGGAAAACACTTGGCAGTTCCCCCAAGTAGTTGAATACAAGTGACCATATGACCCAGCAACTCCACTCCTGCGTATCTACCCAAGAGAAATGAAAATCTATCTGCACACAAAAGCCTGTCCACACGTGTTCATAACAGCATTACTGGTAACAGCCAGAAAGAAGAAGCCACCCAAATGTTCATCAACAGATGACTATGGCCAATCCATACGCTGGAAGATTACTTAGCCGCGAACACGGGCAAGGCGCTCACACGCACTGCTCTGGGGACAGACCCTGAACCCACGATCCTCTGTGAGGGAACCAGACACAGAAGGCCACACATGGTGTGAGTCCACATGTGGGAGATGTCCAGAACAGGCATATCCGTGGACAGGAAGGGGGCTTGTGGGTGTCGGGGATGTGGGGGTGACTGCTTAATGGAATAGGGTTTCTTTTGAGGGTCATGGAAATGTTCTAGAGTTAGATGGTGGTGTGATGATGGTTGTGTAACATTTCAGATATCCTAAAAACCACTAAATTGTCCTTTTAAAAAGATCCATTTTTTAAAAAGATTTATTTATTTTAGAAGGAATGAGCACACAAGCCAGGGAGAGGGGCAGAGGGAGACAGAGAGAGAGAGAATCTCAAGCAGACTCTTTGCTGAGTGTGGAGCCTGAATGCGGGGCTCGATCTCACCACCTTGAGATCATGACCTGAACTGAAACCAAGAGTCAGACACTTAAGCGACTGAGCCACCCAGGTCCCCCCAAGAAAGGTTGACATTATGTTCTGTGAATTTAATCTCAATTTTTATCCTTTAAAAAGGTGACACAGCAAATGTGTTGGAAAATGCCAGACAAGCAGAAAAACAGAGGATATATAAATTAAAACTGTCCCTATGTTCTTTACTTTAGAAGAAATGAAACGTGATACCACTCAAAACAATGAGAAAATTAGGCCTGAGAACTTGTAAGTTCAAAATCCCATTCTTTAATTAAAGTTTTTATTTTTAAGTAATCTCTACACCAAATGGGAGAACTCAAACTCACAACCCCAGGATCAAGACTGAGCCAGCCAGGAGTCCCAGGGTCAAAATCCTTCTTAAGATTTCCAGAAACAAACTTTGCTAACAAGCAAAACTCCCTTTGCACACAGTCCCTAAGAGACTTTCTGTCTGGAAACCTCCAGTGACAGGGAGCCTAAGATGTAAGGAAGTCAGTTTTAGAAGTGCCGAAACATTTGCTTAGACTGGTCGGGTCCACAGAATCAGTGGAGGGGCACCAGGGAGAAAAGGGCAGCTGGAGGAGGGCGCTTCACCATGACTCGAATTGAGAACAGGGCCCAGTTTTGGAGCCGAGAAAATTACAGCCCTATGTGAACATTACCACTGGAGAAAGGGCGGGTGGTTTCTAGAATATTCTACACTCATGAAGCACAAAGAAAGAGACACCAGATTAGGTTCGTGTCTCAGAAATCTTAAAGGGTGTTAAAAAGATGGGGCGCCTGAGTGGGTCAGTTGGTTAGGTCTCCGACTCTGGGTTTCAGCTCAGGTCTTGATCTCAGGGTCGTGAGTTCAAGCCCCACATTGGGCTCCACAATGGGTGTGGAGCCTACTTAAAAAATAATTAAGGCAGGTAGGTAGGCAGGAAGGAAGGTAGGTAAACAGAAAACTATGACCCATTGCCTTTAAAGTGAGAGGAAGGCTCAGATGAAGGACGGATAACCTTCTCCGTGATCAAGGCGTTGGGTTTCTGGTTTCAAACAGCACAGCGTCAAGGTGGACGTATCTACACTACAGCGGAAAGACCAAGGTTGGAGCACAGGCTCTGCGGGCTGCCCAAGCGAGCTTCCTCCTCGAACTGGAAGAGCAGATGCAGCAGCAGGGCCGGGTCCTGGCTGGCACGCGGAGGGCAGGACCCGGGGTGCAGGTCCTGCCTGGATGGAGGGTGGCCCGGGGGTGGCCCGTGGGACTGCGGGGACAGGTGTGCTGGGAGGGCAGCAGAATGAACACTTTGCTCGAGGACCAAGGTGGCAAGGAGTTGGAACCAAGCATCAGCAGGGAACTCAGAGGGGCGGGAAAATACCATCGCTGGGGAGAGTCAGCTCAGAGCCAGGGCAACAAGCGTGAACTTGTGTGGGCACAAACCGGCTGGGTGGCTGGGCCTCTCCCAGAGGCACACGCGGGCCTGGGTGCTGCTCGTGGTGACAGGCTGGGGCTGAGTCAGCCACCTGTGGGCTCGGAACTGGGCAGAGCAGAGTGGACAGGGAACAAGTTTCGGAAGCAGGTGCTGGTCCAGAGAGGGGCGACAAGGGGTCTGAAGACCTCTGGAACGGCAGACAGAATCCGATGGATGGGTTCACTGTGCATATCCCGGGGGGGGGGGTGCACGTGTTTTCACCGGATTGCCCCAAGGTCTGTGAGCCACTCTGCTCCGGGTGGGACAGGGAGTTGAGGGGAAAGGACAGGCATCTCATCAAGGTGACCACGGAGTGGGTGGGGGCGGGAGGCAAGAGTGCGGTGGACACGCTGGGGATGGTGTCACACAGGCAAGGACACAGTGCAAAGGAACTTTCCCTGCAGGGTTGGCGCGTGGACGTCCGTGAAAAAGATTTAATGCAAAGGGAAGGAAGTCCCTTCCACCCAGATATTCCCCTTCCGGGAATTTGCAAACATCCCACACATGTGCACAAATACGTTGGACAAGGATGTTTACTGCAGCATTGTTGGTAAAGTGAAAAAGGATAAACCCAAGGCCCCTCGATAAGGTGCTAATTTAGTACCGGGAGGCACAGCGAGCGGTTCAGTGGGATCTCATGCAGTTATGAGAAGGGATGAAGCCAACACAGAGAGGGATAAGGAAAGATACAGACTAAGTATTAGATGAGAGCGAAGGTGCAGAAAAGCGGGCATAATGTGATCCTTTAAAAAAAATTTTTTTTAAAGATTTTATTTATTTGACAGACAGAGATCACAAGTAGGCAGAGAAGCAGGCAGAGAGAGAGAGAGAGAGAGGAGGAAGCAGGCTTCCCACGGAGCAGAGAGCCTGATGTGGGGCTGGATCCCAGGACCCTGAGATCATGACCTGAGCCGAAGGCAGAGGCTTTAACCCACTGAGCCATCCAGGCACCCCGTGATCCTTTTTTTTTAATACAGAAAAAATATTAGCTATAAAAGGAGCAAGATGCTGACACTCACAGCCCCGTGGAGGGACTCCGAGTCCATGATGCTCAGGGAGGGAACCAGACACAGAAGGCCACATGGGGTGTGAGACCACGTGGGTGACATGCCCAGAACAGGCCCACCATGGACAGGAAGGGGGCTCATGGGTGTTAGAAGCTGGGGAGGGGTGGGCGAGGACTGCCAACGGAGAAAGTGTTTCTTTTTGGGATCATGGAATGTCCTGGAACTAGACAGTGGTAATGATTGTATAACCTCGTGAACATACTAAAAAAGGGGGAGTTTTATGGCATATGAATTACATCTCAATTAAAAAATAATAATGCGTCAGTGTGTTCGTTTTATAGGCATACAAAATACCTGAGAGGATCCACACCGAACTGTGTTAGTGGTGGGAGGGGCAGAGGAAGAGGGAGAAGGAAGCCAGGGGCTCTTTTTTTCCTTTATATTTTTGGGCCCTCTTTGGAGGCTTTACAATGAAATGATTTCCCTGACGTAAAAGAGGAAGGAAACAGACTTATTGGGGACTGCCCAGAAGGATCCCGAAGTCCTGAAATGTTCACTACAGAATTCTGGGTCAAACCGCTCAATGGCCCGGAGGGGACATCCACGTGCAAAGCCCAACCACAACCACTTCACAAAATAGAAAACCCTAGAGTCAGGTGGGCGGGGCTCCTCACGCCTTGGGACTGACCCAAGACCGCGGGCACTGGGAAGGGTGTGAGCGGCCGGTTCGTAGCTCAGACAGCGGTCGCCTTTTAAAAAGAACAGTGACGACCCAAGTGTCCTGCCTGTCTTTGTTTTGACACCTCGGGCCATCTGTAGCTACTGGGCCCCTGGCACGTAGCTCGTCCAAACTGGGATGTGCTGTGAGTGCAACATAGGCACCGGATTTCAAAGACTTCGTGCACGAGACTGCAAAACGTCTCGATGAAAATGGGTTTGCATGGATCGCATGTTCAAATAACTATTTTGTTGGACATATTGGATTGAATAAAATATGTTATTCAAATTAACTTCACCTGTTCTTACTTTTTCACTGTGGGTACTGGGAAATTTTAAATCACGCAGGCACCTCGCATTACGCTTCTACCAGACAGCTGTGATCTAGGACACTTCTAGAAGGAATCACTGAACTGTGAATTCACAAATATCTTATGAGACCCTATTCTCCTAGAAAGTATGCAAAATGATTGCTAGAGCCTGGTAAGATGTGCACCTGGTAAGAACTCTGAGTCAGTTCAACAAGTAACTCCTCTACTTGGTGTCCCACAAAGCCCGTGAGACATGGTCTCTGTCCTTTCACCTTGGGAGAGAAAAGGAGCTGCGCCAGTGACTATGTGGCACAGGTGACAGGTAGAGACTCCAGGTGGGACCGGGCACCATAAACCGGGGGCCGGAAATCTGGAACGGTCCTATCCTGGACCATGTGGAGGGGCAGGATCTACCAAGGTCGCGTTGGGTGGGGCAGACAGGGAGGAGGGACTAGTTCAAGAGCAGGACTGGGCACAGCAGGGTGTGTGCAGTGGCCTGGACGGGAGAAGGGCAAAGACACTGAGCGGGTTGGAGCAGAGGGCACAGGCGGGGGTTCTTGGGGAAAACGGGCTGGGCCACCCGGAGAAAGGCTGGGAATGTCGGGTGGAGCTTCTGGACTCCGTGCCACGGGGCAGAGGTCAGCAGACCAGGGCCCGAGCCCAGCCAAGCCCCGCCCAGTCCAGCGCCTTGTTTTGCATGGCCTGGAAGCTAAGGATGGTCTTTATAGTCGTCAATGGCTATTAAAGGAAAATCAGAGTCACGATATTTTGTGATATACGAAAATGATATGAAATTCACATTTCAGTGCCCGCAAATGAAGTTTGACTGGCATGCGGCCACACCCACTCGTTTATATGTCGTGGAGGGCAGAGTGAGCGGTTGTAGATAGAGACCCGGTTAGCCCCCAAAGCCTAAAATATTTACTCTCCGGTCCCTGCTACAGAACGTTTGCAGAAACCCCCTCTGCCCCACTTCGCTTGGAATACTAAAAGATTCTGTGGGCTCTCTGCTCAAATGAAGTAACGGCACTTTTGCTGATTTGCAGAAAAACACGTCATGGAAATATTTCTCCAATTAAAGCCAATTTACCCTACAAATATTTCTTTTTTTTTTTTTTTTTAAGATTTTATTTATTTATTTGACAGAGAGAGATCACAAGTAGATGGAGAGGCAGGCAGAGAGAGAGAGAGAGGGAAGCAGGCTCCCTGCCGAGCAGAGAGCCCGATGCGGGACTCGATCCCAGGATCCTGAGATCATGACCTGAGCCGAAGGCAGTGGCTTAACCCACTGAGCCACCCAGGCACCCCCCTACAAATATTTCTTAAGCCCTTGGTACAGGTTTCCTCTTCTCTGCTAGCGACCAGCAGTACACAACACAACACAACACACTCTACAAGTCCCCCATCGCTGGGAAACCCTGGGCCAGCCTGTTGCGCCAGATTAGACGGCAGAGGTTTTAAAAGGCGTGAGCTGTTAGTGGCTACTGCACTCCACTATCCTATTTCGTAATTTAATCATGTTTTATTTACTAAAAACACTGCGGGTGCATGTCATCCAATGCACTGATATTCCATAGTGTCACACAAAGACGTCATGCATTGTGCAACTCCCCCCCCCCACCAGCAGCCACTTTAGGCCACTGTTGAGGGCAGTGGGAGCATCAAAGGGTCGGAAGAAGGCGGACCGGAGGCCGGCGCACGTCCTCCTGAGGGCAGCGGTCGGAAGTTCAGCTAGAGTCTCTGAACTAGAAAGGCACGAGCAGGAATGGGAAGGACGGGCTCCGAAGGGGACACGCAGGCAGTGGAGGGATGGGGGGGAAGGGGAGAAGGCAGCGGGACCCCCCCACCTTCAAAGCTGACCACTGAGATGACGGTAGCAGGATAATCGTCTCCCCTTCGCTCGCAGCGCTGCTGTCCTCACCGGCCGTGGGCCCACCTGCTCTAAAGCTACAGGGAAGAGAAGGCGAGCGCTGACCGAGAGCGACCCTGTGGCCAAAAAGCAAGCGGAGCTGGGTCCCGCAGGAGGAAGGACCCCTCTGCTCCCCACCCAAGGGGCCGGGAAGCACGGGAGGCATTTTCCCCCCTCGTCCGGGCCTGCTGATCCGACTGACCCTGCTGGGGCTGTGCCAGGGTTAGAAGGAATGTGTGTAAAACACCAAGCGTATGGTAGGTGCTCAGGGTAGGAGGCCGTGGCAACCCTTTGTTTTTTAAAACACAACCTTGGGACCTAACGGTTATGACTGCTAAGAGCTGGCTGCTTTTTCTTCCCTGCCCCATCTTCAGGCTACTCTCTGCCTTTCTTGAAAAACCCTCCTTCCTGGGTCTAAGCACAAGGATTTGTGAGAAGTGCTGGGCTGCCAGGCGGCTTCCCCTCACGAGCCCCCCCCCCCAAACCCCCGCCGGCTGCAGAAGGCAGTCTCCGCTGGAAACGCCCGGGATCCAGGGAAGCAGGTCTCACGGGGGAACACGAACCACGGCTGCTTGAAAATATGTTCCTGCATCCAGATGTCTCCAGTTCCCTTGGACGACAATCCCTATGGCACTGGAAGGTCTCAGAGAAGGTCTATGGCACACTGAAGGATGGATGTGTCATTTTAGCTAAGAGCTTCGGAAACGGACAAGTGAATGTACAGTTATCTGAGGGTCTCTACCGGCAAACGACAAGGCGGGGGGCCTTGCTCTCTGTGAAGGGCATCCCAGCCTGTTAACTGGTTTCTACTTTGACCGGCGTTAACAGTTACTTCTCTTCCCAGCGAGAAACGTGACGGTCTAACTAGAATCTGGAACTCCGTGGCAGAAAGCTCAGAAGTAGGGGCTCGCCCCAGCCTGGGTGGGTACCTGGCTCTTGTTCGCGCTTTCAAAGATAAAAAGAAAAAGGGGCCACGGGAGGGGGAGTGCCTTTAATCAGATGAGCTTCCGTCCACACTCACCCCACACACATCCACCGCCACCACTGGGGCCCATGACCTCGAACCAGCACCTGCCAATGGGAACAGCTCCCGAGCTGGGGAACAGCGCTGGGGAAATGGATCTTTCAGGAAGCGAGCCAGGGTTAGAAATATTTACCCACAACCTTGAGGGGTCCTCGTAACTACTTCCTCCAGCCCAGCAGGGCAGCCTTTCAAACCTGCCCCAAGTGCGAGGGCCACCTGTTGATGACCGGGATTTGTTTCACATCAACTTTCTGACCAAGTGAAATCTTTGAAAAGTGCCAAAGCAGAACAAGCATGAATTGAGAAGCTGCAATTGGCTTAGACACAGAATGAGACATTTATTATTCTCCACTGTATACACGGCTCCTTCGGAGAACCCAGCTGTGGTTGGGTTCTAAGGCTCCATCACCGCCACCCCCCCACCAACTAAGTTCCCTGCACTTTCTGGAAAAGAATGTGACTTGCGATTTTAGCAGAGCAAAAAGGGGAGTCAATGAATGGTAAGGGCCTTCGATGAAGATTTCTTTGGGGATTTGGTAAAGGAACACTACATGTCGAAAGGACTGGAATGTTAATCTCGACTGAATCAAAAACATGGCATTTTTAGGGCTACTGGAGCTCAGGCCAGGGTTTCACGAGGTCTGATTTTTGCTAAAACCAAAGGCTGCCGTGACCCGACGCGTGCCTCACTCTCGGAAGAACGCTCTGGGCTCCGGTGTCTGAGACAAACACGAAGCACCGTGGAAAGTGTGGCAGGCCCCGCTGCCCCTGTCCTCCAGGAACTTACGACCAAGAACATTCCATGAATCACTACCACATATACAAGGAGCCTCGGGCGGCAGCAATGCAGCAGTCACACCCCTTCTGACCGAAGAATCCTAGGGTCCCCAACTAGGGTTAACTCTCCCCCCACAGGGGACATTCGGACATGCCTGAAGACACAGCTGCTGTCACAACCTGGGGGGAAGGGGTGGGCGCCCCTGGCCAACGGAGGCCAGTGGAAGGTCAGCATCCTGAAGGCGCTGGAGAAAGGCGGCCCTAGTCCTAACATTTGTCTGCCCGGCTCGCTACATTGGGTCTCAGGCTTCCCTGGGAAGAGAGCCCCAGACAAGGGTCCTGAGAGAAAAGATTTTGCTGAGTAGATGTGACAGTTCAGAGAGAGGGCAGACAAAAGCGGGAGACCCGTGTAAGGCGTGGTGAGTCCATCTGGAGGACTGACTGACGAGGAAAAGGATCTGAGGCCCGAAACGGCCTTGAACGCTGAGCTGAGCACCACGCGGTTACAGCAAAGGCCTGGGGTTTGGCCTCTGGGAGCAGAATGTGCCTGTGTGACCCTCCGCCGCAGCCCAGAAGGCGGGTGGGAGGAGAGACTGGGCAGGAAGCATCATCGGAGGCCAGGCAGCTGGGCTCTGTGCACGGACAGGGGGTCGGCAGGGCACACTCCTTGCTCTTTGGCACCCAAGCATTAAGTACTGCTACCAGAGCTGGGGGTGGCCGGGGGGCCTGCCCACAGCATGGGGAGGGACGAAGACTCCGGTCACCCCTGTGGCTAGAATGAGGACAGACACCAGGCTTGGACAGATCACCCAGGCGGGAGGAACGTGGGAGCCCGCCACCCCAGGGGGGAAATGGGGACACCATGTCACTGCCCTGTCGCTGCTCTGCGGCACCTCTGACCTCTGACCCCCCCCCCGCATTCTGTGACATTAAATCACCCCCAATCCAGGAACCTTTGCTTCTGGCCCCCCCGCCACCCCGCAGTGTCCCCAGAGGGCACTGTCCGGCCGAAAGATGCATGCCCAGGTACGAAGTGGGATGAGCAAGCAGCCTAGTCACACGGGGCTTCCAGAAATACATTCTATGTTCTCCTGTGGGCCATTTCAAGAGCTGCTGGGACAACCAGGCCATGATTTGCACAACGGAGAAGCTGCTGAAAGAGCTCCCGTCCGTGCTTCTGCCACAGCTCAGCTGCCACTGGCTGCCGACCATTTCCGATTTGTGCGGCATCTTCCACCGTCCTCACTTGGCCCATGAGGCTACATGACACACTAAGTACTTGACCCGGCATGAGCTCCTTGGAAGCTTGCTGGGGGCGAGGGGGTGGGGCGGCGGCTCACATAGGACAGAGACTCCTGGAGAGCAACTCACACACAGAAGTCCCCACGAAGGTGAATTCTTCTAGAAAATGAAAAATTCTTTTAAAAATCAGAAGCATGGGCGCCTGGGTGGCTCAGTGGGTTAAAGCCTCTGCCTTCGGCTCACGTCATGATCTCAGGGTCCTGGGATCGAGCCCCACATCGGGCTCTCTGCTCAGCAGGGAGCCTGCTTCCCCCTCTCTCTCTGCCTGCCTCTCTGCCTCCTTGTGATCTCTGTCTGTCAAATAAATAAATAAAATCTTTAAAATAAATAATAAATAAATAAAAATCAGAAGCACATACTTGAGGCGATCTTCCGTGGGTCTGGGGTTCTAAATCTATTTTGTCCTGGAAACAGGCTACATCCGCCCATGTTCTGAGGATGGGGGTGGTGGGGAGCACTGCCTGGCCCTTCCCTTGGGTTCTCACCGGCTAGGCAGGAGCAGGAGCACCTATCTGGGGGTTGGTAATGTCAGGGGCTGCTGCTTCCCAGGCCTTCCTCTGCGGGTCACCTTTCAGATAGAAACATAGCCTAGAAACACGGCACTGTTTCTAGAAGATAAACAGCTTTCATTGTAAAAATAAAAACATAATTAGGTGTGACTGCAACTCTAGCAGCAGACTCTCTATCACTAGTACAATTTCAACAGTGTGCGGTGGAGACAGGCGCTCGTGAGCCGGGCCTTCTGTCTGTGGCTGGGGTCTGGCCCTTTCCTTTCTTCCCACGGGCAGGCCTCGTCTAATCCTCCTGGTCTCTACAGACCTCTCTCTCCCCGGGGCTTGGTCCTTGCCTTGCTCCCCTTTCCGCCTCAAAATCCCTTCTAGATCTCCTCCGTCCGGCATTTGTCACAGTAGCCAAATGGTGGCAACAACCCACGTGTCCACTAGCGGATGAGTGGGCGGACACGGTGTGGCCCATCCACACCCTGGGCTTTCATTCAGCCACGAGGAGGAAAGCCATTCTGGCACACGCTGCGAGGTGGGTGAACCTGGAGGCCTTTGTGCGCAGCGAGAAAAGCCAGACACCAAAAGACACACGTTCTATGATTGCACACGTTCTAGAAACGTTCTAGAATCATTTAGAAAAGGTAAATTCAGCGGGACAGAAAGTAGATTAAAGATTACCAGGGAGGGTTGCGACGGAACTGGGAGTTTCTGCTCCTGGGACCTGAGCTTCTAGTTGGGTGACAAAGACATTTTGGAACGAGTGACCACAGGCCATCGCGAATGCACTCAGTACCGCCAAACTGCACACCTGACTATGGGTAAAACAGCAAATTGTCCCTCCCGTGTATTTTGCCACAATTAAAAAACAAACCACTTTCCTCTGCTGACTCTTCATTGGTTCCTGCTTCTGTTCTCACTGCGCACCCGCTCCTTGGATGGCTGAGAGGACCACCTGTATTCTGACGGCTCCTAGGAGCTAACCCCGAGCCCGCACCGGCCTAGGCAGCTCCAGACCCTGCAACCCAGCTGCCTACTGGAAAGCTGTCCCCACGCGGATGTCCCCTTGAGACGCCTCAAGCCGGCCAAGCCCTTGCGGGAACTCATTACTTTCCCCGCCGGACACCAGCTTCTCCCGTGGTCCCTGACTCATCACAGTGACACACTGTGCCGGATCCCCAATGCTGGGCGCCTGGGAATCACCCTCCCGGACCCTTGGCCCAGTGAGTCCCTAAGTCTCCGAGCCCCTGAGAATCTGGCTGCTGTCTTCCCCAGTGCCCCCTGGCCTGTGCTGTCAGGTAGGCCCCTGTCGCCCGTCAGCTGGACTATAACTCCAGATTCCAGACTCCAAGCCTTTGGGTGCACCCTCCAAAACCATGCCCAATCACAAAGCCACGTCGCCACTGTCTTGGCCCAGCGCCAGAGACAAGCCCCACTCATCCAGCCTGGGCTCAGCACACTTTTCCTATAAAGGCCCAGACAGTAAATACTTTGGGTTTTGCTGGTCACCTTGTGCTTCTGTCACAAATACTCTGCAGTTCCCTTGCAGAAGCAGCCAGAGGTGGTGTGTAAATGAACAGTCGGGGCTGAGTCCCAAGAAAGCTTTACCCACGGGCACCAGCTGCAGGCTGGATGGACCTGGGGGCCATAGTTTTCTGACACCTACTCTTCTCTCCCCCCTCATCTCCCTTGTACCCTGAACCCAGCCCAATCGCCACTGTCCCCACCCACTGTCCCCACCCAACGGCCTGCCCCACGGCGAAGTCCAGCACTACCACTTCTGAGACCGCCTCCCTCTCCTAGTTGCTCTTGGTCTTTGTAGCTTCTGAGGCTGGTGCCTGACTCTGAAGAATGAATGAACGAACAGATGTCAGAGGTCCAGAAAGCAGCTCTTTCAGTAAACAGCTGGCCACCGCCAAGCAGCCCTGGACTTAGACCATCTAATTTGTACTCAGAATAGCATCCAGAATCTTCCCCATGGCCTTTGGGGACCTCCGCCTTCCTCCTTTTGCTCACCAGGCATCAATCTCATGGCTGCCTTTGTCTGTCGAGACAGGGTCCCGCTGTGTCCTCCAGCCACAGGGCCTTTGCACCTGACCCCCACCCCAGGCCTGGAAGACTCTTCCCTCTGACCTCCACACGGCTGTTCCTCCTCCTCATTTCAGTCTCAACTCAACTGTCACCTCCAGAATAGCAACCCTGGGCCCAGTGGCCTAGTTATCACACACATGCACACGCTCAGACTATGCACACGCTCAAAGTAACCACAGAGGCCTCGGTCTTACAGACTTACTGCCCATAGCATGCCTGGGCTGCCGGACACCGGAAGTGAGAACAACCACTGTACCAGGGCTTCCATGAAGTACGATGCATTTTTAATGGCTGTATGAATTTTTCCCCATTTTTTCAAACACGGACTATGGCAGGTGTGGTCTGACTCACAGTGTCTGATAACCCCTTGCTGTAATGTACCACCTACAGGTTTGGGGAGTCAGCTCTATTTCTTGTAAAGTCAAGGGAATCAAGAAAATTGAAAATAAGAAACAGGAGCCGCCAGGGCGCACAGCAGGGTTCTCGAATCATAAGGCAGGAATGCATTTTGGGGAGCGCGAAGGGGAGCTCAGCCAGGAGCCGGGCCAGCCTGTCGGCTCCTGAGGGCCTGACTCGAGTCCTGGCACGAACAGTGGGCTGGGTCTCACTTCTGAGTGGCGGGTTTCCAGGCTCCGACCAGGATGCACCCACGAGCCAGCGGTAACAGAGAAGGGAAACCAGTTTCTAGGCATCCTCGGGTGTCAGTTCTGCTGGCAGAGCTGGCCACTTGCCAGGGCCCCCCCCCCCCCCCGAGGGGGTGATGTGGGGGGACAGGGTGCCAAGGGGCCTTGGCCACAACCAAGCCCGGGGGACTCCCAGCCACTGGCCTTTGTTGGTGGTGGTTCTGCTGAGCGCTAATGCTTGTGGAACGATATCTTTGTCCCAGGGAACTTCTACACTCACAGAAGGACACTGAACCCCCTTCCCTGCCCCCAGGAATGACAGGGGAGGCTCATCAGCTCCATCAGGCAAAACACAGTTTCCTAATGCCCCGTGGGCCCTCGCTCGGGTCAGAAAACCCGAGAACACCATCCCCAGGCCGCGACAGCTCGTTTGCTCCCGAATCGTAACAACGGTGAGAAAAGAGCAAACAGCCAGTCTTTGCGGACCGCTGACTTGCGACCAGGCCCGGTGATACCCGCTGACAGACAGTACTTCTCATCCAGCAGCCCTGCCAGTGTGATTACCTCGTTCCACGCGTTTCCTGGAGCGCCCGGCACCCCCGCCCCCGGGGCTAAGCCCCAGAGACACCGCACCCGAGCCCTTCTCCGTCCAATCCCGGCTGTTCCGAGACGCAGGGGCGGCGACATCTGAAGGTCAGGAGCGACTGTCCATTTCTAGGTGAGCCTCCCCCACAGGTGGGCAGGAAACTGTTTGTTTATTCATTTAACCAATACTGACCGAGAGCCCACTTGGCGTCAGAATCGTGCTCTGCCCGGAGGAAAGAGAAGTTAATAAATCGCGCACAGCTTCCTCCCCTTAAGGGGCTGCCCTTCTAATGGGGGCCAGATGGCGATAATAAAAATAAATGTGCGTTATGTCATTATGTCCCGCTTGTGAGTGATAAAGGCTAAGGAAAAAGACAGCGGGGGAGGAGGCTAAGTGGGTGTCGCTTTTGAGTGGGTGGCCTGGGGAGGTGACACTGGAGAAAAGGCCTGAAGACAGGGTGGGAGCAGCAACCCCCCCCCACCTTTATTTGGGTGAAGAACTTTCTAGGCAGAAAGCTTGAGGAACTCCCAAGAGGCCTGCGGGGTTGAAGCTGAGCGAGGAGCAAGTTCAGTGTCAGGGATGAGGCCACAGAGGACTGGGGTGGAGAGGCCCGGGGTGGGAAGAGACTTTGGCCTTTGCTCGGTGAGACTGTGAGACGGGAGCCATGGGAGGGTTCTGAGCTGAGGGAAACACAAGGCAGGTAATATGACCCCCTCCTCCACCCCCACCTGGCTAACGAACAGTCGGGGGCCATCCATCCATCCATCCGGCTGGTGGCCTGGAGCGGGGACTGAGAGTGAAGGTGGTGAGGCACGGTCAGGTTCCAGATCGCCACTGATCGGGTGCGGTTGGACCATTTGCTGATGGTTGGCGAGAAAAGAGGCGGACGCCCAAGTGCTGGCCTCATCCGCCAGGAGAAGCCTGCGGGTCTTCACTAACGGGGTGCAGGGCAGACGAGCAGATTGAGGGGCCCATGGGGAGCTCGGTTTGGCCACCTTGCGCTTAGGTGGGCTGTCAGAAATCCATTTACTAGAAAGATCTTCCTCGTTCTCCTAGGCAGACCACGCCTCCCAGGCCCAGATGATCCCCAGACCTGTCGGGCTCTCTCCCTGGCTCTTCTCCCCATCCTCTGTCACCTACTTCTTATCCCACGCACCCCTGATTCTCTTCAAGGAAGAGCCTGGGTCTTCCTTCCCTTCTCCCCTCGCCCCCCACCCCCTGTAAGAATTCCCTTGCTGCTCTTGAGGTCTCCAAGAAGCATGTCGGTGGTTGTCAGTGTCCTCTGTCATTTCCCACACATACTCCATTCACTCATTCAGCAAAGGAAGGACACTCCCGGTGCCAGGCACGTGTCTAGAGAACTTGGGCTGGGATGGAGAGACTCATCCTTTAAATAACAGAGAGGGAGCCCAAAGGCTTTTTAGTGGAACGTCCGTACAGCCTTGAGCGGAAATGCGGATGTGTTTGCGGGGTGCCTCGGGGCTTACACCTTCGGCTCCCAAGTCTGGCAAGGCTTTCCTTGTCTTTTAAATAGTTCACATTTTACAAGTAAGCAGGTGTCAGGGGAGGGGGGCACATTATTTAAATAAGTGGTCACCTTGCAGTTAATTAAAAAGAGTCAAAGTGATAAGATACAGTTCCTACCGGCCCTGGAATTTTACGAGGAAAACAACTGCAAATGTCTATAAAAATCCCAGCGGTACATTGCAAATTTTGACTCAGCTATAACATTAACCAAAGGTCAATTAATTAAATATTGACGAATAAGAATTAATTTTAACTTCACTCTGAAAGTACAAATTAGCTCAAAGGAATGAGATATTTCCCAGCATCTGCATTTCTGGTGACTGGCCCCAGCCCGGCCATGCTTCGGTGAGAAACATGCTAAAAGCTGAATATTAAGGTAATAATGTATGTCCTGGGGCGCCTGGGGGGGGGGCTCAGTCGATTAAGCAGCCACCTTCAGCTCAGGTCATGATCTCAGGGTCTTGGGATGGAGCCATGGCTCAGGTCATGATCTCAAGGTCCTGGGATCGAGCCCAACAGCGGAAAGTCTGCTTCTCCCTCTCCCTCTCCCTCTGCCCCTGCCTTGCTCGTGCACTCCCTCTCAAATAAATAAAATCTTTGAAAAAAGAGGTAATGTATGTCCTTAGCGCAGAGTGCAAATATCAATGGAATTTCAAAGAACTCATTCTGTTGCTTAGTGTAATTAATAACTGTCCCCCTGCTCCCAGATGCTCCTTTGGAGTTTATCTGGCACAAAAGAGGAATGTACTAAAGGCCAAATAATTCAGTTTTGCTTTTATTGCAGAAGCAAACTGTATCTGAACTTACTCCCAGCCTAAACCAGCCAAATAGCACAGGACCACAGAAGCAGTCGGCTTGTCCATCATGTATCAGAAATCTTTTTTTGAAAACTACCCGGTCCCCTCTGGTATTTACCAAGCTCACTGGCTGGCCAAGATAGCAGTGATCAGTGACTAAAGAGACTGGATTCTTGGTTTGGGGGGGGCGGAGCAGGGAGAAGTGGGTGGGAGGGGAAGGCAGAGGGAGGGGAGGCTCTCACCACACTCTCACCTCTCTGGCAAGGGTAGGTGATAAGCCGTCTCTAACATTATTCTGGAGCAGGCTCACATTTTTAAACCCGAGTGGGAGAAAGAACCGGTAGCCAGCCCTGATACTCCCAGGATGGAGGGTAAGGGTCTTTACAGAAGCACACAGTGTTTCAGAGCATGAAGACAAGGGATAAAAACCTATTGACAACATGCTCAGGAAAAAAGAAAGGTTTTGGTGTTGCTTTTTGGGTCATTATTATTAGCATAATTATTTAGTTGGGGGAGTCTTAGTTGAAACCGAGAGTCTTACATAAGGTTTGATATTTTGGATTTGCGAGATAAAGCTGGCTGGGAGGGCAAAAAAACTCAGGAAAGTCTGCACCGCCGGTTAATCGCACCGGGCAAGAAATAGTTGTGCTATGCGCGTGCCTGTGTGCTGGGGGCTGCCCCATGAAAACAGCCAGAAGCCCGCAGTAGGTCTATGGAGAACGCCGACCTGGACTCCCTCCCTCATTCCTGCAGGGCAACCAGAAGGTTAAAATTAGGACGGTGAACCACCCCCGCCTCCGCTGGAATGGCAGGGGCACCTCGGCCCCAGGGGCCCTTGAAATAGCCACTAGGATCGGGGAAACCGAACTTTCCTAGTGCAGCCGGGAAAACAGCCCACAGGGACCGGTGGGGAGGGAGCCCCTGGCTTCTCTCTGGAGGGGAAAGGAATAGCGTATTTGGGGGGCGGGGGGGTGTCTGTGTGTCTCTGTGTGCCCAGCGCGCTTCGGGGGGAAGGGGGAGTTAGGGGTGGGGTTCAAATTCACAAACAGACACGCACTCACACAATCCCAGGAGAAAATGTCACCGAGCAGTTTTGGGCCACAGGTTGGGCTCTTTAAACAAAATAGGTCAATACATTAAAACACACACACACACACACACACACGCACATACACGCACACAACTTCTGGGGAAACTCTCCTCGCTTGGAGATCAGTCCAAATAGGGGAGCGGTGGCCGCGCGAAGGGGCTTCCCAAGCGGGGTGCAAGCCCTGGCGGACACAGGATGCCCCAAACTCTGGAATGTGGGGCTCAAAGGGAGAGAGGGGAGGAGGGTCCGAAGAGCCTAATCACGAGGATTTTTGGTAAAGAGGTGAGAAACGGGTCCCAGGGGAGTCTGATTCTCGGTGAGTCTGGGGCGAGTAAGGGAGGGGGGCGTTTTCCCCAAGATAAGCTCATCGACTTTTGGGTAAACAGTGAGAACCCGGTTCCACGGGAGCCCTCAAGCTCACAATTCTGGAGGGAGGTGTCAGAATGAGAAGACGGTCCCCAAGACACCCCAAATCCAGGAAATTGGGGCAAAAGTGAAAACGAGTCTTCCGGGCCCTCGCGATTCAGGAGCCTGAGGTTAGGAGTGCGAGAGGGGCCCCGGGGACCCCAATTTCAGAGATTTGGGGAGTAAAAGATAAGAGGGGCTACAGGAGCCCCAATTCCGGGAGTTTAAGGTAGGGAGTTGAGATGTTTCAAGAAATTGAGAGGAAGTGAGAGAGTGGTCCCTGGGCGCCCCCAGCTTAAGGATTTGGGGGTAAAGTAAGAAGAGGTTCCCGGGCCCAGTTCAGGGAGTTTGAAGATAAAAGTTTGAGGGGTCCAGGGGCACACCCAAGTCGGGGATTTGGTAAGAGTGAGAGGGTAAGAGTGAGAGAGGGATCTCGGGGGCCCCCAACTCAGGAAGTTTTCTGAAAAGTGAGGCGACGGTTCCCACTTGCCCCCAAGTTTGGGTAAAAGGTCGGGGGGTGTTTCCCAGACTCCCCCAAACTCCGCCGCGCCTGCGGAACTGGGCTGAAGAGACGGGTCCCGCGGGGGCGCCACCCCGGACGTTTGGGGTGAACGTCCCGACCCCCGATCCGGATCCCCGCCGCCCCCCGCACTCCCCGGTCGGGCCGGGCCCCGGGCGGTCGCATCGGTCACCTGGAGTTCGGGCCGGGAGTTCGGGCAGCGGCTCCCGCGGCGGCAGCAGCGGCGGCTGCGTGTTGGTCCCCGTTGGTAAGTAACAGTCTCCACGGCTACAGTCTCTATGGCGGCGGCGGTGGCGGCGGCGACCGCTCCTCCTCCCGCTCCCGCCGCCCGCCCGCCTGCCTCGCGCGCCCGCCCGCCAGCCCGCCCGCCAGCCCGCCCGCCGCGATGGGGCGGGGCGTTGTTACCGGCAACGGTTACCAGGCTCCACGCCCCACCCCTCAACGGCCCGCCTACGCCCGCCTCCCTCGGGCGCGAGGAGGCCCTGCGGTACTCCATTGGTTGCCTGCAGTGTCCGTCAGAGGGGGTGTCCCCTGGCGAGGATGAGGGCGAGGCTTGACCAATAGCCGCGAGGGAGGGCGTGGCTTGCCGGGAGGCGCGCGGGGCTCGGAGGGTTGGCTAGCGGGAAGCGCGCGCGGCTCCCGGTGGGTGGCGCTGCTCCCGGAAGGCTAAACTTCGGCGACCTTAATGGGGCCTTCGATTATTCAGGACGTCCCGGCATAGTCTCAGTCTGGGGTCCGCAAACTCCGACCTGCGGGCCAAGTTCTGCCCGCTGCCTGTTTTTCATGGACCACAAGCTGGGAGTTTTAAAATATTTTTTAAGAGGTTTTAAACAGGGGCGTCTGGGTGGCTCAGTGGGTTAAAACCTCTGACTTCGGCTCAGGTCAGGGGTCTCAGGGTCCGGGAATGGAGCCCCGCATCAGGCTCTCTGCTCAGCGGGGAGCCTGCCCGCCGCCGCCCCCCCCCCCCCGCCTGCCTCTCTGCCTACTTATGATCTCTGTCAAATGAATAAATAAAACCTTTAAAAAAAATTTTAAGAGGTTTTAAACAACCAAAAGAAGAATCTTCAGTGGCAGGTGGAAAATGTGTGAAATTCTTGCATTACTGAATCCAGTATTTTTAGTATCTTTAAGGGTTGGCGGACCACACCCTTGAGCCAAATTATGTCTGCCTGTGTTTGTGAATAAAGTTTTATTGGAACGCAGCCAGGCCCATCTTTTAAGAGAATTTGAGAGGCTGTTTTCACAATCCACGGACAGAGCTGAGCACTGAAGAGTTAATTCGTTGCTCAAAGATGGAATGACATAAGCGGAGCCTAGAATATTTACTATCCAGCCTTTCACAGAAAATGTTTGCCAACCCTCTTCCCTCCCCGCAGCCCCAGATGGTAGGTTCAGCCCTGCATAGGATAAACAACCCACACGCTCCTGGAGATTTTATTCTCATCCCCGGACATTGACAATAAACAGAATAAACAAACATATATAGTTATTCAGGAGAAGGGGCTGGAGAGAAAACTTGTTCTGGAAGGAAACAGGCAGGGCAATTTCAAGGAAGATTAGACCTCGGACCTATTCATTCATTCAGTCATCCATTCATTCATTCACTCAACAAGTAATCATATTAGTGAGCACTGATTAAATTGTTCTTAGGTGCCAGAAACTGATCTAAGCATTTTTTTGGTATGCTAACTCAGTTTAATGTCACACTCATATCCCAAGAAATGTGCATGCACTATGCCCACATTACAGATCAGGAAACTGAGGTCTGGAAGGAATGAGTGAGTTTGCACAGTGCCAAACAGCTTACAAGGGCTTCAGACCCTCAGTCTGGTACCAAAGCCCGTGCATTTGGCTGGTAGCTGGGTGGTTTTCAAACATTTTTGACTACAAGGCCACAGCAAGAAATGCATTTGACCCAAATGCTCAGTCCAAACAAACACGTAATAACTAAAAATTTCCACAACATGATACTTTTGGGAATGCTTGATCTTTCCTATTCTATTCATTTTAATGAAAATGCTGATGGTCGCCTGAAGAATTGATTTAGCCGCTTTCTAACAGGTTGCTTCTTTCAGTTAACAGAATGGCAGTAAGTAGGGGTGCCTGAGTGGGTTAGTTGGTTAAGAGAGCCCAATGCGGGGCTCGATCTCAGGATGCTGAGATCGTGACCTGTGCGGAAGACAGAGGCTTTAACCCACTGAGCCACCCAGGCACAGGTTGCTTCTTTCAGATTTTTATATGATGGAGTCTTAAGCTTAGGACTCCAGGAATCAGTTCCTTTCCTTCAGTTGTTTTTTTTTTTTCTTCAGTTATTAATTTAGCCAAAAATATTGAGTGCCTACTATTTGTCAGACACCATTCTAGGTGCTAGGGACACAATTCTCATGCTTATAGGAACAGTGATATAATAGCAACTCAGGCGATGACTGGGTAGGGGGTATTTCGGATGGAGTACTCAGGGGTGACCAACAATCCTGGATGGCTTGAGATTATGAGGTTTTCCAGGACGTGATGCTTTCAGTACTATATATGGGAAGTGTCTGGACCATGCAGGAAGCTCTGGTCACTCTAGGTCTCTCTGAGAGGGTGACATTTGGGCCAAGGTTGGAATAATGAGGGAAAAGGGAAGAAAATATCAAGAATTCAAAATCCCTGGGATGGAAACTCATTTTAAAGAAACAGCAGGGTCACTGGATATGGCTGGAGCATAAAGAATGGGGAGGTCATAAGTCAGTGAGGGGTAGTGAGTCAGGAGACGGAGGGGATCAATTCATTTCAAATCTGATAGGCCATGGGAAAGGGTTCTCATCAGATTGGGAAGCCATTGGAGGGTTTTAAACAGGAGGGAGACATAATCAGATTGGTGATTTCTCATTTTAAAAAAGCTCACTGCATGGGGAACAGACTGTAGGAGGCAAGAAAGACAGAGTGAGAACTCAGGAGACTGTTACAGTTTTCCCAGACTGACAAGTATAGTGGCTTGGATTAAGGACGTGGGGGTGGGGATGAGTAGGTGGCCTGGAGGTACATTTTGGAGAACATTCTATGCACTGGATGTGGGGAGCTGAGTGATAACATTTTGGGGCATGATGGCAGGTGCCTTGTGACCATGTTGTACAGCCCATTCTGCTATAACTCTTGTTTCGAAAATGCAACTTTGTCCCAACTTGATCCATATTTACAGTACTATTTATGTATTTCTTAACCACTGAACACATGTACAACTCTGCTATCTCAAAGAAGAGATGGTGAGAAAATAGAAAATACTTTGGAATTAGAAATATTCGAAATCAGGGATACCTGGTTGGCTCAGTCGGTTAAGCATATGCCTTCGGCTTAGGTCGTGATCCCAGGATCCTGGGATCAAGTCCCACATCAGGATCTTTCCTCAGCAAGAAGCCTGCTTCTCCCTCTGCCTGCTGCTCTCCCTGCTTGTGCGCTCTCTCTCTCTCTGACAAGTAAAAAAATTAAATATTTTTTTAAAAAGAAATTTTTAAATTAGAAAATTAGAGGGACACCTGCATGGCTCAGTCAGCTAAGCATCTGACTCTTGATTTCGGCTCAGGTCATGATCTCAGGGTCGTGGGATCAAGCCCTGAGTTGGGCTCTGCACTCAGCACAGAATCTGCTTATCCCTCTCCCTCCACTCCTACCCCCACCTCAAATAAATAAATACATAAATAAAATATTTTTTAAAAGAACTAAGAAAATTAGAAATTAGAGAAATCAAAAAATATTTGGAGATGAATAAAAATGAAACACAACATACCAAAATTTGTGGGATTCTGCTAAAGTAGAGGAATATTTATAGCTGTAATCACCTGTGTTAAAAAGGAAAGGTAGACTGCAGTTCAATAATTTAATTCTTCCACCTTAAGATCTGGAAAGTAAAAGTAAACCAAACCCAGAGCTAGCAGAAGGAAGGAAATAATAAAGATCAGAGTGGGAATAAATGAAATAGAGATAAGAAAATCAACAAAGAGGGGCGCCTGGGTGGCTCAGTGGGTTAAAGCCTCTGCCTTCAGCTCAGGTCATGATCCCAGGGTCCTGGGATCGAGCCCCACATCGGGCTCTCTGCTCAGCAAGGAGTCTGCTTCCTCCTCTCTCTGACTGCTTCTCTGCCTACTTGTAATCTCTGTCTGTCAAATAAATAAATAAAATCTTTAAAAAAAAAAAAAAGAAAATCAACAAAGAGAACTTAAGAAGATCACAAGTTAGTTTCTTGAAAGGTCAACAAAGCTGACAAATCGTTAACTAGACTGATGAGGATAAAAAGAGAAAAGGCTCAAATTACTCAAATTGAGAATCAAAGAGGGGACATCACAACCAACTTTACATAAATAGAAAAGATGCTAAGGCAGTGCTATGAATAATTGTATGCCAATAAATCAGATATCCTCAATGAAATGGGCAAATTCCTAGAAAATGACTGAAGAGGAAATAGAAAATCTGGGTGAACCTATGAAAGGAGAAAAACTGCATTAGTAATCCAAAAACTTCCCACAAAGAAAAGTCTTTTTTTTTTAAATATTTTATTTATTTATTTATTTATTTGACAGAGAGCGAGATCACAAGTAGGCAGAGAAGCAGGAAAGGAGAGAGGGGGAAGCAGGCTCCCTGCGGAGCAGAGAGCCCAATGCGGGGCTCGATCCCAGGACCCTGGGACCATGACCTGAGCCGAAGGCAGAGGCTTTAACCCACTGAGACACCCAGGCGCCCCCCCTCCCACAAAGAAAATTCTAAGACCACATGGCATCACTGGTGAATTCTACCAAATGTTTAAAGAGGAATTAACACCAATCTTTCAGACTGTTCTTAAAGACAGAAGAGTAGGGAATACTCTGTAAGGCCATTCTAACATTCTGTGAGACCAATATTATCCTATCCTGATGCCAAAGCCAGACAAAGACATCACAAAAAGAGAAAACTACAGACCATTACCTCTTATGAACATACATGCAAAAATTCCCAACAAAATGGTAGCAAACCAAATCTAGCAATATATAAAAAAGATTGACCCACCATGTGAAATTTACCTAGGAATGCAAAGTTAGTTGTTTTGACATAAAAATTTTAATCATTTTAATAGAATAGAGGACAAAAACTGTATGGCCATTTTAACAGAAAAAAAAAAAAACACAGAAACATTTGAGGGGCATTTGGGTGGCTCAGTGAGTTAAAGCCTCTGCCTTCGTCTCAGGTCATGATCCCAGGACTGGGATCAAGCCCTGCATCACGCTCTCTGCTCAGTACGGGGCCTGCTTCCCCCTCTCTCTCCCTCTGCCTGCCTCTCTGCCTACTTGTGATCTCTGTCTGTCAAATAAATAAATAAAATCTTTAAAAAAATGGACAAAATCCAACACTCTTTCATGATTTAAACAACAACAACAACAACACTCAACAAACTGGGTATAGAGGACTTCCCCAGCCTGATTAAGGACATCTATAAATGCACCAAAAACAATGATACTTAATGGTGAAAAACTGACTGCTTTCCCCCATCTCCATAGGGGGGAATATGGCTTCCCCAGTATGGAAGTTTCTAAGAAGTTGAAAATAGAGCTACTCCATGACCCATAAATTGCACTACTGGGTGTTTACTCCCAAAATACAAATGTGGTGATCCAAAGGGGCATCTGCACCCCAATGTCCACGATAGCCAAACTGTGGAAAGAGCCCAGCTGTCCACAGACAGATGAATGGATGAAGAAGATGTGATGTATAGATAGACAAGGCAGACATGTCTGCTCTCGCCACTTCTATTTAACATTGTACTAGATGTTCTAGCCAGGGCAATTAGGCATACAAAATAAATAAAAAGCACCCAGATTGGAAAGGAAGCAGGAAAACTGTTTGCAGATGACATGATCTTGTATGTCGAAAATCCTAAGAAGCCCATTAAAAAGCTATTAGAACTAATAAATCAGTTCAGCAAGGTTGCAGAGTATAAGATCGATATATAAAACTCAGCTGGTTTTCTATATATTAACCATGAACTATCTGAAAATGAAATTTAAAAAAGAATCCCATTTATAATAATACCAAAAAGAATAAAAGACAGAGAAATGAATTTAATAAGAGAAGCCAAGATATGTAGAATGAAAACTTTAAAACGTCATAGAAAAAAATTAGAGAAGACTCAAGTAAATCAAAAGATATCCCATATTCATGGATCAGATTTAAAACATTATTAAGATGGTAATATTCCCCAAACTGATCTGCAGATTATCTCTATCAAAATCCAGCTGTTTTTTTTTTCCCCACGGAAATTGATAATTTCACAGAAGTTGACTGTAAACTTCACCAGAAACTCAATGAATCAGAATAGCCCAAATAATACTGAAAAAGAAGAACAAAATTGGAAGACCCATACTTCTGATTTTAAAACATACTGCAAAACTATATTGTGGTACTGGCATAAGGCTAGACAGATAAATGGAATAGCATTAAGAACCCAGAAATAAACCCACACATTTACAGTCACTCAATTTTTGCCAAGGGTGTCAAGACCACTCAATGAGGAAAAAACAGTCTCTTGAACAAATGGTGCTGGGACAACTGGATAGCCACATGCAAAAAAGATAAAGTTTGACCCCTACCTCACACCATATACAAAACTAACTTAAAATAGATCAGAGACGGGGCACCTGGGTGGCTCAGTGGGTAAAAGTCTCTGCCTTCAGCTCAGGTCATGATCCCAGGGTCCTGGGATCGAGCCCCGAATCAGGCTCTCATCAGGGAACCTGCTTCCCCTCCTCTCTCTCTGCCTGCCTCTCTGCCTACTTGTGATCTCTCTGTCTGTCAAATAAATAAAATCTTAAAAAAAAATAGATCATAGACTTCGGCAGCCCTCTTGAGTCCCCTCCCTCTTCAGGAACTTTGTATTCTATTACTCAATAAACTTTGTACTATTGCTCAAAAAAAAAATAGATCATAGACTTAAGTGTAAAACTATAAGACTCTTGGGAAAAAAAATATAGGAGTAAATCTTCATGACCTTGGTTTGGCGATAATAAAAAAGACAGATAATAACAAGTATTGGCAAGTATGTGGAGAAATCACAACACTCACGGAACGCTAGCAGAAATGTAAAATGGTACAGCCACTCTGGAAAACAGAATGTTGATTCCTCAAAAAGTTAAACATAGAATTGCTGAACGAGCCAGCAATTTCGCTCCTAAGTATATATACCCAACAGAAATGAAAACATATGTCCACACAAAAACTTGTAGACAGATTTTTGTAGTGCCATTATCCAAAACAGGCAAAAGCAGAAATTATCCAAATAACCCCAATGAACAGGCGAATAAATGAAACATGGCAAATCCGTCCAATGGAAGGTTGATCTGCTATAAAAAGGAGTGAAGCACAGGCTCACGCTACCACGTGGATGAACCTTGAACACGTGATGCTCAGTGAGAAAAGTCAGACACTAAAGGCCACACAGTGTGTGCTTCTATTTATATGAAATTTCCAGAATAAGCAAATCTACAGAGACAGAAACCAGGATTAGAGGTTGTCAGGGGCTGGGGGAGGAGGATGGGGAGGAAATGCGAATGGGGACATGCTTTTCTTTGATTGACAAAAACGTTCTAAAATTGATTGTGGTGATCACTGCACAACACTGTGCATAGTCTCAAACCACCAAATTATGCCCTAAAAAGATGAAATTTATGGTATATGAATTGTAGCTCAATAAAGTTATTTTAAAATTCGGCTACCATATTAATTAGTTCTTTTGTTTTTTTTAAGCGTGTAACTCAATGGTGACATTTTTGGGTATTGCTGTCCTTATCCAACTTTACCACAGATCTGTGGTTTTTATTGTGCAGTTCTGCCCAGGGCAATGATTTTTAGGAATGCCTATATCACCTTATAGCAGACCTGCCTGCATGTAGTAAGTTACTTCAGTCTGATGTGAGGAAGCAGGAGCTTTAGGCTTGGTCAATGGTCAAATGACCATTGTCCTCCATAGAGACGGGACAAAGTGGAGACCCCGCCCCATCACATTTCGATAAAATCCAATTAATTGCCCTTGACCCTTCAGTGAAGGGAAACATCCTTGGAAGTTGAGCGGCAATGACTTCTCGGCCTTTTGGCTAAGATCAAGTGAAAGTTGAGCGCCAACCCGCAATGTCATGGCTCTCCCACGCAAAGGTCTGCACTTCGCTGGTGTCTAATGCTACCACACATTCCCCTTCTTGCGTCCTCACCCTCCAACCCCGAAAGAAGGAGAAAACTAAAGTCCCTGGAGACAGAATACTGAGCTGCACCTGCCTGTGTCAGCCTGTGGAGAGAAAGGCTCCTTGTTTGACAATTATTAGGGGCTTCAAGACAGGGACAGCAGAGCATGAAATGAAATGCAGGGGATCTCGTGGGGTTGGCCCTGGATACACAACCCCCTACCCCCAACCACTACCTTGGTGGACTGTCACGGGCAACTGCTTTTACCTGGCCCATCTCACTCTCTTCCTGGTCCCTAGGAATTCGGGAACCACCGCGGACTCCTCTGTGGAGGGAAGCCAGCACAGGCTTAAGGAGAACATCAAAGATGTCTCCACACCAGCTTTTTTGTGTTCACGAGGGCCTCTTCCCCAACAGACCCATCCTGATTTAGCCACAAACTGCCTCCCTCGGCTGCCCAGATATCTCTGGCCCTTCAGTTTCTGGCACGCCTCCATGCAGTGGCTACAGCACACAGACCCCACCCTATAGGGTCCCAGAGCCCAGGTGTGCCGTTGGGATGCCCTCACCAGGCCCTCCCTGTACCCAGCACTCAGCACCCTGGAAACTCCCTGCCCAGACACCCCTTGAACACGTTCCCTCCTGCCGTCATCCCTCAGCATAGGTGCGCAGACAAGTTCTGGGACCCTCTTTTGCTGCAATTTCATCTGAAAACCTGCAGTCCGGAGTTCATAATCTTCGTGTCTTGTCACCAGTGGAAATTCCAGTTCCGTACCCTGTTTCCATTTGCTTTTCTGAGGACTGCCTCTCCCCGACCCCTTCCAGGCTTAGCAGGTTCCATGAGGGCAGGGACATTTTCTGCCTTTTCTCCAGGATCGTCATCACCCACAGCAGTTCTTAACCAAGAGCAATTCTGCCCCACAGGGGACACCCGGCAATGTCTGGGGACATTTGTGGTTGTCACAACTAAGAGGGGCTCCTGGCACGGAGTGGGAAGAGACCAGAGATGTTGCTCAACACGCTATCATGCACAGGATGGTTCCGCTCCAGAGAATAATCCAGCCCTAAAGTCAAGAGCCAAGGTGAAGAAACCTTGGTCTGGCCAGAACCAAGCTTGGAGCACAGGTGTTCCTCAGTAAATCACTGTTGAATGATTACGTTAGATCACCAACCAGGTGCAAACTTGCCCAAATCTATCTTTTTAAAACATTTTTAAGATTTGAGATAAAATATACATAAAATTTGCTGGTTTCACCATTTTTGTATAAAGTTCAGCAGCATGAAGCACACTCACCCCCACCCTCTGTCTCCAGAACTTTCCATCTCCCCACATGGAGACTCTGTCCCCACAAAGCATGGACTCCCCCCCCCCCCAGCTCCAGCTCCCACCCTCTCCTCTCCTGTCTGTGTGGATGGGATTCCTCTAGGGATCTCCTGGGAGCGGGGTCCTGTGGGATGTGTCCTTCTGTGGCTGGCTGCTCTCTCTGAGCCCTGTGTCCTCGGGGCCCCTCTGTGTCATGGCAGGTGTCAGGGTCCCTTCCTTCCTGAGGCTGGATCGTGTTCCAGCGCGTGGATGGACAGCCCTGCATTTATCCATTCATCCATCGGTGGACCCTTGGGTTGCCCCACTTCTTTGCCCTTGTGAATAATGCTGCTAGGAAAGTGCGCGTGCAAACACCTCTCGGAGACCTTCAATTGTTTTGTTGCCCATCAAGGTTAGATGGGCAGAAGCTTTGAGAAAGCTTTTGCACGAGAGGAATGAGGAGGGAAAGAGTGTGATTCTGTGCTTATCAGAAGGGTTGTAAGCCTCTGACTAGAATCCACAAGAGACAGACAAGATTGCTCCAGGATCGTCCGTAACTTTCCATCTCGATCCCGCCATCTCCGGCTCAAGGAGTGGCTATAGATCACGTTAGGGCAGGGGATGGGGGCGAATTTCCTGCAGGAAAATTCAGCTCAGGACTTACCTTCTGTCCGTCACTCTTTGCTTCCCAGGATCCCAGTGCGGGTCCAGGTCACAGTAAACCCTCATCAAAGAAGCACCAGGTCCCTGTTGACCTTGGGCATGGGGGAGAGCCGGGGAGGAGAAGAAGGAACCTCTGCTCCTCCGTGGGCCGTGGAGAGGCTGACATTTCCCTTAGTGCGTCTGCTTACAGTCCGTTCCCAAAAGAGCGTTTTGCCTGCTTAAGGAAGCTACTCGAAGGATATCACACAGGCAACAGTTTAGAGGGAAAATGGCAGGGCCAGAGTGTGGTGCACAGAGCCGTAGGAGCAGAAACGTTGGCGGTGATGGAGGGAAGGGGGTATATGGAAGGCAACATCCTGCTCATTTCGTCCTCTTAACTAAAGCTCCGGGAGGATCATTCACAGGGTGTGGCCAACGCATCCAGGCTTCCCTGGGACTTCTTTGGGTAAACCGAAAACCCCCAGTTCCTCAGAAAGTGAAACAGAGTTATCCTGTGACCCAGCAATCCAACTAGGTAACAAAAACTTGTCCATGGGGGCGCCTGGGTGGCTCAGTGGGTTAGGCCTCTGCCTTTGGCTCAGGTCATGATCTCAGGGTCATGAGATCAAGTCCCACATCAGGCTCTCTGCTCAGCGGGGAGCCTGCTTCCTCCTCTCTCTCTGCCTGCCTCTCCGTCTACTTGTGATCTCTCTCTGTCAAATGAATAAAATCTTAAAAAAAAAAAAAACTTGTCTATAAATGTCTGGGGAAGCATTCCTCACAATAACCAAAATGTGACAAGGACCCAGCTGTCCATCAACAGACCAATGGGTAAGTGAAACATGGTATGGTTACAGAATGGACTATTACACAGCCATAAAAAGTGAAGCATGGGCACCCGCCATAGCATGGAAGAACCTGGCACACATGAGGCTCAGTGAGAGGAACCGGACCCAAGAGGCCACACAGTGTGGGATTCCATGTCTGTGGACGTCTGGAACAGAGAAATCCACAGACGGGAAGTGGATTGCTGGCTGTCAGGGGGCTGGGGCAGGGAGAATGGAGGGGCGACCTGTTTAATGGGGACAGAGGCTGAGGTTTCCTTTTGGGGGTAGTGAAGATGTTCTGGAATTAAATAATGGGGATGGTCGCACTTTATTTTTTTTTAAAGATCCTACCTACCTACCTATCTATCACCCATCTATCTATCTATTTGAGAGAGGGAGAGAGAGGGAGCACAGGCAGGCAAAGCAGCAGGCAGAGAGAGGGGGAAGCAGGCTCCCTGGCAGGGAGCCCGATGCGGGACTTGATCCCAGAACCCCGGGATCATGACCTGAGCCAAGGCAGACACTCAACCAACCGAGCCACCCAGGCGCCCCGCCCACAACACTTTAAATCTACTAAAACCACCAAATTATACACGTTGATATGATGAAGTTTATGTTACAGAAATTATATTTGAAAAATAATCTTTAAAAAAACCTTTTTTTAACCCTGAAAGTTCCATGTCCCAGCGAACACTCCAGCGGCTGCAACTCGTGGGTTGGGCTGCAGACCCATATGGATATTGAGTCCCTGCTGCCTTTGCAGACCGACAGTCTTGCTGACTGCAGCCAGAAGGTCCTTGCAGGAGGCTCACAGAGCGAGCTCCTGAGCTGCCAAGCTGGGGTGTGAACCAAGCACGCACTTGACCTCTATCCATGACCGCCCCTCCCCACTGCTCCCCTGTAGCACGCTTGCATACGGAGAGAGTTTTCTTGGACCAGAGTAAACATAAACTGGGAATAGAAACACCAGGAGAAAGGCTGAGCTTCTCTCTGTAGATCCTGTCATACTATCGAGGCTGTCTGTCTGTCTCTCTGTCTGCATGTCTGCATGTGTCCTTGTATTTACTAAGCCCAAACATGACTTGTCCCGCCAGATATTGGGGGGGGAGGGGGTGTAAAAAACCCTCAAAGGTGTAATAAAATGAAAAGATATTTTCTGCTAAAATATAAAATAAAAACCAAACAACACAAAAGGTTTACCCACATGTTTGCAAGTAAAGAATCGGCCACTAAAACCACAGGACCACTAAAATGAGCTTGAGTGCAAGAATGGTATGAAACACATCCCTCTGGGAGCTCTCCAAATCTTCTTGAAAGGATTTCCCTTCGGTGGTTGTTAAGACTTTTTTTTTTCCCCTCCCAGACGGGCTTCTTCCTAATTGACTGTTTTTATTTAACTAATGACTGTTAATTAACCAGTGCCATTAGAACTTTAAAGGCCATTTATGCATCGGGGGAGTTGGTTTTAAGAGCTACTTTTTTTGGCGCAGACCTGAGCCTGAGGATCGGATCCTTTCAAGGGTGGCCTAAAGGGACAATTTCCATAGCGATGCAGCCTCAGAAGAGGGGATTTTGTGTGGCAAGCACCTGTGCGCCACCAAGATCTTTTTCTCATGACTTTCTGGCCATCGGCCATCACATTTCTCCGCGATACTGAATCATTTCCATAGCAAACTGCTGTGACCTGGAACAGCCTTCAAAAAGGACAGGCTGAATACGCGTCAACCACATTTTTTTTCCTTCAATCCCATTTGTTTTCAGCAAACTGTCTTAACCACTTCTAGGCAACCAGGGGAGGAAGGGGGATAGGATGCCTGGGCCAAGGTTCCACGTCGCCCGCCAATCAGAGGGGCAAGGGAGGGAGAGGGCGAAAAAGACATGGGAACAGTTTTTAAAAAGGGTGCAGTTTAAACAATTCAATGACCAAAGCTGCTGAGAATTCTTACCGCCTGCTTTGGAAATATGAAAAGAAGAATGTTCGCCTCGTGGCTTACTTGTGACCTCACCAGTTGTGATCCTGACAATGGGTGACATGTCTAGCTTCCACGCACAGAAATCAGTGACTTTTAAGAATTGACATAAGGGGGAGGCCTGGGTGGCTCAGTTGATTAAGCAACTGCCTTCGGCACAGGTCATGATCCCAGGGTCCTGGGATAGAGTCCTGCATCGGGCTCCTTGCTCAGTGGGGAGTCTGCTTCTCCTACCTGCCATTCCTCCTGCAATGGGGTTTAAACACCGATGGAACAAAGCTCCTTACGTTGTCAAAGTTATGGTGGATTCTGGTTTTATTGTAACATTTTCGGTTTATGGAATGTTGGGTAGCGGGGGAAAGAAGTTTTTCTGCCAATTCATAACAGGATATATTCTTTTTAGCTTGTGGTGAGCACAGGCCAAAACGATATTAAGAAATGTGAAGATACAGACGGAAATGTGCAACTCTTGAAAAACTCCAAATTGTAGAAGGACTCCCTTCTGATATCCGTTAGGTATCTCAGTCTTTTGGGAATGTACTCTCTTGGGTCTGACCTCTTTGTGTAAAATTATGTCTATGAGATTCATCATTATCACGGAGCCCATCATTCATTCACCTTTTTGAAAACATTGTTGAAGAGTTTGACGGACATTTGGTTGGTTTCCAGTTTCCTCCAATTCTTGACAGGCACAGCTGGCAAGAAACTTGGGGTGCACAGTTGATAAGAAATCAGAAACTTCTGCTAATCGTGCAACAGGTGAAATTAGAGTTAACAGGTGATAGGAAATTACAAGCCACTTTTTACAAGCCATTCACAAATTACAAAAAGTGAAATTATATTTGAAGGAGAATGTGATACACGTGAATGTGGGAACTGGGACCTCTGCTGGGAGCGGTCTCCTCCGGGAGCCCCCTTCTGGCTCCCTGTGTGTGTTTCCTATAAAAACACTAGTCACTGAATTTAGGACTCACCCAAATCCTGCATGACCTCACCGCACATACAAACAACCAGACTGGAAGGCTGGAACAGAGGAGAGAGTGGGCTCAGAGGCCAAGATTCCCAGGAGGGGAAAGAAAGGACTGATGGATTATTCTATATCAGGGGTTGGCAACCTTTTTCTGTCCGGGCCAGATAACATTTTCGGCTTGGTGGGTCATCTGGTCTCTGTCACAACTTCGCAGCTCTGCTGTTACACCACAAAAGTCGCCAGAGACAAGAAATACATGAATGGGCATGGCTGTGTGCCAATAAAACTTTATTTATATGAACAGGCAGAAGGCCGGATTGGTATAAGGGTTGTAGTTTGTCAATCTTTGTCCTAAATGTTTAGGCCCATGGCAAAACAAAAAAGACGAAACAAGACAGCTGGGATGCCTGGGTGGTTCAGTCGTGAAGTGTCTGCCTTTGGTTCAGGTCAGAGTCCCAGGGTCGTGGGATCGAGCCCCGCGTTGGGCTCTCTGCTCAGCGGGAAGCCTGCTTCTCCCTCTCCCACTGCCCCTGCTTGTGTTCCCTCTCTCGCTGTGTCTCTGTCAAATAAATACATAAAATATTTTTTTAAAAAAGACAGAAAGCTACTGGTAAGCCTAAGGCAAACGTAATGGGAAAAGATATTAAAGCACATAGGACATCATCGGAGAGCAAGGTCAAAACAGGGAGTCAAAAAAGAGAATGCCTGAAAGTGAGGTTCATATAAGAGGAAAGAGCAGGTGTTGAAAATGGTTGGTGACTAGTGAAAGGGATTTGAGCAGGCAGAAGTGGAACAGGGAACTGTCACTTTGTTACAAATCGTCTTGAGCCTTTAGATACCCAAACAAGGGTGAAACAATGTATCTATAAAAAATTCAAACTTAGAAAACACAACGGTCGGGCGCCTGGGTGGCTCCGTGGGTTAAGCCGCTGCCTTAGGCTCAGGTCATGATCTCAGGGTCCTGGGATCGAGTCCCGCAACGGGCTCTCTGCTCAGCGGGGAGCCTGCTTCCCTCTCTCTCTCTGCCTGCCTCTCTGCCTACTTGTGATCTCGGTCTGTCAAATAAATAAATAAAATCTTAAAAAGAAAAAAAAAGAAAAGAAAACACAACGGTCAAGGCGCCTGGTGGTGGTGGGGGGGGGGGGCGCGGCGGCGGCTCAGTCGTTTAAGCATCTGCCTTTGGCTCAGGTCATGATCCTAGGGTCCTGGGATGGAGCCCCGCATCTGGCTTCCTGCTCGGTGGAGACTGCTTCTCCCTCTCCCTCTGCACTCCACCCCCACCTCCTGCTTGTGCTTTCTCACTCTATCTCAAGTAAATAAATAAATAAATAAATAAAATCTTTAAAAATTAAAAAAAAAAAAAAACCCCACTGCAGCCTACTTTCCTGGCTGTCCATCTCTGCTGCGTGGAGGTAGAGACCCCAGATGCGGGGGGGAGGTTGTGGGGGGAGGGGTAAGAGATGGAAGCTCCCAGCAGGGGGAGCTCTGAGAAAACTTACAGATTTTCTCTAGAAAAGTAAAACTGAATGAACATCACTGGGGCTGGTCTACACAGGTAATGCCAAACCACCATTCCGTGGACCACTACCTGTGGGGGCTTTGGGGGGCCTTGTTATTTTATTTTATTTTATTTTATTACTATTTTTTATTGACCTATAACCGACATAGGAGTTTGAGGTCACCCCATAATTCTATCTGGCTATACTGCAAAATGATAGCAATAAATCTTGTTATTGTCAGCATATGTACTTAAAATGTTCTTCTTGTGATGAGAACTTTTAAGATCGACTCTCTTAGCAACTTTCAAATACACAATACGGTATCCTTAACTGTAGCCACAATGCTGTACAGATGCTGTACACATTGTATCCCCAGGACTAACTTATTTTATAACGGAAAGTTTGTAGCCCTCGGCCCCCTTCACTTATTTTTCCCATGCCCACCGCCCCCTCTCTGGCCACTGGCAGTCTTCTCTGTATCTGTGAGTTTGGTTTTTTTCCTTTCGTCTTGTTTTTAGGTTCCACATATAAGTGAGACCATACGGTATTAGTCTCTAATTTATTTCACTCAGCATAATGCCCTCAAAGTCCATCTATGTTGCTGCTGATGGCAGGATTTCCTTCTTTTTTATGGCGATTCAGGATTCCCATGTCCGTGTGTATGTGTGTACGTGCATCTCACATTTTCTTTATCCATCCAATTACAGACCAACTGTAGGTCATTTCCGTATCTCGACTATTGTTAAAAAACAAAACAAAACAAAACACTGTGATGAACATGATTTGAGGTCCTATTCTCACTTCCTTTGGGTATATACCCCAAAGTAAAAACCACTAGATTAGATGGTTTAATGGTTTAATTTGAGGATCCTCCATACTCTTTCCCACAGTTGCTGCACCAATCAATTTGCATTCTTACCAACAGTACGCAAGGGTTCCCTTTTCTCCACGTCCTCGCCAGTGCTTGTTATCTCATATTTTTGACAACGACCATTCTAACAGATGTGAGGTGATAGGTCATCGTAAGTTTCATTTGCATTTCCCTGATGATGAGTGATGTCGAGCACCTTTCATGTACCTGCTGGCCATTTGCATGTCTCCCTTAGGAAAATGTCTCTTCATATCCTCTGCCCACTTTTTAGTCGGATTTTGAGATTTAAAAATTATATATGTGCATTACTTTCATAATATTTTTAGAAATTAATTTAAACATAAACAAGTAATGGGTCAGCCCCATAGAATATTGAATTAACACAATACAGGGACAGGAGGAAAAGGGTATAGGTTTTAAATTTTTGACAAATACAGCAAAGGTGTTCTTCAACAGAGCTATACTGACACACTGCTGCCAAAAATATGGGAGCAAATGAGTGAGTTTAAGACTTTTGTCTTGAGAAATGTGGGGCTGATTACTTAGCTAGATAACTTATGTCCTTAAAAAACTGTTAACTCCTGGTCAGCCGGAAATATCACTTGAAGGTTATAGCAGTTAACATTTGACTGCATCTAAAAGAAAATCTAACCAAAGCAGGGTTTTGAAATAGGGGCTTGGGGCACCTGGCTGGCTCAGATGGCAGAGCATGCCACTTGATCTCAGGGTTAGGAGTTCAAGCCCCACATCAGGCATAGGGATTACTTAAAAATAAAATATTTTTTAAAAACTGGGGCCTGGGGGTGCCTGGGTGGCTCAGTCGGTTAAGTGCCTAGACTCTTGATTTCGGCTGGGGTCATGATCTCACAGTTTTGGGACTGGGCTGTGTGTTGAACTCCACATGCAGGAGGAAGTCTGCTTGAGAATTCTCTCTCCCTTTCCCTCTGCCCCTCCCCCAACACTCACGCACATGCTCACTCTCTCTCCAAAATAAATATTTTTTTTAAAAAAATAAGCGTTTATATTTTCTTAGCAGATGGGAAATCTATGTGAACGGAGGCTGGCTTTGATTCAGCTACTCACTGCTGCCATCAAGGGCCCAGGATCTTAATGTCCTAAGCTGCTGGCTTCTTGAGTCCTTTACTGTTGTTTCATGATTGCAAAACAGCTGCCATGGCTCCACATAGGACATCCCCATTCCAGGCAGGAAGACGGGGTAAGGGGAAACCTCGGCGATCTTTCCTTTCCTGCTTGCCCTTCAAAGCAGATGTTTCCAGAAGCTGACTTGCCCTTATGTTGTTTTGGTTGGAATGGTCACACAGCCAGGTTCTGTGAAGAGCTGCGACACAGCACAGTTACAGAACCAAGTAAGACTTCTGTCCCTTTGCCACTGGCTTCTGTGTGACCTCAGCCAAGTGGCTTGGCCTCCCTGATCTTTAGTTGCTCTAATGCAGTGCATTCTGAGTATTAAATCATGTCACAGGGTCAGAATACTCTAATTATTTTAAAAATTTTGAGGAAAAATTCACATGAATTCACATTAGATTAACCATGAATCAGTTTAAAGCAGACAACTCAGTGACATTTAGTACATTCAGGATGTTGTGCACCCATCGCATCTATCGAGTTCCGAGATATTTCCATCACCCCCAAAGATAGACTCTACCTGCTAGCAGTCATTCCCCAACCCCCCTTCCCCAACACCTTGCAACCCCTATTCTACTTTCTGTCTCTGTGAATTTGCCTATCAGTGAACGCCATCTCCCATCCATTAAAGGCATGACCCCAAAGTGGCCTCCATCACTTCTTTCCCCATCTCATGAGTCAGGATTCAGCCAGATGACCACATGTAGGAATAAGGGGCCTGGGAAACAGTCATTAGATCTAGAGAAGGAGCCAAATGGTTATTGGTGGACACTGGCTCTCCCAGCCACAACCACCTCAGTACTCTTTGGGGTGAACACTGGTCAGCCATGGACCTGAACCACCCAGAAGTCTCCAGAGATAAAGGAACACTCCTTGTTCTTTTCTCTTAGCAGGGCAGAATATTTGGTTGATAAATCTTTATGTATTGAGCACCTACTCTCTGCCCTGCCAGGGATGCAGCAATGAGCAAAACAGACATAGAGAAGGAGATGCAGTCTGAAGATACATAATGCAGGGTAGCGTAATTGAAAGTGGTGAGATCCTTGCTGTCTCTGCTTAGGGAAGTTCCCCTGACCTCCCCGTGTCAGGTCCTTCATCAAACCCACTTGACTTGGGTCTCTCTGCACAACTCTAAGTTTGCATTCATTTGTATGATTCTAGGTTTCCTGCTGGGTTCCTGAACAGACCTCATCTGGTTTTGCTCCTCTTTGTGTCCCCAGCATCTAGCACAACGTAAGTGTGGTAGCTCCATGTAACTTTCACAAATTCCATTGCAGGAATGCAATGTGTGCACATATGTACGCATGAACAAATGGATGAGTGAAAAGAGAACAGCAATCTTCCTGCCCCAGAAGCAGTTTCCTTCAGGGGTGGGGGTGGGGTGGGGAGGCAGAGACAGCGAGTGATGTCACAAGAGGTGTCTGGGATGGAAGGTTCTGGAAGGTTGAGTGGGGTAGAAGGGCTGTTGGGAAGGAATACTGCCCACCTTTCTGCTTCTTGTCACCACTACCATCCTGGCTGGACCCAGATAGTGACGAGGTTTGGGAAGGCGCAGCACATGTCCAGATTTCCAGGATAGGCAACCTGTTTATGATCTTTGTGGAAGAAGAAAACGCTCTGAGTACCCAAATGTCTCAGCAACCAATGCCGTGCCATGATGGCCAGGACTCATGACAAGTGACATTGGTACGGGGGAGGGGCATGTGGGGGGTCCTTTGGGATTCAGTGTCTGGCTGTCATTCAGTGGTATATTTCAGTAGGACCTAGCCTTACCGCAGGCACATATTTTGGCCTTGAGCCAGACCCTCAGTATCTTTTTTTTGTTGCACTTTCTCACTGATCGCTGTTGGTGTACAAAAGAGCTATTGATTGCTTTTTCAATATTGATCTTTTGCCTAACCACCTTAGAGAAATTTTTATTGGATAATCTAAGGAGTCAATCATATTCTCTGCAAAATGACAGTGTTGTTTGTTTACAATCCATATTTCCTTCATTTATTTTTCTTATGTTATTGCATTGGCTAGGAAACTTCATCAGTGCTGAATAGTAGCAGTCACAGCTGACATCTTTGTCTTATTCTTGATTTCTTAGAAATTCTTCCAGAGCTTTTGTTGCTGTTATTAAGTATAGTATTTATTGAAAAGTTCTGCCAGATATACTTTACCAAGTTAAAGAAAGTCTTCCATTTCTTATTTGCTAAGAATTTTCATAAACAACAGATATTTCATCAAATTCTATCTTGAAGAGATCATATGTTTTTTCACCCTTTCTCTCTTAAATGCAGTAACTCATATTGATAAGATGTTTAGTGTTGAATAATTTTTGCAGTTACAATAAACCCTATGTGGCCTTTTAAAATGGTGAAATGGGGAGCCTGGGTGACTCAGTTGGTTAGGTGTCAGGCTTTTGATTTTTGGCTCAGGTCATGATCTTGGGATCGTGGGATTGAGCTCTGTGTCCCCATGCTCAATGGACAGTCTGCTTGAGATTCTGTCTCTCCCTCTTCCTCTGCCACCCTCTCCATGTTCTCTAACATAAACAAATCTTTAAAATAAATTGTGAAACATCTTGCATATAAAATAATACAAAAAATCTGAAAATTTAATGAATAGCAATAAATGTCTATACCTATTTCACTTTATGGAATAAAATGATACTAGTAACTTGTACATCTTCTGTGTGTCCTACCTTTTTCTCATGTTCCTCCCTCTCCTGATAGTGTAACCACTACCCTGAACTGTCTGCAGAAACTTTCTTGTAGTTTTAGCACCCAAACAAGTACTAATTAATGTTGCCTGTTTGTAAACTATATATAAAAATCATACTACAACCTACTTCTTTATCAGCACCAGGACTGGGAAATGCATCCAATTTTTTGTGTATGTTCTTGGATTTTTCTTCACAGTGTAGTACAACATAATGGATATGTCTACTCTTCTGTTGATGGACATTAGGGGTTTTCCAGTGTGGGGTTCTTATAGACACTGCTGCTGCAAACATTGTTGTTCATGTCTCCTGGGGCAGATATGCAAGAGTTTCTCTTGGATATATGTGCCTGGGAGTGAAAATGCCAACTCAAGTATATGTACATGTTCACTGTTAATGGTTAGCTTTGTCAATTGGGTGTGCTGTCTTTATCTCACATCCGTAGTGGAGGAGAGCCCCCATTCCCTTTCCCTTCCAGCACTTGGATACATTTTTGTATCTACGGGAAAGGAAATATCTCATTTAATGTTCATTTTTCTCATTATCAAGAACACGAGCATCTTGTCCTGTTTGTAACCCATTCTGTTTCCTGTGAACTGCTTGTTCATGTTTTTGTCCATCTCCTGTTGGATTAGTTATCTATGCCTTTTTAATCCAGAGCAGCTCTTTTCATATTATGGATATCAGTTCTTTCTTGGCATATGAACAGAGCAAATCTCTTATCCCAGTCAGTGACTTGTCTTGACTTACTGTTTTCTGATATCTCAATACATAGACATTCTGCTTCTGGTAAAGATTTTTTAAATGCATGGCTGGATTGGACCTTCATTTGGTTGAAGAGTCATACCATCTCCACTTACAGCTGCTTATGAATGAATGAATGCTCCCAAGACTGAGAAGAAAAAATTATGCTGTGACCATAGGCAAACTAACCTTGTTGTGTCCTAGTTTCATTTGTAAAATGCGGAATAATAGTAAATAACAGTACCTACCTCCTAGGATTATTGTGAAGATTAAATGACTTAATGCACAGAAAACTTTCAGAATAGTGCTCAGCACACAGGAAAGACCCATTTGTTATTTGCTTTGCTTGTCGTTGCTGTTCTGTAATGAACAGTCTTGGTTTTTTTTTTTTTTTTAAGATTTTATTTATTTATTTGACAGAAAAGAAGAGAGTACGCAGTAGGGGGAGCAGTGGGCAGAGGGAGAGGGAGAAGCAGACACCCCAGTGAGCGGGGAGCCCCATGCAGGACTTGATCCAAGGACCCTGAGATCATGACTTGAGCCGAAGGCAGACCCTTAACCAACTGAGCCATCCAGGCGTCTCAATAGTCTTGGTCTTAACAGGACTTCTGGTTTTACCCGGATCCTCTCAGTCCAAGATCACAGGCATTGTCTCCGGGTAGAGCTCCCATATTATCTTTCTCTGTAGAAAATACTCTAAGTGCTTGCCACCTGCACCTTGTAACTGCCTTGTCGAGTCCAGAGTTTCTCAGTGTTGGCACTACTGACATTTGAGATCAGATGATCCTTAGTTGTGAGGAGCTATCCTGGCCATTGCAGGGCATTGAACAGCATCTCTGGTCTCTACCCGCTAGATGCCAGTAGTACTCCCCAATCAAAATGTCTCCAGACATTGCCAAGTGTCCTCTGGGGGTCAGAATGGCCCCTCGTTGAGTACCACAGGTCTACAGAATCAATATATTTGGATATATACTCATTCATCTAATAATGATTGAACCCCTTTCATGTGCTAGGCACTGTGCTATGTGTTAGGGATATAGTGATCAACAAGATAGACACACACACACACACACACACACACACACACCTAGTTATAAAGCTAGATCATGCAATAAAGGGAAAGAGAGGATGGAATAAGAGGGAGTAGGCTCTAGCTCAGCCTGGGATAACAAGGGATATTCCTGTGAAGAACAGATTCATAGGCAGAGGCTGAGTCTGGGAAGGAAGGAATGGATGAAGATTAGGGAGAACAGTGTTTTGAGCATAAGGGACAGCATGTGCAAAGGCCCTGAGGTGAGAGGGAGACTAGAGTGTGTGGGGATAGAGAGAAGGTCCAAGCAGATGGAGCTAAGGAGGTGAGGGGTATGGCAGGAGGTAAGGCTGTCTTTGCATTTATTTCTATACGCCCCTTGTTCTCAGAGGCTAATTGTATATGTCTGCACCTAGAACAGCCAAGCCTCTGCACCCACAGTCTGCTCTGTCTGGAACACACACCCCAGTAGAACTCCACATCCTTCAGGTCTCACTCAACTCAGATGACACCTCCTCAGAGAGGCCTTCCTGACCACCCCAGCATTCTCTACTACAACACCCTGTTCAGTTGTTCTCATTGTGATCATCACCAACCTTAATTTTTTTTTTAATCAAAGGGATACCCACATATCACAAGATTCACCACTTTAAGGTGCACAAGTCAGTGGCATACAGGACATTCACACTGATGTACCTTGTTCCAAAACATTTTCTCACCCCCAAAGGAAAGCGCATGCCCATTAGCAGTCACTCCCCATAGTTCTGTCCCCAGCTCCAGGCACCCCCTCATCTGCTTTCTGTCTCTATGGATTGGCCTGCTTGGGACATTTCCTACAAAAGGACACAGCATCACAGGCTGTGTCCTTTGACATCTGGCTTCTCTTGCTCAGTATGATGTTTTTTGAGGCTCATCCTGTTACTATCTGAACTGATCTTTGTTCCTCTCCTGGCTATTTTTTCCAACTAGAATGTCAGCTCAAGGAGGGATTTTGTCCATCTTTTGCCCAGTGCCTAGAACTCTGCCTGGCACACAGTAGGTGCTCAGAAGACACAAGGAGAAGAGGGTCCCAGGATCCACCTCTGTCTTTCTCCCTCACTGAATTTGTAAGAAACGTTCTTGATGATGGTTCAGCTTGAGAGAAACCAGGGCAGGCCCCCCGATGGCCGTGGGCACTTAATGATTTGAGACCTATCATCTTCCCCTTCTCACGGCTTCAGCAGTAGGGTCAGATCGCTTACATTTTGCTTTATGACCACCACAGAGCCAACAACTCCTTAGACCAGAGGCAAAACCATATTTTCCTGAGTCACAAACACATACACAAATCCATTCACCTGCACAAACGACCACCTCTTTGTATGTTGTCCTGAATCTTGCTTTTCTGATTTAATATCCTGTCTTGAAGAACATTCAGATTCAGTAACCGTGAACCAACCTCTCTGGGGTGTGTACGAATTTTCATCGAGATGACACTCACGTAGCATAAATTAACCTTTTTACAGTGGATGGCTCAGCGGCATTTAATACGCTCACAGTCTTGTGCAATCATCATTTTTCTTCAGTTGCAAAAATGGTTCATTGCTCCAAAAGGAAACTCTGTACACATTGACCCGTCGTTCCCCACCCCCACCCCTTGGTGGGTAATTCTTTGGTGTCTCCAGTCTACTTTGGCTTGTCTTCATATGGATTCTACTCCCAGTTGGAACTCTGGGCAGATCTGTCCTCGAGGTCCTCTCCAGCAGACCCAAATGTTTGTCATGGTGCCCTGCATGAGGTAGATCTTTTACTACATTCTTACTCGTTTTATGTTTTATCTCAAGTTTTACTTTTAAGGGAGATACATAATTTTGTTGTATAGGACACCTTTTCTTTTTTTACTTTGCCGAAGTAAGCCTTTTAAGATATATAACGTATTTTTTTAAAAATAAAACTGGCTGGATGAAATTTTTCTCTTTAGACTGATAGAATAAAAATATAGCTTGAAAGAATGTTATCACCATGCAACAATACTGGGGAGAGTGATTAGGCTTTTATTTCTTTTAAGATTTTATTTATTTGAGAGAGAGAGAGAGAGAGAGAGAGAGCATGAGTGGGGGTTGGGAAAGGGCAGAGAGAGAAGCAGACTCCCTACTGAGCAGGGAGCCTGGTGCAGGGCTTGATCTCAGGACCCTGGGATCATGACCCGAGCTGAAGGCAGACTCCTAACCAACTGAGTCACATAGACACCCCACAATTAGGCTTTTAAACAATACATAATTGGCATATTATGGACAGGAACTAAGTTTCAACAGGAGATGGGAAGTGATTGCTAACAAGCTATTTGCTCCTTAAGTTTTACCTTTAGTGACACCGTTAAATCCAATGAACTTAGCTATGGAACATTTTTGAAGGGTCCACAGCACACCTGATTCACACATTGTAGAATTCATGTTTTTGGTGTAGAGTTTTGGAGTTTTGGCAAATGCTTGGAGTCGTATAACCAGCAGCACAGTCACTGTTGCCAGCCCACCCCCAAATTCCCTCCTGTTCCCCCTTCACAGTCAACCCCACTTCACACCCCAACTCCTGGTAACCTCCAACCTGTTCTCTGTCACTACTGTTTTGCCTTTTCCAGAAAGTCACATAAATGGAGTCATAAGGCTTGTGGCCTTCTGAGTCTGGCTTCTTTCCCTCAGGTCTTCGAGATTTGCTCAAACGGTTGCATCCACAGTTCCATCCCCTGTGCTGTGGCGTTCCGCGTATGGATGTACCATGGAGATGGGAGGGGAAGGAAGGGAGGGGCTGGGGGCTGCGCAGGGCACAAAGAAGGTGTGGGCTTACACCCTGAGGGAGGTGGGAGCCCTGGAGAGTCGCAGGCAGAGGATGGACATGGTCAGACCAACATTTTATTTTATTCTTATTTTTTAATAGTTTTTATGATGGAACATTTCTCACACACACACACACACACACACACACACACACACACACAAATAGCATTATGACCCACGCTTCCCAACGACAGCAACAGCTATCCATTGCTTTGCTCCAATAATTGTCAATGTGGAGCTGGCCTTGTCTCTCTCCATGCGGCCAGGCTCCCGCTGGACCATTTTAAAGCAAACTCCAGATAGTGTGTTATTTCACATGGAATCCTTCAGCAACAGGGATTCTTTAACTGACTCTCAAACCATCATCACACTTCAAAACGTGACGATCCTTTCTTTGTGTCATTTGACATCCATTCAGTGTTCAAGTCCCCACTGACCACAGATGCCTTGTTTGGGTTGGGATGCGGCTGGAATCCACACATTGAATGTGGTTGATGGAATCCACCATTGAGCAGGGTCCCTCTGGCTCATGGGAGGGAGCCCAGGTTCCAGAGAGCTGTGCCTGTCTGGGGGAGCAGTAGTTTGGGGACCTATTTTGAAGACTGGGCTAGATGTGGGGGAAAGAGGGAGCAGAAAGAGAGAGGGAGAAGGGGAGGGAAAGCAGGGTGGGGGAGAGGGAGGGAAGAGAGAAGAAGGAGACAGAAGGAAGCAAGGAGGGAAGGAGGGAAACAGATGAGGGAGAGAGGAGAGAGGAGGGAGAGACAAAGGGAGGGAGGAGGGAAGTTGGTTTGGTGATGGGTAGACAGATGGACAAGTGGATGGAAGGATGGGTGATGGGGAAGGATGGAATGATGCATGGATGGCTGGCAGGGAGGTTGATGGAATGAAGGAAGGGAGGGAGGGACAAATGGAGATAAAAGGATAGATCAGGGTGAGGGACACCAAGTTTCTAAGCCAGGGCCAGCTTCTCCAGGAGGACCTTGGACTTCCTGGTTTCTTCTTTTGTAGCACACTTTATGAAGGTCATTGCATGCGTGTTCCTAGCTTCATTCAGATCGGCTGTGTTTCGCTATTTGCTTTCCTCCATTGATTGATCTACTCTGTGTGTATAAATGCCACAGAGACTCATTTCAGTTCATATTATAATGTGCTTTTCTAGCTACTCATTTTCACTGAAATACACAGCTAGAGTCTGCTATTGTAGAACCGTGCACAGGTTATGGGGCTGTATTTGCCAGACGGTGTATCGTCAGGTTCTTGTAGAACATGAACTGCAAATCTAGAGTTTAGGACTGCTTGACTCTGGTTTCAAGTATAATGTTTGTCACGAGGAAGATAAGACAATTTTCCTTCACGGAAACCACCGACACACTGTTCTCAAATGATGTCAGCCAGTGGTGGAGGACACCGCTGATGATATCTGCAGACATCTTGGATTGGAACGAAATAACATAGGATTTGTGATTTTAATCACATGCTTAGGGGAATCTGATTAATGAAACATGTGGCCAATGTTCAGATGTTTCGGAAATTTTGATTTGTTAAATTCCTAAGTCCATTAAATGGCATTTAAGATTTAGTATCTTCTCAACATTTATGCAAGTGGATCACCCCACGTAACAAAGTATTGCAGAATGGGTGACTCAGCAGAAACTTATTTTCTCTCGGTTCTGGAGGCTGGATGTCCAAGATGAAGGTGTCAGCGGGGCTGGTTTCTGGGGACAGCCCTCTTCATAGTTTGCAGACAGCTGTGTCTTCACAAGATGCAGCAAGAGCAAGGGCTGGTGTCCTTTCCTCTTATAAAGATACTAATCCGGTTTGGTCAGGACCCCATTATTAGGACTTCCGGTAACGTGAATTACTTCCCTAAAGGTTCCATCTCCAAATACAGTCACACTGGGGGGGGGGTAGGGCTTCAACATATGAATTTTGGGGAACATAATTTTGTCTAGGAAAACAACTATTAATTTTTGTCAAGTAAATGTTTAAAAGAATGTTGCTTAATAGGTTTAAGGATTAACACACTGAAAATCAGACAAGGTTAAGGAGTGGTGGTTGACCCCATTGGACACGAAAGGTTTCAAACAACGGAGTCCAGTTCATGAGCATGCAAGGACCCCGGCAGCCACAATCGTCACTGTCCTCCAAGGATGGGTTAGCGACCATGTGATCTGAAGTCTGACCTCTGGACACTGTCTTCCAAGGGGGCCGCCTCAGTCTCACAATGTACGAGAGTGTCTGTCTCCCCACATTCTCACTAATATCAAGTGTTTTTCAGCCTTTTTGAGCCTACTCAATCTGACAGGTGAAATACATCACAATATTTTCTACTGCACTCTCTCATGACTGAGAAAGTCATTTTAAATCTGTTTTCAGGGAACTATCTATTTATGCCCTTTTGGGTACCGGGAGTTTTTCTTACGGATCCACCGGAGTTCTTGCCAGGTAAAGGAAATCAGGCCTTTCTCTATTAGACATGTTTCCTGTATTTTTTCTCAATTTGTTGTGAATCTTTTGAGTTTTTATGGTATTCTTTTGCCATGTGGAAATTAAAAATCTCTTTTTTTTAAGATTTTATTTATTTATTTGACAGACAGAGATCACAAGTAGGCAGAGAAACAGGCAGAGAGAGAGGAGGAAGCAGGCTCCCCGCTGAGCAGAGAGCCCGATGCGGGGCTCGATTCCAGGACCCTGGGATCATGACCTGAGCCAAAGGCAGAGGCTTTAACACACTGAGCCACCCAGGTGCCCTGGAAATTAAAAACTTCCTAACGTAGCAAGATTTTCTGTTTTTCCTTTATGTCCTTTGGGTTTTCATGTCATACTATCCTTAAGGCAACCAAGCAGAACCAAACTCTCCCATGGGTTTCTTTCCCTTGCTAGAGTTCAGAATGTTTCCTCACCCACAGGACCACATAAGGACTTGGTTGTTATGCCCCAGCCATTTAAGAGACTTCTGGAAACTCACGGACTGAATGCCCTCTGGACTTACAACTGCTCTACGATCTGTCACACGGACCCCTCTCCTCCCCTCCTAGGCCTGGGACTAGCATGACTAATCGATCCCAGGATTCTAGGCATGGATGGAAGCTGGCCTCAGACCTGCAGCCCCTTTGCCGGCCCTGCTAAGTTCCCTGCCTTGTGTCTTGCAGTGCTGTGAAGCATGGTGTCTCCGGACCTGGAAAGGCCAAAAACCCCAAGACTCGGGAAGTGGAGATTAAGGACCCTGAAGGAGACATGAGTAAAAACAAAGGTAAGTTGTGCTCGAGTGCATATAGGAAAGGGAACGGGACACAGACTCAGCCAAGCCTTTTCATAAAGGAGCAACCCCACCTTAGAGAGTCAGGGCACACTTGTTCCTTGCCCGGGTCCCTGGCTTTGGCTGATGTGCCTGCAACGGGGGTGGAGGGACGGGCGACTCCTAACTACATCTGATAGGGAGCACAGGCTGTCCAGGCCAGCTGCTGTCTGAGCAGAGCTCCACCAGGCCTGTGACAGGGGGTGAGGGCCCGCTCTTTGGAAACCTCATTTGTATTGTTTGTACCACAGGACGCTGATCACAACACCTCCCTATTAGGACAGCCGTGTGGGTAAAGCACCCAGCAACCATTATACATAGTGCAGATATGATTATACGTGTGTGTGTGTGTATGTGTGTGTTTACAATGTAATAATATATATAGTATAGATATGAATATGACAGGACATATAGTGGGTATCATTGTGTGTGTGTGTGTATATATATATATAAAGTACAGATGCAATTCTATATATAGAAAGAGAAAGAGAGAGGGACAGAGTCCAGATGTAATACGGGCCAGATGTAATACTATAACGCAGATGTACTCACATACATATAATGCAGATGTAATATTATTTATATAATACAGACAATACGTATCATAGAGTACAGGTATATTGTAATTAAATGCTACTCTGTATTACCATTTGTATTTTATATGTTTTATGATAACTTCATAGTGCAGGTATGCGATAATGATTTTCCTCTGTATGCTGTAACCACTTTGCCGGCGGAACAAAGCTCAGGGAACATTATGAGACAGACTGAACTCATTATCTTCCACAGCTGCCCTCTTCCGAGTGCCTAAAATGTTGGCAGGAACGATAGCTTTTATAACCATTCTCAAGTGACAGCGATCTTCAGAATGTCATTCCGGTCACTGTCAGATTCCCAGGGCCCAGGCTGGGTGGTGGAAACAAGAGAAACTGCCTTCTGTGAGGGCTCTAGAGGCTGCAAGTCTGAGATCAAGCAATCGGCTGGGTTGGCTTTTCCTGGAGGCTGTAATGGACAGTCCGTTCCCTGGTCTCCAGGCTCCTGGTGGCCCCCAGCAATCCTTGGTGATCCTTGGTTTACGAAGTCATCACGGCTATCTCTGCCTCTATCATTACATGACGTTCCTCTCTGGGTCTCTCTGTGTCCTCTCCTCTTTCTCTAAGGACACCAGTCATTGGATTTAGAGCCAACCCTACATCCTGAATCTCATCTCGGGGTCCTCAACTGATTCTAGCTGCCAAGGCCCTATTTCCAAATAAGGTCACATTCTGAGATTCTGTACATGAATTCTGGGGGAGCATCATTCATCCCAATACAGCCAATAAAATATCCCTAACCAGGGTCCAGGTGACACCCCTCCACATTTCTGTCCCATTTAAAGCTTCTCCCTTCCCCCAGGCCTCAGGCTGGATGCCTGGAGCAGTGGGGGCGGGGAGGCCGGATGAGCTGTTTTTTCATCCCCTCCAGGATGCTCCCCCCGCAGCGTTGCCCACTGTAAGCTGTCATGCCTCCTGCTATTAACTCTCCTTGGGGGTGGGGGCGGGGGCGGGGGCGGGGGCACTTCTGAACTAGCCTTGCCTTGATGTTGGCTGCCATGGGTTGAATTATATCCCCCTGCCATAGTCTAAATACTTGTGTCCCTCCAAAACTCCCAGATTGCAACTTAACCCCAAGTTGATTACATTAGAAGATGGGGCCGATCAGAAGGGATCAGGCCCCGAAGTCCACGTGAACTGGATCAGTGTCCTGATAAAGAAGGCCCCAGGGAGCTCCCTCATCCCTTCTGCCAAGGGAGGACACAGTGAGAAGCCGCTATCAGCCAGAAAGCAGGTTCTCACCAGACACTGAATCTGCCAGAGCCTTGGTCTCTGACTTCCTGGCCCCCGCAACTATGGGAAATAAATGTTATTTGTAAGTGTCTTGCATCGTGCTAGAATAGTCACATGAACAAAGATGCACCCCAACACTCAGCACCTCGGGATGTGACTTATTTGGAAAGAGGGGTCACTACACGTGTCATTAGATAAGACGAGGTCGTTCGCGTGGGTCCTAACCCAATGACCGTGTCCGTGTGAAAAGGGGCAAGTTGGACACAGACAGGCACACAGGGGGAACGCCGCATGAAGCTGAGGGCAGAGACTGGGATGAAGCTTCTGGAAGCCAAGGAACTCCAAAGATGGCCAACAAATCGCCAGGAATGAGGAGAGAGACATGGAACACGTTCTCCACCAGGGCCTCCAAAGGAGCTAACTGTGCACACACCTTGATCTCATACTTATCATCTCCAGAACTGAGAGGACAGATTTCTGTTGTGTCAGCCACTCAGTCTGGGGAACTTTGTCACGGCGGCCCTAGCCGACTAATACATAGTTCATGTTCTTTGCTCAGTGCCCACTGGTGACTTTCCTCACGGTCTGTGTCTGAACACAGATCTCCAGGTGAAGTGGAATTCTTTCTACTGGCTTCCAGCCAAAGCCTCTCCATGAGGTCCATGTAGTCAAGGGGAAAAATCAGTGTCCCCTAGCAGGTAGACGTGTGGTGTTCTCCCAACCCCGCTGTCTGCTCGGCCATTTCCAACAACCAGCCCTCCAGTGGATAAGTTTCAAAGTCAAGAGTCACACACCCATTTCTCCAAGAGGGTTTCCAGAATCTTCTCTCACTTGGCCCATGGTTGGGGGGCGATGAGCAACACACTGCACACCAACTCTCTCCATAGGAAACCCTGTTCTCCTCTTTCTCTCGGGGTCAACCATTTCACTCCTGAAAGGAGGTGAGTGAGGAAGGAAAACAAACTGGCTTCGAGCCAGCCCCTTTGCCTGGTCCATATAAGTTGGTGGAATCGGGTGGTCTGGGTGATGTTGCTTTAAAACCCGACCCCAAACCTCAACAGCTCAACACAACACAGGCTTGTTTCTCGCCTGCATTATGTGTATCTGGCACTAGGGTTCCTCCCTGACATGTGCTCGCACCATTTTTGTGAGGAGAACGGGGTATGGTGGGTCACACACCGGCCCTTAAACCTTCCGCCTGGGAGAGACACACAACGGTCACTTCTCACATTCCACTGACCAAAGCACGTAGTCTGCCGCGCGTCCATTTTACCTTAAAAAAAAAAACCAACCCTATAAATAATATGGAACTCAAGCTAATGATTCACATGCTAAAGTGCTTAAGGGGGAAATGGATGGGTAGCCGCAGCGCTGAAATGGACAGAGTGATGGATGGATGTAGAGAGATGGTGGGACCGAGATAGGATAAAGCAAATGGAGCAAATGCCAGCAGTTGTGGAAACCACGTGGTAAGAGGATGTTGGCTCTACAGACCTTTCAGGTTTCTTGTAGGTGTGAAATTTTTCACAGTAATTTGTTGGGGGGGGGCAAGGAAAAGTAAGAAAGAGGAAGCGTGAATGGGTTGGCTGGCGTTGGTCATGTGACTTCACCCCGGGAGTGGGATTAATTCAACACTCAGCCCTTCAAGCCCAAAAAGGACACTCCTCCCCCAAAGTTATTAAATTAATAAAAACATTTGCCACCAACCCTGGTGGCTGTTTGCAGTTACTCCTGGGCTGTGGACCATTCATCGAGATGGAGAAGTCCTTCTGAGGCTATCCAAACATGGGCCAGGCCATGAGACCCCAGTAACCATCCCTGATTTTTTTCGGGAGTCAGTCAAACGATTTGGGGCATATCCAGCCCTTGCAACAAAGAACGGTGAGCAGTGGGAAGTTCTGAATTTCAACCAGTACTATGCGGCTTGTCGGAAGGCTGCAAGAGCCTTGATCAAGGTAAATGAGTTATTGATTCATTCAACACTTAGTCGATCATTCATTCTATATGCACAAACATATGGTATAAAATGCACGAGGCACCACAAGATATGAAGGTTCATTGGTGAGAATTTTCCCTTTAATTCTTGACCCCTCTCTTATGGAGGCAGCCACCATTGCCAGTTTTTTGTAAATCCTTTTGGGGAATAAACTATGTGTATATATATTATAAAATTTCTCTACAAGCAAATTTTTACATAAATGGTAGCCTACTCTACCCATCATTCTCCATCTTTGCTATTTTTTTGCTTTAAAAAAAAAAGATTTTACCTATTTACTTGAGAGATAGAGAGAGAGAGAACACAAGCAGGCAGAGGGGCAGAGGGACAAGCAGACTCCCCGCTGAGCACAGAGTTTAACTCGGGGCTTGATCCCACGACCCAGAGATCATGATCTGAGCCAAAGTTCTATTTCTAACTGACTGAGCCACCCAGACGCCCCACATCTTGCTTTTTAAAATCTCTATGTATTAGTTAGCTACTGCTGCATAACAAATTACCCCAAAATTTAGTTTCATGGTGTCTCAGGAGGCTGTGGTCAAGCTGTCCATCTGAAGGTTTGACTAGGGCCAGAGGGTCCACTTGTAAGCTTACTTACATGGCTGGCGATTGGCAAGAGGTCAAGACCTTATTCCTCGTTCCCTGTCCTTCTCCATTGGGCTGAGTGTCTTCAGATTACGGCAGCCTGCTCCCCCAGAATGAGTGATCCAAAAGAAAGTGTGAACAAGATGGGAATCATATCTTCCCATAGCTTCCATGATTAATCTCAGTGACATACTATCCCTTCTTCCGTATTCTACTGGTTACACAGACCAGCCTTGACACAATGTGGGAGGGGATTATACAGGAACACAAACCCCAGAAGGTGAGAATCAGTGAGTGCCATCTTGGAAGCCACCTGCCATGCTCTGAGTTCCTTTCATATTGATTCACTAAAAACAAATCCATACTCTTTTCAGCAACTATGAATATGTATGTAACAATACTGGCATACTGGTGGGTAGTAACGGTGTTTCTGGGCTTTGCTACCATACATGGAGGCACAGAGAACCTTCTTTGTACGATGAATTCTTACAGAGAAAGTGCTTCTATCGGCCCACTCAGAGTGTGTGAGAGACTCTGCTTACCTATTATTCTTGCCAGCATCATATTATAAAAAATGTGCATATTGGCTACTTTGATAGGCATGTTAGGCAGAATTCTACAATGACCCCTCAAGATTCCCAACCTCTGGTATAATCACACTGTATGGACAGACTCCTCCCCTTGAGTATGGGCAGGACTTGTGACTCTGATGGGATTTTCCTCCTGTGCTGGCAAAGGTGAAGAGATTTTGCCGATGGAATTGAGCTCCCTGATCAGCTGACATTGAGTACATCAAAAGAGCAAGGGCTCTGGTGGGCCTGACCTAATCAGGAAAACCATTAAAAGAAAGATTCTTCCGCTGGCTTTGAGGAAGCACATTGCCATGTTGTGGACAGGGCTATGTGGCAGGGGACAGCAGACCACCTCTGGGAAAGCAGTCCCCAGTTGATAGCTGGGAAGAAAACAGGGACCTCAGTCATTTAACTACATGGAAATAAATAGAGCAAATAGTAACTGTGGGAGAAGATTCTCAAGTTTCAGAGGCGACCACAGTCCCTGCAGATACCTTAACTGCAGCTTCCGGAGAGCCTAAGCACAGGACCCAGTGAAGCTGTCCCCAGACTCCTGACCTATGGAAACTGCAATAATATAACATGTGTTGTGTTAAGCTGCTAAGTTTTTGGTGATATGTTAGGCAGCAACAGATAATGATATGATAGGTAGCTCCTATTATAAAAGGGAATGCCTGGTGGCTTTGATTTATAGGAAGTGCTTTCACATTTTGACTCAGACCTGAGTTCCTCTCTCCCCTCCCCTCTGACACCCACATGTCTTCACCAAGCAATGATGAGAACGTTCTTTTAGGATGGAATCTCTGCTCGGCTGCCCTACCATGGTGATGTGACGATTCGCCTCTCCTGAGAGATGATGATCTTTGGCTATGTCCTCAGGTCTGGGGATTCAAAGATCCCTACTCGCCTAATCCTCAGGGATCTAGGCAGTACTAAATCAGTTTATCTGCATATTGCTAGAGACTGTCTACCTGCAGAGGAGACAGCCTGTTTGTTACTAAGCAGAAATACTTATCATGCTCCGAAGCACTGGGAGGCAGATATCTTCAAAAATGCTTACATTTTCCTCAAGAACAGGGTCATTGCCGGCTTTGCCCCGTGTGACTAGAAGAGCCAACAAAGTTAGAGGTTCCCAAAACTCCATGGAGTCATGTTAAGAAAAGCCAGCATTAAGCCTAAAATCTGGGGTGTGGCAAAACCTGGACCTGCCCCAAGGAGGATTACCTTCATGTCTGGGTTTCTGGTTCACTCTCAAGTACATTCAGATCAAGGATACACCTTTATTTATTTTGAAAGATTTATTTATTTGACAGAGAGAGAGGGCGTGAGCGTAGAAGTAGGGGGAACGGCAGGCAGAGGAGAGGGAGAAGTACTCAATCCCCGGACCCTGGAATCATGACCTGGGCCAAAGGCAGATGCTTGCCTGACTGAGCCACCCAGGCGCCCCAAGGCTACACCTTTAAAAGTGCAATTTGTCACCACTTCAGGCTATCACTCTTGGAGTACTTCTGTTATTACAAACAAAAATAAATTCACACCTATTAAGACAGCCATTATCTTTGAAAAAAGGACAAAATAGCGAGTGTCAACGAGGACATGGAGAAACCAGTACACTTGGCTCAGTGGGTTAAAATCTTTCTGGTGGGAATGTAGAATGGTGCAGCCCTTATGGAAGGCAGTGTGGTGGTTCCTCAAAAGATAAAACACGGATTACCATGTGACCCAACAATTCCTCGAGGATTCAAAGCAAGGACTCAGACACATACTTTCGCACCATGTTCACAGCACCATGATAACCAGCAGTCAAAATGTGGAGGCAACCAAGAGTCCTTTGGTAGATGAATGCAGAAGATATAGTGTGGTCCACCCATATAACAAATTATTATTCAGTCTAACAACGGAAGGACATTCTGACTCCTGCCACCACATGGCGGGACCCTGACGACACAGGGCTCAGTGAGAGGACCCAGACCCAGAAGGACACATCCCACAGAACCCCACTCCCAGGAGGGCCTCAGAGGAGTCCCGTCCACAGTGACAGAGAGGAGATGGTGGGAGCCAGGGCTGGGGCAGGGGGTGGGGAGCCCATGCTTCCTAGGAACAGAGTCTCCGTTTGGGAAGATGGAAAGTTCTGGAGACAGGTGGTGGTGACGATTGTACAACAGTGTATGTTTCATGCCACTAAGTTGTGCACTCAAAATTGCTTTGTACAGTTGACCACATTAAAAAAAATAAAATACATACAAACAAGAATAAATAAATGGTGCCTTATGCAGAGGGAGGCAAAGCGGCCTCCTAACAGTCACAAAAATATCACACCCCAGATTTTAGGTTCAACGCTGCCTTTTCCCAGTGTGACCTCATGGGCTTTGGAATCTGCTTTCCCACATCCCAGTGAGCAGATCCCACCCAGAAACAAGACGTCTTTGTGTTTCTGCTTTCTGTTTGTTTGCTTTTGCCTTCCCAGCTGGGCCTGCAGCGTTTCCACGGAGTTGGCATCCTGGGGTTTAACTCCATTGAGTGGTTCATTGCTTCCCTCGGTGCCATCTTAGCAGGGTAAGACTGTGGGCTGGGTTGACTCCAACTGTGGGCGAGCCGCAACTCTGGGCTGGCACCCTGGGGCTGGCTCTGAGATGTGATCGGGGATTTCAGGGGCAACCCCAGGTTAGGAGGCAAGACAGACACACTGACCGGCCAACCTGACAAAGGACTAGCATGTCCCATATATACGGTGCTTTTATAATGAGTAATAAAAAGACAAAGCATATGACTCTTGATCTCGGGGTCATGAGTTTGAGCCCCACGCTGGACGTATAGATTATTTTAAAAATCTTTAAATAAAAAAAGAAGGATTTTATTTAGATTTTATTTATTTAGTTATTTGACATACAGATCACAAATAGGCAGAAAGGCAGGCAGAGAGAGAGGGGGAAGCAGGCTCCCTGCTGAGCAGAGAGCCTGATGTGGGGCTCGATCCCAGGACCCTGAGATCATGACCTGAGCTAAAGGCAGAGGCTTTAACCCACTGAGCCACCCAGGTGCCCCGACAGAAAGATTTTAACCCACTGAGCCACCCAGGCGCCCCCCGACAGAAAGATTTTAAATAAGGAAAGACTTGAACAGAAAGCTCACAAAGGGAAGTAGCCAACAAGAGCTTGAAGCCATCAGGGAAATGCAAATTTGAAAAAGAGAATGGTTAAAGGCAAGAACAAAAGGCAGTCAGATGAACGGAACAGGTACCTGAGGGAGGGGGCAAACCCCACCTCTAGCTTTGGTTACCTTGGGACCCTGAACAACTGACTTCCCTGTCCGAAGGCTCAGTTTCCGCATCTTTAAAATGGGATGCCGTCAGGGTTCCATGATCGGCCACCACGATGACATTACAGGACTTGCTGCTTTCCTCACCCTTATTTTGCGGCTTCATTTCATCACGGTGAAGTTGTGGAGGGAGGGAAGCTGGTACCAAGGCTGCAAACTCAGAACTTGTCTCTAGGGTACCCCCCTCCACCTTCCAGAACATTCCCATGTTAAGATGTGCACACGCACATGTGTTTTCTTTTCCCAGGGGTCTTTGTGTTGGTATTTATGCCACCAACTCTGCGGAGGCTTGTCAGTACGTCATTAGTCATGCCAAAGTGAACGTCCTGCTGGTTGAAAACGACCTACAGTTAAGGAAAATCCTTTCGGTAAAGCCCAAACTCGAACACCACCCACCATTCACCCAGGGGGATTGCAGGGCTCTGACTGCCTGTCCCGTTAGTACCAGGTGGATGTTAATGATAGGCTGGATGGTGGGGCTTGCCCCATTCTTGGGTTCAGTAAGTCTCCTCCACGTATAACTAGGGGGAACCGGGTAGAGTGGCAGGGATCTAACTTCCAACTTGTATTTACTTCATTTCCTACTCAGATTCTATTTTTCTTAAATCCCCTTTATTTGTTTTATTATTTTTTTTAAGTAGGCTCCCTGCCCAGGTTGTAAGCTTCTATTTTTTTTAAATGTGTTTATGTATTACTTTATATATAGCCCACTGTTTTCTTTTAGAAATGGAAGCATTTTGAGGCTTACACCCCCTTGTAATTGTCATTTTTTAAATAACTGTCATCATTCCTGAAATGCTGCTTTCTCTTCCATTTCTTGGCTAAGTTCGACCACTTCCTGTTTCACCTCTTTCTGGTATGGCTCTCTCTTCCCTCAGTGCTTGTAGCTTTGCTTTGTGTTCTTCTTTTCTAGCTGTATTTACTTTGTTATGTTTTAGATCCTATGTTGGAATGTTGGGTGGCAATTTTTCTTTGCTTTGTGGTGAATTTTCTTTATGTATAAAATTTGGCTCCCCTCGTGCTCCCTTTTTCTTCTTGTAGTAACTTTGTGTGGATGTTGTAGAGAGTTTTTCAATTACTAGTGTTTGAATGAGCTGCAATTTCCTGACCCGGCTTTTGGCAGGAGGATCCCATGGGGAGAGGAGTCCTTTCGGGGGGTGAGGGCAGGTGACCAGGTTCACCACTCAGCCCAAGGGCCCTGTGGCTGTTGCACCAATATCATATTTCTGAGTTACACACTTCTCTGCTTGTCGATATCTCTGGAGGTGAGATGTGTCTTGCTGTCAGTGGCATCCTCCAATCATCGTTGGTCATGTTTTCCCACATTTTAACATCTCTGAAGTTAGGGTAGACTTTCCAGACTCATGAAATCCAGCTAGACTCAGTGAACTAGAACACTCTGCCACCAAGCCTCCTTGGACGCCTAATTCCTGACCTGGTTCAGTGGGAACAGACTTCTCCCTTCAGCCTTGAGCTTTCTGAAATTGTTTTCTTAAGTCATGCCTCAACGATCTCCAATACTCCTATCATTCCCTATTTGTTCTGTTCATAGCAGAACAAACTGTGGGATGGGTGGTGGGTGAAGACTGGGTCCTTTCTGCCAATACTGGCTTACAATTTGGGGTTTTCTACCATTAGAAAATATTGCATACTCTTTGTATGCAAGATTCAAAGCCAGGCTTCTGACACGCTCCTCCCAAACTGGATATTCAGTTCTGCTTGGAAGTCTTTTGTTCTAGGCAACACCCACAGGCTTACAGCCCTCCAACTCTTCACTGACTCCCTGCCTCCTTAGAATAAACTCCAGACTCCTCACCACTGCCTCCAAGGTATCCCCGACATGGCCCTCACCATCCTTCCCTGCCTCAACCCCAATCCTCTCCCTCTATCCTTGACCTAGCCATCTGAGACTTCACATAGTCCTCAAACCTCCCTGGCCATTTCCTGTTCCAAGCATTCTGGATGTCGGTTCCCTCTTTCTCTGGAAACCTCCTGTCCCACTGTTCACAGAGCTTCTGTCTTCTTCTCTCAACCTATGCTACAGACTTGGTTATATTTATAATTACCATACTGGATGTTGGAAGTGACTTCATCATTGGATTGGCTAGACAAGCTGTGGAACCACACCCCTTCCTTTGTATCAACAGGGTACAAGAATCCCGCAGGCATGGTCTACTGAACCTGAAAGCCCTTGGTATAAGTAGAAAGTCCTGAGCTTGCCAAGGTTCCAGTGACCTGCAGAGAGGATTTTTGCTGCCTAGCTCCAGCTAGGAGGGTAACTGGATCCTGGGCATATAGTGCAAGGGGCGGGCTCATAAACCAACAACCATGACTCTGTGAGGGGAGCAGGACTCAGGAGGCTCTCATCTTCATTAGCCTTTGAGTGTTGGAGGCTACTGATACTGAGCACAAAGAACCCAGTCCTAAAATCAGGCTGTGTCCTGCCAGTTGGGACAAAGAGCCATGTTGTACAGGCTGGGCAGGAGAGAGTAAAGAGGCTGGGGTCACTGTGGGCCATTGCTTAGGAAACGCATCCACCCTCCATCTCTCCCAGGGCCATGAGGCCCACATGGAACTTTCTTTCAGATTCCGCAGAGCAGGATGGAGTCCCTGAAGGTGATCGTCCAGTACAAGCTGCCCATGAAGGGGAGCAGTAATAACCTGTACTCTGTAAGTACAGTAAGTGTAAGTGTGGGGCAGGGGCCGCTGAGCCAAGGGGAAGGTGGCCCCGAAAGGTGGGCAGATGGGGCCTTAGGGCTTTCCTCTTTCTTCCTGGTATGAAGGGTCTGATTGATGGGAAGATGTCTGTTCTGGTTATTTATTGCTGTGCAACAAGTCTCCCCCCAAAATTGGTGGCTTAAGACAACAACAATCATTTTATTCTTACTTCTTTTTTCAGAACATTAAGGCAACTGAAAAAATACTACGTCACTGAAAAGCAGGGTGTGTGAAAACCCACAGCATTAGGTTTAAATATTTACTTTATATCCCAACCAGAATTTGTTAAAACTTGACTTGCGGCTTTAATATGTGCCAAGTCATCAATAACAGTGTCACTAAAACCATGAACCGTCACTTAATATGTATAAATACGAATATGGGGCTGAGCATTTCTGCCATGGCTTGGACCGACAGCCCTTGTGGAGCCTGTCTTCACTTAAATTTTTGATATTTCAAAAAAAAAATTTTTTTATTATTTCATTCATCATGTATTTTTTGATGGTTAGTGACTTAAAATATATTGCATTAAAATACAATTTCTCTTGATTGCCAAAGGTTTGTTGTCCTTTTGTTTTATTTTGTTGTTTGCATCTCCTTCAATTTTTGCACTGGAGGCTAACTAAGTTCCCAGTCCTCACTCTGGTCTGGACCCTGCACCTGGGGCTCCTGGGCCTCCCTCTCTCTCTTTGTGGCCTCTCCGGCATGGTGACCTAGGGATCTCTGGACTTACTCCTGGCTCAGAACTCTACAGAAACATCAAAAGAGAGAGACAGAGAGAGAGAAGGCCAGGTGGAAGATGTCTTGCCTTTAACAACCTACTTTTGGAAGCCACACACCATCGCTTCTGACATACTGTGCCCATCACGGCCGACCAAAAGGTCTGCTGAGCAGTGGGGGGTTGGGGTGGGGACCTAGACCACCTCTTACTGAGGGAGGGGCAAGGCCACCAAAGAGTTTGTGAAACCATAAATGCCATCACAGTCATTTTTTGAAAAGGCATTCTGCCTCACCGTGTTTTATGTTTTATTTTTCAAAGATTTTTTATTTATTTACTTGAGAGAGAGAGAGAGCACGCGCAAGCAGGGGGAGAGGCAGGCTCCCCACTGAGCAGGGAGCCCAACGAAGGACTTGATCCCAGGATCCTGCGACCATAACCTGACCCAAAGGCAGACGCTTAACTGACTGAGCCACCCGGATGCCCCTGCCTTAGCGTGTTTTAGTCGGGAAATGTGCCGGTACGAGCAACAGAGACATGCTTTAGCCAGAGCACAGGTTCTGTGTGTGAGGATGCACTGGGTTATCTCACGGAAGCCGGGCCAGGAGGCTCGTGAGGCCCAAGGACAAGCTCCTGTTAATATCCACGAGACGAGACCCTCAAACCCACAACTCAAATCAGAAGTCCCTCAACGTCACTGTGTTTATTAGGTTTGCCCCCACACAGGCGGGAGAGAAGATACCCACGATCCTCTCTGGCCAACCAAAACCTTGCCAGCGTTCATACCTTGAGAAAACACTCGAATCCTAAGACCAGGGATGGTGAATAAATAAGGAAGAAAAATGACCAGAATCATAGACTTTTGAGGTTTAAAGTGACCATCGGAGCAACAATACCTGAGGTCTGGATACTTGAAAAAAACTCTCTTGCTAGCCACACCACTTACACTGGGATTTCTCAATCTCATTGCTACAGACGTTTGGGGTGGATGACCCTTTGTCGCAGGGCCGTCCTGCACACTGCAGGATGCTGAGTGGCGCCCCCCCACCTCCACCCCCTGGATGCCAGCAACTCCCTCACAGCTGAACCAAGCAGAGATGGACATGACCTGATGTCATGGGGCTGGCATTCCCCTGGTTCTGCTTCTGGAAGGTGCTACACGCCTGCCATCTTGAATTCGGGGCATTGCCCTCCTCCAGAGCATGGTGGGTGGGGGGCTCAGTGGTAGAATTTTTGCAGGTCCTGTGTGATACTCAGTCCATACAACCCAACAGTTCCTTCCGAGGCATCATTCTGGAAGGTCAGTAAGAGCAGAGTGTGACTGTATTGGTTTAGACTGCTAGTTCCTGTTTACTTGCTGTGTGACCTTAGGCAGCTCCTGGGGCTACATCTTGACTCATTCATGCCCGGATGACTCATTCCAGTCCCAGCACTTCCAGCAAAAGCCCTGACCTTCACTGTGACTGGACCAGCTGCACTCACAGGTGCAGACCCAGCAGCCTACTAGGAAGTGAAGGAGGGGAAGCAAACATCTTAGGGCTTTTGTAAGAGGCACCACGACTGGTGACCCTGAGTCCTCCCTCTCACTGGGAATCATGTTTTAGAGAAGCTGATGGCACCAGACCTGACAGGGGAAGGGGACCACTGGCGTGTCGAGGGTCCCCCGCACATCCCGAGTCCCCATTTTCTGCCTGTCTCTTCTGCACAGTGGAATGATTTCATGGACCTGGGCAACGACATCCCCGATTCCCGGCTGGACCAGATCATGGAAAGCCAGAGGGCTAATCAGTGCGCTGTGATCATCTATACTTCTGGGACCTCAGGCAATCCCAAGGGAGTGATGCTTAGCCATGACAACGTAAGTGCCAATGGTGATGAACCCAGTGCCAATGGTGACAGCACCCAGGCCAGTGGCCCTCCGGCTCTTCCTGTTCTCACCCCACTGGGGGCAGGGTAGCATTCGGGGGTCTGGACCCCTGGGGCTCCCTAGCCAGCGAAACACTTCCAAGAGGGCAGCACAGTGCAGGGAGATCAGGGGCTTTAGAACAGACCTGTGTTCAAATCCTGCCTCGTGATCTTGGGCCAGACACCTAACATCTCCAAGCCTTTGTCTGCGCAGCTCTAAACTGGGTATGATAATGACAGCCCCTGCCTCCCGGGGTGTTTTGAAAGTGAAATGAGTTGATATATTCCTAGAGAGCGTAGAACAGTGTTCGACAGTAAAATAAGCAGGTAGAAGAGCAGGATATACACTCTGTGCTTCTTGGAAATAAAGCAGAAGTTGATGTTTTGTTTACTTAAGAAGGGCTACGTGTCTGGGAAAGACACATGCATGTCTGGATAGAGTCCACAGGTGATAGTAGCTCAGACCACTGGTACAGGAGAATAAGGGGAACAGGTCCTAAAAGATCCCATTTATACAAAACCCTAAGAAATGCAAACGTAGCCATAGGAACAGAAAGCAGACCTGGGGCTGCTTGGGTGGCGGCGGGGGGAGGTGGGTGGCAAAGGGAGGCATGACAGAGGGGTGACCCCATGTTCACTATGTTGAGGCTGGTGATGGTTTCACTGGTGGAGACAACTGGGGGGTGTCAGATACTGTCAGTTTCACCTCAATAAACTGCTTAAAAAAAAAAAGGAAGAGCAGGAGAGACAGTCATGCTCACTACACGCCAGGCCCTATTCTGAGAGCTTTACGATTGGTAAATCCTCATGGCGACCCTCCCAATTTTGCCAGGCTCTTTTTACAGGTGGGAAAACTGAAGTCCAGAGAGGTTCTGTAACTTGGCCCAGCTCACATAGAGAGCACCGTGGTGCAGCTTGAACCCACGCAGGCTGGCTACACAGCACACATTTTTTCTTGAACGACGTGTTTATTTGAGAGTGGGGGGAGGGGCAGACGGAGAGCGGATCTCCAGCAGGCTCCCCGCTGACCGTGGAACCCAACTTGGGACTCAATCTCACGACCCTGAGATCACGACCTGAGCCGAGATCAAGAGTAGCCCTGGAGCGAGGCCGCCTGGCTCCGAATCCCAGCCCTCCCACCTGCCAGCCGTGTGACCTGGGACAAGTTCCTCCCCTTCTCTGGGCCTCTGTTTCCCCATCTGTAAGATGGAGACGAGAATGGTTTCTGCCTCTCTGAGCTGCCTCCCAGAGTAAGTGATCCCAGTTCTCTCCACACACATCAACAGTTCAAAGTTCCTCGAGTTCCCAGAGTACTTGTCACCACGCTGAGCTAGGCACCCTTTAACCTCTCGTTAAACCCCTTACCAGACGATAAGATGTCATGAACTGTTGTGGTGTGTGATGGCACCTAGTGACTTAGACGACGGCAACTTCAGTCTGTGAGGTGTGACACGGCCCGTCTGAGGTGGTACAGCATTCAAGCAGAAATGGCAAGTGTGAGAAAGACTCAGTTGCGGGGCAAGTTGGAGGAAGAGCATTCTGAGCAGAGAAAACAGCCAGTGCAAAGGTCCTGAGGCAGGACCCTGACTCATGTGTGGGAGGAATGGTGTGGAGGCCTGTGTGGCAGGATTAACAAGGTAACTGTTTGCCCAAAAGGATGACACCAGTGAGAAAAACAGACTTCAAAATTATACATCTGCAAAAACGACATATCGAGGCACATTTTGGAAAAGGAGAAACAAGCATATGTTAACTGTGGGGCATTTGTGCGATGGGATTATGGGTGGCCTTTTGGTTTGCGGGACACGAGGAGCCCTGTGCCCATTTTACAGGTGAGCAAAGAGCCTACAGTTGCCAAGCTAGCAAACAACGGAGCCACGATTGGATCCTGGGTGACTTACTGGATCCGTTAAGATTTCTGACTTTCCATGTAGACATTCCAATGCTAGGCTCTGTTGTTGGATCCAACAGGGGTCGGTTCAATGTCCAAAGCTGCCCACTACCTTTTACAGCTCCTCCGAGCCTCGGGCAAGTTCGTTAACCACTCTGGGCTTCTGTTTTTCCACCTGTAAAGTATAAAGGGTTGTAGTTACTGACCCCGCATGGGATGTCTTCATGTTTGGAAAGCGTGAGAGCAGGGCCCAGCACACAGCAGATGTGCTGTAAGTGTTTGTTAAGTAATCACATTTAAATGGCCCTCCAGTGAGGCCAGGAGGAGCCCCCTGGATCGTAATCCTGACTTGTGTTCCAGATCACGTGGACGGCAGGTGCAGTGGCAAAGAACAGTGGCCTGTCTTGTGCCGCAGAAAAGCAGGAGGTGGTGGTCAGCTACCTTCCCCTCAGCCACATTGCAGCTCAAATGATGGATATGTGGTTACCCATGAAGATCGGGGCTTTCACCTACTTTGCTCAACCAGACGCTCTCAAAGTAAGGCTGAGGGCAGCCCGGGGTCAGTGGCTGGGTTTCCAAGCCCCTGGATCCAGGGGGTTCCTTCTCTCTCCTCATCTTACACTCCATTTAGGAACAATGGAAACAGTCGACCACATTCTTTTAGTTTTATCTTTACCCAAATCAAGGCAGCCACATATGGTTGTGTGGGTTGTGCACTGAACAATCCAAAACGAAGATGTGACTTGTTTTGAAAGCAGAATGTGTGTGGGGTTTTTTGTTTTTTGTTTTTTTTTTTAAAGTCAGTATTCCCAGCACCAAAAAGCTCCCCAAACCAAACCCATCTCAAGGCCCTTAACCACATCTCTTTTTGTCATTTTGTTTTCTGCTTCAGTATCCCCTTGGCCCCTCTTCACCCCCTTCCTACCCCAGTGCCCAGTGTCTGGGGCATTGTAGCCACTCGATAAATACTTTTTTCTCTGGCTGACTGCGTCATGTGCACCCACGCACCTTCAGGACCTGAGAAGTTCCCATCTGCCCATATCCTTATCATCTCTGAAAACTATCCAGTTTCCAAACAACTAACCGGCACCCACCGGGTGATAAAGGTATCTTAACGTTTTAAGAAACTGCCAGACTGTTTTCAGAGTGGCAAGTGGATGGGAGGCGGCAGCCCTCGTGCTGAGCAGGTGACAAGCGCCTCCTGACGGGCTTGGTGACTGGTTATCGACCTTCTCTGGGAGAAAAGCGTCTGTGCCAACCTTTTGCTCACTTCAAAATGTGGCCGCGTCTCTTCCTACAGTGGCGTTGGACCAGATTATTGGTCCGCCAACGCCCTCTCCCAGGGGCGTGTCTTTTCATTCTTAACTCCTATGAAGTCTTTTCTCTCTTCTTTCGTGAGTGTGGTGCCATATGCGTGGGACCCTGGCCTGCCCCAGGGCCGTGGGGGTCTCTGTGGCGCTCCCCACGGACCCTCCAGTTTTCGTGCTCACGCTTGGGTCTGTGCTCCGTCCTGAGTTCGCTTTTGCGTGGGGGAGAAGACGCTAAATGGAGCCCTTGCTTCTACTTTTCAGGATAGGACTAGCCTCCCCTCCGCTGAGTCGCGCGGGCACTTTCACGGACTGCGAATTGCTCATAAATGTAGAGACTCGTGTTTGAATTTTCTATTCTGTCCCGTTGAACCTGTATGTCCAGACTTACATCCAAACCGCACCAACTGGACGTTTCTGGCTTTCTGGCATGGCGCCCACCTTGCCCTGGTTTGTGGGACATCCCTGGTTTTATGACTGAGAATCCCACCTTTCAGGAGCTCCTTGGGTTCTGAGCAAACCGGAACGGCCAATCACCCTATTGCAGAATAAATTTCAAAATCGGGTAGTAATTCTTCCCACTTTGTTCTTCTCTTCCCAAACTGCTTTGGTCGGTCTAGGTTCTCTGCATTTCCACACAAATGTCGAGATGGGCTTGTCAGTCTGTGGAAAAGTCTGCCTGGATTTTGAAAGGGATGGCATGAACCCACACATCTGTCTGGGAACAAATCTTACATCCTTTTTAACAGCTGTGCAACAGTCCACTGCCTCCTTGGGTTGGCCTTTGTCACCAGTCGGTGCTCTCCACCGAATCCCTAGGCTTCACCCAGAGAGGGAACACTGACTGGGCCCCAGCCCGCCAGTGGGTTGGCTCCCTGGGGTGGGTGCTCGCCCTGGTCCAAGTAGCCAAGAGAAGCTTCTCAGGGCTGAGCTAACGGGCTGGGGAGAGATGGGACACCTGGGTTCCAGGCAGGGGGCAGGTGTGGTTAACCCAGCTCGGTCTCTTGCAGGGTACCCTGATCAGCACTCTGAAGGAGGTAAAGCCCACCATCTTCCTGGGGGTGCCCCGAATTTGGGAGAAGATGCAGGAGATGATCAAAGAAAATAGCGTCAAATTCTCAAGCTTGAGGAAGAAGGTGTTCTCATGGGGAAGAGTTATTGGCTTAAAGGTCAATACAAAAAGGATGTTGGGGTAGGTGGAGGGTCTAGCGGAGCCAGGCAGGGAGAGGGCCATGGGGAAGGGGGCTCAGCCTTCTCCAGCTGGTGCCCACCGACCCCTGTTCAGCTCCATGGCTGCTGAGCCATGCAAAGGGCACTGGCGTTCTTATTCACAGGGTACATGATACTCCCGGGAGCTACCGCATGGCGAAGGCCCTGGTGTTCAGCAAAGTCAGGAGTGACCTTGGCCTTGATAACTGCCACTTTTCCATCAGCGGGTCTGCGCCTCTCGACCAACAGACCTCTCAGTTCTTCCTAAGCCTGGACTTGCCTATAAATGAGATATACGGTATGACGGAATGCACGGGACCCCACAGCATGTTCAGCCAGAATAACTACAAGATTCACAGGTACCAGCCTCCTGGGAAGACCCCCAGCCCTCCAACAACATGGGGCACTAGAGTTAAAGGGGGGAGGGTGGGCAAGCCATGCTGCTAAGGTGAACCCTGACCTGCGTCTCCAGGATGATGCCTATTATCCAGCTTCCAAGACCTCAATCTTCACAAGGGAAGCCCCCGTGGGTCCAAGAGCCCATGGACAAGGGCTCTTAGAATGTTCCAGGGTCTCCCTAATTGTCACATGTGAGTTTTGCCTCCAGATGCCCCCCTCCAGGCTCATCTAACTCAGGTTCACCTCCGAAGACCCTTCGTCTCTGCCATGCTCCATCTCAAACATGTCCATGGGTCCTTGCTAGCTTTCTCCCAAGCTTAGCTGGAATCAGGCTCCAAGCCTGACCTTTTAGACGCATCCCCTGGATCTCTGCCTTCATCAACACGTGGTTCTCCCCACGAGCATGTCTGAAATACAAGCTTCCCCTTTCTAGGACAACACCGGGCAGACTGGACTTGGGGCCACCCTACTCCAGTATGACCTCATCTTAACTGAACTTGAGACATCTGCAATGACCCTGTTTCCAGATCCAGTCACATTCTGAGGGGCTGGGAATTAGCCATACAACATGTGACAGGAGAGAGGGGCTCAACTCAACCCCTAACACCCTCCCAAAGGCCAGACCACCCCACCATTGTCTTAACGCTAACCTGGTATGAGCAGTGCCTGGACATTTATGCTTTTCTCCCCAACAAAAGCATTTTCCATGCTAAAATGAACACAATACTCAGCATCTCTCAATGACTACTTGCCATCTGGTGCTCAGGGACCACAGGAGGTCGGATAGCCCAGTGTCCTTCATTATCCAGGTTGATAATATGAACTTCCCATTGGTCTTGACTCACATCATCCAAGCTCAGGAATCAAATGGATGTGGCTGGCCAGAGATGCCCATCTCATAGAGAATGTTCCCTCTACAAAGCACCTGCCCCGTCTTCAACAGCTGCAAAGAGTCCCGCCGCATGCACGCACCATCATTCACTAAACTGGTCCCCTTACCAGTGGGTACTTAGGGCTTCTTCTCCACAAAGAGCGCTGAAGCGAACGTTTTGCATGCACACCGCCCACAGTGCTAAAGCAGTTGGTTAAAAAAAAAAATGGTACCTCAACACGACTCTCCTGCATGTTCCTTTTGTTACGGGTGAAGTTGGGAAAAACCCCTCTTTGTGTCCATTCCAAATCCATTTGTATTTCCTTCTCTTGGAACTATCGGTAGCCCTCCTCATGCCCACCAGGTCCTGGAGAGGGTGAGAGCAGCAGATCCTGCAAGGGAGCCCGGGCTGTGGACCCAGGCTGCCCCGCGTGGGTGACCTTGTCTCCCTGAGCCCTGGTTTCCCCCCTCCCACCCCCCGGCAGCTGTGGCAAAATCATGGCTGGATGTAAGAACATGCTATACCAGCAGAGCAAGGACGGCATCGGGGAGATCTGCATCTGGGGTCGGCACGTCTTCATGGGCTATCTGGAAATGGAAGACGTGACCATGGAGGTCATCAATGACGAAGGCTGGCTACACACAGGGGACCTGGGCCGCATAGACAACCACGGTTACCTCTACATCACCGGCCGCATCAAAGGTACTTGGCGGTGAGCTCGACGTAGGCAGTAGCTATTCAGTAAGAGGGCTAGGTTAGCATCATTTCCATGACAAGCAAAGAAAAGCCTTCTGAAATAGGTTGAAGTGAAAAAGAGGAACTATCGGCTCAAAAATGGGGTAGTCCAAGAGGTCTCACTTCAGGCATGGCTGGACCCAGGTGCCAAAATAGCATCAAAGGAATTGCTTGGTCCCTCCCTTTCTGAGAGCTGTCCTTGGTGCTTTGGGGCCGTTCTTGGAGGCTTTTCCCATTTGGTGACAAGATGGCTGCCAACAGCCTAGGCTCATCCTAACCACCAAGGCATAGCCACAGTTTTAGATCTGACTCTCACTGGATCCCATCTCGAGATGAACCTCTGCAGAGACTAGAGGGTGCGGACTGGTCGGACCTGGTCCCATGCTCATCCTGGCAGTCCTCATCCAAACCACAAGTGTTCGAGGTGGAGAGAAGGGTTCCCTAAACAAACAGCAGTGTTGGATGCCTGAGTCCCTGGCAGACACCAGCACAGGTGTCCAACCCCATCACATTATTACCACTGCCTTAACCACCTCAGTAGGGATGGCTGAAAGATCATGGGCTAAGACACAGGGAGTCTGGGTGGGTGGGACAGGAGGCAGCCAGCATCCTTAGACAAAAGAGAAGAACAGATCTGGGGCAGGAGGAGGGGCTCTTAGAGAATTTGAGAGGCCCGTGGGGGAAAGTGACACAATTCTCTTAAAGGTTCTTTTGGGGTTGCCAAATGGTACGAAAATCTGGAGACAGAGACAGGGCATGGCCAGAAGCACTGTGCTATCTTCCAAGCAAGACTTTTCGGAGGGCTTGGAAAGGGTACAGAGGCCCAAGAAACAGGCAGTAGATTCATAGGGCGCTGTCCAAGTGAAGTCCGCAGGACTTGGGCATTTTTGATGGGAATTTCAAGGAGACAGGAAGAGGAGGAGCAGAGTAATACTGGGTCGGGGCCTTGGAGAAGGGCATGGTGGGAGTCCCGGCTGTGGGCAGGGGTCCTTCTCTGCTTCTGGGGTTTTCTAAGTGAGTGGTCATCTGTGTCAGCATCTTTCTCTGACCCTCGGGAGGTGGGGACAAGCCCTTTGTACTGTCACTGTCGAACCCTGAGTCACACTTTGTTCCAGAAATCCTTATCATGGCTGGTGGTGAGAACGTGGCCCCTATTCCCATCGAGAACTTGGTTAAAGAGAAGATTCCCATAGTCAGTAATGCCATGTTAGTGGGAGATAGAGCAAAGTTTCTGAGCGTCCTGCTGACCTTGAAGGTAACATGGGTTTGCTGTCCTGCAGGGGCAGGAGCGGGGGGAGTCTCTGCCTCAGGGTCCAGAGGGCACACCCCTGTGGGTTCAAGACCCACTTCCTGGTCCTCGGGTGTGGCCAGGGAGTGTGTGGTCATTGGGTGTGGTGACGTGGGTGTCCTGTGCCAGTGTGAGGTCGACAGGACGAACGGAGAGCCACTGGACAAGTTAAGCTTGGAGGCCATCCACTTCTGCCGGAACCTGGGAAGCCACGTGTCCACCGTCTCTGAGATTCTGGAGCTGCAGGACCCCCTGGTCTACAAGGCCATCCAGCGAGGCATAGATGCTGTGAATCAGGAAGCCATTTCCAACACGCAGAGGATCCATAAGTGGGCCATCCTGGAGAAGGACTTTTCGGTCCTACATGGAGAGCTGGGTGAGCAGCCCAGAGAGCAGGTGGCCTTGGCACTTGGAGGCTGGTCCCTTGCTAGTGTCCAGGGCCACATGGGAACCGAGATGTGCCCTTTACTGGGGGTCTGAGGGTCCACTTTCAGCTCATTGGTGCACAGCTCCCCTCACCACACACACACACACACACACACACACACGTCCCTTCTCCCCCATGCCCTGCTCTTGGAATAAAAGCCAAACTCCTCATTATGGCCGTGCATGACCATTCTCCTGCTGACCTCTCCTTTTCACTTACTCTGGCCCAACCGCACAGGCCTGCACACTGTTCCCACAACCCTCCAGGTGTAGTTCTGCCTTAGGCCTTTGCACCTGCTACTCCTTCTGCCTGGAATGTCCCCCTGCCCAACTCAATTCTTTGGTTCCTTCTCATTGTCCACATCTCACACTAAAGGCCACTTCCTCGAGCAGCCTTCTCTGACCTAACATGACTCACCATTGCCCTCAATGGAGCAACTCTACAGCTCACCCTCCCCACTCCAACACCGCTGCCATCTTGCCCCCATGCCACATCATAGTCTGGGATTACCCTACGTGTTCACTGATCTTGGTCTGTCTGCCCTGCGAGGGGAGGGCTCACGCCAGGTGGGCTGGGGGTCCTGTTTTCCCTCAGCGTCCTTCCTGGGGCTTGCTCTCAGCACTCAGCTCTAATCTGATGACGTGGATTGCAGAGTTAGGGGGAAGGCAAGCACATGGCCTCCAACAACTTGGGCTCAAATCCTGTCCCCTTTCAAAACCAGTTTGAAAATGCAGTCCTTGTGGGGCTGCTCAGGACACAGCTGGGGAAGCCCGAACCCCATGGTGACCCAGAGCTTGGGAGTAGCCTGGGGCGTGGATCGGGACCTGAATTCAAGTCTTGCCACTACCGTATACGCGCTGGGTCAGCTCAGAGCAATTGGCCCTCTCTGAGCCCGTTTCCTCCCCTGTAAAATCAGGGGCTGGTGTGCCCCCCTTCATGGGGTGCACAGGCCACGTGAGCCACAGAGGTTGGCACGCTGTCTGCCTCCCTGCTCCCATAGTCCTCACCCCACAGCCCCAGCCGAGGGGAAGGTTCTGTCATCTCCACACAGATGGGGAAGGCGAGGTACGCACGGAGTTGATGGCAGAGCCAGCCCCAGCCTGCCCCTGCCACAGGACCCTGCGGCCCACACATGGGACACATGCACTTTGATTTCATACCTACCTCTGAACTGGTCTCCCCTTTCTCGACAGGTCCGACGACAAAGATTAGGAGACATTTTATCACCCAGAAATACAAAAAGCAAATTGAGAAATTCTACCACTGACTTCCCTGGTGGAGCTGCTCTTGGCTGTCCCGATGGTGAGACTGGCTTTGCTGGGCTGTACCTTGAATGGGTCCGACAGGGGTGGTTCCCCTACGTGCAGGCGGGTCTGTGAGCGGAGCTGGGAGTCCACACACAAACATTTTCTTGGCGGGGATTCTAGGTTGGGGCTCAACTCATGCTTTTTCTTCCAGAAAAATGCCCAGATGTTATACTGTAGCTTTGTCAGAAACTTCGGTGGGGAAAAGTGCTACTTGCCAGGAACCCAAGGATTGAGGCACGTTGGCCCATCAGATGGTTCCAGTCATATTTTCTTTTCTCCCCAGAGGACTGACAGAGGCCTCAGAAAGAAAAGCCTTCACGAGTTTGAAGAAGTGGGTCCCCAAACTGACTCATCTTTCTGGAAGCAACTTGGAAACCCTTCCAACAAGTTCTGATAATAAAGCAATTCAGCATCCCATGTCCGGATTTGTGGCCCCAGTTTCAAACTCTTTGTCCTTTGTTGAGAAGTTCGGACTCTGGAATCAGTTCTGGTTTCAAATTCTGATGGGCTCTGTGAGTTCAACTTTCTGCGTCTGGATGGGGTGGGAATCTGTAAAAACAGAACCCATCTGACAAGGTAGCTATTGGAGACTCACACCTTTCCAGGTGAAGGGGCACAGAGAAGGCAGATGGCATGGGGCGTCTGAAGCCCGAAACCCCTAGTTATGGGTAAACCGTCACCATCAAAGCCCCTATCAGTCTTGGCCAACAGCTATGGTTCCTGATGAACCCCATCTTTGCAGATGAGTTTCACTGTTGTCCTAAGGCCCCAAAATAAAGCAACTTAAAGAAGACAGAAGTTTGTTGTTCTTCCAAAGGTCACGTATAAGCAGACCAACCCTGATACGGCAAATCCACAAGGCTGGTCCCCGAAAGATCAGTGGAAGGGACACCTCCCAGGCCAGAGAGGGACAGCCTACAAGGACAAGAGAAAGAAAATTTGCAGTCTTTTAAGATTCCGTTACTCTGGGGCGCCTGGGTGGCTCAGTGGGTTAAGCCGCTGCCTTCGGCTCAGGTCATGATCCCAGGATCCTGGGATCGAGTCCTGCATTGGGCTCTCTGCTCAGTAGGGAGCCTGCTTCCCTTCCTCTCTTTCTGCCTGCCTCTCTGCCTACTTGTGATCTCTGTCAAATAAATAAATAAAATCTTTAAAAAAAAAAAGATTCCGTTACTCAGACGTAGTCCAGGGCCCCTTTCCTTTAAAATATAAAATTATAAATCGATTAGAAAGGTATAAAGACCTATTCCTTGCCAAACAAAACAAACACAAATGCAATGCATACAGGATAATGGCACATCTGATGACCTCCTTTATTGACCTCGTAGGTTTTTAGTTTTTTTTTCATATGCAAATATAGTCTATATTCTTTATTTTCCAGCTTCTATATTTGCAAGTTTGCCTGCTCACTAAAATTTATTTGTAACCCCCAAATCAATGACCCCAAGCACACAACCGTGGTCATCTGTGGACATGCTGAAAAATTCGAATCCCCCTTGAGGTCAAACACAGTGCTGCCTTGCCTTCTTGCTTTAGCTCATGCTGTCAATGCATGTCCTCCTGAGGCTGTTTTCCCACAGAATAACTGGTGGTCATTATTATCATAGAATGACACGATAACACAGAAGGAATGATGGGATGAGAAAGTCTCTGTTTGGCAATCATGATGGGAGGGAGGGGGAGACAATCAGGAGCTGTCAGTGGACACTGAGGTCGCTGGCTGGAGCTTTGATGCTAGGGAAGATAATTGGTGTCGTCTCATAATATCTCCCAACAAAATTCTGATCAGTTGTAAAAGCAGGAAAGATCAATTTAAGGTGGGGGAACCTGAGAGACACCAACCTGACCCGGTGGTCAACGTCTTCGTCACCTCCTGACACCTGCACTATAAGGAACACAGCATGGTTTCTGTCTGATTCTTTCCGAGAAAGCTGTAATAAGTCAGAGGGATTGGGGGCCTGAGTGTGACCACAGGGGGATGGCAGCTTTATTTGGGCAGAACTTTGGTTCATGTGCAGGGCAAGACGCTCACAGAATGAGACTTTCTAGAGACAACAGCACAGAGCCTACCCCCCGCAAAATCAAATAACCCAGTCAAGAAATGGGCAGAAGACATGAACAGACATTTCTCCAAAGAAGACATCCAAAGGGCCAACAGACACATGAAAAAGTGCTCAATATCACTAGGCATCAGGGAAATACAAATCAAAACCACAATGAGATACCACCTCACACCAGTTAGAATGGCTAAAATTAACAAGTCAGGAAATGATGGATGTTGGCAAGGAAAGGGAGAAAGGGGAACCCTCTTACACTGTTGATGGGAATGGAAGCTGGTGCAGTCACTCTGGAAAATAGTATGGAGGTTCCTCAAAGAGTTGAAAGTAGAGCTACCCTATGACCTAGCAATTTTACTACTAGGTATTTATCCAAAGGACACAAACATAGTGATTCAAAGGGGAAACTGCACCCCAATGTTTATAGCAGCAATGTCCACAATAGCCAAACTATGGAAAAAGCCCAGATGTCCATAGAGAGATGAATGGATAAAAGAAGATGTGGAGTGTGTGTGCGCACACGCGCGCGTGCATGTGTGTATAGTGGAGTATTACTCAGCCATCAAAAAGAATGAAATCTTATCATTTATAAGGACATGGCTGGAGGGGCGCCTGGGTGGCTCAGTGGGCTCAGACCAAGCCTCTGTCTTCAGCTTGGTCATGATCTCAGGGTCCTGGAATCAAGCCCCGCATTGGGCTCTCTGCTCAGCAGGAAGTCTGCTTCCCAGTCTCTCTCTGCCTGCCTTTCTGCCTACTTGTGATCTCTATCAAATAAATAAAATCTTTAAAAAAAGAGGAAAAAAGGACATGGCTGGAGCTACAGTGTATTATGCTGAGTGAAATAAGTCAGTCAGAGAAAGACAAATACTATCTGATTTCACCCATATATGAAATTTAAGAAACAGAAGAGATGAACATGTGGGGAAGGGGGGAAAAAAGAACGAGAGGGAGGCAAACCATAAGAGACTGTTAACCACGGAGAACAATCTGAGGGTTGTTGGAGGGGAGGTGGGTTGGGGGTGGGCTAAACGGGGTGATGGGTATCCAGGAGGGCGTTTGCTGTGATGAGCGCTGGGTATTCTATGTAAGTGATTAAAATCTAGTGATAAATACTACTCCTGAAACCAAAACTACCCCACATGTGAACCAACCAGAATGTAAATAAAAATTTGAAAAATAAATCAATTAATTAAAATATAAATAAATAAATAAAATTTCAAGGCACTGAAAGTCATACAATCTTCCTCCCAAATAACACCATTTCAATATTTCCACTCTCAGGGTACCGTTAACTCAAATAATGCACTAACTTTCATGCAAAGATCTGGAAAGGCTGTGAATTCACACCATGTTATAACTCAGCAACCTACAGCTGGAAGAGGTTAAGAAGTCACCGATAGGGCGCCTGGGTGGCTCAGTGGGTTAAGCCGCTGCCTTCGGCTCAGGTCATGATCTCAGGGTCATGGGATCGAGTCCCGCGTCGGGCTCTCTGCTCAGCAGGGAACCTGCTTCCTCCTCTCTCTGTCTGTCTTCTGCCTGTTTGTGATCTCTGTCTGTCAAATAAATAAATAAAATCTTTAAAAAAAAAAAAAAAAGAAGTCACCGATAGCCTCCGCTGAATGGATTCTCTGAACATGCTGAGGTTAAGAATTTGAACTCAGAGCCCGTCGTTTCCATCAGCCGTCCCATGCTGCCATAAAGAGCCTGCCTGTTCAGAGTCCTTGTAATCCTTGTGTCTCCCGTAATGACTTACTCCTCCTGCCCTGCCAACCACCAGATCCTTGCCTTTAATGAAAGGACAAAGATGCAAGACTTTCGTCTTCACAGCTTCCCGTAAAGCTACTGACCAAGACAGTGTCGTTCAAGGTCAATACCACAGAGAGTGCAGAAATGAAAGCTCACATTTATGGCCAACTAATTTTTGATGAAGGTGCCCCAGTGGTTCAGTGGGGGAAAGGGCCGTCTTTGTAATGAACAATGCCGCAATAATGTGCCCAAAGCAAACACAACAAGAGAACATAGATCTTCATCTCACACCACATGCAAAAACTAATTCAAAATGTATCATATACCTAAATATAAAAGCCAAAACTACAAAACTTTAGGGGTAAAGAGAAAATTTTTGTGCCCTGGGATTAGGTAAAGATTTCTTAGATGTGATTGCAAAGCACACAGCATAAATGAAATGACATGACTGGACTTCACCGAATTTAAAAACTCTTGTCCTTCAAAACATACTGCCAAGCAAATGTCAAACTGAAAAGACAGAAGTATTTAAGAATCATGTATCTGGAGCACCTGGGCGGCTCAATGGGTTAAGCCTCTGCCTTTGGCTCAGGTCATGATCTCAGGGTCCTGGGATCGAGCCCCACATTGGGCTCTCTGCTCAGCAGGGAGCCTGCTTCCCCCTCTCTCTCTGCCTGCTGCTCTGCCTACTTGTGATCTCTCTCTCTCTGTCAAATAAATAAAATCTTTTTTTAAAAGTTAAAAAAAAAAAAGAAAAAAGAATCATGTATCTGCAGGGCGCCTGGGTGACTCAGTCTGTTAAGCATCTGCCTTTGACTCAGGTCATGATCCCAGGGTCCTGGGATGAAGTCCCACATGGGTGAGCCTGCTTCTCCGTCTCCCTCTGTGTGCTCTCTCTCTCTCTCTCTCAAATGAATAAACTATTTTTAAAAATCACTTATCTGTTAAAGAACTTATAACCAGAATATGTAGAGAACACAACTAAAAAATAAAAAGACAAATGGCTAAATTTAGAAATAGGAAAAGGATTTGATTGGACATTTCTCTAAAGACAGACAAACAGTCACTAAGCGTGTGATGTCACCAATAATCAGGGAAACGCAAGTCAAAACTACACAAGACCGCCCTTTACACCCCCCCACCCATGGCTAAAAATTTAAAATCTGGCAATACTGAGTGTCAGCAAGGATCTGGAGGGAATGAAAACAGCAGGGCCACTGTGGAAAGCAGTTTAGACAGTTTCTTAAGATGTTGAACATGGAGTTACTGTATGACCCAGTAATTCGGCTCCTAGGTAGCGCCAAAGAGAGATGACCCAAAAGCTTGTACACAAATGTTCACAGCAGCGTTATTCATAATCACCAAATGTTAGGAGAAAATCCAAATGTCCACCTACCGATGAATCAATAAAACACAGTACCATCCAAATCATGGAACCCTACTCAACCACAAGAATGAACGAACAACGGAGACACGTGGATGGAGCCAGATGCAAAAGGCTACACACTGTGTCACTCCACTTATATGACATGTCTAATAAAGGCAAGACGATGGACGGAGAGCAGATCAGTAGTTGCCCAGGGCTGGGATGAGGAGCTCAGTCACTGTCACACAGGCACAAGGGAACTTTCAGGATGATTATGATGATGACTTCACAACTGTATGACTTTTATTAAAAATCACTGGATTGTTGCAATGGGTGCATTTTATGGTTTGTCCATGATAGCTCAAAAAAGCTGGGCGGGGGTGGGGGGTGGGGGGATCGCTCATAGGGCTGGAAAAGCCTACTCAGGAACAACTCCTAGGTCCCCAGCCGAGAAGGCTCCATCATCTCTCCAGCGGCTGATAGACTCCCGCTGTCCCCGAGGTGCTCAGGGAAACTGCTTATGCCCAAGAAGCTGCCGATTGAGGAGACGGCTGGCCAAAGCAGGAAGGGGAGGCTCCCACTGCGGGCCCCAGAAACCACCTGGCTCTCCCCCTCATGTGACTCTCTTCCAAATCAATCAAGACTTGGAACCTCCACAAACACCCCAACAACCACCACTCTACTTTCTGTCTCTCTGAGTCTGACTGCTTTAAGTACCTCCTGCAAATGGGATCAGACAGAATCTGTCCTTTTGTGTCCGGCTTATATCATGAGCACAATGTCCTCAAGGTTCATCCACATTGTAGCAGGTGTCGGCATGGCCTTCCTTTTTAAGGCTGAATCATAGCCCATTGCATGGATGGACACATTTTGTTTATCCTTCATCCATCCGTGGACAGTGGTTTCCTTTTAATTGTTGTGAATCAGGCTGCTGGGAACGTGAGCATGCAAAATCTCTTCTAGCCCTTGCTTCCCGTCCTCTTGGGTATATTCCCAGAAATAGGATTGCTGGGTCATATGGTAACTCTATGTTTGATTTTTTGAGGAACCAGAGAGGCCTTGAAATGCCTTTTTGGTTTATCAACCTCAACAGCATCCAACGCAATATGTAAAAATCCAGCTGTATGCCCATCCGGGAAACTATTCTAGCTCCAGACTGCGCCTAATGGGCAGGTGAACTCAGGACCCCCCAGGCACAGTGACTCAAGGTCCTTCTCCACCTTTTGGGAGCCTCGGGTTCTGCCGACCTTGACTGGCTCTCTGACACACTCGGCTTCGCTGGCCTCCGAGACCTCATGCCTCCTCATCTCACTATTCCCATCCTGGTCTCCTGTGAACTTTGTCACCCAAAGCTAACAATGCTGGCCAGGGACTATGGAGTCCCTCCAGCTGCCAGCTTTAAAGCTAAGATTTTGCTGCCTGCTGGCTCCTCCCTGGGAGCGGTTACCTTTACCCCTGGCCCCTAAACAGGCCTCTGCCAAGCAGCAACAGGCCACATCTCCATCATGACTCCAGGCTACAGAATCCACAGTGAGGTCACAAAGGCTGGCCATAGGTGGAACATTCTGGATGTCTTATCTGGAGACTGCTGTCCCCCTGTGGCTCGAGCAGAGGGGTCATCAAAGCTCATAAAGAGAACTGCCAGACCAAAGCGGGCACAGCCTCCCCGATGACAGAGAAGGTGACAATGTGTTGTGGGCGGAAGGCAGGGGCTGGGAGCTGACGCATTTCAGCTCCCGTCAGGGGTCAGCCAGTCTCCACACTGCGTGGGGGTTGGACACAGAAGGAGCCAGAAAGCAATTCTGTACTAACACAGCCAGCAAGACCCCATGCTGATCCCACTCTCACCACCTATCTGGCTTCTTTTCCTCCCTTCCCCCCACTTTTCCTTATACTCCAGCTGGGATGGCCTTCATCACACTCTCTCTTTCCTCAGATCTTTCCCCCTCCACTCGCCAAGTCAACTCCTACCACTGTTCAGAGCAGCCTTCCCTGACCACCCCCGGCGAGTAGCTGGGAGCCCCAGGCCTCCACGGGCCTCGACACTCGCAGCCCTCCACCGGACTGCAAGTGTGTTTCTGTGGATGTCCCAGGAGGCCGGATGCTCCCCAGGCCGTAAGAAGTGAGGCCGAAGATACGCTGCATACCATGTCCTCACGCAAGACACTGAGTCCAAAGGAGAGAGATCGGCAACCAGAAGCTAAAGCCAAAGGTAAGGGGGGGCTCTTTGGGCCCCACAGAAGCCAGTCACCCACCAAAGGTGGGTAAGCCAGCCTCGGGATCTCTGGGATGGGGTCAGGGCGCTGGGCGAGGCTGGCCGGGCGGCTGGGAGTACGGGAGGGAGGCGGCGAAGGTGGACACAGCGGTCAGAGGCGCTGGTCCTTGGGGAGTCCAGAGGAGGGGCAGCGGGCCTGCGACTGGGCTGCCTGCTTGCTGGTGGGCTGCTGCCGAGCCCCCCGTCTGGGCCGCTGCATCTGTCTGTCCACCCGTCCCTGCGCCCTCTTCTGTGTCTCCCCATCCCCCTCCATCTTTCTCCCTTGGCGGAGGCGTCTCTCTCCCTCTGTCCGCCATGCCCTCCCCCACTTGCTCTGCCCGCCCCTGCCGCCACCAGGGCCACAGCCCTGCCCCTCTTTCACCCACCCGGGGTCTCACTGCCCCCGAGCCCCGCCTGCCCACAGAGCACCCCTACTGCACGTCAAAGCGCGACGGCGAGGTGCACCTGCGGCAGGACGACACCTTCACCAGCCAGGCGCCCATCACCGTGCATGACATGGTCATGAACACGGCCATCAAGTACGCCAACTACATCGCGCTCGGCTCTAAGCACAGGAACGGCTGGCACTTGCTCACCTACATCGAGTACTACGAGGAGTGCCGGCGCGCCGCCAAGGCCTTCCTCAAGGTACCACGTGCCCTCCTGCGCCTGCGCGCGCGCCCGCCGCTCTGCGCTTGCGCACTGCTGTGCCCGGGCCACTGCGCCTGCGCGCCACTCCCCGCCCCGTCCCCCCCGCCCCGCCCCGTCCCCCCCGCCCCGCCTCTTCCTTAAGCGCCCCTCTTGCCAGGCGGGCCTGGACAGGCATCCTTTCGTCTGGCTCCGCCCTTACCTGCCTATTTTTGCTCACATCACTTAACCTCTCTCACCACCAGGTGTGGTTAGATGCCTGTGGCTTTTTTGTTTAAAAAATGACTTAGGCGGGGCGCCTGGGTGGCTCAGTGGGTTAAGCCTCTGCCTTCGGCTCAAGTCATGATCCCAGGGTCCTGGGATCCAGCCCCACATCAGGCTCTCTGCTCATCAGAAGCCTGCTTCCTCCTCTCTCTCTGCCTGCCTTTCTGCCTACTTGTGATCTCCATCTGTCAAATAAATAAAATCTTAAAAAAAAAAAATGACTTAGGCTACACTTGTGGATGTGGCATCACGTATTGTACTGGAATCACTGTGTTGCACCCAGAAAGCTAATGGAACACTGGGTGTCAGCGGTGCTTCAAACCAACGTTTTTTTTAATGACCCAGCCTCACAGTGCCTCGGTGTCCCTATCTGTAAAATGGGGATTTTTTAAGAAACGATTTTATTTATTTATTTGACAGACAGAGATCACAACTAGGCAGAGAGGCAGGCAGAGAGGGAGAGAGGAGGAAGCAGGCTCCCTGCGGAGCAGAGAGCTGGATGTGGGGCTGGATCCCAGGACCCTGAGACCATGACCTGAGCCAAAGGCAGAGGCTTTAACCCACTGAGCCACCCAGGCGCCCTAAAATGGGGATTTTTATATCTATTTTTTATATGTATGATATTAAAAATGTAAACGTTATATATGGACAGATCCATTTACTTTATTAAATTTAGTATAAAACAAGGGTTTGCTACAAGAAGTCAGGGAGTTGGGGTGCCTGGGTGGTTCAGTGGGTTAAGTGTCTGCTTGCGGTTCAGGTCATGATCTCAGGGTCCTGGGACTGAGTCTGGTTTCAGGCTCTCTGCCTAACGGGGAACCTGCTTTTCCTTCTTCCTCTGCCCCTGCCCCTGCTTGTGCTCTCTCCCCTCTCAAATAAAGAAGTAAATACAGTCTTTAAAGAAAAAAAAAAAAAAAAAGGAAGTCAGGAAGTTTACACCTATCAAACAGCCCCTGACTCACACTGAGCATTACATCAGCCTTAGCTATATTTTTACAGTATTTACTGTTACTGTGTCTCTTTGCCAATGTCTCACCTTTTTTTTTTTTTCAGATTTATTTATTTCCTGGAGGGAGGGGCAGAGGGAGAGGGAGAGAGAATCTCAAGCAGGTTCCCTGCTGAGTGCAGAGCCTGGCCCAGGGCTTGACCTCACCAGGCTGAGATTGTGACCTGATCTGAAATCACAAGTCAGACACAGACTAAACTTCCGAGGCGCCCCTCCAATACCTCATCTTTTGAGCGAGGTCATCCCTGATCACCCTGGTTCCCTAGACTCACCAGCTCCCAACACACTCTATCATAGCCCCTTTGAAAATGTTCTGCCCAGCTCTCATAGCCATGTGGCAACATAGTTGTATAATTTTATTTGTTTAGTTGGTCAGTTCATGAGGGCAAGGGGCCAGACCACCTCATTCATTGCAGGCCTCCAGAATCTAGCCCCTTGGGTATATCTTCAAGAAAGGAATGCTTGTTTTTCAGATTAGGAAAAGGCGAAAGAGACCTCTAGGGACTTGTCCAGTCAACATAACAAACAAGTATTCAGGAAGTAGACAGTGATCCAGAGAAAACTAAAGAAAATAAAAGGGGTTGATGAGCTGGGGTAGGGGTTGTAATCTTACCCTATGGTGGCCAAAGAGAGACTCTCTGAGAGTGGCATTTGAACAAGACTTAAACAACTGGGAGGGGGGAATTTAAGTGAGTATTTGGGGGTAAGTGTTACAGGCAGTGGGAACAAATGTGCAAAGGCCCTGGGGCAGGACGGGACTTGGTATGTTGGTTGAACAGCAAAGAGACCCACGTTGCTAAAGCAGAGTGAGTGAGGGGGAGAGGGAGGTGATGAGGGCAGGGGGCAATAGGGACAGGTTTTGCTGGGTCTTGGGGGGCTTTTACCAGTAATGAGGTGGGAGCCGTGGAGGGCTGTAAGCAGAGAAATGTGCCCAGAGTTGGGTACTCACAGGCACTGTGTGGCTGCTGCAGAGAAAACAGACTGGGTGGAAAAAGAGAGACCAGTTGAGGTTGAGAAGGTGTTTGGGACCTGTATGGTAGCAGGAGAGTGGATGAGACGTGGTCAGATTCTGAAGGCAGAGCCAACATTATGTCTTGATGAGTTGGGTGTCCAGGAGAATAAAAGGCACTAAGGATAATCAAGATTTCTGGCCTGGGCAACTTGAAGGAACTGCTGTTAACTGAGATCGCAGAAGGCAGGGTCAGCACAGGGGAGTAGGTAACATCAACAATTCTTTATGTTGACTTTATGGTGCCCTGTTTAGACAAGGACACCAGCAGTGGGCAGTTGTGCTCAGAAGCCTAGAGTGGAGGGGAAAGGCCCACCTGGGGGCCAGGTGGTGGCAACCCCTGGTTCTGCCAGGATGGATGAATGGTGCGCCATTTTGAATTTTTAAGTCAATCTAGACATTAGCACAAATAATGTGGGTATACAGAGCTTGAGCTAGGCAGATGTTCTCCCAATATTTTATCTAATAAAAATGGAGGGGAAAAAGGATCTTACCTAAGTATCGACCAATAAAGGGGGGGGTCACTAAATTATGACTTTTTTAAAAAAAGATGTTATTTATTTATTTGGGAGAGAGAGCACAAGCAGGGTGAAGGGTAGAGGGAGAAGCAGGTTCCCCGCTGAGCAGGGAGCCTACGCGGGGCTTGATCCCAGGAACCTGATATCATGATCTGAGCCAAAGGCAGACACTTAACAACTGAGCCAGCCAGATGCCCCCAAATTCTGACATCTCTATATAACCCAATATCATTGAGGTGTTATATTTGATACCATAAAGAAATATTTAAAGGCTGGGAAAATAGTCAGGATGTATGGTTTTACCAACAATGGTGTGTTAATGATAATATAGGCCTAGTATAGCCCTGATTTTGTCAAATATTTATTCATAAAAATGTTGGAGGGGGAGCACGTTTTATTCATATTTTCTAATCTCAGTACTATGGACACTCGGGGCTGGATCATTTTTTGCGGACGGGTCTGTCCTGTACATTAGAGGATATTTCTCAACACCCCTGGTGCCCACCCACTCGATATCAGCACCATTCCCTTCCCCAGAAATGTCTCCCCATGTTACCCAATGTCACCTGGGATGGTGGAGTCATCCCTGTTGAGAACCACTGCCCTAGATGCTTGTAATGGGGGAGATGGGCTCTTTTACAAGCAAACAGAAGTCCAAATGGTCAACAGAGAAAAGGGAGCCCAGGGTTCTCAGCCTGAGGCTCCCCCTCTGGGGCAGGGAGGGAGGGGCAAGTGGCAGATGAGCCCCCCTTGCCTCACAAGGGTCTCCTTCCCCAGCTGGGCCTGGAGCGCTTCCATGGAGTGGGGATCATGGGGTTAAACTCGGAGGAGTGGGCCATCGCCAGCATTGGTGCTATCATGGCTGGGTAAGAGTTATCTGGTATCTCCCTGGGGTACATGGAGGCAGGAAACCACCAGCCCAGCAAAGTCTCATCCCTCCTCTTGAATCCATAAGGGGTCTCACGGTAGAGCCCAGTTCAAGGAGCAGACTAGGTTACTGTTTGGTCTGTGTTCAGTGGGACTCATCAAGGGCTCAGCCCTGAGCACCAGCCAGCTTGCCCTTCCTGACATTCTCTACCTGTCGAACTCCTACACATCCTGTGAAGCCCATCCCCATGACCCCTCCTCCAAAAAACCTTCCCCACTTCCCAGGGTTCTCCAGCATTGAGCCCTCCCCTACTTGTCCAGACCATTGGGGAACCTCTAGAGGGCAGAGCTCACACCCAAGCTGTCCCTGAGACCCACTTTCAAACAAGGCATACTGTGGTGTCGGGGCTGTCTGCCACACTAAGGACTCTCTGCCTGAGGGACTGTCTCTCCTTTGGCAAAGCCAGCCTCTTGGAAACCCTGCAATTTACCGGTGGGTCCTCACCTTTTGGGTTCTGCTTCTAGAGGCTTCTCTGTTGGCATCTTGGCCACCAACTCCCCCAAAGCCTGCCAGGTCATCGCTGAAAGCTCAGAGATAGACATCTTTGTGGTGGATAATGACAGGCAGTTGCAGAAAATCATCCAGGTCAGTGACTCGGGGAACTGCGGGAGCCAGGCCGGCTTGCCTGGTGGAGAGCACAGCTCAGGTAAAGATACAGACTTTGCCTAGTAGACAAAATGGATCCAATGAATGACGCACCTACCATTCCACTGTTACTCACAAGCTAGGAACTGTGGATTCCATGCATGGGCAGGTCTGGGGCCTGTAAGAGGTGCCAGGCATGTGCTGTTCCTGCCAAATGGCCCTCGCTTTGCTGACCATAGCCGATGCTCAAGCCCGAGGAGGTCAGAGCCAGCTCAATGCTGGCTCAGGGGCTGACCCCCAACACACCCCAAACTGGGACGTCAATGTATCTACCGCAAGCAGATCCTCTCTTCCTACTTTATTTTAGTAATTGTGGTAAAATACTCACAATATACAATTTACTGTTGACACCCTTTTTAGTTCAGTAGCATTGAGAGCACTCACAGTGTTATGCAACCAAGACCTCTGTCTGGTTCCAGAACATTCCATCACCTGAAAAGCAAGCCCTGTGCCTGTTAGTGGGGATGCTTCATTCCCCTGGCCCCAGCCCCTGGCGAACCACCAATCCACTTTCTGTCTCTGTGGCTTTGCCTGTTCTGGATGTTTCATCTTAATGGAACTGTACAACAGATCCTGAATTTCTCTGGGCCAGCACTGCTCCAAGTGAGGTGGTTCTGGGTGTGGGCTCCATGGCTCGGAAGCTACTTCACTAAGTCTGGGCCCTGGGGCAAGGTGTTGGACCTTCTGGTGCCTCATGTTCCTCACCTGTAAAATGGGAGTGGTAACAGGACCTACCTAATGGATTTGGTTCTGAGAATGAACTGAGTACACCTGAAATAGGCTAGGACAGAGCTTAGCATGGTCAGTGTTCAATGCTAACACTATCGTGGATAGGATCATCAATGGTATGGTCATTCCTATTTGATCTCTGTTCCAAGGAGGGAATGGGGAAAGATCCATGGGCATATGGGGCACCCAGAGGAGGTGGACATCAGAGTAATGCCCACTCATGTTTGGCCACCCTGGGCTCTGGGTCTTCTTCTCCTTTCCGTGGAGGAACTGTGGTGGTCCTATAGCTGAAACTCCTGGGTCAGCCCCTGCCCGTCCTGCAGCCTGAGCTGAACCCCGTGAAATGGGGACCCTAAGAGGACCCACGACAAGCGGACAGAGGCATGTAGGCAAAGACAGGGCCACCACAAAACACCCCCTAGGATGGCTCCAGTTTTAAAACAGACCATACCGCATGTTGATGAGGAGAGAGAGCCACCAGAATGCTCCTTCATTGCTGGCAGAGATGGCACCACCATCTTGGAAAATGGCTAGATGGTTTCACAGCAAGTGAAACAAAGGTGTAATATACGGTCCAGACCTCCCACCCTGGAGTACGTACCCAAGAGAAATGAGAACACATGTCTACCCTGCATGTGAGTGTCTGTGGCTGTTCTAGGCATGATTGCAAAAAAACTGCCCAAACATCCATTAACCAAGATCCAGCTGTTTTTGTGTCATTTGGATGAATCGTGGTCCATCGGTACCACCAAACCATAGTGATGACTGGGCTCCTGTTACGTGTAATCACGTGGCTGCATCCGAAATGTGCTGAATGAGAGAAGGTTACCCGTGGTGTGAGTTTATATATGGGAAGCTCCAGCAAAGGCAAAGCTACAGGACAGAAATCCAGAACAGTGGCTGCCAGGTTGAAAGGAGGAATCGGACCACAAAGGGGCCGAGGAAACTTCATGGGGCGATGGAAATATTCTAGATCTTGATGAAGGTGGTGGTCACACGGCTGTAAGTTTGTCAAGACTCGTGGAACTGGAGGTCCCTGAGTGGCTCTGTCGTTGAAGCATCTGACTCTTGATTTCAGCTCAGGTCGTGATCTCAGGATTACGAGATGGAGCCCCGGGTCAGGTTCTAAGTTCAGTGTGGAGTCTGCTTGAGATTCTCTCTCTCTCTCTCTCTCCCCCTCTGCCCCTCCCTGCTGCTCTCTCTCTCTCTAAACATAAATAAGCAAATCTTTTAAAAAAAAGACTCATGAAACTGTGGACCTAAACAGGTGACTTTTACTGAATGTAAATTATGCATCCACCCATCAATCCAGTCCTCTGTCGAGAACGTAAACCGGTGCAGCCACTATAGAACACAGCATGGAGCGTCCTCAAAATGTATAGAGGCAGCAGCAATCCCATGCCAGATGCGTGCCCGAAAGAAATAAGGAAAGGTGTTGAAGATACTTTGGTTCATTCAAGTTCATAGCAGCAGTATCCACAACAGTCAAAATATGGAAATAACCGGATGTCCGCTGATGGATGAATGATACACACGGCACGGTCCATCCCCATGTGGGAACACGGTCCAGCCTCAGAAAGGAAGGTACCCTGACCCCTGCCATGATGTAGAGGGACCCCGAGGACACTGGGCTCAGCGAGAGGAGCCAGACCCAGAAGGACACATCCTGCAGGACCCCACTCCCAGGAGGTCCCCAGAGGAGTCCCATCCACACAGACAGAGAGGAGAGGGTGGGAGCCAGGGCTGAGGCAGGGAGTGGGGGGCTCCGTGATTCACACGGACAGAGTCTCCGTGTGGGGAGATGGGAAGTTCTGGAGATCTGTTTCCCAGTCATGCAAATACACTAAACACCACAAACCGTCTGCTTAAAATGGTTGAGATGAGAAACTTTGTTATGTAATTTTTTTAAACCACAAATGTTTTAATGCTCAATAAATAAATAAACCCAAAACAGGGTCTGGGCAGGTGACCAGGTGTGTGGCCTGGGTCATTCTCCACCTGGAAGGTGCGCCCCTGCTCCAGTGGGGACGATGTTGAAAATGAAACTTGCACTGTCCGGCTCTCCTCCCCGGTTGCTCCTCCTTGTTCCTCTTCATTTGCTTGAACCTTAATCACAGAGCCAGGCCGGGGACAGCAGATGGCTGCTTTCCATGTTCTGGGTCTTTTCCCCAGGAGATATCTGTTTGCAGACATTTCCCGCATTTTTGTCTCCAGTTTTCCCAATAATCACCGTGGGATGCCGGAGAGGCATCTCAGACGCAGCCTGTCCAAACCCAAGCTCCGGATCTTCCCCCAAAAAACTTGCTCTCCCCTCAGTGTTTCCTCCTCCTTCCAGCTGCTCAGACCCGAAGTCTGGCCCCATTCCTGAGTCTTCCCTCTCAGGAAATCCCGTCGGTCCGTGTGATCAGCCCCTTGATGCCAAGGATGTCCACGCCCTAATCTCTGGGACGCGTGATCACGTGATCATGGCGCCTTGTGTGGCAAAAGGGATTTTGCTGATGGGATTAATATTAAGGCCCTTCAGATGGGGGATGATCCTGGATTATCCGGGGGAGGGGTCTCCTATAAACACACCAGCTGGAGACAGAAAGATGAGGCAGATCCGAGAGCCTAGAGATTCAAAGGATGAGAAGAACTCAACCTCCCTGGCCCCGGGTTTCTGCCTTTGAAAATGGAGGAAGGGACCCCGAGCCAGAGAATGTGGTGGCCTTCAGGAATGGAGAAGGGCCCTCGGCTGACAGCCACCCAGGAGACAGGCAGACCTTGGTCCTGCAGCTGCAGGGGGCCGGATTCTGCCAACAACACAAAGAAGCCAGTTCCCAAATGAGCAATCCTGCCGTGGGGCCTCCGGAAGGGACCCAGGCTTCCCACTCCTGGGTCTGGAGATTACGAGACTCTAAGCAGAGAGCAGACCAAGCCGCTCAGAGCCAACACCGTAGTGGATCCCAGCAGCCCTAGGACACCCACGCAGTCCGCTTTCAGAATGGGTCCAGGATCCCTCGACATCAAAAACAAAACACACCAGCAACGAAAACCAGGTTCAAAAGTGGGCAAAGAACTTCGACATTTCTCCAGAGAAGAAACACGCATGACCAGTCAGCCCCAGAGAAGACGGTCAACGTCCACGGTCATCCGGGAAACACAGAGGGAAGCCTCCACGAGCCGCCACTTCCCACCCACGGAGACAGCCATTGTCAGAAACGCAGGTGACAAATGTTGGTGAGGTGGCGGGGCCCCTGGAGCCCTCATGTGTGGCTGGGGGTGGGGAGGGAAAATGGGGTGGCCGTGTGGGAAGCTGCTCAGAAAGCTGATGGTAGAATCACCATCATATGACCCAGCGATCCCACACCTGGGGGTCTACGCAACAGAATGGAAAACAAGTGTGCAAACAAAAAATTCATAGACTTTCCCAGCAGTCCAGAGAGGGGCACAGCGCAGCACCCCAGCAGCCGATGAGTGGATAAATGGTGGCCCATCCCCACCCCGGACTGTTCCTCGGCCCTAAAAGGAGGAAAGCACCGACACGCCCCCACGTGGGTGGACCTCAAAAGCGTGACATTCAGTGAGAAGAGCCGGACACACGCAGCCGCAGAGTGTAGGATTCTGTCTATACGAAACATCCGGAATAGGTCGGAGGACGGGGGATGGAGTCACGGCTAATGGGCACCGGGTTTCCTTTTGGGGAGGCGGAATGTTCTGGAACTAGACAGAGGTGACGTTCACATCACGTGAATGTACTCAATACCGCTCAAGTGTCCACGTTGAAATGGTTAACGTGGCCAATTCCTGTGTGTTTTGCCACAATCCAAAGAAAACGGGGGAGTGTTCTTGCCGCCCGTGGGGAAGTGCTGGGGAAGCGGGCTCGGGGCTCAGCTGCGACCAGCGCTCCTGCCCGGCGAGTCCTGAGCCCCTCAATGTCTGGCAGATCCAGGGCTCCTTGAAACACCTCAAAGCCATCGTGCAGTACAAGGAGGAGATCCGGACCCGGCTGCAGAACCTGTATTCTGTAGGTCCTCCCCGGGGAGGGCAGGGTCGGGGGCGTGGCCTGGGGGCTGAGGTCTCAGGGTCAAGGTCCCCTCCCGGCCACCCCCACCCCTCCGCCGGCTCTCTGCAGTGGAGAGGGTTCCTGGACCTGGCAGGCGGCGTCTCGGAAGACACGCTGGACCGGGTCATCGACTCCCAGAAGCCCAACCAGTGCTGCACCCTGGTCTACAGCCTGTCGGCCACAGGCCCCCCGAAGGCCATGATGCTCAGCCACGACAACGTGAGTGTCCCCTCCGGAGGGGGGAGCCTGGGGCTCTGGGGCTCGTGTGGACGAAGGTGAGCTCCCGGGGGTGGAGAACAAGCCTCCAGGTGATGGCTCTGGGGCCTTGCAGATCACCTGGACCACGCTGGCCACGGCCCAGAGGCTGTCTTACAAGTGCCCCCCGGAGGCGCAGGAGATCCTGGTGAACTACCTCCCACTCAGCTACATGGGGGCCCAGCTCTTGGACATGTGGGTCTCCATCTCGGTCGCCGGAGCCCTCTACTTCGCCCAGCCGGATGCTCTGAGGGTGAGCAGAGCTCCCGGGCCCTCTGCTGCCATGAGCACAGGTGAGGCCGGGGAGGCTGGAGGGGTTGGGGGGTCCTCCTGTGTGGGGAGCTCGGCCCAGGACTGGGATGCCTGCCCTGCCCCCACCCCCAGCCTGCTGTGTGACTTTGGTCCTCTGCGTCTCTGGGCCTCAGTTTCCCTGTCTGTGAAGTGAGGGGGCTGGAGCAGACATGAGCTCGTACACTGGGGAATGGGAGCCTCCATCCGGCTCCTCCCACAGGGCAAAACTCACCAGTACAGGAGGCTTGATCCAGCCGTTAAAAAAGCATGTGAGGGGAAGCGCACCTTGTGCCCACCAACAGACCAGTGGGTAATAATACATGAGCTCCACCCACCCAACAGAAGACAGTCCAGCCCTAGGAAGGAAGGGACCCCGCCACCTGCCACCACGTGGGGGGACCCCAAGGACACAGGGCTTAGTGAGAGCAGCCAGACCCAGAAGGACCCGTCCTGCAGGACCCCACTCCCAGGAGGTCCCCAGAGGAGTCCTGTCCACACAAACCAGAGAGGAGAGGGTGGAAGCCAGGGCTGGGGCAGGGGTGGGAGTCTGTGCTTCGTGGGGACAGAGTCTCCGTGTGAGAAATGGAAAGTTCTGGAGACAGACAGTGGGGATGACTGCAGGACAGTGTGAGCAAGCTTCAGGACACGGAGCTGTGCACCGAAAATGGTCAAGACGGTGTCATGTGGGTCATGAGGTCACTGACATACGTCACGAGATCTCAGTCACAGCCGCGTTGACTCTGAGTGTAGAAAATCACACACTTCCCGTCAAGACAGGAAGTAGGGAAAAGCGAAAAACCAGGACATCGTTGCCCTCCGGATCCTTACGACTCCCTCAGCCAAGGGGCCCGCAAACGTGTCCTGCAAAGGGCCAGGTGGTGCGGGATGTAGGCTTCCCGGGCCGGGGGCATAACTGAGGTGAATCACGTAGGTACTTAGGGAGAGAACAAATTTCTGCGGATTTCTCATTGAAAAAAGTGGAAAATGTTACGGACACGAAAGCTTCGATTTCATATTTTCACGTGTCGCAAGCTCCTCTTCTTGGAGCCCTTTAAAGGCCTTTTCATGATGTGAGACCCGGTTCAGCTCTGGGGCTGGCCTCTGTTCCGGTGGGGGCCGGTGGGCGTGGCTCGGCTTAGTCCCAATTTACTCTCCACGCTTCATTGTCAATGTTGCGTTTGTGGGCACTGGGGCATCTCTCTTGGTAACCGAGAAGATGTGAAAATGGTGATAAAGCCAGAGTTTTTCCCTCCCCATCCCCCACGTCCTCTCATTCCCTCCCCTCCCGTCCCTTCTGTCTCTTTGTCTCATCTTGTCTCTCTCTCCCTCCATCTCTTAATCTGTGTGTTTGTCATTTTCTGTGTGTCTCTGTCTCTGTCTCTGCACCTTCCCTTCCCTTCTCCATCCACTGCTTGCCCCAACTCAGGGTTCTGGGAGCGGGTGGAAGGGACCCCAGGAACAGCAAATGTTGTGGCTGAATCTCACATGTGTTGAGTCACGTGGGGAGGGACACGGATCCTGCGTGTCCCACTGATCAGGGCCTGTGGGAGCAGATGGTCCTGGTCATCCCCCTCGGCGCTCTCTGCCTCCCTCACGACACGGCTCCTGGCCATGGCTGCAGGGAAGGGCTTCCCACACCTGGCCCTGCAGTGGGGCAGGGGGCTGGGGGGCTGGGGCCGGGCTGGCCGGGAGCCCATGGTGCCGTGTGATGCAGGGCTCCCTGATAGACACGCTCCGGGAGGTGAAGCCCACCTTGTTCCATGGCGTCCCGTGGGTCTGGGACAGATTGCTGGACAACCTGAAGACCGACCAGCTCTCGTCCTCCCCATTCCGGAGGAGGGTCGACCAGTGGGCCATGTGGCTGGGACTCAGGATAAACAGAAAGCGGATGTTCAGGTGAGGCTGGGTCTCAGGGCTGCCCCGGAGGAGGGTGGGGGGTGCCGGTGTGGGGTCCTGAGGCCCAGCTCTGCTCCCCTGTGTCCGCTCCTCAAGGCAGACCCATCCCCCGCTGTGCTTTGGCCTGGCCAAGAGGCTGACCTTCAACCAGGCCAGGAGGTTCCTGGGTCTCCATCACTGCCAGCAGTACTTCAGCCTGGGCCTGGGGCTCTCCAGAGCCACCCTGGATTACTTCCTCAGCCTCAACATGCCCATCCTCGTGCTCCACGGCCTGTCCGAAAGCACTGGCATCCACACGGTCTCCAGGCAGCATGACTTTCGGCTGCTGAGGTGGGTCTCAGTGGAGGGACGGACAGGTGGCTGGGGGGGGGGTGCGCTGACCTTGACCAGGGCGCACCGTCCCACTACTCTGTTCTTCCCCACTGTGACGCAGATCCGAGGTCAAACGAGCAAGCGAACCCCCATGTGGGGTGACCCGAAGCCCCTCGGATTTGTTTTCTAATGTGCCAACCATTCTTTTTACGAATGGCCAACCATTTTTGACAGCCTGGCCCCTTGGGAGGGGACACATTCATCGCCGTGTAAAGGTTACCCTGAAATTTCGCAGCTTAGTACCACAAACATGATTCCGTGGCCTCTGTGGGTTGGGAATCGGGGGGCTGCTTGGGAGCTGTGTGGTCCTCACCCCGAGTACCTCAAGGCATCACAGTCAAGCTGTTGGCTGGGGCGGCCTCATCTGAAGGTTCAACTGGGACCGGAGGAGCCGCTCGGAGGCTGGCTTCCACACACGGCTGCTTTGCTCCTTTGCTAGCTGACCTCTCCCCACCACGGCAGTAGTCTTCCCCCACACAAGAGACCCCAGAGAGGGCAAGTGGAAAGTGGAAGTGGAAGCCACACTCTCCTTTAGGTCTAGGGTGGCCAGATTCAGCAAATAAAATGCAGGACACCCAGGGACATTTGAATTTCAGACAATCAACCTTTTTTTTTTTTTAAACTGTAAGTATATCCCCTGTAATATCTGAGATATACTAATACTTGCACTTGTAATTCAGATATACCCAGGCATCTTGTATTTGATCTGGCAACCCTATTACGACCTAACCTCAGAAGCGGAACTCTGCTATTTCTGCCCTGTCTGACATCTATGAGGGTTGGGAAGACCAGCCCTCTCCAGGGTGGGAGGGGGCTACACCAGGATGTGGATTCTGGGTGGGCAAAGCCATCTGGTGGCTGGCTACTACCACCACTGACTTCGTTCAGGGACCCCTGCACATCTCCTGGAGGACTCAGCATGTGCTGAAAAAACAGGACAAAATAGTTGACTTGGACACGTCACAGCCCTTTTGGTGGGCTGCCTTTCTCCCCCGCCCTCGGTCTCCCTAACCTGGGGCTGGCCTCTGAAGGGGTGATCATTTTCAAAGGTAAAACCAGACACACCGTAAAGTGACAGGGACAGATTTTATTCACAACTACCACTGCAGCCAGAAGGAGGGCCCTGGGTGACCTGACCTCTACTTGAATTTGGGCCGAGGGACTGGATGTCTTTGAGGGGTCTGTGGGGTTGAGGGAGGTGGTGGGGGCTTGAGTCATCTGGGAAGTGGCCGTCACAGAAAGCAGGAAAGGGGGTCGGCGCTCACTAACTGAACCCCTCTGAGTCTGACAACTGGCACTTGCTTCTCTGGAGAGAAATAAACCTACCGTGTGTTTGTGGCAGGAGGTGCAGATGAGAGCAAGCAGCCTTCTGGGGAGGGGTCCTGAGCCTCCCACAGGCGCTGGGGGAGAAAGCCAGAGCTACCTCCCTGACCTTTCACATTTCAAAGAGCAGAGAAAGTTCTGGGTGGCAGATTTGCATCTCAAAGGGCAGAGGAGGACTTGTCTGAAAGCTTTTTTAAAGTAGCTACCTTAAAAGGGGGCTTAGGGGGTCATCTAGAAAACTCTCCTGGGAGCTCAAGCTTTCTGGAAGGGATGTAAGAGGGATGGGGCCATCCTGGTGGATGTGGCCTGAGCGTTGGGAAATGCTAAGGTTTTCTCAAGTCTCTCTGTTTGTGGGTGGATGAGATGGTTTGTGCCTAGAGAGCAAGGCCGAGGGCTGTGGAGAAGACCGCTCAGAGAAGCCCGAGCTGCGTCTGGTCAAGGAGAGAGTCTGCGGCCCCCCCCTAGAGCACCTTGGCTTTGGGGAGGTGAAAGCGACCTTCAGCAGAGACAAGACGAAGGCCAGTCACCAAGCACTTTGCCACCCACAGCGTCTCCTCAATCCCCAGACGCAAAGAGAGGCAGGGCAGAAAGGGGGACAGGCACGGAGGCTGAAGGAAAGATAGGTTCCGCGACCCGAGCTGTCGCCCGACTGGGTGGTGGTGTTTGGAGTTGCCACACGTTCTAGGTACCACTTGGCATGTGGAGTGATCCCTGCCAGCCTGGGGTGTCAGACCACTAGGGTTCCAGCAGGAACCCGGCGTCAAGAATCCCTGCCGTGGGGGACAGTGGGGCTTGCAATCCAAGCAGCCAGAGCCAGCCCCCGATGCTTCCAGAATCCTGTCATGCCACACAAGACCTGAGCAGCTCGAGCAAGGAAAGGGGTGTCCACAGCCAGGAAACCAGTCAGAGCAGAGGTGCTCAGCCAGGCCTCTGGGTTTTCCAGTATTTCATTGGGTGGCTTTGCTCCTTTGGGAGGCGTGGACCGTGAATGGAGATTGCCTTGCATGAGGGGCTGGACATCTGGCCTCAGGGGGCGTGTCTCCGCTCTGGCTGCCAAGACAGAGCACCACAGGCCCAGGGGCTTCAAGAACCACAGAGAACTAGTCTCAGTTCCGGAGGCTGCAAGACCGAGAAGTCCCTGATTCAGTTGTGGTGTGGACGGCTGGCCCCTCTCTGTGTCTTTGCATGGTGGAGAGATGGTGTCTCTCCTTAAAGGACATCGGTCCCATCATGCAGTCCCCACTCCCAGGACCTCACGGAAACCCAACCAGCTCCAACCACCATCTCATTTGGGGTTAGGAATTTGGGGAAGACACAATTCAGTCCACGCAGGTGTATCCTGGGCATTGGCCGGGCCCGTGCTGAGGCCCTGCCCTGAGTCTCCAGTCAGCCTGGGGAGCAAGCGCGGCGAGGATTGGGGTCCAGGTGCCTGGATAGGAACTTTGAACTTTGAAAGGCAAAACATCAGCCCAGCACCCACCTCCAGTTTCCAAGGACATAATCAGGTGGTGAGATGCCTCATTCTTGCCTGGATTGTCCTGTTTTCTCTCCTGCCCAGATACCTCTCACAGCAACCCGTCCCACCCAAAAGGTGTCTGGAGTTCACCTGCCTCTTGCCTTGTCCCCTGTGCTCATCCGTGGGCTCCTGCTGGCCAGGAGCTGGGTGTGGTAGGTCCACATACCCAGCGAGCTTGGTTCCAAGTCAAGGTGGGCCAAGCCTTCCCTCCCTGTCCCCCTTCTCCCTGTGCCCCCTCCTTTGGATCCACAGGACGTTAGAAGCCTGACAGGAAAGGCCTGGGATCTGAAAAGCTGTGTGCGGGGGTGGGGTGGTGGGGTAAGAGGTTGCCCCTCTGCCAGTGGGAATCTCTATCTGGTGTGTCCCTAACATCCCTTCCCTGCCCACTGTCCCCAGCTGCGGGAAGTCCCTCCCCAGAACCCACATCAAGACACAGAATGAAGATGATGAGGGCATTGGGGACATCTACATTTGGGGCCGGAACGTCTTCATGGGGTATCTCAATGATGAGGAAAACACCCAGGAGAAGATTGATGCCCATGGCTGGTTGTGCACAGGGGACCTAGGCTTTTTGGACACTGATAAATTCCTGTACGTCGTGGGCAACACCAGAGGTGAGCAAGACAAGGCTGCAAGGTGCTCTGTGCCTCTGAGTGGGCCCCACAGGGCTGCTGTGGACAGTGGTGCAGGTAGTGTACTGCACAACAATGAGGGGAGGACTGAAGTCCAGCTTGGAGGAAGGGACACCCTTTGTGTGCCTGGGCTCGATCTCTGTCCTTTCTGAACATCAGGGGGTGGCCGTGGGCTGTGGGAGAGCTGACTTGATGCAGCTTTTCAGACCACAGCCCCCCCCAGCTCCCTGTCTGCATGCAGATATCATCACCCTCAGTTCAGGCGAGAGGATCAACCCGAACCCCATCGAGGAGCGGGTGAAGCGGTACATCCCTCTTGTGCGCCACGTTGTGCTCGTGGGCCAGGACGCGCCCTACCTGTGCGCCCTGCTTACGCTCAAGGTATCGCCCGGCTGCGTGTCTGAGCCCCGCGATGATCCGGGCTGTGGGTTGGGCGGAGGCTGCTGCCCCGGTTTCAGGATGGGCACACTGAGGCTGGGGGAGGAGAGGCAAGGGGTGGGTCCCTTGGCCCCCTGGGGGGGAAGCTCCTGGCCCATTTCCAGAGAAAGGGCAGCTAGGGCTGAGCTGGGCCCACCCAGCCCTGAGGAAGTGGGGACGTGGGGGGCAAGTCTCCCCAAGCTGAGCTTGTTTTCTCGTTGGCACCAGAGGGGGTGGGGACGCGGCCCTCCCAGGGTGGAGAGGAGAGAGACAAGCCACCGGGGCGAGCCCCCGCATGGGGAGCTGGGCTTGTGGGCTTGGGTGTGGGTGTGGGGGCAGCTAGGGAGTCTCCTGACCCATTGCCCCCCGCCTCCAATGTCAGTGCCAGATCAACACGGACACGGGGGAGCCCCGCAACGCGCTGACCAGCGAGGCGGTGGCTTTCTGCCGGCAGCTCAGGAGCCAGTCCACCCGGCTGTCTGACATCATCTACGACGGGGACCCTGTCGTCCTGGAGTTCATTGGTCAGGGCATCGATGCCGCCAACGCCGAGGTCACCTCCGACAGCGCCAAGATCATGAAGTGGACCATCCTCAGGACGGACTTCTCGGTGGCTGGAGGGGAGCTGGGTGAGCGGGGGCAGGGCGTGAAGGCGTCCTGCTGCGGGGGCTCACTCCCAAGGCCCCGGCTCCTGCTCCTTAAAATGCCGCCGTTGCCGGGGCCACGATCCCTGGCGCCTGCGTTTTTCAGCGGCTCCTCCAAGGAACCCGGCTGGGGGTGGAGGGGGCGGTCCTCAGCGGCGGTCCCCGTGCAGGACGGACAATCTCGGGGCACTTTGGGACGGGCCTACTGTACCTCCCCTCCTCGGGCCCCTCAATCCCAGCCTTCTACTGTTCCGACCCCAGGCGCCCCCCTGCATCCCCAGGACCGATCTAGCCCACGAACATCTCATCCTGGGGGGAGGGAGGCTCCTGCAGGGGCGGGGGAGGGGGGAAGGCCCCGCCTTGCACGTGATTCTGTGACAGGAGCCACCACCAAACTCAAGAGGGCCATGGTGGCCAGGATCTACCAAGCTGAAATTGAAAACCTTTACGAGGAGGACGACTATGACGACTAACCAGCAGCCAGGAAAGGCCCCGGGGCTTCCGGCCTCATCCCCGGGCCCGGAGCCCCTGTGCCCCCGAACCCCTATCGGAGGATCCAGAAGATCTGATGCCCGAGGCGCTGCCTTCTAGAAGGACGGAAGCTGTTCTGAGTGCCGAGCCGGCCGGGACGGGTTTTAACTAAGACGCCCCTCTGGGGCAGTGCTTCACTTAGTTTAAACGTGAAAGTGAATAAAACTGGTTTCATGAAAGCAGTGGTTCTCACCCAGGGTGGTCCTGCACCCCAGGACACATGTGGCGATGTCTGGGGACATTTTTGGTTGTCTCCACTAGGCAGGTGGGTGCTAGTGGCACGTGGGGGGGTGGAGGCCAGGGACGCCACCTGACACCCCACGGGGAGCCTGGCCGCGGTGTCCGTCGTGCCCAAGTGGGTGAGGAGTTCCTGCTGAAGGCTGCGGAAAAGCTGAAACCAGATGCGATAAAGCTCACAGTTTCTTCACTTTGAACACTACACACACTCTGACGTAAGAAAGGTGAGGCACGGCCCAGGCTCTCGACCCCCTGGAGAGAGGCTGCAGGAACCACCCCACCCCCACCCTCGCGCTGTTCGCAGTCACCCAGAGAGCGGCCACCGGGGATTCTCTGGGGACCCACCCAGCGCCAGCCAGGACACTTTTTTTTTTTTTTTTTTCAATTAAAATTGAAACTTAAATGTTAACAGGAAACTTCAGGATAATGAGATAAAACGTTCTAGAACTCAGGCTGATTAGGCTAGGTGGGAAAGCAACCATGCCGGCCTCTCTGGGAAACTCTAAGAAGGAAATCTACTAGTAATAAAGAAATGACAAAGCCACGGTAGTGAAAAGCTCAGTGAGGGGGCGTCAGTGACAGGCAGAGGAGAGGAGTGCGGCACACAGACGAGCGTGCAGGAATGGAGTGGCCTTTCGTGTAAGCGGAGGAAGCATGGGTTAGCCCCTGACTGTGACTGGGGATGCCCGGCCTCGTGTAGCTACTGGGGAGAAAGGGCTGGGGCCCTGCCTCCTGGCAGGATGCGTTCCGACGGAGCAAATGGAGAGGGGAGAACGTAAGCAAGGGAGGGAAGAAAAGGGAGGAGAAAGCATTGAATTGGTGGAAGGAGCCTGGAGGGAACTCGTAAACCTTGTATCATAAGCACCCAGCGGTGCAGGGAGAAGTGGGACGAGGACGTCAGGCTTCTGCGTGTTGAGGGCCGCGGGCCGCGCACAGGACGGAAGCGCAAGCGGGGAACTCTGGGCCACGCAAGAGCCACATCTCATGCTCCGAGAAGAACATGCGCGGGGGCACAAGCAGGCTGCTGCCCACGAGCCCCCTCGGAAGGCAGGCGGGTGAGGCCAGGGCTGGTGTTCCCCTACCCCCACCCGCCACCCCCGATACCCAGTCGCGTCCCTGCCCACGTGCAGCTGTGTGCAGCCACGGAAGAGGAGCGGGAGGGGGGGAAACCATCCCGAGCCCGCCCGCAGGACTGGTGGTGCGGGTTAAGGTGCATCGGCACCGTTTAAGGAGGGAGCTCGCAGATGCGTCCGGGAAGAGGTGTGCGGGCGGCCGCTGTTTGGGAGGGAGCACTGTCATGGTCGGGAGCGGAGCGCGGCTCCCGAGGGACGCATGAGAAAGCGGACGCGGAAAAGAAGCAGGAATGAGGGTCACGTGCCTGTGGAACCTGCAGACTCCTCTGGAGTCATCAAAATAGACATTTACGATGTAAGATTTGGAAATATTCAAGGCAAAAGCATTGAAAGGGGACAGAGACGTCCTATGGATGAAAGAAACAAATCACCAACATGTTGTGCAACTGTTTCCAAATGAAAGATGAAAAGGAAACTTTGAAGGCACCAGAGACCAAAGCCTCAAAGGGGCGAGAGGCTGGAGGGCTGACTTCTCAGCCGATCCGGCGGGAGGCAGACGGCCCTGGAGCGCGGGAGAAGAGAGCGCGGCCGCCCACCTAGAGCTCCGCACCCCGTGGAGGCGCCTTTACGCACCAAGGATGACACAGACTTTTTTCTTTCTTTTTTTTAAGGAACTGAATTCCCTGCCGCTAATGAGAATTCCTCAGGGCGCCCCCCCCCCCGGGGCCAACACGCGTGTGCAGCCGCGGGAGCACGTGCCTGGGCTCAAGTCTCAGAATGTGCCTACGTGCGGCGCCGCAGGCCGGCAGCTCTCCGGACCGCTCCGTCCGCCCCGCGGGGACTCTGGCGGCAGCTCCCGCGCCATCCAGGGCTCGGGAAGAGGCCATGCGACGGTTCTCCGCCCTGCTGCATTCTTGGCCCCGGGCAGTCGGCCCTTCAGTGTGTGGTGGGGCTCCACGTACCCTGGGAACCCCGGGGACCCTCTCTTGCTCTCTGCCCCTTCTTCAGGAGCTCAGAGCAGAAACTGCCCCAGGGGACTTGCAGAATCTTTCTCTGGTGGGAAAGACAGGGCGGGGGAGCCCTGATGTTGGAAGCAGAGTTCTGGCCAGGCTGAGAAGGCAGGCTCCCCAGGACCCCGCGGGACCCCGCGGGGGCCTGCCACCTCCCTCGCAGCTGCCGTGGGCAGAGTGGCCGGGTGCCAACCTGCCGCGCTGGGCACTCAGGGACGGAGCTCTCACAGGGTGGATGGGGCTGCATACGTGGGGCCTGTGAGAACTCGGGCTGCTACGGAGTCCAGAGCAAAGGCCGCCACGGACAAACCAGCAGGCAGGCCACCCAGCTCTCAGCAAAGGAAGCTTCACCACCCTTTTTCCACCTATCTTGCCCTTTGTCATCCTCCCACCCCAACCCATCCCCTCACCCCTCCACCCCCACCCCCCATCTCTCCCATCCTCCATGCCGACCCATTCCCCCCACCCCCCTACACACCCATTCTCCCATATTGTGAAGTCGGGCTTGGTTTTCAATCCCAACCTTGCTGCCGGCTTCCAAGGAAAGAACACACCATCCAAAACAAGACCCAGGACCAAATTCTCCACATCATCCCTCTCCTGGATTTCTAGCGGTACCGTCTGTATTCCTCCAGGAGGCCAACCGTGCTCACACTCCCCCATCCCCACACCCCCTGCCTGGGCTTGACGCCCACCCTCTCCCCTTCCTGGCTGTTCCAGGAGGAACCAAGCGGACGCACGAGGCTCTACAGCTCTTTCCCATCTGACTTTATTTCACTTTTTTTTTCTATAAAACTCCTCCATAATTTCACAATTTAACAAAAAGTTTAAAATCCAGGACAGAAACAATCCTGTAACTTATTACAAACACGATTCTCCTTTATTCCTTTTATCCAGGAGTTGGTCTCAGGCTGATGAGTGTCCTAGTTCCTAGTGAGACACATTCTTTGTAAAAACCCTTATGGGTAAAAAAGGTATTCGATACCTTTTGCTTTCTGGTGTCGGTTTACATTTTGTTCAGGAGATAGCAAAACACGGGGATTTGCACTGGGGGCAGGGGGCTTAACACTAAACACGAGGCAATCACAAAGTGCCAGCCCCTTCCTATGGAAGCGTCCCCAGAGCCCTTGTAGGCCCAGCTGCCGGGCAGCTGGGGGGGAGGGGAGCAGCTGGGAATGCTGCGGTCAGGGTCGGGGCCCTGGGTGTCTGGCACGTCCATCGGGTGGTCATGGGGCCAGCACTGGGGCCTTCTGGCCAGAGGAGGTAACTGAGAAGTGGGTTGGTGCTTCTGAAAGCCCCAGAAACAGCAGGAGGGGCCAGACACTGCTGTTCCTGAGGGCAGGCCAAATCCTGGCCTTCCTCCAGCGGCTTCCTGGGCACGGCCCGGCTCCAGAGCTGAGTGCCGCCCAAGCTGCCACATGGAGCTCGGGAGGGCCTATGGCCCTTCCCAGCAGATGCTCCCGAAGGGGAAAGACCAGCTCAGGCTCCTGGCTGTGGCCCCCAGCAGCCTCCGCACACAGAGGGCTGGGCAGCGGCTGCCTTCCGTGTAGCCCACGTCTGGCCGGTTCCTTCAGTCCAATGTCTTAGAGTTTCCAGAGAAGAAAGGTGCCCCACTTTGGAGTATTGTCGGCCTGCCTGGGGAAGGGGACGGTGACGGCACGGAGCCCGCCACACAGGCCTGCCCTCTTCCTAATACCTCAAGGCAGTGGGGTCAGGAGAGAATCAGAGCAGACGGCGAGGAGTCATGGCGGTTTCCTCTGCAAAGCTCCAGGGCCTTCCCAGCGAGTTCTGGGGACTTCGCCAGGGAGGCTGAAGTCTGGGGGAGTCTTGGAGGCAGGGCTCCCCCAGGAGTGCTTAGGGTCTGCCTCACAGACGAAACCACAGGGAAGGGGAGCCTGGCACTCCCCGCATCGGAGCTCAGAACTGGGGGGGAGGAGAGACCCTCTGACGGTGGGCTTGGGGGAGAAGGTGAGCCCACCTCTGGGCCCCACCCCAGTCCTTTTCCCCACGTCTCCTTCACGGCAAAAGTCGGGGGAGGGGGTCGGGGGAACCTTGAGTCACGGCTGGGGGAATAGAGGCTGACTGAGCACACAGGGACCCCGCGCCGAGGAGCCCCATCCCAGGGGGCTGACGCCGCGAGGGCGTCCTGGCTGGGAGCGAGGGGCCGGCGTGGCCCTTGGAGAGTCTCAGGCATGCGAGGAGCTGGGTCTCTGGACCGGCGTGGCTCGCGGGGGTGGGAGGGCCGAGCCCAAGACAGAGCCGCGTGTGCCCGGAAGGGCCTGCCACTGACTGGGCCCAGCCACGAGGGGCTGGCTCTGAGTCCTGACACTCCTCAAAAAACTCCACAAACTATCCCGTCTTATTTGGCAAAAGCTCATTTTTTCAAAGTTCGAAGACTCCAACAGCAGAAGGAAGAGGGTCCTATGGAAGGAGAAAGAGGACGAGCCGTGGGAGGAGGGGGCGGCCCCGGCAGGGCCTGCGGCCGCGGAGCCCAGGTCGGCTCCTGGAGGCGGCCGCCCGTCTGACCAGGCACCAAGCGCGCCCAGGCCCCCTGGGTGCCCGCGGACCTGCTGGCCCGTCGTAGTGTTCGCCGGCCCCGGGCAGGGCCCTCTGCGCCCCGGGAGGACGACTCGTCCCCTCGCCTGGAGAGGGCCCGTGCTGCTCCAGCTCGGCCTCCGGCCCAACGACCAGACCAGTGGAGACGTCTTAACCTAAAAGTCCCGCCGAACTCACCCCCCACCCCCCACGTGCAGCGCTGCCACGGAAACGCACTCCTGGCCGCCGCTCTGGTACCTACAGTGCAGACAAACACGCACACTAGAGAGAACTGTACAGACGAGTCCCAGCACAGTGAGAGCCCGCGGGGGGCTGCGGCCCTCTGCGCTCCTGGGGCGCGGGGGGAGTGGGGGCGGGTGAACCGTTCGGGCAGGCTGGAGGCAGTGCCCTGGCTGCTCAGAGAGGCCGGGGCAGTGAGACCAGGCCACGCGCCCCTCCGCGGAGCGAGGGCCCCACTGCCGGCGCCTATCCTCCCCTTCTGAGGCGAGGCCAGTGCTGCCTTCAACGCCCGCTGCTTTCCGGGGGGCGTGCAGGGACGGCCCCTGCGTGTTGGGGAGCAGCGGCACTGGCCGGCCCCCCCTCAGCCTCAGGGCTCCCGCTAAGGTGGTGGGGAGGGCGGGCCGGGAGCCGACGAGGAAAGTGCAGCTGGCCGTGCGGGCCGAGGACAGGGCGGTCACTAAGGCAGTGCTGCGGGTGGGTGAGTCGAGAGAGGAGGAGGAAGGCGGGGCCCGGATGCGGCCGCCCAGGGCCCCAGCGAACAGGGCCCGGCACCCGGCCCAGGGTCATGTGGCCACGGCCTCCAGGTAGCTCTGCAGCTTACGCACGGTGGTCTCGTCCAGGGAGAAGAGATCGAAGTCGAAGGTGGTATTGGTGACGTTGAAGTGGCCGGTCTCCTCGATCAGGTTGACGATCTAGAAGGTGGTGGCAGGGTGGCGTCAAGAACAGGGGGCGGGTCTGGGGTGGCCCTCCCCCCAGCGGGCTCTGAGAGGGGAGAGGAGTGGGGGAGGAGGAGGGCTCCCTGGGAGGCATGCTTGGGGCCACCCCCCCAGGACTCCCGGCCAGGGCCAGCGGTGGGGGCGGGGCACCGAACCTGCTGCAGCACGTTGCGCTCCCGCAGGGCCATCAGCCTCCGGTGCAGCTCTACCAGCTCGTCCGTGTAGGCCTGGGGGGTGGCGGATGGGCGCTCAGCCCGCAGCCGCCCCCAGCCCCTGCCGACAGCTCACCCTGCCCTGCCCGTGAGCCCACCCATCTTGGCTCAGGGCCCAGGGGAAGAGGAAGGCCGGACAGGGTACCCGGTGGGAGAAGTACATCAAGCTCTGGGGTCCTGGGGTCCCCAGCCCCCAGCTGCCCAGTCCCAGCCCGCCACCTTGTCATAGGTGCCCCTCTTGAGGATCTTCTCGGGCTTGCTGCAGGACTCCGGGCTTCTCCGGCCTGATGCCTGCAGGACAAACCCGGGTCTGCTCAGAGCTCTCGCCTTCCTCCCCTCCTCCTGCCCGCAGGAAGCCCTCCCGCCCGTACAGGGCCAGCCCATCCTGGGGAGCAGATATCTCTCTGGGGTCTGGGGGGCGGGGGTGGGGAATCAAGCCTCAGCCTCCAAGTCTTGGAGAACCACAGCCCAGGAGCAGGCCACGGGCCATCCCTTAGCCCTACATCCAGGATGTGCCGGCTGAAGCAGAGACCTGATCCCCAAGAGACCCCCTTCTCCTCCTCCTGACTGGGTCACCCGGGCCGCCCCTCACCCCCTTACCTTGCTGTTGGGTGGGGGTGGTTTCTTGGAGGGAGGGGGCTCTCGGCTGGGCAGGCAGGAGTCGGCGCTGTTGTCACTCTCACTGTCACTGAAGCTCAACCTGAACACAGGACACGGCTCCGTGTCAGGCCTCCGCCACCCACTGTTCCAGGGACCTGGGCTGCTGCCCCGTGGGCCTGGCGTCCACCCCATGTTCTCGCTTCCGCGCTCCCCTAAATCGACTTCACTCGGTTCTAGGCAGCTACTGCCGATAGAAAGCGGCTCTGCTTTCCAAGCACAGAGCCCCAAGAGCAGCGGGCCGGCGCCCTGAGAGGCTTGGCGGGGGGCGCAGGGCTCCTGCGTCGGAACCCACCCGAGGGTGGTCTGCTGCTGGGCTGGGTTCTGCTGCTGGTGGCCGAGCACGTGGAGCTGCGGCACTCTGGACAGCAGGCCTCCCTCAGGGGCACGGGGCAGCCTGTCCAGGGGACGAGCGGTCAGGCTGTCTCAGAGAGGAGGGCGTGATGACTCAGGGTTCAGAATCCCCCACACGCATGAGCCTAGAGCCACGTCTCTCTCACTCCGTCTCTGCACTAAACGTGCCAGCCGCTGCCTTTAGCATTCCCCAATCTCCGGAAGCCCCGGACGCAGGTGTGGAGGGAGCCCATCCGTGGGCCAGGCGCACACACAGCACCCTTGGGAAGACTCTGTCCAGGACCTCCCGGCCCTGAGGACGCTCCAGGGCCGTCCTGGGAAGGAGCAGCCCCACAGCTGTGGCTGCCTAGCTCCTCTACCGCACCGCTGGTCCGCCGGCTGCTTTCTTCCGCTACCTGACACAGGCCTCCCAGGGAACCGTGTGAGATGCAGTGGGACCCACAGAGGCCAGAACCTCAGCCCCGGGCCCTGTTCTCACTGCCCTGGGATCAGGGCTGTCCCGTCCTTGGGAGGGAGCGTGGGCTCCTCCCACAAGCAGCACCCAGCCCCAAGGCCCCAAGGTCCTGCTCTCTTCAGGGCCCAGAGGCTGCTCTCTCCCCAACTCCCGCAGCTGCGGGTCCCCAGGAGGGAAGGCAGGCAGGCAGGTCTCCTCGTCGCCCGGGCAGCACACGGCGTCAGCCAGGCCCAGGCACAGCCCCGGTGCCCCACACACCCTTCAGTTCCCCTGCATCTGTGGGCCCCACACAGCAGCTCCCCACAAGGCAGACAGGACAAGGTGGGGTTCTGTCAGCTCATCCCAAGCAGCCACGGGGCCAATGTGGCCCCTTTCCCAGCGCTCCAGAAGGCCCGACCTTCCACATCTGCCCCTAGAAAAGGACACTGAAGGTGCTTATGCACATCTGGTCCCTGTGCGGCTCGGGGAGCCTCTCAGGAACGGGGGCCACGTGTGTGAGCGCTCGGGCCCCCCAGCTCCCAGTGCCCCCCACACCTTGCACGCAACACTGCCAGCACCACACTGGGCGGGGCAGGAAACACCACCATTGGTTCCTCCTGGCCTGGGATGGTCCCGAGCCACCCTGGCCCAGCCCCATCTGCCCTGCCCCGAGCCTGCCCGCTAGAGCACAACCCCCTTTACAGCCTCCCTCAGCCGCAGCTCTCAGGACGGCGAGGTAGCCACCGCGACCGGCACAGCACCATTCAAGCCCCCCGTCAGGTTTCCCTGACCCTCGGGGGTGCAGACTCAACGCCCAGCCTCTCTGAGACACAGGCTGCTGACTCCCGGGTCCAGCCGATCTGCTAGCCTGGCACCGAGGTCGACACCTGCTCTGGGCTGGAGGCTGACAACACACAGCCGCCCTGGAGGTGGGCTCGCTCCAAGGGTCTGAGGGTACCCAATGGAGGAGCCTGGCTCACCCTGCTCCGAAGAAAGGACAGACGTCACCTTCCCCAGGCCAATGGGCAGCCACAGCATCTCCCTGTGCTGGGGTGTCTGCAGGTCCCAGGAGAGTTTTCAGTCCGTCCTCACTCTGTGCCACCCATGTGGGTGAGGGGGAGGGGGAGGTGGCCTCCTGGCCCCAAAGCAGAGGAACAAGTCCCCCTCCCCCTCAACCATGTAGCCTGGACCGGGACTGGCCCCGGGCTGCTGGGCACTGCCTCACTCCCTTCTCTGGTGGTGCCTGCACGTCGTGCCCTCAGCACCCCTGCCCTTCCGGCCAGCCGGCCGCCTAGAGAGCCTCAGCCTCCTGGAACCGAGCACGCAGCCCCCAGGCAGGCTGGGGGAGCTCCACGGACGCTGCCCTCCTGGCCCTGCCTCCCCAAAGCCCCCCAGCTGCAGCAGAGGCAGGTCGAGCCACCCCGGGTCGCCCTCACGCCCACCCGGCTCGCTCCCCGCTGGCCCGGGCACCTGGAATCCCTCCCAGCGTTCGTCTTGCCAGAGGCCTCCTCGCCTGACGAAGAGTCGTCCTCGTCGGACTCCTCGGACTGCAGGTCCTCCACCATGGAGCGCAGGGGTCCTGGGGAGCGCGGCGAGGGAGAGAGAGGAGGGCAGAGAAGGAAGATCAGGGCTCTGCCTGGACCCTACAGGCTCTCCTGCACACTCAAAGGCGACATGGAGCTTCCTGAAACCATGACCCCAAAACACAGCCATGCAAGCCTGCCTCGGAGGTCCCTCCCGCCAGAGTGAGGTCTGCCACCCACCCCTAAGAAAGGCCCCCATGGCCACCCTCTTCCTGAAGGACCCCGTGGCTCCTCTGCCCCCTACCTTCCTGGCCCTGCTCGCAGGACTCTGGCCCCTGGCCCTGGGCGCAGGCCTCTGGCCCCTGGTTTTGCTCGCAGGCCTCTGGCCCCTGGTCCTGCGCACAGGTCTCCGGCCCCTGGCCTGCAGCAGGACTGCAGGGCCCCTCCATCACCCAGGCCGATGGGGCAGCCCTCCTTTGCTCTGGGTGCAGGGAGCACAGCCTCTGCCTAGAGCCCCAGCAAGCCAGCCCCGGCCAGGGAGGGTGAGGCAGCCAGACCTGGGGGCTACAGCACCCTCCCGGGCTGCCTGCGCCCCTATTTGGGCCTGCCCAGCCCTTCGGCAACCCCCTCCGCTGCTCTGGGCCAACCGTCCTCTCCTCTCTCCAGAGGCTCACAGTTCCAGTCCCCTACAGACGGCATCTTGGTTTATATTCCTGTTACCAAGGCAACAGAGGGACACAAAGCCCTCAATTACCTTGGTCACATGATCCTGCTTGGGCAGGTTCCCCCTCCCTTCCCCGTAGATAAGAACCCTTGGAGAGAGTGTGGGCTTTGAGCATCCCATCCCCCATTCCCCTCAGCGACTGCTGTCTGAATTCCAGGCCAGACCCTCCCCCCACCCCAACCCCCCCAACCCCCTGCACATGCTCCAGTCCCCAGCTCTCCCCAACCCTTGAAAAAAGATTCGAGACTGTGGGGGCAGGAAAATCTTGGCCCCATCCACCAGAAGTAATGCTTCCGGTTTGAGGGTGAGCCCCGCGCTGCCTTCTCACATCAGCACCCTGCAGGCCAGGGGCCCCCAGGCCCACTCTGCACCAGAGGAAGGCCCTCCCTGCTCTGAGGGCAGCCAAGTGGGACTTTGGGCTTCTCCCCCTCCAGCCTTCCCAAAAGGGACGCAGGGAAAAGACAGAAATGCAGACTGCTGGGGTCTGAGCCTGACTGTTTCCGGCCCTGCCCCTAGAGCGATGCGGAGGTGGCCGTGGGGATGGGTGTGGGGGCCGGAGGGGAAGGGGGTGGGGGAGGGGTGAGCACGGGGTGGGTGAAGATGGGGCAGGGGTGAGGTGAGGACGGGGTGGGGGCTAGGCAGAGGAAATGAAGCCTCTATCTGCTGGGGGCAGGGGCACTGGCAAGGACGGGTGTCTGCTCAGGGATGGGGCCCAAATGAGAAAGGGGCCCCTCTCCAGAAGCCCAAGGCCACAGGCAGGCAAAGCTGAGGCCCCCTTGGGGACAAACACCAAGGACGGAAGAGCCGGGAAGAGCCCCACTTCTCACGCCTGGGCTGCTTCTGTGTCGCTCTTTAATCTGGTCGCCCTGAGCCTCCACAAACCTACGGACACACATCTGGTGGCCTGGTCTGGGAATGTCCAGGGCCAGGCTCCCCCACTCTTCCTGTCACCTGGGGCCTTCTCTATCACCCGCCCCACGTGCGCGCCCACGAACGATTCTGGCGTTGACTCAGGGCGCACGGACGCTCAGGCAGGAAGCGAGCCCCCATGCACGTCAACGGTGTGGAGAAGACAGTCGTGACGTCCTCTGGAGCCCAGTCCCCCGAGCCTCAGTGGCTCCAGGCGGCCAGGGGCTGCCCATGCACAAGAATACTCCGCGGGCTCTGAGACCCGTCCCCCGCCCGCCCTCCGCACCACGCACCTTGACTGTGGTTCTGGGAAGGCTCGAAGTCCGAGTCCGAGCTCGAGTCGGAGCTGGAGCTGGAATTGGAGGGGCTTGACTGTGCAGACTTCAGCCCGGGGCAGTGCGGATGGGCAGGGCAGAGGGAGAGAAAACAAGAAAATCTTTCAGTCCAGAGGGAAGGAGCGGGCAGTACATGCCCTCTGGATGCAGGAGCGCCTGGCCAGTCTCCACCCAGACCCTGAGGCAAAGGGTCACCAAGGCATCAGAGCCCAGCACCCTTGGCCCAAGGCTCACACAAACTCTGGGTCCCCCTTCGTCCCAAGACACCAGTTTGCATTCAAAATGCAACGAAGGGACTTGAAATTCCTAGCAGTTCCAGGACAAACTGCAGATCACATGACCAGTCCGTCCATCCCCCGGGGCAGGAGGACAGGGAACTAGTTAAGCTCTTAATGCTGTGCAAGGGTTGGTGGTTGGAGGGTGGGGGGGACGGGAACGACAGTGCGTCTGTGGCAGCTCATCTCTTTGTGGGCCCTGCCCTCCTCTGGTGGCGGCATGCGCTGGCTGGTGTGGGCAGTGGTCCTGTGGGGATCAGCTGAAGGCAAAGGTGCGTACAAAACCCATCTTCTCTTTCTCCCCCTTGTTTCCTCACAGCCCATCCCGAGACTGAGGGATGACCCAAAGCGGTCTTCCCACCACGTGCTACCACCCACCATGTGCCTGAGGGCACGATGAGGCTGTGTGCACATGACAGGCGGGTGAGGCCACGGTGGATGGGAGCTGGACCCATCATGCTACAGCGGGTCACAGCCCCTCCTCCTTCCTCTTCCGGGGGCCAGCCGCCCCAAGCCCAGCCACCAGGGGGCAGTAAACGCCAAAGTAGGACACCAGACCTTAGGATTGATGGGGGGTTAAGATACTTGCGAGTTGCACCTGCCGTGGGGAACACATGCAAAGCTACTCCAAAGGGACAGCCCAGGAGGCGGTGGGCCAGGGGCACGGGTTCCAAAGGGCAGAAGAGCAGAGCCTCGGCCTGGAGCGCCCCCAGAGTGCAGGGGCCCCAGCAGGCCTGTCCAGGCCTGTCCAGCCCTCTCTAGCCTCTGGGGACCCTCTGAAGGGAGACAGCTTCAGCACCAGGGACCAGGCCCCCCCCCCCACAACACACACACCGTCACAAGGAGGGAGGAGGGGGCCGGGAGACAGGCGTAGGCAGCCCGCAGTGCCTGTTCAGTCCCAGCCGGCGCTGCATGAGAGCCCGTGGCCTGCTGCAGGACGGGACAGCCCCTCGAGATGACCCGTGGAGCAACGGCAGCCCCCAGCCCGAGGAAGGGGCCCTGGGAGGGCCCAATTCCTCACTCACCCCAGAGACCCACAGAGTGATGCTGGCTGCCCAGGCCCAGAACACTTCTCGCCTGACGAGTTAAAGTTTTTTTCTCTACAGGTTAGCACAGCCCACTGGAAGCCACTCTAGGCCTTCGTGATGGGCGTACCCCTGAGTACCCCCTCCTCACCCGCCTTCCCACCAGCCAGTGATGTTCCCTGGGGAGGCCTCGCTGGGAAACCCAGCCTAGACAGCCATCAAACACAGACCAGCGAAGACGTGCGACGCACATCAGCATGAACTCCAAACCCCAACAGGCCTAGAGCCGAGCAGTCCCACAGGCGCGCAGACCCTGGAGCGCTTACCCTGGTGCAGGTGTGCTGGGTTCAGACCCTAGCTTTCTCATCAGCACCTCTGGTTTTCAGCCTCAGTTTACCTATCTATGAAAGAGCAACTTTGCTGATCTTTGCTATAATGTGTGTCTGTACTAGATGTTAGCACACCGAGCTCGAGGTCAACTGTGCCACTGACCTCTGGGGACACAGGATTCAGACAGGACTGGGCCAGGGACGTGGGCGGTAAGGGCTGAGTACTAGACCAGGGGTGTGGCAGTGCCTGGTTGGGGAACTCAGGTCAGCAAACTCTGGATGTGGGGAGCCCCCAGGGACCGGCCTGGGCCCCGTGTCAGATAGGCAAGCACTGGTGTTGTCCCTGCCAAGCAGCAAGATGCCCTTCTCAGGAGGACTTGTCCTCTTCCTTCCACGCCAACCCAAAGGGCAGGGGAAGGGAACTGAGAAATGGTTTCAGCGGAAAGAGCCTAAAGGAGATGTAGGTCAGAAAGTGCACGGGGGCTCACTGTGAGCACTGCCCAAGTGTCCCAGCCCTCAGGCCACATGGAGTGTCCAGAAGGAGGGTGGAGGGCCACCGAGGGCGTGACTGGATGGGGGCCACTGGCTCAGGAACCCCAGGGGCCAAAGAGAGTAGAGAAAAGCCACCGGAGCGGCTGGGAAGCTGGGCCCAGGGCCACAGACAAGGAGCTACCCGGCCACCTCTGAGGGCTATGGGGAACGGCAACTCGGGGTCCTCACACGGTCAGAACTTTTGGGTGCTGGTGCCTCACATGGCCCCCAGGGTCAAGGGCTGGGGAGGCCTGTGTCTGGAAGGCTAGCCCGCCTCCTCCATCAGGCATCTGCACCTCACTGCGGTCCCAGGGTTGGCAAATGCCCGCAAGCCACTGTCTGGTGTCCTGTGGGTGGTTTGGATCTCACACATGCAGGGACCTCCAACAGCTAAGCCTTGTCATTCAGAGGTCTCTCGGGACATGGGAAGCTCTTCTTTAGCCAGGAGAACCCCCAGGCTTCCTCGAGCAACTCCAGCCTTGGGACACAGTGCCCAAGGCCACAGACCCCGGATGTCCAGCCAGCCCATACAGGGCAGCCACCCCCAGGGGCAGGAAGTGCCCCACATAGCCTGCCAGTGCTCACGATGATCACACCGGGAAGGCGGCCTGGGCACCAGGAGCAGGTCACCGTGTGCAGATCAGGGGAGGGGGCATCCAGGGGAGGGGGTGCCACCTCTCCCCCACCGTGCAGGTCCGCCAGCCTTGCACCCGGAAAGGCCTGGCCTGAAAGCAGCTGAGGTGAGGAGGGAAGGGCACCGGCCCACAGCTGCAGGTGCTGGGCGGACGGAGGAAGTGGCGGCCGGAACAGCTGCTACCAGCCGCCAAGTGAGCTCCCGCTGTGGCCCGGGACTGCTGGGGGCTCCCATAGAACAGGCCCCGTCCCGGGGGGCTCCAAGGTAACTGGCAGATGGAGGAATGTGGGGCACACGTCACTGACAGCTCTGTGTGTACCCCTAAGCCAGCGGGGCACATGGTTACCCACGGGCCAAACTGTCGCCCCAAGCCTACACCATCACCTTTGACAGTCTGCCCGCGGGAGCCGCTCTCCAAGTCCCAGCAGAGCTCCGAGCGGCAACACCAGAGGCAAGGCTTCTGCCTCCCACAGTGAATGAGGATTTGGAAACACAAAAAGGCAGTGGGGGCAGGGACGGGTGACACAAGTTAGGGGTCACTCAGCCACTCCTCCAGCCAAGCACCTGTCCTCTGACCCCCAGATGCCACACAGCAGTGGGGGGGGACGCCCCCAGAGGCCCCTGGGAGGTCTGGCTCCCCAGGCAGCCATCTGGCTACCGGCTGCCCCACGACCCCGCCGTCTCTAACGGCGACCTTCAGTGCTGCCTAGAAAAGCTGCTGCGGCAGGAGCTGCGAACTGCGAGCACAAGAGCAGGTGGTGAGAGGGGAGGGCAGGTGGGGAGGTGGTGAGGCTGGGTGGGGAGGCCCAGCGGCCAGCTGCAGTTCCCAGACCAGAAGAGCGCTCAAGGATGCCCCAGGAGCAGGGGGAGCGAGTCTCCGGACGGAATGACCCTGCGGTGGCCAAGGAAGGCGCCGCGGTGACCCATGATCGGTCCCCAAGACCCTGGCCCATGCAGGGAGCTGTCCACAGAAGAGGGCTCTGAACCAAGCACCAAAACCCTTCTTCCCTAAGCACCGTCTCTAGCTTGCCTGACCAGAGGGGAAACTGAGGCTCGGCGAGGTATGGAGGTTTGCCCAAAGCTACAAAGAGCAAGTGGGGACCCCGGACCCCAGCCTCCTCATGTGACCTTCGGGCCGACAGGCTTCAAGTGGCTCAGGCCCAGGAGAGAGAGGGCGATGTGGGCAGGGGGAGGAGGTGGAAGGTGGGGAGGGCGGGGAAGGCGCCGCCTCACCTCTGTCTTGAAGGAGGCTTCGTCCTCCGAGTTGGACTCCTCCACCTCTGGGGGCTTTTTGATCTCCCTGGGCTCACTCTCGGTCTTGACCTTCTCCCCTTTGGCGCTGCCCTTGTCCTTGGCTGGCTTTTTGTCCGAGAAGGAGGAAGACGAGGTGCGGGGCGAGGTGCTGGGGGCGCTCCTGGACCCCTTGGAGCTGCTCTTCTTCTGCTTTTTGGCGCTGGGCTTGGGGGAGTCGGCGGCGGCTGGCCGCTTGCTGGAAGACTTGGGGGGGGGGGGGGGGGGGGGGGCCCCGCCCTTGGGGGACATGCTCTCCAGTTTGGTCTCCTTCAGGGCCATCTTGGGCTCCTTGAACGCGGCCTTGGCCGGTGGGGCCTTCTCTTCCTTGGGTGGCCGGCCTTCGCCCAGCTTCCGCGCAGCGTCCTTGGCGCTCCTGGCCTGTTCGCGCTCCGGCTCCTTGGACGGGGCCTTGCCCTCGGAGTCCTTGCGCGGCCGCTCCCGGTGCTCCTTGGCGGTCTTGTGGGTCTTGCAGGCCTTGCTGCTCTCCCTGCTGGCGTCCTGAAATGCCGGGCAGGAGGGGGAAAGACACGGTCAGATGGCATCTCGGGGCCGCCCTGCTCCGCCTCCCCCGACCCCTACAAAGTATAATCCACCTGATTCAGACTCAGCTAGAGAAAATCTTCCATAAAGCGAAAAAGTAAGGCAGCAGGTGAGAGTTTTAAATGGAGCTGTCCCTTTAAACTACTAGGAAGTGTCAGCAGGTCCCAGGCGACTGCAGGCTAAGATTCCCCTCTGAATTGAACTGACATTCCCTGAGGGATTCAAGAAGAGCACACGGTGAGTCAGATATGAGACAGGCAAGCCACATCGACCCACTCCCACTCCGGCACCTCGCAGCTTCCCCGCGGCCCAGGCGAGTGGAGGCTGCGCGTGGTGTTGGGGAGGGGCCGGGGGGCACCAGCAGGCGGGCGCCCCCTCTTCTGTCCCCACACAGAGCCTACGCGCCTCCTGCCCGGTCACCCCCACCCCAGCCCCAGTGCAGACCCAGCACAGCTGTTCTTTGACCCCCATGGCCAGCATTTACTGAGCACCTTCTGGATTCCCAGGCCCTGTGTGGAACAGCTCCTAGACCTCTCGGAATCAAAGCCACCTGGGCAGTGTCTCTAAAACACGCACGACTCCTGGGTGTCCACCTTGGAAATTCAGAGGGTTGAGGGTGGAGCCCAGACTCTAGCGTTGGCCCACCAGGTCACGGAGCTCCCTCCTGGGATGGAAGCAGAGAGGGGCCCTGAGCCGGGCTGCTGAGAAGGCTGGGCTGAGGGCTCCAACCCTGCACACCTAGGCTTCCTCTGAACGAGGGCAGGACCACCTACCTCACTGGGCAATGGCGCAGGGCCCGGAAGGCAGCAAGCACTCAACCGAGAGGGGGCTGTGGTCACGGCCACCAACCCCCCGCCGCCCCGAGCAGCTGGCGCAGTCCGCAGGCAAGACCCTATGGGACACCTTGTTTGGGCTTCCTTCCTATCAAAACCCCCCATCACCCTGTATATGTGGGTACGCCAGACAGGAGCCTGCTGCGGTCAGCCGCTAAGGGCTCTGGCCCACTCAGGTGGCCAGGTGCACAGTGGAGCCCCAAGGCTCTGCAGAACGAAGGACACCAGGAAACCAAGAGAGCCAGACCAGAGGGTGACCTGCACCACGCAGGCAGCCACATTTCACCGGTTCACCCCAAGTGCCAAGGGGACAGCCTGGAGCACGCAGGAGAGGGCAGGAAAACCCCCAGCAGCAAGGGCCCTGCTGCTCCCACAGGCCGCAATGGGACCCTCCCAGCAGAGAGCCACAGGGACAGAAGGCGCAGGCTTGACCACCTCTGATCCACTTGGGTCACCGTCTTCTTGCAAATCGATAACCTACATCAGTGCCAAAGGTCCGGGGACAGCCCCACATGGCCGTGAGTTGCTGCCACCTCCCTGGAGAAACATCGCCCTGGGGGCTGTGGCCCCAGCTCTTATGTCACCAGGGCCGGGGGAAGGGATGCTCACAGCACGAGCCCCTAGCAGCCCGTCTAACGGGCAGCCCCCCTTGGGGCTGGCTTGCATAACGGGGCTCCACGCCCCAGCAAGCTGCTCCCCCAAGGAGGGAGGCAAGAAGCAAACTCCACATGCCATTCCGGCCTCTTCCTGCAGTGCCCATGTGGTACTTGGGCTGCACAAACCGGTCTGAGGGCCGAGAGGTGGGGCAAAGCAGAGCCAACAGGCACATTGGCCGATGCCTCCAATGTAGTTCCCATCATGCCACCTCCCAGCTCCCCAGCCCCGAGCCCTGGGGTCCACCCTGCCTCCACAGCCACCCAGGGCCTTTGCAGCAGCAGTTCTTCACCGGGGGCGGGGGGTGGGGGGTGGGGGGGCTGCACATGGACCCCCAGATCATGGGCTCTGTGAAATCACACACTAATTTGAGCATAATGTAGATATTCCCAGGCGTAAAGACTCATCACACTCATATTCTCAAAGCTGTTAGTGACCCCCAAAATGACTAAGAACCAAGCTTTAGAGAGAGGTCAGGTGGGCCAAGCGGCGCCATCAGACTGAGGTGCAGGTGCCCGTGAAGCCCCACATGTGCGGTCCAGGGGAGCTGCTGGGCGGGCGCCAGAGGGCACCACCCCTATGGGAGTGTGAGCCTCCCAGGGGCCCACCCCGCTCCCAGGAGGCTCCAATCCCTGCCTGGCAGGGCGCCCTCTATGGGCAGAACTGTCGGGGAACGATCCGCAGGCCAGTGGGCAAGGTCCTACGAGGAGCCCCGCCTTCCCCCCCAGCCCCCTCTGCCCAGAGTGTGTGGCCTGGCCGATCGGACCTTTTGGCTCCAGGCTGCAGAGAAGCAATCTGGGGGAGAACAGCCGGTGCCCAAAGGAAGGTCCTCCGCTGGACAGAGAGGCTGGCACAAAGGCTGTGCCCTCCGAGGAGAGTGAGACTGCCGGCTCAGAGGCAGAAGGCTGGAGAGCCATCGGCAGAGAAGATCCCGCCTTTGGCTGCCTGAGGAAACCCCGTGCAGGCGCCTCCTCGGTCACAGCGCCTGAGGGGAGAAAGAGCCTGGGGGCACAGACGGGGTGGGGGGTGCGCCGTGAACACCGCCCCACCCCCAGACACGCACTTCCGGCCTGGGGGCTCCTGGGGATCTCAAAGACCCTGGCGAGAGAGGCTGCGAGCAGACCTAGCAGATGCAGCCCTGTCAGCCCCGGCGGTGTCCTGGCCACCCAGGAGGGCATTCCCTCGCGGCGTCTGGGTGGCCTGCGAGTGACACAGAAGACATGTCAGTTCCTACTACCCCCATTCCGCAGAGCCCCAAATAACTGTGGACGGCTGAGAGAGAAGCCACCAGATCTCCTGCAAGAGTTTTTCTTCCTTTTCCCCTCCACGCGCGAAGGGGAAGGACAGGCCCAGGGGGGGAGAGAATCCCTGAGCTGCAGCTGTGCCTGGACTCCAGCCACACACATCTGGACCGCGTAAGTCAGACAAATCCAGGATGTCAGAAACCCACTGGCCTTGTGGAAAGTGCCAGAAAGACCCTGCCTGGGTGATGCAGCTCTCCTCCGGGTTGCTGACAAGGAGAGCTGTAAGACAGGCCGAGAGCTCCGCCCAGGTTACCTGGGGTGCCCCAAGCCCACAGCACCCAACAAGTGAGTGAAGCAAGAGAAACACAAAGATGCAAAGTGGACAAACCCGTGCGGTCGGAGGTGGGAGGACAGGCAGGTGCCCCGAGCGCCCGATGAGCTTGACCTCCAGGACACAGAGCCGCGTAGGCAGCTACAGGGGAATGGGACGCACACTCACGAGCTTGTATGCACATCAGGACCCTATCCGAAGGGCTCCCGTGACCACTCCTTAACAGTTCAGAGAGAGGTCTCGGGGAGGCACAGTGCCGCCTGCCCAATAGGACGGAGACAAGAGACAAAAATGTTTCTTCTTGGGGGAAATGAGCCTCCTCACCACATTGTCCCACCTGGCCCTTCCCCTAAATAAGCAGTCTGCGCCGAGAGCTGCTCCCAAAGAAAGAGGCCAAGCCTGGAACAGCCCGGGGAGGAGGCACCCAGCCCCAGCAGATGGGGCATTCTGGCCACGCTCAGGAGGCCTGGGAGCTGGATGGCCGTGGCTGTCACGCAAACGCTCTGTCCGTGGCCCCCAACCACGTGAGACTCTTGGGGTCCTATCTGAAGGGTCCTAAGGCCCATGGACACAGTGGGAGCAGCGAGGACGGGGCGGGCTCTCTGGCTTTAAGAGGAAGAGCACGAGGAGCCTGCAGTCCCGCAGCTGTCCGCACTCCCGAAGGCGCTGACCCTCCGCGACGGCAGGGAGCTGTCCGGTGGAGCCAAGCGCTCCAAGAGGAAGATGCCAAGGGAGCGAGTCTGGGAACGGAAGGTCCAGCTCTGCAGAGGGGGCGCCCTGAGCCCAGGACCCACCACTGGGCCCCAGCGCTCCCACGTGACTGGGCCTTCCGCCTCACTAACCTTGGAGCCGTGGGACGGTTTGGTCTTCTTGGGGTCAGAGAAGGCAGAGAGTGGAATTGTGGGTAACATGGGGTAGTCGGGGCTGGGCCTGGACACCGTTTCTGCTCCTTCGGGCATTACCATCACCTAGTGATAAAGAAGAGACAGACGTTATCAGTGAGCAAGGAGGCAGGCTGGATTTCTGACCGGCAAGAGAAAGTCAGCCTTCAGGAGCCTGGCCGGAGGCTGTGGGAGCGCCTTCTGGCGGAGGAGCAAGGGACGGCCGGAGGCCACTTTTCCCAAAGAATCGAAGGCTTGTCCTCCACGAGGGGCTGGGGGCTGAGTGCTTGGAGCAAAGCGGGCTCGAGGCGTAGAGCGAAGAGAAGCCAGGGTCCCAGGATGGCTGGGCCCTGGTGTGGCCGCATGGCCTCTAGAAGGAGAGCCCAGAGCATGGCAGACAGGAGGGCCAGGCCGGGAAGACTGGCGGAGCGTGCCGAGAAGCACGAGAAGGCAGCTGTGGCCCAAGCTGACCTGCACGCTGCAGTTTAGAAGGACCAGAAGCACGGTTTGGAAAGGCAAGAGGCCAGCCAGACACCCACACTGGGCAGCCGCGCGGCAGAGCGAGCAACTGTGGATGGCCGGGTCCCCCATCTCTGGGGGCCGAGGGGGGGAGGCGCCCTCCTCCGCGGTCCAGCAGGTGGAGGTGATTGACGAACCAGCAGCATGGGATGCAGCGGCAGGAGGGAACTGCACAGGGGTGGGGGCAGCTCTCTGCAAAAGCCGCAGCACGAGCCTGTGGGGGAGAGCGGCGGGCACCCGGCTCGGCTAGGTCAGCCAACTGCTACCAGGAGGAAGGGCCTGGGGTCCTGCCAGGAGGTGCTCCCGGGAAACACTGGCCGAGTTCAGTGTGGCTCCTGGGCGCCGGCCGCATGTGCTGAAGGAGAGAAGGCTTGGGGGCAGGTCGTCCGAATACTGACACCACACGTTAACATGAGCAGTGGCCAGCCACTCAGAGGGAACCTTCCAGACAGCGACGGGACACAACAAAGGAATAGAGTGCACAGTAAAAAAAAAAAAAAAAAAAAAAAAAGGAAAAATGGAAAAAAGAGGGGGAAAGCATTTAGCTCCGTAGAAAAAGCATCATTAATAACCTTGAGCACCTGGGATTCCTTGACCAGCCAAACCCTTCCTCTGAGGAGGCTGGCGTCAAGGGCCACGGGGTTGAAAGCAGCACAGCAAAGCCCCTCGTGCCCCCGCCCCATGGCCCCCCGACTCCCCGGTGGCTCCCCACGGCCTGTCCGAGCACAACACTCTGGCCATGGCACCCGGAGCCCAGCCGACAGCCCAGGCCACGGGCAGAGCCCCATGTTCCAGGCTTGCAAGGACTCGCCGGACACAGAGAAGCAACTACAACCCGACCCAGAGGCACAGACAGGTCCCCAAGCTCCTTCACTCGCATTTCCTGCCACTCTCGCCTTCAGGCCTCTTCTCTCCCTTCTAATGACTGTCCCGGCTGGACACGGCTCCCGGACAGTAAAGCAATCGCCTCTCCTGTCCCTGTCCCCCATAACAGCAGCCCTCTGAGAGAGGTCAAGTGAGCCAATAGAACGCCTTCCACCTCTGCTGCCACACCTCGTGAGGACCCATCACACCCGACGGAAATACAGACCCTCGGTCGCAGAAGGAGCTTCTATTCCGTGCAGCTCAACTGCCGATGGGGCAAGCTGAGGGGACAGGCCTCTGACCACCCAGCAAGGACCACAGCTCATCTGGCCACTGCGGAGCAGGTGCCCGCAGCTCGGGCGAGGGGTCACAGGGCTCCAGGAGACCGCCGGCAGAGGGGCGGCCAGCAAGGCAGGTCTCACCAACCTATGGTTCGGCTCGCGACTTCAGTTTTCTCGGCACCAACATCAACTCGGGCGGGTCTGAGGTCATCTGCCACAAGGCGGCAAATGCCAGCCCCAATGGGGATGCTCCACTCAGAAGGCACAGGAGGACCACGACTCACGTGCTGGGAGCTACTATCCTATCCAGGGCTCCAGCTGCCCTAAGACCGGAGAGCCCTGCTCTGCTATCAGCCCAGGGCAAGCCCCAGAGGCCTACAGCCCCAAAGGGTGAGAAAGTTCCTAACCAACCATTCAGTTCTCCAGGTGGCCCTCCCTGGGGTGAGAAGCACCGGGCAGAGACCACCGTGCCAGGCTCTGCCTCCTCCTTCCACGACTGGCCCTTCCCAACGGCTCGCCGGACCTGCACTCCCAACCTCTCCCCGTCGCCGCCTCCGCCCTCCAGTTTTATATGTTTTGATGATGCACATCGAGCCTTCATCTTTTCTTAGCAAAGAAAACCTCCTTACGCAGGGGGCAGCGGGGGACAGTCCCTCCGGGGTCCCGGAGCTCTGGGAGACCAGGAATGCTAAGCGCCGTGTGCCTCCCAAAGCCAGGCTGACTACGCAGCCTCTGGGAGACATGCTCTGGGAGCGTCCGGCTACGGAAAGAAGGTGGCCAAGCCGAGCTGGGGAGCAGCCCGGACTTCGGCAGCCCCGCCCACTTCCTCGGCTCTTCCGGGACGCCTGGCAAACTTCAGGACACATGCCTCTGTGAACGGGTTCCAGCACCTCCCTGTTTGTTCCCATCAGCCGTCACGTGCTGGATGATAATCGCACACTCATTTTTTATAAGGAACCTGGCAGAACATAATCAAATTCTCTACAATGAATAAGTGAGTGCCTTTATTAAAAAAGAAAAACAGGGGCGCCTGGGTGGCTCAGTGGGTTAAGCCTCTGCCTTCGGCTCAGGTCATGATCTCAGGGTCCTGGGATCGAGCCCCACATCGGGCTCTCTGCTCTGCAGGGAGCCTGCTTCTCCCTCTCTCTGCCTGCCTGTCTGCCTACTTGTGATCTCTGTCAAATAAATAAAATCTTTAAAAAAAAAAAAAAAAAAAGAAAAACAAAGCGTAAAAGCCCCAGCTGAGTCAGAAAGGATTGCTCTGGAGGCCTACAGAAGCCCAACCAGACTCCTGTGCTCCCAGGGGGGCGGCCAGGCCCACCATGCGCACCCGCACTTGCAGCCAGTACCCGTGCCCTCCTGGCTGGCAGCTGGGCAAATGCCCAGCAATGCTGGGGTGCCAACAGGGGGCTCTGGGATGCCCCGCGTCCTCAGCCTGGCCCTCCCTCGGCACACATGGTCCAGCCTCTCCCAAAGCACCCCTCCTCCTCCACACCCAAGCATCCCATCTACACCAAGCACCCCTCCTCCGGTTCTCAACCGTGCTCCCAGCACGCAGCCACCACACACGGATGCCCAGCCAAGAGGCCTGGGTTCCGAGAGCTGACGCCTCTGCCTGGCCTCACTCGGACAAAACCGCCAGGCAACTCGCATCACCAGGGAACCCCACAGGGAGCCCCCGCTGTTTCCCCAGATGACGCAGTCCCAGCCCAGCCTTGCCAATCCGGTTCAAAGCTGGCTCCTGCGCCTCGCCACGCTCACAGCCTGGCCCCATGCCCGTTCCTCCCACCCCTCCTTCCCATGGAGAAAGATGCTAATTAACCACAGTCAACCAGGAAACTCTGCGGGTAACTAGTCACTAGTCGTTCACAGAGGACAACGCCCCAGCACCGACTCGGGACCCGGATCCGACGCACGGCGGCCGCCCCTCCAGGTCTCGGGCACCCAACGACGCAGAAGAGACGGGCCTGGGAACCCCACAGGCCCCCCAGCACCGAGGCTGCCGCACACCAGCAGCTGTGCAGCACTACGCCCGAGCGGCCGGCGCCCCCGGTGCCCATCTGAGTGGGGGCTCACTCACCCCGCCAGCCATCAGCAGCTTGTACCGGAACTCGACGGTGGGGTTGTTGAAGGTGAGCTTCTCACAGCGCAGGTGGTTCACAGGCGGGTTGCCCTCCAGGTTCAGGAACAGGTCATAGGTGAAGCAAACCTTCCGGGGCTCCTCCTTCAACAAAGAAGACAAGGAAGTTCACCTCAGAGGGGCGGGCAGGAGGCCATGGGGACAGCCACAGGACACACGCCCCGCCGGTGGCCCTCTCCCCCTCCTGTGCCAGGCCTCCCCGTCTCTCCCCCCAGGCCCTTATCTGCTTCTCTCGTGCGCCTCCTTCTCTATTCCGTTATCCAAAATAAATTAACTTACTATTTGCTCTGCACCCAGCAAAGCAGGCTCCACGAGAGAAACACAGACCATGAAAAATGATGTTCTCAGACGGTTACTGGAAATACTCCTGCTGGTGGAGAAGCCCCCTCCTTCGACCCTCACGGCACCCATCAACAAACGGAGACACCGAGGCTTCGAGACTCGGCTGACAAGGGGCAGTATGGGGGCCCGAGTCCAGGCTCCGAGGCCTGAGACCCCCCCAGTCTCCACCCCGTGTTCCCTTCCTGGAGGAGTGGGGGGCAGCTCCAAAGACGTCCAAATGGCCGACAGGCACACGAGAAGATGCCCACCATCACCGATGACCGGGGACAGGCCGGTCCGAACCACGAGACCACACCTCCCAGCCCCCAGCGCGGCCACTCTACGAAGTGGGAAATCTCAAGTGGCGGCAAGGACGTGGGGCACGGGCGCCCCATGCGTGCCCCTGGAGCGTGCCGTCCCTGCCCCATGCCCACGGCCGTCACTCCCGAGGGCCATTGGGGGGCCCCTCCCCACGTCTGCTGCACAGTAACCGCCCCATACGCCTCTCCTGATTACACAGCCAAGAGAAATGAAAACACGTTCACACGAACACTAGTACATCCGTGTCTGCAGCACAGCCAGATTCACCACAGTCCAAAGTGGACGCAACCCCAGTGTCACCACGGATGAACGTAACGCGTCTCTCCACGCACAGGTGCGTCTCTCAGCCACGAACAGGAGTGAGACGCCAACAAGGTGTTCCCCGGGGGGACAGACCCTGAGCCCACGATGCTCAGACGCAGAAGGCCACACAGGGTGTAAGTCCACACGTGTGACACGTCTAGTACAGGCCCCTCCACGGACAGGAGGGGAACTTGTAGTTGTCAGGAACCAGGGGCCTAGGGATGAGGAGTGACTGCTGGTGGGGATGAGGCTGTTTTCTGGGGTGATGGAATGTTCTAGAATTAGAAGACTGATGGCCACACAACACTGTGAATATACTAAAAAACCATGGACTTTGGACGCTTTAAAAGGGAATTTTCTGATATGTGAATTATAGGCAATTTTTAAAAATGCTCTCCAGCAAGAGAGAAAACCTAGGAGCCGGGGTGCTGGTGAAGGGGCTCTCACTTCAGGATGGGGCAGGCAGGGGTAAGGAAGAGAAGCATGGAGCCTCCCACGTAGGCATGCCCACACTCTTTTTTCCACCCTTCCCTCTACCCAGACCAGCAGGGTCATAGTCCTGGAGGGAAAAGTGAGCAGAGGCCGGGGCTGAGCCTCATTCCTGCCACTCTGACTGCAGCCAGGGGCTCAGGCCGCCTCACCCCCTCCCCCTCCTCCTCCGTCTCCCCGGCCAGCGGTTGCACAGTTTATGTGAGCCATGCTGGGTTTTTTAAGCTCTGATGGGTGGGCGACACCTGGGCGTGGGAAGCTGGCCTGCCCTGTGCCCGTGTCTGAATAAAGGGGACAGAAGTGGGGTCCTGCAGTTACGTGTGGACAACTTGCCCCCTTCCCCCCCCATTTAGGCCACAAGGAGAAGGTGCACCTGTTGAATGAAAGAGACACAGACTCTGCCTTCTGGGACCTCAAGCCTGTACAGAGAAGACATGTAAAGAGGCCTTCCCAAGGTAGTGCCAACCAGAGAGGTAACTCGGGCCTTGTCCTCCCCCCAGCAGCTCTCAGGGTCAGCAGGAATGGTTTCCACCCCCGGCCCATCTAAAGCAGACTTGGAAACTGTTCCCCTGGCCCGAGGAGGACATGTGGCCTGGTCTAAGTGATGAGAGAGGTGAGGAGGTCGGCCTAGGGAGCGCTGGCCTTCCCAAGTCAAACACTCAGTGTAGAGAGGAAGGCTCGGCATCATTCTTCCTCCTGCCTACGTGGAGGGTTGGCAATCCCGGGAAGAGTGTGCAGGCGGGCCATGGGGATCTCTGCTCCAGGGCCGCCGGCCAGCTGCTTTCCAACTGCTTGCTAAGGAAGAGAAAGAAGCCCCCATATCAAACTCTACCGGACCCCTGAATACAGCTCACGCCCCCAGTCCCCATGCCTGCACGGTTCCTGCCAACCTCACGGAGGCACTTGTCGCCACGGGGCGGTGTCCCCACCAACCTGGGAACCCCTCGGAGGCAGGTGCTGTGGGGACCCATCCTGCACTCAGGACATTTTTGTCCAAGGAATGAGACGTTAAGATAGGCAAAAGCAGAGCATGACCCAACAGTGGGGGTGGACAGGGGGCCACCTTGAAGGGTTAGGGTTAGGGTTAGAGAGGGGCCATGAGTCAGTCAAGAAGGGGGTGGAGGGAAGCTGCACAGGCCACAGCACAGACCTTCCTAGAGCCCCAAGAGTCCAGATGGCTATAGCTGGAAAGGGAGGGAGGACTGCACTGGCAAAAGGTGACCTGGAGAGATGGGCCTTGGTCACATCCTGGGGGCAGAGGTGTCTACAGGGGGATCTGGACTCAGAAGGAACAAGCCCAGGGACGCCTGGGGGACTTGGTTGTTTGGGCGTCTGCCTTCAGCTCAGGTCATGATCCCAGGGTTCTGGGATTGAGCTCTCTGCTCAACGGGAGCCTGTTTCTCCCTCTACCTGCCAGTCCCCCTGCTTATACACTCTCTCTGTCAAAAAAATAAATAAAATCTTTTTAAAAACAACGGCAACCCTTAAAACAAAAAATAAGAAAGAACAAGCCCAGATCTGTGTCCCAGGAAGCAAACTCCCTCTGGCTTGCAGGATGCCACTGCAGGGGGCAGGGTCTGAACCTGGCAAATAAAGGGAGGAAAAAAAAAAAAAACAAAAAAAGCACACACACACACAAAAACCACATCAAGCATTTGTTCTGCCGTTCCGCGAGGTAAAAACACAGAAGATCCGAGGGGCAGCCTGCACGGGGTCTCCGGCTACTGCGTGCGGCAGGAACTTGAGCACCGCCATTCTGTCCTCCTAATGGGTCAGGGATCGGGGGCGCTGTTCACCTGCCGCGGCCAACAGCACGAACACCGGCCACAGACGAGGCCATCGCACCACCTCCCAGGGAGGGTTCAGCTCCACATTCAAGTTCACGTTGACTGGGAACACACGAATTAGAGGACGGCGCTGGATGACAAACAGCGTGCGCACAGAAGCAGCAGAGAGCCGGGTGACACCGAACTACCCATGACAAATGAGCCAGTTTCTTCACGTGTAAATTGCTGAGAGAAGCCGTGGTAGAGGGAGGCTCTTTCCTTCTTTTATGCCTTTTCACGGGGCCAACTCAGGAATCACAGCACGTTGGTCTTACCTGTAGATCCTGATCCAAACAGGAAAAAAACTTTCCACGCTGCATATTAAGGAATTGCTCCATTTGTAGGTGTGATACTGGTATTATTATTTTATTATTAAAAAGCAGTCGCCGTCTCTTAGAGACACGTTCTGAGATAGGGACAGATGAAATCATGACGTCTGGGGCTTGCTCCAAAATGAAACGGGCTAGAGAGACCGCCCACCGAGCGCAGCCACATGCCGTAAGTGCAGGAGCCAGGGGATGGTGGGGCAGTGGGCAGCGGGGGAGGCTTGCTAATGCCTTCCTCCTCCTCCTGCAGATGTTTCGCTATTTCCCTGGAAATTCTGTGAGGGGACTCAGTTCAAAGGCAGCTAATGGCCTCAGCTTGGTGCCGTGGAGAAAGGGAAGCTATCGCTTTTACCAGAAAGAGCTCTAAGCTGTAGGAGGTCACCTGGGAGACCCGCCAGACAGACAGTGACTGAAGCCACAGGATCCGCCAGCAGGAAAACAGGAGCTCACGGGGCCACTGAAGGGCTGCCCTGTGGCTCTAGCTGCTGCACGCAGGGGTGGAGCGGAAGGCCCGGGGCTGAGCCCACTGTGCCCGGCGTCCACCAGCGTCTACCACGGCCAGGCGCTTTCCTAAGCACTTAACACATGCGACTGCTTCATAGTCCAGAAGACGGATGCTCTCAGTGGCCCCGTTTCGCGGATGAAGAAACTGCACAGGTGGGCAAGCTGCCTGGTGCCACACGGGCGGCCCGCGCTCGCTGGAAGCCCTGGCCCCTGGAGCCAAGCAGGAGGGGCGCTTTAGGGCTCCCCAGAGCTGAGCACGCAGCACGTGGGCCGGGTGGAGGCCTTCCCCGAGCGCCCACCGTGTGTTGGCCGCTGGCAGCCGAGGTGCATCACAGCGCACTGAGAAGGGCTGACCAGAGCTGCCTCTGCGTGGAGACCTCCATCCGGCCTGTGACGTCCCGCGCCCAGGAAACCAGCCGGCTTCTCAGGAGACGCAGGCGGCACGGCAACACCTCCAAGAGCAGCATGTTCGGTGAGGAGCACCCAGGTTCAGGGTGTGCTGGGCCCACAGACCCGAGAGCAACATCCTTGTCCTTTCAGCCAGACCCTACGGGTGCCCCACTCTCAGCAAAGGCAGCCGAAGCTGGCCTCCAACGTTCTTGGCGCGGGCCACAGGCAGCCACCCACTGTCCAGGATGCTGGCCACGGGCCAGCGTGTCTCTCCAGACTCAGCAGACTAGGACGCAGAGGAACCGGACAGACTGGTGCCAGCGCCCAAGCTGACGGCGCGTGGACTCATCCACCGCGTTCGGGCAGTCCAGGCCACGGGAGCCCCGGCCACGGCCCACCGCCCACCGCCGTTGGGGTGGTTGACCACACGTGTGGTTTCAGCTGCTGCCCCTCGACCACCTCGGGCCCCACCCTCTTCTGCAGCAGGGTGGGCTTGCCCTGGAGGACCCCCGGGTTGACTGCTCCACCTCGTGTGCCCCTCAGAACACACCAGCTGAGGAGGGCCTCGGGGCGAAGTCCGGGCCATCTGGGCCCTGCCCGCACTTCTGTCTGCCATCCCTGTTAGAAGGCCTCGGGGTTCAAAAAAAATAGTTAAACGTGAACCTGATCGTGGCCCTGTATCTACCTGCCAGCTTACAGGGCTGTAGTTAGTAACCTCCCCACAGGACAACCCATACAGCTTCCTAAAATGCTTTGCAAGGGAGAAAGAGAGATGGAGAGACAAGCGAGATTTACAGAAGCTTAAGAAACGCAGCAACCAGCAACCAGGCGTCAACCTTCTCTGAATCCTGATCTGAACAAATTATTGAAATATATATATACGTGAAAATAAAATAAAACTGACACTGGACATTTGATATTAGGAACTGTAATTCTGCTCATTCCCAGCTATGATGACGTTGTGGTTAAATAAAAGAGTCTTATTGTTTACAGACACAGACTGAAACATTTACAGATTAAAAGACAGGCTGTCTTGCGCTTGCTTCAAACTAACGCTGGGACCAGCAGTGAGCAGCGCCCTGTGGCCCCGTGTGCAGCTGCCGGGCCGCGCCGCGGTCTGCTCTGTTCCTCTCTCCACTTCCATAGGTATCTTTAAGTTTTCTACATTAAAAAGCTCTCAAGGCACAGGCTTTGCTCCAGCCAGCCCTGCTCACAGCTCTGCCCTGGGCATCTGTGGACCGCCTGCCGCAGACGGACCCTCTCCTGGTACTGGGGACCAGGGCACAGACAGGGAGGGCCCTTCCAGGAGCCCAGAGGAGCCCAGCAAAACCCTCCAGCCCTGGGTCCACTAGGTGGACACTTCGCTCTCTACTTCAAGCGGCCACGCTGCCGCCAGCACCACTCAGGGAGCCGTCCTGGGGCCAGGCGCTGCGCCACAGGCTTTACCCAGTCCCTCACTTCCCGCTCACAAATGCTCTGTGACTTAGTCACTGCTCTCACCACACGTCACAAGAGGAAACTGAGGTTTGGTGGCATTTAATCATTTGTCAAGGCCACGTGGAACCAACAAAGGTCAGGCACTCGAGTCCACGGACCACGGCCTCTGGCGTCTTCCTGTGGACACAGCCCTGCCACGTCCGGGCCCCCGGCTCCCACGGTGCGCCCGCAGGGGACAGCAGGGGCGCCCAGGAAAGAGCAAGGGCAGCTCAATGCACAGCCGCCACCACCAAACCTAAAATTCCATTTCTAGGACTCCGAGGTTTGAGGAGGGTCACTGAGGCACGCCCGAAGTGAGAGGCCACGAGGTGCCCAGTGTCCCTCCACAGGAGCCGTCAGGGACATTACAGCCCGTCTAAGCTAGAGGGAGCGCTGCACAGCCATCGTAAACAATGAGGCAGAGTTCGGGGCGCCGATGTGGGGGGTCCACAGAGATGTGTTTTAAAATGCATCTCCCTCCCTCCCTGTCTCTCGCATACACAAGCCCCACAGAAAAAACTGTTTCTGGAAGGACATCACTAACTGCTTACAGTGGTGACTTCAAGGAGACAGACTGGAGAGAGGACCGCGATTCCCGCTGCCCACACACGTCACCTCTGTAGTTAGGGGCGGGAAAATGACTTTAAAAGACTTAAGGAAAACAGGGCAATGTGGGCCGAAAACCGTGGGCTCTGGGGTCCAAGACCTTCTGGATGCCAGAGCAGCCTTGCCACCAACTCACTGTGAGACCCTGGACAAGCCACGCCACCGCTCTGAGCCTCAGTGAGGGGAGGAAACAAAAGCACAGTCTTCCGGGTGTACAAGGTGAGGAGCGAGAAGAGACCGCGCCTCTGGCGGGGAAGGGCGTCCGTCGGGCGCGCCTCCGCCTGCCACACAGCGGCTCGGCCGTGATGAACGGTCAGACCCGAGGCCGCGGGAGCCCAGAGCTGCACCCTGAGTGAGCCTGGGGTGGCCTCATGGTGACAGTCCGGCCTGCCCGACCGCCCTCACCTGCCCCTCTCCCTCACTCTGGGGGCGACTGAGCAATATGACTCTGTTCCGTGATTCCCGCCTTCACAGGAAATGCGGCAAGCGGTCGGGGAAGACTCTCAGGGAAGCGGACTCCAGGTGGACTCCTCCATCCCCTTCTCAAGGAGCCCAGGAAAAGGCACTGGTTAGGGAGCCAAGCCGGAGGGTGGACCGTCCCTCCCCGCGTCCCGGGATCAGGCCGAGCCTCTGCTCACGCACATGTGCTCTTACGAGGTGCTTCTTTGCACCGCTCCAGATGCTGCCCTCTAGGAAACAGAGGTGCTTCTGGGGTCCCCCACAGAGGAACAGCAGGACGCTGCAGGGAAAGGCCATCAGAGCCACACAGCGGGCTGGCACTTACGTGGCCTGTCACAAGTCGGCAGCCCCCCGGCCTTTCCCTGGGGCTCCGGCACAAAGTCCCTCCTGTCCCGGCTCCTCAGCACTCCCCCAGTGAGGCTGGACCCCCGGGCTGCCAGAACCAGCCAACGGTCCCTGTGCAGAGGGGCGGCCTGCCTCCGGAGCTCTGTGGAGCCCCCAAAAGCTGACCCCCGTGTGGGCACAGGGCCGAGCTAGTGGTGACCCTAGAAGTGTGGGCAGGCTGGGAGGGGAGAATGTGAGCTCTCCACCCAATCCTTCAAGACCGGCTCTCACATACCAAGTCTCAATGTAAGTGGAGGGCCGGTGGGAAAAGCCCTGCCCGGCCCAAAAGAGAGCATCTTTGCAGCCGATGTGGGGACGGGCGCAGGGGGATGGAAGAGTGAGGGATTCGGTGGCCCTGGGACCCCCGCCAGCTCGTCGCCAACCCTGCCACACAGTTCACGTGGCTATTTCCCCAGATCACAAGTCAGCCAGGATGCGCCCAAGCCTCTGAGGGCTCGTGGCTGAGAAGCTGGCAAGCGCTGTTTTAATTCGCTTTAAAACAAAACCAAAAACCCTTTCAAATAAAACTATGCAAACTTCCCAATAAAATGTACCAAAATACCCTTCCTGTGACCTCAGATGCCACTGAGAGTTGGTGACGGCGGGCTCAGTGTCCAGTAATAAGCTCGTTACAGGGCTGGGGGCGGAGGGCAGGGAGGACAGCTAATCTTAGCAGCTAATAACCAAAATGGACTTGTTTACACTTGACCACTTCTGAAAACCGGGCTATCTCTTAAAGTCAGAGTGCACACCTGATAGGTGTCTCCCCCTCCCAGAGTGTGTCATTACACTGATGGTGCATCTCACCACCGAACAGTTGGCCAAAGTGAGCCCAGGCCAGCGCCTGCTCCCTGACAAACACCTGCAGGGTGCAGGAGGGGCCGCGGGCTGAGCAAGGGATGGGGGTGGGGGGGTGAGGGGGTAGGAGGGGTGGGGGGTTGTGCAGCAGGAGAAATAAAGAACAGTCGCTTTGAGTGTAGAAAACCTCTCCTTCCCATTTCACAACTGATTTCCTTCTCTCCTCTCGGTTTTGCCAACCACTCCGAGCCAGAAACTCGGGACTAAGAGGAACCTGCTTGACTTTGCAAAAGAGAAAATCAGATCTAAGAGGATTCCCAAGGAAAATGAAGTCACATCAAACGATGCCTTAGATCTAGAACGGCCGAGTCCTGCCGCCGGCCTCAGCTAATGACTCAAAACCAAACCAAAACAGCAACTCCAAGCCAAGGTCAATGGGCCGTGAACACGAGCAGGTAAATCATGGGGTCACCAACTGGGGGGGGGCGGTGAAGGTAAGGCACAGGTCACGTCTTCGGGGCCCACACACTCAGGGAGGGGCAGCGGCCCTCCAGCTCCGTGCCCCACACCCGCGCACCATGCCCTAGACCAAGCTCTGGCGCCTCCCTCCCATGTGGACACCAAAGCGCCCCAGCTCCCCAGCCCCACCCACCCCCTTCTGGGACAGACAAGTACTTCCTGTTTGGCAGCCACTGAATTAATTCCCGGAAACGTGGAAGCAGGTATGCTCTGTAATGTGACCGTGGCACCACAACACAATCTGGGACGGGCATGAGAGGGGCGCTTTGCTGGGAATTCTGGAGCCCTGACCAAAGGCAGACGAACCCAGAAGCAGCGGAGGGACGGTCTAACAGCACATCCCCTGCCCACACACGGGCCCGAGAGGCTCTTTACAGAGCAAGTGGCACCCCCCACGCCCAGCCAGCACACTCCAGTGGCCTGCCAGTGCGCCTGGGGTGGCTTGCCCTGCCAACCACCCAGCCTCCCTTCGGAACCCAAGTGCCCCTGACTCTGCATCCACAGCACTGCTGCTGTTGATGAAGCACAGCTGGAAGGCGGGCAGCCAGGGACAAGGGCCACCCTCCCAAGAGAAAACCACCCTGAGTAGGATTCCTACACCACCCTGGAAGGAATCCCCTATCTGTTCCCATACCGTAGATGGGTGACAAAAATCCGACTGAGTGACGGGTGCAAGGAGCGTTAATCAGATTAAAACAGCTGGCAAGCCCATCAAAACCCCTAGACTCAGAAACTCCAGAGGCTACCCCTTCGGGTCCCCTCCCTCGTTCAGGAGGGGACTGTCACTTTGCTGTTGCTCAATGACTTTTGCTTTACTGCCCTTCGCTTTGTCTGGTTTACCTCTTCACTCTTTGAAGTGGCATGACCAAGAACTGTGGGCACCGATGGAGAAAACAACGGGAAGAGCGTCTCCTGGTCCTCTCCGCCCCGCCAACCCCCGCGCACCCGCAGGCCTCAGAGTAAGCCTTTCCCTACACGTCTCCCAGCTCTTGCTGAATGAGTCCCCACAAAACCCTCGCAGTATTCAGATACCTGTACCCGAAGTATATTAAAAACCCTTAAAACCCAACAATAAGGAAACTTATTGTTTCCAACTAACAACAACAAAACAACCTAAGTTCTAAACCCTTCACCAAAGGAAACACATGAACTGCAAACGAACCCACGGAAAGACGCGGACTGTCGTCAGCCGGCAGGCCACTCTACGGATTCAGGCTGTGGGATTTCGGCTTGGGTTTGCGGGTACGAGTCCGCATCCACTAGGATGCCTAGAATCGGACAGACGGGAAGCGCGGGCGAGGACGTGGAGAGGCGTGGAGAGACGGGATGCCAGCACGGCTGCGGGGACAGTAAACGCGGTGGCTGCGGAGGACAGTACGGCGCTGCTCACGAAAATGAAACGTGGATGACCGCACGAGCCGGCAGCTTCGCTCCCGCCGACGTGCCCCCCGAGAAGCGCAGAATCTCTGCATGCCGCACTGCTAGCAGCGGCAACCATGCCCAGCTGACAGACAACACGGGGTCCGTCCACGGGCGGGGGGTGTCTGCAGCCACGGAAGGACTGCGGTGCTGTCGCGCGCTATGACGCGGACGAGCTCCGAAAACGTTACCCTAACCAGAAGCTGCAAGTCCGGAGGGGCCGCACGCCACACGGTTCTGTTTATACGAAGGGTTCAGAGCAGGCAAATCCACTGCGAGAGGCAGCTTCGTGGCTGTGAGGGACTGGAGGGAGGGAGGATGAGGAGCGACGGCTACTGGGGACAGTTTCCTGGTGGGTGAGGGAACGTTCTGGAATCTGGGGTGATGGCTGCCCAACTCCGAACATACTAAACGCCAGTGAAATGTGCACGTTCAGTGCATGAGCGCTACGGCAGGTGCACTGTATCTACTTTGCAAGAAGAGAGCTACGACGGCACAGCCCCGGAGACGAGCGTCGCCCGAGCGCAGGCCGGAACACGGAGCATCACCGCGGCGCGCAGCGGACACGTCCCGTAAAGCCGGACACACCCGCTCCCTGCACCAGCTGGGATCGCTACACGCGGGAACCGAAAACTCACATTCTAACAAAAACCCATATGGGCATGTTTAGGGCAACTGTGCTCATCGCCCAGAACCGGACACCACCGCGATGTCCTTGACGCCACACGCAGGGAAACGGCCCGCAGCGCAGCCGAGGAGGACCGAGCTGCGCCTTCAGACAACCCGGCGACTCTTCAGCGCATTCTGCACCGACAGAGGGCTGCAGGCCGCGCGGCCCCAGTTCTGGGACAATCTGGAAGAAGCCAAACTCCAGGGATGGGAAACAGAGGAGTGCTTACAAGGGACCGACGGGGGCAGGGGCCTGACTGCTGCTGCAAAGGGACAGCGTACAGGGGTCCGGGGCTAGAACTGCTCTGCACGACACGACTGTGGCAGACGCATGACCGCGTGTCAGAACCCAGAGTGAATTTCACTCGAAACAAACGAAAACAATAATGAAAATAACCAGACAGGCAGGAGGAGGGGTCCAAGATGGCATGTAGACTGTGACAGTTGAATCTGACCACATTACACATGTGGACGTGACCACGGCGCCACGAGGGAGGGCAGAGCTGCCAAAAATGACCTGGAGGGGGCGCCTGGGTGGCTCAGTCAGTTAAGCGTCTGCCTTCAGGTCAGGTCATGATCCCAGGGTCCTGGGATCGAGCCCCGCATCGGGCTCCCAGCTCCACAGGAAGTCTGCTTCTCCCTCTCCCACTCCCCCTGCTTGTGTTCCCTCTCTCGCTGTGTCTCTGTCAAAAAATAATAAGTAAAATCTTAAAAAAAATAAATAAATAAATGACCCAGTGAAGAAGCCGTGTTTTAGCCAGACATCAGAAGGCCCAAGACAAAAAGGAACTACACACAGACACTGTACTCTGGCAAGTAAATTTACTTCTCCTAGGAGTACTGGTCAGCAATTTGGAAACTACTTTCCCAATCCACTGGACTTCAACAATAAGCGAATATGTTGTAGATAATGAGGGTCAGGTATCTCCCCTCAGAGAAAGTTAATCTAAGCAACGGAAGAATGCTAGAAAAGGCATGTTGGTGCAGGACCAGAGATGGAGGCATCAGTATGAGCTGATGGTTACTGTGATCTACATGCCGACAGATAGACACAGATATAACACGCAGGTGGGGATGGGGAGCACAGGTGACCCTTGACCAACTTCGGGGTTAGGGCTGCCAATCTCCCTCCTCCCCCCACAGCAGTCAAAAATCTTCATATAAACTTCTGACCCCCCTGAAACTTAACAACTAACAGCCTACTGTTGACCAACGTTGTATTATCATATACCCTATTCTTTAACAATAAAGTAAGCTAGAGAAAAGCACACATTACTTTAAAAATCATAAGGAAGAAAAAATGGGCTCATAGTCCTGAACAGTATTTATCCAAATAAGCCCCCACATCAGTGTGGACCCACACATCTCAAACTTGTGCCACTCAAGGGTCAGCGGGATACGCGCACATACTCCCCAGCTCTGTCCCAGGAGAGGCTCAAACGTGGTGATGCCCCAGGAGCAAAAGCACACTCCACTCCCAGATCTTGGTTGTTATGTCCCACTCTTTTGTAACAGGGAGCGGGGCCCCTGCGGACATGGCTGATTCTAGGGCTAGAGAAGGGAAACCCAAGGCAAGCCCGAGAACCCTGTGGTGCCTGAAAGTGAGGGAAGGACCCAAGAAACAATGGGAACATAACAAAAAGGGACAGAGGCCCCCCAAGGGGGGGGTCCCACTAGCCAGAGTGAGAATAGTTTGAAAATAATAATAGATTATAATACATAATTATATTATATACTAATATATACAAATATATATTATAACCCAAAGGAAAAAAGCCAAATAGCCATGAATCCATACTGATAGAAATAAATGAGTGAATAAGTACACAGATGGGGGAGAACGGACACTTCCTTACAGAAAAAATTCCAGTGAATAATGAAAGAAATGAAGGAAATAGCGCATCATAGAACACCACTGACAGACGGCTAAAACTAGAAGAAACTCGAACAAGAAACAGGTCAATTGCGTACTTTCAGTGTGTCTCCTCCAAAGAGATACTAGTTACCAGCGTGGTTTGAAAGATACCCACCGGGATGTGGAGCTTAATTTCTCTCTCCCTGAGTGTGGGCTGGGCTTGACTCGCTTCTAACAACTAGCAGAATATGCAGAGAGTGATGACAGCAAGGGAGCCCGGCAGACTGCACCTTCACAAAGGGATCGAGGTTAATGTCCCCAGTAGTAAGTCAAGTCAGCGTCAGGTCCTCCCTAGGATAATATGATGGGGGCGGGGATGGCTCTTCTCCTCTGTCGTCTTCTCCCAAAATCTGCAACCCCTTGTAATCATGAAAATACACCAAGCAAGCCCAAGTTGGTGGGCATTCTTCAAAATGCGTGGCCAGAGTATTTTTAAAACATCAAGGTCAGAAAAGATGAGGAAAAGCAGATAAACCGTCACAGATTGAAGGAGGCAAAAGAGACCTGATGTTACATGCCGTGCAGGCCCCTGCAGCAGATCCCAGAACAGAAAAGAACACTAGCAAACGGGGAAACCCGAAGTCTGTTAATAACGTCTACCAATCCCAATGAATAGCAGTGTCGTGGTCACGGGGCACATAGAATGAGGGAAGCGGGCGTGCAGGACACAAGGACTCTGCGCATTCTCTGCAACTCTTCTGTGTTTCTACAATTAATTCAGAATTAAAGGTCACAAACAACCAGTATCATGGACTATGAGACCGTCCATACCGGGCTGTTAGTGAGAACCCTTATGGACGGCAGCAGCAACTGGAATCTATGGACCCCCTTCTTCCTCCAAATACAGATCAAGTCTTTCTGATAAAATGTCATGTCCAAACTGGCATGATTCAGTATGTGTAGTACACACACCAAACTTTTACGACCTAGTATGAAAAAAGAATGCAAAGTATCTCAGGAATTCAAAAATATTGATGACATGTTGAGATGATAATGTTTTAGATAGAGCGGGCTGACTTACATTATTAAAATTAATTTCACCAGTTTCTTTTTGGACCTTTTCAAATATGGCTACAAAAAACAATTACGTGGGGAGCTTAACTATTTCTACTGAGCGGCCACTGTACGAAATGTAGTTCACACACGGAAACAAGGACTTCAAATGCATCTGGCCACTTCCAAGACAACATTAAGGGAGCGTTTCAGCAAAACTCCACTCCCTTGATTGGACCTAGGACAGCTAGGAGCAGCTTACCTGTCCTGACCACGCACCCTGTCCTGGGGCAGCCTGAGCCTTGCTCTCCCAGGCCACAACCGATGCTCGAGTTTACTTTCCACAGGAATAAATCAGCCACAGCTCATACAGGCTTCTGGGTCAACACGGGATCAGAGGGCAACCGCCTGGATCCCCCTAGATGACCTTGAGCTCCCAACTCAGGGACATTCACTTCCATTCCTTCTGCCCCATAATGTGCTTTGCCGTCGGCGTTTAAAAACAGGGACCTATCCGGAATTCACACAAAACTCTTACACAGCTCAACAACAAAAAGACAGACTACCCAGTTAAAAAATGGGCAAAACACAGGAATACATGTTTCTTCAAAGAAGATCTGCAACTGGCCAACCGGCACACAGTAAGACCCTTGGCCTCATCGGTCACTTTGGAAATGCAATTCAAAACCAAAATGAGATACCGCTTCACACCCAGTAGGATGGCCATGACTGAGAAGCCCAGGAAGCGAAGGCAGGCAGGAAGCACTGACTAGGATGCAGAGACTGGGACCCGTGCACGCTGCCGGTGGGAACGTAAAACGCAGCGACTGCAGAGAACAGTTGGTGGTCCCTTCAGAAATTAAACATTGGGGCGCCTGGCTGGCTCGGCTGGAAGAGCGTGTGGCTCATCTCAGGGTCATGAGTTTGAGCCCCGTGATGGGCGAGGAAATTACTTTAAAAAAAGAGAGAGAGAGAAAGAAGTTAAACAGAAATCCTGTATGACCCAGCGAGTCCACTAGGTTATCTGCCCAAAGGAACGGAACCCTGGTGTTCAAACCAGCACACGCACGTATGTGTTCACAGCAGCAGACGGCTGACGACAGCCACAAACAGCCAACAGCGCCGGCGTCCGTTGGCGGACGAATGAGGAGATAAACAGGGAGACAGCCATGCTGTGGGGTGCTACTCAGCCGTGAAAAAGAACGAGGTTCTGATACAGGTTACCATGTGGATGAGCTCCTACAGTTCCACCAAGTCAAAGGAGCCAGATACCAAGGGTCACACTGGAGACAGGCCTCCCTTTGGGGCGGAAGAACATACTTTGGGACCAGGTACAGGTAGTGATTGCATGACATGGTGAAGGCACCAGACAGCCACGGAATCGTTCACTGAAGCTGGTGAATTTCCTGTTCTAGGACTTTCTCCTGTTTTTAAAAAGCTGGGGGTTGACGACCGGGTCCCAAGGCTTCTGGGCGTACACGGCTGCCCCTCCAGAATCCATCTGTCCACGCAGTCACTCGTTCCACAGATATCTACCTGGTGCCATCTCTGCACCGGAGGCCAGCACACAGTGGAGAGCACGACTGCTGGGCCGCCGCCCTCTGGAGCTGACATTCTAGTGGGAGAGCCAGACGGCAGACAAACACACATACATGCATTTAGGACCATGGAGAAGCAAAAGAAGAGTGTGCCAGGAGAAAGGCTAGAGGGGAAGGCCAAACTCAGAGAGCCTGTGTGGGGACCACGGGGGCTACACGCCCCTGGCCTGGGTTATCATTAAATACTTTTTTCCTAAGTATAAAATTATCGGAGGTGTAACAATATGGAAAAAAAACCCACAAAAACCACATGGTCATCTCAATAATGCAGAAAGAACACTGGACACAATTCAACACCCTCCTGTGATTAAAAAAAAAAAAACACTCAGCAAACTATAAACAGAAGGAAACCACCTCAATGTAATACAAGCCACATATGGAAAACCCACAGCCAACATCACACTCAATGGTGAAAGGCTGAACCCTCTTCCTCTAAGATCAGCAACAAGGCTGGGACACCTGTCACCACTTCCAGCTGACAGAGTGCTGGAAGTCGCAGTCAGAGCACTAGGCAAGAAAAAGAAAAGAAAAATAAAAAGGCATCTAAATTGAGAAGGAAAAAGTAAAATTATCTGTTAAGCAGATGATAACCTCTTATCTGTCGAAAACCTAGGACACCTCACATACACACACAGAACTAATAAATAAATTAGCAAAGTTACGGAATACAAAATCAACACAAAAAATCAACCGCATTTCTATACACTAACAATGACCAAAGTGAAAACAAATTAAGAAAACCAATCTACTTACAATAGCCTCAAAAAGGATAAAATACTTAGGAATTAACCAAGGAGGTAAAAGAACTGTACAATAAAAGCCACCAAGCTACCAAACCCTGCTGAAAGAAATTAAAGAGCACATAAATGGACTGGAAGACTTCATGTTCTTAAAACTTCAGTATTGATGAGGGACAGAAGCAGGAAAACATTCACCTTTAGTCCGGAAGGCTGACCTACAGCAGTTCTGATAGGGACCAGATATGAGCTGGTTGCTACATTCTTAGAGGGTCTCATGACTGCCTACACATCTCACCGACAGTTACTGTCCAGCAGAGCGATAAGCACCGGAGAAATCTTGCGAAAGTAGTTCTATGAGTAGAAGTTTGAAGAAAAGATTTATGATCTAATACTCCTTGCACTTCCCTTCCCCCTTGAGCACTGAGCACATAACCACCAGCTTCATACAGAAGTGCAGCTCCCTCTGCCCACGGCTCCTGTCCCCGCGCCATTTACATAAACTTGGGAAGCTGCACCACACGACGTCTGGAGAATTCTTTCTTGACCACTGCCCTCGACGCCGTCGCGAGAGCACAGCTGTGGAGGAAAACAGCACGGTGGTTCCTCAAAATATTAAAAATAGATTTACCATATGTTCCAGTAACTGCACTTCTGGATATATACCCAGAAGCGAAAGCAGGACCTCAAAGGGATATTTCTGCACTCACGTTCCCAACAGCAGTGTTCCCGGTAGCTAAAACATGGCAGCAAGCCAAGGGTCTATAGACAGACGCGGGGAAAAGCCAAATGTGGTGGGTACACTGCACCACAGAATACTATTCAGCTTTAAAAAGGCACAGGCCCTGTCACACCCGACAGCAGGGGTGAGCCCCGAGAACACGATGTGCAGGAAAGGCCACCAACGAAGGACCAGTATCGTACGCTTGCACACATGAGCTACCTACAGCAAGTTCACAGACAAAGAAAGTAGAACAGAGGTTACCAAGGGCAGGGGGAGGAGCGGTTATCATTCCACTGGTTTGGTTTTACCTGGGATGACCGAAAAGCTCTGGAAGATCCAAAAGGAATGATGGCTGCACGGATTCGTACATGTACACGAACGGCCCATTTAAAAATGGCTAAAATAGCACACACTGCATCACAGACACACACAAACACCCACACGCCCCAAACCAGAAAAGCCAAAATCAATAAAATGGACTGCATCAAAATCAAGAACTTCAGCTCTTTGCAAGACTGCCGAGAGCTGGAGGAGACCAGCCATCCAATGAAAGTTATCACAAAGGACGGGCACCCAGAAATATAAAGAAATCTCACAAATTCAGTATGAGAACAAACAACTCAACCTCTAGAAAATGGCAGGCATTTTGAACAGACACCTCACCAGACAGAATGACAAATAAGCATATGAAAACATGCTCAAAGCCTTTAGTCATTAGGGAAAAAGACCAGAATTAACACCAATTCTGCTCAAACTCTTCCGAAAACAGAAGAGGAGGGAATACTTCCTAATGTGTTCTATGAAGCGAGCATTACTTTAACACCAAAGACAAAGACAGCACAAGAAAACAACAGACCAACAGTCCCTGTGAATAAAATATCCTTAAAGATATTTATATCCATAAAGCATCCAATATCACACACTTAAAAGATTATATACCTGAAACTAATGATGTGCTTTAAGTAAGCTAATTGAATTTAAACTAAAAAAAGATTATACGTATAACTGCTATCTATCCCAGGAATGCAAGGGTGGTTCAGCGTAGGAAAACCAATCAAAACAACTAAAACATAGTATGCCACATTAATAAAACAACGAGAAAAACCCACATGATTATCTCATCAAAGGCAGAAATAGTGTTTGGGAAAAAATGGGCCCATTCATGATGAAAACAGTCAGAAAGCTAGGAATAGAAGGGGTTTCTTTAACCTGGAAAGGACATTTGTGAAAAACCCACCATGAACACCACACTCAATGGCAAAACACTGAAGACTCAGCCTTAAGTTTTAAAACTTAATATCAGGAACGAGATAAGGATGGGCCACTTTCACTATTACTATTCGACACTATAATGAAGTCCCAGCCAGAGCAATGAAGCGAGAGGAAGGGGAAAAAGGGAGGTGGGCGCCCAAACTGGAAAGGAACAAGTAATATTATCTCCACTTGCTCATGGCATCTTACATGTAGAAAATCCCAAAGAAGCCAGATTTGGTATAGTTGCAGGGTACAGGATCAGCATACAAAAGCAGTTGTGTTTCTATACACTATCAATGAACAATCCCAAAAGAAAATTGGGAAAATAATTCTACTTATGATAGCATGCAAAAGAATAAAATACCTAGGAATAAATTTAAACAAGAACGTAAAAGACTTGTACGCTGAAAAGTACAAAAGATTGCTGAAAGAAATTGATTCAAGAAAACCTAATTAGATGGAAAGACTTCCCATGTTCCTGGACTGGAAGACTTAATACTGTTTCCCAGGTGATTTGCAGATTCAATGCAATCCCTAAATTCTAGTGGTCTTTTTTGCAAAAATGGAAAGCCAAACAGCAAACTCGTATGAAATCACAGTGGCCCCAAAGAACCAAAACCACATTAAAAAATAAACAAAACCCCCCACAAAATCAGAGGGCTGTCATTTCCTAATTTCAAAACTTCCTATAAAATTATAACAATCAGAGCGGTGCCTGGGTGGCTCAGTCGGGTAAGCATCTGCCTTTGGCTCAGGTCTTCATCCTGGGGCTCTGGGATCAAGCCCCGTGTCGGGCTCTCTGCTCAGCAGGAAGCCTGCTTCTCCTTCTCCCTCTGCCTGCCTCTCCCCCTGCTTGGGGACTCTCTTTCTCTCTCTCTCCAATAAATAAATAAAATCTTTAAAAAAAAATTTACAGCAATCAGGGACATCTGGGTGGCTCAGTTGGTTAAGCATCTGCCTTTGGCTCAGGTCGTGATCCTGGGGTCCAGGGATGGAGCCCACGTCAGGCTCCCGGATTGGCGGGGAGCCTGCTTCTCCCTCTTCGTCTTACCCACCCAGTTTGCATGTGCATGCACACTCTCCCTGTCCCCCAAATAAGTAAATCTTTTAAAAAAAATTTACAACAATCAAAATTAGCAATAGAATAGAACGGAGAGTCCAGAAATAAACCCAATCACCCGTGGCCATCTGACTTTCAACAAGGTTGCTGAAACAACTCAAAGGGGAAAGCTTCGTCTCTTAAGGAAATGGTGCCAGGACAAATGAATACTCACAAGCGAAAGAATGAACAGGACCCTACCTCGTGGCATATATCGAAATTAACTCCCAATGGAGCAACCATCCAAATATAAGATGTAAAACCATGCAAGTAAACACAGGGATAAACCTTCACAACCTCACACCTGGCAAAGAAGTCTGAGATTTTACACTCAAAGCGTGAGCAACAAACAAAAATACAGAAACTGAACTTCATAAAAATCAAAACCTTTTACACATTAAAGGATGTCACCAGAACACGATGAAACAACCTATGGGATAGGAGAAAATATTTTGTGAAGTCACACATCTGGTAAGGGTCTACTATCCGGGACACAGGAAGAACTCTTGTAACTCAACAACAAAGACGACAAATGACTGAATTAAAAAACAGACAAGGCTGGGGGCACCTGGGTGGCTCAGTGGGTTAAAGCCTCTGCTTTCGGCTCAGGTCATGATCTCAGGGTCCTGGGATCGAGCCCCGCATCGGGCTCTCTGCTCCGTGGGGAGCCTGCTCCCCACTCTCTCTCTGCCTGGCTCTCTGCCCACTTGTGATCTCTGTCAAATAAATAAATAAAATCTTAAAAAAAAAAAACAAAACTGGACAAGGATGTATGTAGCCATTTCTCCAAACAGGACATACGAATGGCCAATAAGCACGTGAAATGTTCAATATCATTATCTTTAAGGAAATGTAAATCAAAACCTCAATTCAAATAACCATTTCATACCCACTAGAAAGGCTACAATTAAAAAAAAATTGTTTTTTAATGGAAAATGACAAGCACTGAGGAGTTTTCCCACACTGCTGCTGGGAATACAAAATGGTGCAGTCAGTGGGGCAAACAGTGTGGCAGGTCCTCATGAAGGTTAACGACGGAATTTCCACACGACCCAGAAATCCACTCCTAGGTGCACACCCGGAAGTCAGAGCCGGAACTCCAACATGAACACGGACCAGGATGTCCACGGCAGCACCACGCGTGGCAGCAAGTAAGCGGAAACGGCCCACACGTCCAGCAGGAGAGGGACGAGTAAACAAACTAGAGCCCAGCTGACCTTCACCGCTCACGCCTCCGTATCTGTGAACGTGGATCCTCGCTGCAATTTACTTGTAAACCGACAATCAACACCTGTGGCTTTCACATTCATTCACAGACACGCACGCAGGGGTGAAAACTCGGGGCCTCCCAGAGCTCTTCCCAGCGGACTCAGAACGGGGTGAAACTCGGCCTTCCTGTCCCAGCCCTCAGGGTAAACAAGTGTTCTTCTCGTGGTATACCCAGGGCCATGGTTTTCACATTTTTGTGCGCTTTGCTGGTGATCTTACGGTCTGAAAGGGCCCCAAGCAAGACGCTGATGGGCTGTCGAGGGCCTAAACCCAGGCCCACTGTGAGGTGCCTTACAGAGAAAATGTTTGTCACACAAGCCGGGCTCAGGCAGTTGGCTGTGAGCTCAGGGCTGGTGAAGCCACGGCGTACATTAAATAAGGCATCTGTGGACGGAAACACCCAGAACACATGACTACAGATCCACCAGTCGGTGAACATGTGACCCGCGGCTCCCAGGAACCCAAGCCTGTGCTCCCCTCCCCCAGCAACAGTGGCTCAGGCTTCACGGATTCGGGGCAGGCGGGGATGTCACGGAACTCCTGAGGATGAAGGGAACATTACTCGGCCATAAAAAGACACGGAGCACCGACACGGCTGCCAACACGGAGGAACCTTTGCAACCACGACACTGAGCGGAAAAAGCCAGACGCAGGAGGACACATGTCATCCCACTCCCTTCACATGACATGTCCGGAACAGGCAAACCCGCAGGACACAAAGCAGATTGGAGGCTACCAGAAGGTGGGGCTGGCAACGATGGGGACATGGAAAGGGCGGACTTTAAAATGGTTCACTGCACCTCACTCAAAAAAGATTTTTTCTTTTTTTTTTTTTTTTGACAAGTGTGGTATCAGAGAAAGACACTTGGGCTTTGTTCCTGGTTCCTGGCACAGATGTCCAAAACCCTTGGAATGGCCTGAGGGGCAGGGGTGTGTTTGGTTCTCACGAGACAACCCCTGGCAGGGTCAAAGACAGGGGTGGTTGGGGATGCTAGTTGCCAGAAAAGACCACATCCCGATGAGCGGCTTGGTTGTCCCCGACCCACCTCCCAACATCCAGAGATGGGTGAGGGGCTGACGGCTGAGTCAGTCACCAACCGCCAATGATTTTAACCAATCATGCCTATGCTTATTAAATCTCCATAAAAACCCTAAACAATGGAGTCTGGAGAACCAGGCTGGTGAACACAGGAGGTGCTTGGAGGGCAGCGTGCCCCGGGAGGGCCTGGGAGCTCCAGACTCTCCCCCCTCGCCTCCCCCATACACCTCTTCCGGCGGGCTGGTCCTGAATTGTAGCCCTCATCATAAACTGGCAACAGTAAGGAAAATGTTTATCAGAGTTTTCTGAGCTGTTCTAGCAAATTATGTAACCTGGGAGGGGGTCGTGGGAACTCAGGCATTCGAAGGCCGGGCTTGCAACTGGCACTGGAAGCGGGGGCCGTCCTCTGGGGCCGAGTCCTTAATCTGTGGGGCCTGGACTAGTTCGGAGCAGACGGTGTCAGGGCTGACTTGACTACAGGACACCCAGCCAGAGCTACGGAGTCAGAGCTGGACAAGTGTTCTCAGAAAGGACACCTCGTTAGCGGTCAGAAGTGGTCTCAGTAAGAATGCTCAACAGTGTACACACACAACTTCTGAAGTAGGACGAAGCACCCCCCCCAAGTTTGTTCCCTTGGGGGAAAGGAGAACTTTATCTGTCCAACAGAATGTGGCCTCACGTGTGTACCACTGCTAAACAACACGGAAGCAGAATTCCTTCATTTCACAGACGCCGCCGCCTCCATTCGGGGTCAAGAGTGGCTGAAAACCCCTCAGGCTGACCCAAGAAAACCTCCTTTGCTTGAGAAAGCGCCTATTTTTGCTGCGGGCATAGATCCTCCCCGCTCACCAGAAAAGCCGAATGGCATCTCCCTCCAGCTCTGGAATGCTGCCCTCTCCAGCCCTGCGGAGGCCGCTTTCTCCACTCACCTTCCTGACACAGAGGAACCAGCAGGGGAGGCCGCCATCTCAACGGCCCCAGTAACCACACGCTCTCACCAAATGCCCGGTCCGGGCCGTGCTGGGCCCTGGGACAAGCGCTGTGCTTGTCATCTCTCTGACTCTTCCGACCAGCCCTGGAAGGCAGGCACCACTAGGAGCCCCATGGAGCGGACAGAGAAACTGAGGCCCAGGGCAGGAAGGCGTCCACTCCCTTCCTATCTCAAAGATCAACTTACCCCAGCTACAGCTGCAGAGTAACCAAAGGCGACCCTGCCTTTGCCGGGGCGGAAAAGCCGCCAGCAGACCCACTCACAGCGGCCCTGCAGGGGCCAATAGTACTCCAAGCCTGTAGGAGCTCCTCTGGCGGTGAACTGATGTTACTCCCCACACCTGTCTGATCTCTGCACACCTTCGGAAGCAGGGACCCACCTGAGACAGCTGCAGAGCATGATGCCTACGGCTGTCCCTGTCACCCAGATGTAAGCAGACGCCAGGATCTGTGAGCAGCGGATGCCCTGGGTGTTCAGGGAACAGGTGTACACACGCACTCAGAGGCTCTGCTGGCTCAAATCCCAGCTCTGCCCGTGGCCGCGTGGCCTTCACTAAGTGACCGGGTGGCCAGGAGCTCCTTCGTCAGACCGGGGGGATCACCTTCCTCCAGGCCTCGTCTACAGAGCACCTGCCAGTGCACAGCCCCCATAGGACCTGCGACTGGACTTGCAGCCCGGGCCCCTCCCACGGTGGGCCTTGCGTCCCAGGTTTTCCCAGTTCAGGGGCATCCTTTAGAGCTCTGGGGGCAAAACCACCTCCAGGAACAGAGGAGGCCAGTTTTCGGTCTGAAGCAAGAACGTGCTGCAGTTCTGAGAACCGGCTCACAGTGGCACTTCCGCCCCAGGCACATGGGCCTCGGCAGGAATTGGTGAGACAAGTCTACGCCTGGGAACGGGACCTTTTCTTTCCTTTAACAGAAAAAAACCAGCCTCACACCTACAGATTTCAAATGAAAGCACGAGTCAAAATTTTAAAAGCCTACGATACCTAAAATGAAAGGATCATAGTGTAAGTAAACTCTACCTCGAGAAACCAGACTCGAAAAAAACTCTTTTAACTTTTAACTTGAACTACAAGCCACGGGGGATGGACAGCCGGACACACCAGGGCAGTAAGCTGCACACGTGCGCCCCCTAAAGGGTCACCTGGGGAAGTGGCGCCACACAGGGCCTGGCAGAGGAACTGGGACCAGAGAGGCTCAAGGAGCCCAGGGTCCCGCCCCACTCTTGCAAGACACACGCACACCGGCTCACTCCCAGTAAGAAAGCCCAAGGATTCCGAAGGAGCACACTGGGATTTAGAACACCCTCTGCTTCCTCGATGCCCCAGTGTAGGTGAGGGCGCTGTGCGCAGGAAGGACGCGTTCTGTGGCCAAAGGGTCCCCCAGAATTCCCTCTGTTCCCCACCAGGGGGAGGACAGAGGGGTGGAACCTCGGAAGCTTAATAGAGGAAGTCCCAATGCAAGGCTCAGGGGAGCATTACGAGACGCAGCCGACTCCACCGTGAAGCACGGTGGAGACCTTTTCCTGAGGCTCCTAGGGGGCTGGGCAAGTTGCACCCGCTCGATCCGGGTTTTGTAACACTTGGAACTTCCGCAACTTCAGCGGACAGAGAAACTGAGGCCCAGGGCAGGAAGGCGTCCACTCCCTTCCTATCTCAAAGATCAACTTACCCCAGCTACAGCTGCAGAGTAACCAAAGGCGACCCTGCCTTTGCCGGGGCGGAAAAGCCGCCAGCAGACCCACTCACAGCGGCCCTGCAGCCAACAGTACTCCAAGCCTGTAGGAGCCAGACTCGATGATGGGCCTCGATCTCCCCCACCACACAAGGCTGGGGGGCGGTGCTGAGCAAACAGCACCAACCATGCCCTGCCCAACATCCTCCAACACGGAGCTGGTCCCACAAAGCCACCTGCCAAGCAAGGGGACAGCAAAGGCCAGGTGCTTGACTCTCCCTCCAAGGGCTGCCCTCAGATACGTGGCCTGAGAGTCTGTAAACACAGGGTAACAACTCAGCCTGGAGGGATACTCCAGCGGGCAGTTCTTCCATGGACCAAAACATAAAAGGGGGGAGGAGCAGCTGGTCTCTGGGACAAATGTTCTTAATTACTGAAATGATTTGCCGCCGTTCGGAGGTGAACCTCGCCACTCGCAATCCCAAGCAACAGACGTGCCAGACGGGAGACAACACTGGGCCGCATCGGCTTGCTGCCAACCCGCCGTGCAAGCTGGAGGAGACTCCCTCTCCGGGCCTCAGAGTCCCCAGTGGTCTCGAGGGGCTTGGAGACATGGGGGCCTGGCACCAGCTTCAAAACCAGAAAAAAATGCCTCTGCAGTGAGCCCCCGAAGGGTCCGTTGATGGATGAGCGGATCAAGAAAATGTGGCCAGTGTGTGGACGTGTGTCTGCACACACAGTGGAATATTCTGTGGGCTTGGGAAATCCCAACGGATTGGGATTCCAAAGAAGAAAATCCTTCATAGATGAACCTAGAGAGATTACGCTACGTGAAATAAGCCAGACAGAGACAGACACACCACGTAGTATCACTTATGTGTGGAACCTAAAAAAATAAGAGAATCCTAGAAACAGAGAGTAGAGAGTAGTTATAGGGCTGGGAGGCGGGAGAAGTGGGGAGGGCTTGGTAAAAGGGTGCAAACATTCAGTCATAAGATGGAATAAGGCCTGAGGATCTGATGTGCAACACGGGACTACAGCTGATGACACGACCACTAACTGAAATCTGCTGAGAGAACTTAAATGTTCTCCAAAGGAAAAAAAAGGGGGGGGGATGTGTAAGGTGATGGATGTGTTAGTTAACTCGATGGGGAAAATCCTCTTACAAATGGGCACGTCGGCCAAACCATCACGTGGTGCATTTTGAATGTCCTATCATTTTGTCAGTTACACCTCAGTGAAGCTGAAAAAAGGAAGAAAGAAAAAAAATGCTTCTGCGTCGCGCTGTAATTGGCAACCCCGATCCAGCAGTCCTTACGGCGCCCATGGGCTCCTGCAGCTCCCAAGGGAAGACAGAGCGTGGCCCCTGAGCCGGGGTGGGGCTTCCAGCAGCGAGCTCCGGGGACCAGGAGGGGTGAGGCAGTGAGGGCCGGAGCCGCTGCTGCCTCTCTGCTCGACGCTGAGCACCACCCCTCCTCCAGAGGGGGAGCCCCCCAGAAGGCTCCATTTGGCTCACAGCCAAGAAGCTGGAACAGGGTCTGGACGGTCCCTGAGACCCCTCCCAGCGGCCAGAGCACCGTGCCTTCTCTGGGGTACATGATATGGAGCACCCCCTCCTGGTGAGAGAGGCCCGGGCAGAGAGAACCACAAGCAGAGGCTGCAGAAGCCGCCACAGGAACGGGGCCAGCTAAGGCACAAGCACCAAACACTCCCGCTTCTTGCCAGCGTTTCGAGAGAAAACCTGGAGAGCAGCAAAGGTCCTGGGGCAGGAGCAAGGACTCCAAGAGCCAGTGCCACCGACACAGCAAAGCGCAGCCTCTGTGCGGGACCTCCTCCCCAAGCAAAGCCCTAGCCTCCCGGCACGCCCTTGGGGGAACACCAGGAAGCCGGGCTGGCACCAGCACTGCCCAGGGGGTGGCTAACGCAGCTCCCACCAGTGTCAGGGGCCAGAGAGCAGACAGATCTCAGAAAACACAAAAGCCTTGCTGGCCTGGGGGACCCCAAACTGCTTCTGAACCTCAAAGGAATCAATCTAGTTAACCCAGAGACGAGCTCAGGTGACCAAAGGACTCCCACACCAGCCGCCCCTCAGAACACCAGTGCACATGAATACCAAAGGCTTTCTGCAAACAGACTCAGTCTCCGCAGCCGTCAGCAGGCTACTAGCACCCTCCCCCACCACAGGCTGCCCCCAGGGAACAGAAAGGCCAGGGACCCCCGCCCACAGACTCACCCAGCATCCGTCCCACCTCCACAGGCCCCGCCCCCTCTCCACGCTCCTGGACCCCGGGAGGGTCCAGGGAGACTGCCCTGCAGCCTGCTGCAGGCCCAGCCCCAGCAGGGCAGCCTCTCCCCTGCATCTCCCCCACTCAGCCCTTGCCGAAGAGACATGGAGCCCCTGCCCGCACACACACAGGCTGGCCTCTTCTCTCCAGAGCAGCTACTCCCAGGCCTCGCGGGTCTTGATCCCCGAAAGCCGTGGGATGACCCAGGCTTCTGTGACCTGGGCCCTCCTGGGGCCAAATCCCACCAAGTCCTACCCGCTAAAGTGGTACTCGGCTCCCAGTGGGTCGGCACAGCTGAGCACCAGTCCCCAAGGCCCTCGGTGCCCGGTGGCGTGCGGAAGAGAGGGCTAACCAAGGGACTCATAAGGCAAGCGGTGGCACCTGCCAGCCTCCCAGGGCGATCTCCTTCCTGAGAGAGCTGCCGGCTGCCAAGGTCAGCGCGGCTTGGGGGAAAGCACACCTCTGAGCCAAGAAAGCTCACCACGGCCTCATGGTGGCGCCTGTGAGAAGCAGAGGCAGGCTGCCGGAAGGCTTTTCTAATCTTAATCACTGGGCTTTAAAAAAAAAATGCTACGGTCCAAATGTGTCCCCTCCAAATTCCTCTGTGGAGTCCTAACCCCCGAGGGGATGGATGGAGGAGGTGGGATCTCAGAAGATGATTAAGTCCTGGGGCTGGAGCCCTCCCGAATGGGATGCATGTTCTTGTAAGAGACCCCACGCATGGCCGCCTCTCCCTCCATGTGAGGACACAGCAAGATGTCTGTGACCCGGGAGAGGGCCCTCCCTGCCCCAGTGGTCGCCCTGATCATGGACTCCCAGACAACACATCTCTCTTGTTCATAAGTCACCCAGTCTGTGGAACCTAGGTACAGCAGCCCGGACGCAACAGAACAATATACGCAAATATATACAGTCACGGTGTTTAAAAAACACACATGGAAGAAAATAAAACAAAAAACCCCTTATAACCCTACCCCCAGCTTACCCTTTTAACATGTCTGATGAACCTCTTTTTCTCTATGAATAATATACCTAAGCTTGCTTTTTTCAAACCAAAATTAACCCCCCCACCCCACTGGGTCATCGAAGATTCCGTACAGATGCACCGTAAACACATCCAACCGCTCGCCTACTGTTGGACGTTTACGTAACTTCCGCATTTGGCCGCACGACCGGTGACTAACCCCCTAAGACCACCCATGGAATCTGGCCCTGTCATGGCACGTCACTGCTGACGCAGGGCCCACACACACCTGCAGGGCAACCGAACAGGGATGTGGCCCGGCCGCTCCCTGAGAAGGCTGCGTCCACGTGCAACCCCACCCACCGTCCCATGGGCCGTTTCCCAGTCCCTACCTTCCACGTGAGACAGATGCCCCACTTTGTGCGCCGGCGCCCTAACTTGGATGTCTGCTCCGAGGGACCCCAACACTCCACCCCACGTGCAGCCCCCGGCTCCACCTCCTCCTCTGGGAACGGCGTGTCCTTCTCGCGGCTGCCCCAGGATCCTACCTTGTTTTTGAAGTACACCTCGATGGGCATGATGAACCCCGCGTAACCCGACTCCTCCACTTTGTAAGGGGGCTCCTTGCACACTAAAAAGAAAGGGAAAATGCGTCATCAGCTCGCCGCACACTCAAAGGCCCAGCCGCCAGCAACAGCAAGCTCGCAGCTGACCTGGTGGGACTGCAGCTTTTCTGGAGGCCAGCTCCCCCAGGAGTGTCGGATCCCACGGAATTCAAAGCATCACAAGGCATAGGAGTGAGCAGGAGAGAGGTGACCCCACCACGGAAGGAGGGCAGCAGAGGGATGCAGGAAGGTCGTGAGACGAGCTAGGTCAGAGCGGCCACTGCCAGCCACGTCCTGCACGAGCTCAACTGAATCGGGGCAGTGAGGTGAGGTGCCAGACCCCGCGGGGCCCCAGCGTCCCCGGCAAGGAGGGCCGTACCCACCGCCTCCTGCTGCTCACTCAAACACGCTAACGGGGAGGCCCAGCTGGGCGCCAGTGTCACAGAAGCAGGGAGAGACGGGAGATGGTGATGGCGGGTCCTCGCTGGGAGGACCCTGGGTTCCATTTTAGCACCTCACAAAGGCATTCCCAAGTGACCAAATAGAGACTCGTTAACCCCAGAGTTGGGGGGGGGGGGAAACAGTGAAACCAAAAAGAACAGCGAAGTACAAGTAAAATGACCTCCAGCAACCACAGTCTCCAGAATGAACCTCAATGTTTTGACATATATGCTGCCGTGAAAAGACCGTCTTCCCGCTTTTAAGAAAAATTAGAACAGTAAAGGTCGGCTCCCCTGGTCCCCCACCCTTTCCTCTCCAGAGGCAATCTCTAGTGGGAGACAGGAAAACACCCTGCCGATTGTGAAAAACCATTATGCACACGTCTGCACCAGTCAGGTGATTCTTAAGTGGGCCAGAAACTGCTGGAAAACAGTGTACGGAACATAATGGAATTTTTTAATTAAAATGGTGTAAGTTTTTTTCTTTTAAAAAAATCTTCAGCTCTCAAACATCTCATCCAATATCATTAGGTCAAATATGTCATGACTCTCATCCACCCCAGTAAAACTGGCCAACAGGGTAGGTCTGGAAGAACAAGGGACCCCCAGAGGCAGGGCTAGCCGAAAGGCCTTGCACGGGACCCCAGTTTGCAAACCCCAAGGGAGCAGGAGACGGGCTTGTGGCTCAGGCTTCAGGAGCTCATCGGGCCCCACAGACCAGAGTAGGTATGAGCCGCAGGGTTGGTGGCCTTGGCTCCAGGAGCCATGACCAAGACTCCCCCCTCCCCATTGCACCCTGCCCTGCCGGAGAGCCTGTTCCCTTCGAAGTCCACCTCCCCAGCAGTGTGCTCGCTGGGCACTCTAGGAGCCAGGCCCTGTGGCCGGCCACAGGGACACTTCTGGGGTGCAGGACCTTGCCCACTGCTGGAGAATGCAGCTTACTCAACTGGACTGATCTCCCCACCAGGTGTCAGGGAGGGGTCTCCCAAACAGCCCCACGACAGGCCACAGCACAGAGCACAGCCCCCTGGAGGCCAGCAGTGGCCCCAGCGGCCTCTGTTGAGCACCCCGAACACTGTCACCTGACAGCAGGCTCTCTCTGCATGACTATCACTGCCAAGTGCAACGGCGACTGCATCCATCCATTCTCTCTGCCACTGTCTACAGCTGGCAAAGTCAGGCGCTGGAGTGACGGTGGAGGCCGGGAGGGCGCCTCTGTCTGGCCTAGCTTACACAGGCTGTGTCCCACCCTCGGTCTGTCAGTCAGCCCACCTAGGAGTAAGGAGCAGCCCTGCCTCCAGGACAATAGGCTGGGCCACCAGGTAGTAAGCCCAGGTAGCCCGGGTGAGATAAGCAGCAAACCTCTCCGCCCGCCAGTCTCCTTCTGCTTCTCTGACACCTGCCCGAGGGGGCTGGGTGGGAAACACAGATGTTTCCTTATCCCCCTTTCCCAGCACCCCACAGCTCAGGACTCAGGCTGCCCACCACCCACCCAAGGACCCAAGGTCACCCCAATCCTCCGTCTCCCAAGCTCACCCATCACCAAGCACTATCACAGCTGCCTCCAAAACACTCTGGAATGCACCACTGCCCCGGCACCCTGCCGCTCTGCTCCAGCCCAGGCACCCTGCCACTCGCATGGGGTGCCACCCAGCATGTCACTAGCCCTTCTGTCTCGGGCTCACTCCTGGGAATCTTCCGCACGGGCAGTTATAATGACCATTCTGAACTGTGAACCAGACAGTGTCCCTGATGGCTCCCGCCTGCCCTCAGGACCAACTTCAAGCCCCTCGAGGGTGTTGTAAGGTGCTTTGTCATGACTGGCCTCACCCCTGGCCAGCCTGGCCTCAGTTCCTAGATCCAGCCTCAATGACCCCCATCCATCACAGATCACTTCCTTCTGATGACTTCATCTTGCAGTTGGGGGCTCCACTCCCCAATCAGAAGCCTGCAGGTCAACAAAGCCTACCCTGCCTTACAGAGCATTCTCAGTGAGAATTTCCGCCTAGAGGAAAGAACCCAGAGAAACTGGAATAATTCAGGGGCGCCTGGGGGGCTCCGTGGGTTAAGCATCTACCTTTGGCTCAGGTCATGACGCTAGAGTCCTGGGATCGAGCCCCACGTGGGGCTCCCTGCCCAGTGACGAGCCTGTTTCTCCCTCTTTCCCTCCCCCGGCTTGTGTTCTCTCTTGCTATCTCTCTCAACTAAATAAGCTCTTAAAAAAAAAAAAAAAAGAAAGAAAGAAAGAAAGTAAGAAACAGGAATAATATGGAGACCACATGAGAACTTGGGGAGAACAACAAACTAGAGCCCATGTCCTCAGATCCAAGATCTGCCCAACAAACAGAAACAAAATACTTTAGAAAGGCCCACTGGGGAGCAGGAAAGGGCTTTCAGATGGTGCAAATGGAGTACTCAAATTTTATATCTCAATGGGAAGTGGAGGAAACGTCCCAAGATGCAGGGCAAAAAGACACATTTTTAAAGGGTGAGATATAAAGAAACACTTCAAACAGTAACAGCACCTCACATTTATACGGAACCTACTGTGTGCCAGGCACTGTTCGTAACACTTTATACATATTAACGCGCTTAAACCTCAGGACAACCTTGTGAGACAGATACAATTGTTTCTGTTCTACATATGAAAAGACGCACAGGAGTAAAGCAGCATCCCCCCCGGAAAAAAAAGAGAGAGAGAGAGAGAGAAAATAGAAACTGTCAAAGAAGTAGAAGAAAACTTTCTAGAGTTAAAAATGAAAGACACCAGGGGCGCCTGGGTGGTTCAGTGGGCTGGGGCCTCTGCCTTCGGCTCGGGTCATGGTCTGGGGTCCTGGGATCGAGCCCCGCATTGGAGCTCTTTGCCCAGCAGGGAGCCTGCTTCCTCCTCTCTCCCTGCCTGCCTCTCTGCCTACTTGTGATCTCTGTAAAATAAATTAAAAAAAAAAATCTTAAAAAACAAAACAAAACACCAAATACCCCACATTAACAACAAAAAGAACAACAGAAAGACCCCAGAAACACTATAGAAGGTACCTAAGTGCTCCTAGAGGAAAGCAGACAAACGTGCAAGGCAGCCCCCCAGCAGCATCAGAACGGGCACCGGAGCCCCTGGAAGACGATGAAGCAGTATTAAAGGGGCTCCAAGACTGCGGTCTTCCACGGAAGTATTATACCCAACCAGACTATCAGTCAAGTGTGACCCAGGGTGAGTGGCGCTTTCCAGTGCACAGGAGTCAGAGCTTAGGTCCCACGTGCCTCTCTTCAGAAACTGCTTCAGTAATTAGTCTCTTGGGACATTACTTTGGAAATGACTCCAGTAAGACAACAAGCCAAAACACAGGGTAATAAATAGATCCTCCCCAGGAGAGCAATAAAGGCCCAGGGTAACGGCTAGGAGGTGGCCTTGACAGCTGCCAGTCCTAATAAGAGAAGGAAGATACGGAGAACCAGAATGAAATATCAGGGGGTGGGGTGGGGGGAGACTCCACCAAATAAAGGAAATGATCAAGAGGATGTGAAAAAAGGAAAGCGCTTTGGGTGTTGAAGAACAACACAAGGGGGAAAAGAGGGTAGAAGCAAATTATTCAGAGTTATGTCCAAACAGGAAGCAAAGTAAACAGGGTGAAATTTTAACCAAGAATGATAAAAAGGACCCATCTGACCTTGACACAACCTTGAGCGTTGTCCTCTGGGTGACTGGGAGCTCAGAGGATAAATGAAATCCTGCAATGATCAGCCCAACAAGATACAGAATCAACAGAACTGTTGGTGTCCAACTTCTAGAATTATCCCCTAATACGGGAGCAGAAGTGCAGCCTCCAAGAAGGTTCAAGGAAAGACAGGGGTGCTCAGGTCCTTCTCTTCCCAGGTGGAAAGTCAGAAAGCACAGACGAAAGTTGACAGGGCTGTCCCCATTCATTTACTCAATAAATATTTAGTAAGCCCCTAACTGTATCCTTTCAGTGTTAAGGTTACAGCAGCAAACTGCATATGGCAAGACATTAATCTCTCCCCCGGTGGGGGGAGGAAGGAAGGACAAGGTAAGTAACACGTATAATTTGTTAAAGGGGCCTACGGAGGGAAAGAAATGAAAACAAAAGCAAAAACACAGAAAAATCCTACGAAGCACGCAGCATGTGGGTGGCTGGGCATAGAAACCTTGAGTTAGACCCGGCAGCCAGAGGTCTGCCTCCAAGGATGCAGAGGACCCAGAAGGCCAGCAGGTCGGCCTCCTTGTTCAAAGTCACAAAGACAACCACTGAAAACGAATCACTTACTTACAAAACGTTAGAGGAGACGCTGGAGAAGGGCCGGAGTTTAGGATAGAGCTGGTAAGTTAAAAACATCGTTTTAATTTGGAAAATCGAGAGGTAGCAAGTTTGCTTCTACTACTTTAAGATGTTTGGGAAGGAGAAATCCACAAAGGGCTCGAGTGCCCTGGGGCAGCACGGCCAGTGTGAGACAGAAAGGGAGACTTCCTGCCCCGCAGCTTCTGTTGGGTCTGTTAGGAGTACGCATTTGATTGAAAAAACACTTTTTAAGTATACCATGTGTAATCTCAGAGCGCCCTGTGCGAAGTTCACGCTCTTTAACCTGATCCATGGCTCGCTGACAACCGGCACGATGAGTTTGGTCAACACCACCATGGTCACGATGGGCCACTTGCCAGGCAGTGGCTCCCCGGGCTTGGGCTTCCGTGCTCACAGACAGACCTCGCCACTGGCACACCGCAGCCACTGATCCCACCTCTGCCCCCGAGCTGATGCGTTCAGAGAACGCGCCCCACCCATCACCCCGTTTCCTAGGTACCTAGAACTTAGCAGGTGCCGCCTCCACGTGACCGCCGCGGGCTACAGGGCCTCTCTGAACCCCAGTGAGCACATCTGCCTGCAGGGATTCTGGGGGGACCCACGCAGCAAGGCTGCCACGAGCACAGCACAGAGCAAGTGCATGGGAACTGCAGACTGCCGTTCGTGTCACTTCGGGTGCCCAGGGCGGGGGGAGGGGGACACAAAGATGAAATGAACAGCTTAATGGTGGATGGAAACATCCCGCCGGGGCCACCCCAGACAGAAGGGGAGCAGACGGGGGAGGGTGACGGCAAAGAACTGGAGAGGAAACTGCCTAAGGATGCGCGGAGGGCCCAGCCCCAGAGGGCAGTGCGGACAGAGCAGGCCCGCCGGGGTGAAGGGGCGTGCGGGAGCCGGGAACAAGCAGAGGAGCTCCCCCAGCCCCAGGCCAGTGCGCAGACCCTGCTTTAAAGCACAGGCTGCGCCCGAGGCCCTCCAGAGCCCGTCTCGCATCGGTCAGGGCGCGGCGGGGAGACTGCACAGGGACCCCGAGCAGGGTAAGAGCTGAGCAGGGAGTTGCCGGTAAGCACCGCGGGCTCTAATTCCTGACGGTGCTAATGCCAGACACCTGCTGGCATAGTAAGCAGAGCTGCTCTCCTCCAGGACACTCAGGAAGGAAAGGAGGAAAAGGAGACGAGGTGAAGACCCAGGAAAGGAGAAACAAGGGAAAGGAATGGCGACACCGATGAAAGAATCCAGAAAAAAAAAAGAAATGGCTACCACGGTGCTAGGAGTCTCCAGTTGCCTTCCCTTGTGAACCAGAACTTTCTGCATGTGCAAGAGACGTCATTTCCCCGCTCGCTGGCACAGGCCCTGGCCCCCAGGGGATTCCGCGCCGTGCTCCTGCTCCTGCCTGAGGCCATCCACACTTGCTCCCGAGCAGCCCCCTGTCCCCAGCACTGGGAGCGGAGGGCTCAGCAGCGGCTCTCCCTGCCCTGAAGCCCTTCTCCAGCAAGAAAGTCCTTCTCTCCTTTATCAACACCCCCGTTCAAGAAGTTAATTACTGGACCTGTGACATGCTGCGCTTCACCCGGGGGACTCCATGGCGAGCAAAGCAGACGTGGCACCGGCCGCCACAGAGCTAAGGAGACGGTCACCAACTTCATCCCAAATTCCCCAGGGAGTGTTCTCTGACCCCCGGTAAGCTGGATGAGCTCCCACCTCTCCTCCCCGTCAGACCGCTGGGCCACAGGCCATCGGGACCTGCGCCGAGTATACGCATGAGGCCCCTCTCCTTCTGCCCAGCAGCAGTCTGAGGGGGGAGCAGAGAGGGAGGGCACACAGGACGGTGGGGAAATGAGAACCCTTTATGCTTTTTGCCCCAAATATCACGAATTCTTAAAATGGTATCTCTCATCCTCAAATGTAGGCCCAATAAGCAATTTCCTGATTACTCACCAGGTGGGAGTAAGTCAGCCTTCCCACCCACTGGCCATGGGCTACATGCTCTGGATGCTTCTCGGAGCCCAAGTCTAAACAATGACACAAGACACAGTCACCACCTCCTTTGGGTTTTCCCTACAGCGAACTCATCAGGTGAAGGAGAAGCGGAGAGGAGGGAGGAGAACCACTTTATCTGGAGGTCAGAGAAGGGCCGCATCCTGGCTGGGTACCTTCCCTCCGGCACGGACAGGGGTGCGAGTCAGCTGCTCCCAGGGAGAGGGAGGAGACAAGACTTTCAGGGAGGAAGACACACACAGTTGGAGGTTACGTCCCAACACTCGGTCCCCGCGGGGCTGCCCCGCTAAGGCCGGAGGCACTCACCGCGCTTGGGCTTGGGGAAGCTGTCGTGCAGCCGGAAGACCACTTTCTCCACGAAGTGCTGGATTTCACATTGCTCGGGGCCACGGACAAACACCATCCAATCGTGGGTGAACCCCTCCGTGGTGGGCTTCTTGCGCAGTTGGGCACGGTGTCCCAGCTCTAACTTGACCTGGACAGTGCACTGGAGGGAGAGAGAGGCCAGCACGGGTCAGTGAAAAGCCCAAAGCAGGGACCTGCCAGCCATCACACTCCGTCGCCCACAGAGCTCGGTCAGCGCGGGCCACAGGAAGAGACAAGACTCTCGAGCCACGGGAGTCTCAACCCGCAAGAGCGCAAAGGGCCTCCCTGTACTTACAGCGGACCGGACACCGTGTGAGCTGCTGGCCGGGCCCGCTCTCCCCAGCCTGCCCACTGGAGGCCCTCCGTTGCCTCCCGTCCTCGCCCCCATCCTCTGCCCAGCCGGACGACCTGCCCGCGTTCCTCCAGCAAGCCCTGCTCGCTCCTATCTCGGGACCTCGGCACCCGTGGTTCCCTCTGCCTCGGGGGCTCTTTCCCTAGTCTCTTCCACAGCTCGCTCATTCCTGTCTCTGAAGTCTCGGCTTGAGTGTCACCTCCTCTGGGAAGACCCCCCCACCCCCAGCCACCCAATCTGAAAGCACCTACCACCACCCCCATCACGCTGTGTCACATCCTACGTTCTCAGCATCTGTCACTGCTGGAGCTCATCGGCTCACAATCTGTTGGCTCTGCTCTGACGTCTGACTCTCGGGGGCGGCTCCCTGTCCAGAGCTGGACCCCTCACCACGAGCTCTCAGAATACATCTCCCAGTGTGACCCACAGCGCGGTTCCTTCATTCCACAGATGAGGAAACAGAGGCCCCGGGATTGGGCTGCTGAGCAGCCCACCGTCCTCGGCTAGGGAGCAGGGCCCGGATTCAAGCGCAGGTGTGTCCCCCAAGGGCCTGCTCCCTGAACCCCTCTGCCATCTGCCCTCGCTAGTCGGTCAGGTCACCCAAGCTCCTCTCTTCCGTCCCGTGGGGGGCCTCTGGGGAACAGAGACCCTTGGGGTCGCCTGAGTCCACACAGACGCACTTTCTGTTTTAAGGGCAGAATGGTGGTACACAGCAAGGAGGGCCCAGGAGGAAGCCAGCTGGGGGACGGGTCCCAGGCAGACCTGCAGACCCAGCAGCCAGGCTCCCTTCCTCACGCACGTGTGTGACACTGCACCCGAAGTGTGAGGTAGCTCATGCCGGTTCCACCCCACTGAACACAAAGCCACAAAGCGTTTACGCCTGGGCGGGCCAAAACCACCGACAGGGAGCCCACAGTAAACATCCACTCTGCTCGGAAGGTTCTCCCCGGGATCCTCATGGATACAGCCTGACACCTAGTATCAAATGCAAGAATGTTACAAAGAAAGCAGAGGCCAAGTGGACACGTGTTCCCAAGCGCTGAGACAGCCAAGAGCTCGGTGCTGGGTGGCGTGCAACTCACACTTCCTCAGCAAAGCCCCCTCCAGGAACCACCCTCCCCGCTGCCGCCCACCAACCACCAGAGACCTCCTGCTCTGTACTCCGGACCCCCTTTCTCCCCAGCTGACCTTATGCGATTCCCGCCCCCTTCCCCCCACCAGAGAGAAGATCCCCACAACGGTGTCCTCCCTCTGTCCCTGTGCTCTCGGTCACTGCCAGGAAAGCAGGACACACACAGCCCATCGCTCCGCCGGTTCAGCTTTCCATGGCTCCCCACTCCCTCGGAATAAAGTCCGAACGTCTCAGCACACCTCCCGTCTCCCGTCTGTGTGTCTCCTTAAGTCCAAGATGCTCATCATCTCTCACTTTTTAAGCTTTTTGAAGTCAGAGTGTGTCCTGCCATCCACATGTAGGTTTTCTGGGTTGAGCGGCACGCATGCACGCACACACACACAAGCACGTGAGCCGTCCCCAAGCCGGTGGCTTGCCTTGGAGGCTCTGCGGCAGTCTGGGTACAACCCCCTCCATGCCACGCACTTCATGCCCACCCCCCCGCCCCCCTGCTCCGTGGCCGCTCACTGCTGCCTCCTCAGGGACCTCATCTAGCTCGTCCTTTTACTTCCATCTTCGAACCACTATACATGAGGCATCAGTTAATACGAGAGATCATTTAAACTAGAGAGCCTTCCTATGACAGCAAATTCTAAGTGGTGCTTTCCAAGAGGGAAGGGCCAATAAGGACACTGATAAGGACAGGGTGGGTCCCAGTGCTGGGAAAGGCTAGTGGGAGGCTCCGCGCACTTAGCTAGCCAACTGTAAACCACAGAGTAGAAGGTCCCCCAGCCCGGGATCGGTCACTGTGGGGCTCCACAGGGGAGAAAGCAGGGGCTCTCTAGGTCCCGGGGCCACTGGAGGGACAGGTGGGGATCGGGATGGAGCATTCAGATTCCCCACAGCAGAAATGAAAGCCAACTGTAAGCAGATGATGGATGCAAGGAAACAGTATCTGAGTCAAAATTCCCCGGCAATTGTGTACAGTTTAGGCTGAAGGCAGAAAAGGACAGACAGACAAACAACAAGCCTGCTAGGAGGCAACCAGAGGGAGTGGCTAGAAAAGATTTAAACGAGTCTGAAATGGGAGAACTGGCAGGACTTAAGAGTGGACAGAAGGGTGCCTGAGTGGCTCAGACGGTAGAGCGTGAGGCTCTTGATGCAGGAGCTGTGAGTTCGAGTCCCCCACTGGGGGTACAGATGATATAAATAATAAATAAATACATAAACGTTAAAAAAAAAAAAAGAAGAAGAAGAGTGGATCAAGGAGAGACAAGGAAGTTCAGCCCCAAGACCCAGGGCAGTGGGATAATGCTGATGCCAAGAGGTGGCAGGGGTGCGGGGGAGGAGGACAGGCGACAGGGGACACTCCAGGGGGAAACACCACACCAAAAGCCAGAGACGAGGGAGCAAACGTCTGGATAAACAAGTCATGCTCAAATCCACCACAGGCATCCATCTACAGAGCACCACACACAGGCCACGTTCCACGGAAAGGAGCCAGAACTGTATTTACGTTACCCTGAGTGGGCGGCAACCCCCGACGCCCTCCCACACAGGACTGAAACTCTGCCTTTCTCGCCCTCCTGTCCTCCCCCCTGAGAAATCGGGAGACATTCCCTGCACTGCTGGGGGGCTACAGGTGGACTAAAAACGCAGGATCGTGACCATACGCCGGCAAAGGACTCTGACTTTCGGTTCTTCGGAGTGAAGCTCCTCTGGACGGAAAGGTCTCCCCAGAGTCTGCCCGGCTGCCTTCTCAGCAGCTCTGACCGGCTGGGGCTCCTACCCAGGGCACACCAGGGGCAGGGCAGTTATTGTGAAAGAATGGAAGACCGCAGTTCCAACAGAGACGGAGAATGAAGCGCCAAAACACCCGCTCCAGAGGCCAAAGTAAACAGGAAGGTTGAGAAGCGGCGCTGGGCGATCGCTGCGCTGGCACACCATGCCCAGCGCTCTGCCCGGGCAGCATCTATGCCCCCGGGGCTGGCGCCAACCCAGCCTGGACACCCCCCACCCTCCAAGGGCCAACGACAGCGGCCGCTGGCGCGCTAAGGAGGGGAAGGCTCCCCCCACCACCCCCGAATGCTGGACTCTTCCAAGAAATAAAGATGGTGGCGTCACTCAGGTTCTGAGCCGCTGTCTTAGAAAAGAAGTCGCCGACTGCGGAAGACATTCAAGCTCCCTGAACCGGAGAGAGGCGAGAAACAGCCCGCCCCAGTCATCCCGGCTTGTCAAGTCATGATATCTTCTTAGTGCAACTCAGCCAACTCCACCTTCAAGGGTTCTGCCCAGCCCCCCCCCCAACCTGGACTCCTTCCCCATGCAGCGGAACCAAAGAACTGAAGTGAATCAGTTAGCTCGTTCCCCAGGAAGGGCGCCGAGCTTCATAAAGAGGTCCCCTGCCAGTCAGGTTAAGCTCTCAGGCGTCTTGGAAGGAATGCCTCCCGCCTGTCCCGCCCGCTGCTCGCAGGCACCCCGTGCAACCTCCAAGTGGGCGGCTGGAAGGAGCCTGAGGGACCCGGCCTCGGTGCCTGCCATGTCCCAGAACCCTGGGAACCTCTTTGGCACCCACTCCCCGCTCCAAAAGCTGGGAACAAAGGGGGAACATTCCGGGCCTGCCCGGTAAGAGTTCACTATGCCACTTCTATGCCCTCAGATGGAGATGGAGCAACTGTGGGGCACTGAGGGCGATGGGGTGTGAGATTTGGGCTGAGGGCCTCGGCCAGGCACTGCTCTCTCCAGATCCACCAGAACCCAAGGGTGGTAATCCCACGGCCTGCATGCCAGGCAAACAGACCCTGGAGGGCACCTGCTCACTGGACAGTACAGATCCCCCCCCAAGTGTGGACTCACACGGCCAGAGCCCGGCAGAGTGGGCCAGCCTCCCTCCAACAGCTCCGCTGCCTCAAAGGTCTTTCCTCACTGGATTCTTCCTGCGTCCCATGGACCCTGCCCTCAGCCTGGGCCCCCAAAGGCGGGTCTTTAACAAGTTTATCTGTAAGAGTTCCCCTGATTTCCTTGTGGGAATTCTCTTCAACAGATGCCCTTTCCTCTGGGATTGCATACTTTACTGAGTGGTATAATTATGCCTGGAGTTTGGCGACCGTATCCAATTCCCTCAGATGCAACAATTCCCTCCCCTCCCAGGAGGAGAGAACACCGAAGAGCCTTCTCCCCTCATTGGCCTAGACTGACCGTGCCAAGTCCAACTGGGTCTGGCACGGCTGCTGGCACGGCTGCTGCAGGTCAACAGCTACGGAAGCGTGAGAAGGTGCTGGTCCCACAGTGTGCAACAGCAGCACCAGACCAGAGAAAACACTCTTTGCAGAAACTTCTCCCCCCCGACCTGGCTGGGGGGCTCTTAAGAGCAGCCACCGGATCAGAACACGAGGAAGATGGGAACATGATGGGGATCCCTCCGTGACAATCCTCTCAAGCCGAAGACTGCCTCCCAGAGGTGGGGACAGAGCCAAAGGAGCTCTCACAACCCCTGCACAAGGCGCTGGTCTTCTAACCAGTGACACACGACGGGGACTGGGAGGGGGGGAGGGTGGCTAGTACCTGCGCTCCTCGTCTGGCCTCATCCCTTCGGCCCAGGGCATAAGGTTAATGACAAAGGGACAAGAAGGGGCTTGGTGAATGTCTCCCTGGAAACTAAGGATAAGTGCGCAGACCATGGGGAGATGCAATGACACCCCCAGTCCTTAGTCTGCAGATTTCCAGGAAGACTGAGCGCTGCCAGCCAGCCAGGAAGGCTGGGACAGGGTTTATGCTACACACGTGTCCCAACTCTCACGCCCGCAGCCGCGGGGATGGTGCACCGGCTGGCCACGAAGTTCTCCAGAAAGCAGCCTGCTCCGAAGGAGTACAACACTGATCAAGGCTTCCGACCGCACGCCTGGTTACAAAGTGACTGATTCCTAGTCACTTTTATTCAACCAACAGTTGGCAAAGCGAAGTGCAAAACTCTGAGTTAGGAACTGTGACAGATACGGGGATGCGGGTTCCGCGTCCAGCTCTTGATCGCGGCTCAGCTCATGATCTCAGGGTTGTGGGATCAGCCCTGCATCAGGCTCCCTGCACAGTGGGGAGTCTGCTTGAGGTCATCTCTCCCTTTGCCCCTCCCCACCAGCTCACTCACTCTCATGCTCTCGCTCTCTAACAGAAATCAATCTTAGGTGCGGAAAAAGGGGAAAGAAAGGAATTATGATGGTTATAGAGGCGAAGAGGATTCTCGTTCCTACCTCAAAAACTATACGACGTACTAATTTTAGGACAAACCACTCAGCAGGTCAACTGCCCAGTGACAGTTTGAGAGCTGGGTCAGGGAGAATCCTGTCACCCTGAAGTCAGTGCTCTGTGCAAATCTGAGCGTTTCTCTCCAAGGTCTGGGAAAAGGACTCAGTCACCTAGGAATCCCACCTGGTCCTGACTCCTCGTGGGACCCTCCTGAGCCTCCATTTCCATCTCTATAAACTGGGCCATCATTGTCAGAAGCAAACATCCTCTTCTGGAACAACAGAGGATTGTCAACAGTAGTGTATCTCACATGTGAACTCGGGAGAATCAGCAAGCGTCATTTCAACTGTGTGATTCAATGGGTTGGCTGCCCACCTCAGGTGACAGGCTGAGTGTTTCTGTGAAGGGAGGGCTCCCTGGTCCTACAGAGAACAGGACCACTGAGGTGCTGACACCACCCCTAGCAGCCTAGGCCACCTCTGGGCCCAGAGACGCTGTCTCCAGCCTCCTTTCTCCATGTTCTCGCCATCTGCTCCGCCTTCACCCATGCCCACCCTTCCACACCCTCCATGTCTCCCAGACGTGACCCACCAAAACACAAACACCAGAGACAATGGACCTGCAAGTCTGGACTGAGGGTTGAGGAAATCAAATGCATGGGTTAAAGTCAGGGAAAAGGGAAACAGAAAAGACTTTTTCTGGCCATGGGGAAAGGATTTCAATGCTGAGAAGTTGGGAGTCCAGAGTAAAATGCAGAATCCCCCTTCTTAGCTGAGTCTGAAAGTTCTAGAGAATATGGCAGGGAAGTAAAGAGAATGAAACCCTCCCAAAGCAAGTGGGACAAGGGGCCCTTAGGGGAAAGTCCTGTTGTTTCCCATCAGGCTGAGGCATTTACAGGTCTGGGGCATCTTGAGGGAGAAAGAGAAAGCCAAGATTCTGGTGAATTCAAAGCATTTTCCATGCACTAAAGTCATTCTGGAACAGTCAGTGCCAACTTACCCATTTGGGTAAAGGACACCATTCCCTCCTGTCTTCCCAGGGAGTGCCACCTCTGTCAGGAAGGGACAGAGCTCCCAGGCCTCTCCCAGACTGGCAGAAATGCAGCCAGGAATAGAGAATCAGACTACAAAGAGCCACATACTTTCCTTTGGGATCAGTTTCACTTGCAAATACTTCTGTAAGGATCTAGACAAGCACTGGCCCATGGAACTTTCTGCCATGATGGAACTACTGTGTCTCTGAAATGCCCATGAAGGCGGCCAACAGCTCAGGAGTGGTGGTTAATGGGCACTTAAATGTGGCTGGTGCCACTGAGAAACTGACTTTTTCATTCTCATGCACATGAACGTCAACGGCCACAGGTGCTAGCGGCTGCCCACTGGGCAGTGGCGATCTTCTCTCCTAGCCCAAGTGTGATCACCAGTCCACTCAAGCAGGACTGTTCTCTCCCTCTGTCACGGCCAAGAATGCCACCTATCCCCACCATTCCACTTACATAAATGACAGCAACCCAAACAGCCAGGGCCTGGCAAATCATGGGGGAATGGACACATTTGGGCCGAAGATATCTCCCGGGGGACTAGCAGGTGGGGTGACAGGCGGGAGTTACATTCTATGCCTGCGTGGTACCCAACAAGACTTTCCCATGAGGGGCGGCGGCGGGGGGGCTTCATTGAAAGTGGACACGGAAGGTATATTCTCTTTTGTTTTCTAACTCAGCACAGGCTGGAAGCAACAAGCTCAGTACCTTTAAGAGAAGTGAACTCACACCACACTACAGAAATCCACCATTCAACAGCTCTAAACTCTACCCCACCTCTCAAGAGAAAGGCCACAGTGATCCTGTACCACCACAGGTGACTGGGACGGGCCCCTGAAACCTCACCACCACACAGCACCTTACCAGACAGAGCCGCCTGGGTGGCGCCAGCAGCCAGGGACGCCCCAACCTGCCCTCACCAACTGCAGATTTCAGCGGCCGCCCCCAGAGCCCCACACCACCACCCTTCCTGGCCTCGTGCCCCTGGAAGCCCAGGGGCAGTGAGCAAGGATGAAGAAATAAATGACCCCATGTGGGGGGCCACACCAGTCCTGGGCTTGAGAGGGGAAAGGGGCGTGGGTACTGGAAAGAAGATGTGCAGAGCTGGTGAAGGCGGGACGAGGGCCTGAAAGGCCTCAGGTTTACTTAAACTGACAGAGTTGACTCTGGGTTTCCAGACGGAGGGAAAGGGGCCAAGGGGAGAGTTTATGGAGGTTGGGGAACCACTCTGAGTTTGGAGCAAGGCTCTAAGATGCTGGGGAAGGAAGGGATATGGGGTGTGCTGTGGGGAGAGGAGAGTGGCTGAAAGCCAAAACGTCAGGCTTGGGGATGTTGGGAGGAAGTGGGAGACCCTGAATGCAAGGAGAGACGTACAGGGGGGCTGGGGAACTGGGGTCCGCAAAGGGAAGCCAGCTGAGGGTGAAAAAGGCAGACTGAGATCTGGACTGGGGGGAAGTGTGGGGAAGTGTAAATCAGGGTTGCAGAGGCACAGAGGACCCACGCTGAGGGGAGTGAGCCATCTGGGGTCTGACAGGCTAGGGGGCTCCAGGTCAGAGCAGAAAATGCCCCTGGGCCTGGTCCCAGAGAAAGATCTGAAGGTGAAAGAGAGCCCGTCAGGCTCTAGGGGCCAAGGAATTGAACGGGGCCTGAAACCAGAGGGAGCTGAGGAAGCAAGGGTTGGGGAGGGGTGGGGTGTCAAAGCCTCTGAGGAAGCAAGCCCAAGTCCAAAGTGATGGGGCTGAGGGGGTGAGCTCAATGCAGGCCTGGGTCATTGTGGGGAAAAACCCAGGCCCCAGCCAGAGTTCAAGGGAAAACGGTCACCTAGGCTAAGGCAGTGGTAAGATCAAGGGGGAGAGAAGGCTCGGTCCTGGAGAGAATGAGGGTTAAGGAGGCTTCAGGTGGGCCTAGGTTTGAGGAAGCAGGAGGCCGCACCAAGGTCCCGGGGATTCCGGGAGGTGTGGGGGGATTCAAACCCCAGCACTCGGTTTAAGAAATCAGCAGCAGTAGGCTGCGGGCTCAAGGAGTTTGAAGGGACTTGAGGCCGAGTGTCCGGAGAAAAAAGAAGACAGGCCCTGGACCCACAGAAGGGTGGTACGGCCCAGAGCTGACCATCTGAAGGGTCCCAGGGCAGCTGTGGGACTCTCTGGCCGGGGCTGGAGTCCCCAGAGGTGTCTGCGGGGACTCTGGAGTGGGCTGGGATCCAAGCGGCTCTGGGCCGCACTGGGGTCCCAAAGGGCATCTCAGGGGCTTCTAGGCCACCTGTGGGGGCTCTGGGCTGGTTCAGGGGCCCGAGGAGCGTCCCACAGGGTGCTGGGCTGGGCTGAAGTCTCAGGGGGAGTCCCGGGGGTTGTCTGAGCCGCCTGTGGAGGCTGTGGCCCGGGCCGGGGTCCCGAGGAGCGTCCCAGAGGCTCTGGGCTGGACTGGGATCACCAGGGGCATCCCGGGGGTTCTGGGCCGGGCTGCGGTTCCGGGGGGCGTCTCAGAGGGCTCTGCGCTGGGCCAGGTCCGGACCCCTAGAGAAGTCCGAGGGGCTCTGGCCGGGCCGGGGTCGCGGATGGGGGAGGGGCGCCCCCGCCCCACATAAAGGCCGGGGGAGCGGCGGGCGAGCACAAAGCGGGGCGGGCGGGAGCTGAGCGTGGGCGGGGAGGCCGGGACCGAGGAGGGCCGGGCGGGCGGGTCGTGGGAGGGAGGGAGGGGACCGGGCGGGCGGCGGGCTGCGCTGGGGCGGCGCGGCCGCTCCTCACCTGATTGTCCATGGCTGGCGCCCCGCCCCGCCCCCGGGCCCCGCGTCGCTCGCCGCCGCCGCCGCCGCTCAGCGCCGCCCCGCCGCCCTCATTGTCTGTCAGGCGCCGCCACCGCCGCCGCTCCCGGCTGCCCGCCCGCCCGCCAGCCCCGCGGAACCGGAAACCACCGCCAGTCCGGGTCGCGCACCGACCGCGGGCCCCCGCCGCCGACTCTGGCCTGCCGCCCCGACTGACAGCCGCCTGGGCTAATCTGCAGCGCGGACGGCCGCTCCTGGGGCGGGACTTCCTGCCTGGCGGGGACCTGCCGGGCTGCGGTCGGAGGGACGAAGCCCCCAGCCAATGGGAAGCCCGAACCGGAGGGGCGGTGGGAGGGAGGGAGGGAGGCGCGAGGCGAGCCCGGCGGAGGGGAGCGCGAGGTGTGCGCCGCACGTGGAGGGGGGCGGGGGCGGGACGGGCGTGCCGCGCCTGCGCACTGCGGCCCGCAGGGGGCGCTGCCTCGTGGCCGGAGCTTCCCGGGGGTCTGAGCCTAACCTGGTGGCGGTTCGAGCCCCGGGGAGGGTGCCCTAGGAACACTTTTGTTTCCTGGCCACGTGTTGCTACCGTGTCATGGGATGGGCTCCGGGCCCTGGAACGGGAAATTAATTTTCCAATGCTGGATCTGCATCAGGGAAAGCCTGGTCGACTAGCCTCTCCGTCTGAGTCTCAGTTTGCACATCTGTGAAATGGGGACGCTCAGTACCTTGTAGTCTTAGTTCACACTAACTTCAATGATACACATTTTGAAATCTTCTGCATTAAAATGATCAAGAAAGCCTCATTTCATCCATGAAATTGATCATTCCCCTAATCCCTCTAAAACCATCTTTTAATTTACCCGTGATCATATAATTTCACAATTTGTAAACTGTGTTTGGATGAGACAGAGACATATCACTCCATCTTTTTTAGGATCTTGCAAGCCACTTGGCTCTCGGACAATGGGACTTCTGCCTGCAACTTGGGAACTCGTATGCTTTATTTTATTTTTTAGAGATTTCATTTATTTATTTGAGAGAGGCTGAGATAGCGACTGAGAGCACAAGCAGGGAGGAGAGGGAGAAGCAGGCTCCCCACTGAGCAGGGAGCCTGACTCAGGGCTCCATCCAGGATCATGACTTGAGATGAAGGCAGACACTTAACCAGCTGAGCCACCCAGGCACCTTTGTGCAGTTATTTTAAATTTCTTCTTATATTAAACCCGGGCTTTTGGTTTGCTTGGAGGTTTTCTTGTCCCCCCACCCCGCCTTCACATTTAAGTGTCGGCCAAGTATTCTTTAGGTAATCAGGGTGCTATTTTGTACTGAAGAACATCAGGAAATCAGTAACTTTGGAACGAACATAATTCCATGTAAAACTCTGAAAAAGGCCAGATGCTGTCACAGTAATACCCTACCTTTTGATCTAGGGCTGGGCGTGCTGAGAGGAAGAAATGAAGGACCTGCTGAGAAGATAAGCAGCAACTTTGATGTGAGTACAATTTTTTTTTTAATCCTATAACTGGATGTAAGTGGATCAGTAGTTCTAAGTGGTCCTTGAACCAGCAGGTTCTGCATCTCCTGGGAACTTTATTCAAAATGCAAATTCTAGGGACGCCTGGGTGGCTCAGTTGGTTAAGCAGCTGCCTTCGGCTCAGGTCATGATCCCAGCGTCATGGGATCGAGTCCCACATCAGGCTCCTTGCTCGGCGGAGAGCCTGCTTCTCCCTCTGCCTCTGCCTGCCATTCTGTCTGCCTGTGCTCGCTCTCTCTCCCTCTCTCTCTGACAAATAAATAAAATCTTTTAAAAAAATGCAAATTCTAATCTCCCTTGATTTACAGAATCAGAAACTCTGGGCGCACGGGCGCACGACCTGCACCCAGAGGGATGGCCATATTAGCCCTGCAGACGATAGTGAAACTTAATCAAATTTCAGAACCACTGTCCCCGGTAAAGGGACAAAAATTGGCAGGTTAGCCTTTTGTCTCTAAAGGAAGCTTGCAGTGAAAAACCTTCCAGCTACAGTTGTTGCAAGGAAAAGCTTCAGGAACTCAACCACCGACCCCTTACTCATCTGGGAAATTCTCTTTAAGTTAAATTTTGAACTGTTGGGGGTTTTCAAAACTATATTCCCAGGGCTCCCACTAAATCAAACATAACCATTTAAGAATTGGAAAGAATAACGGGGAAACAACCCAAGTGTCAATCAGCAGTTGAATGGACAAGCAAAATGGGATCCACCCATACAATGAAATATGATTTAGTCTTAAAACAGAGGGACAGCTGCCACAACATGGAGGACATTATGCTCAGTGAAATAAGCCAGACATAAAAGGACAAATCCCACCTGATTCCCCTCACAGAAGATCCCTAGAAGAGTCCTATCCACAGAGAGAGAGGAGAGAGGACATGGTGGGAGCCAGAGGTGGGGCAGGGGTTGGGGAGTCAGTGTTTCCTGAGGACAGAGTTTCAGTTCAGGAGAGATGGAAAGTTCTAGAGACGGATGATGGGCATGGCTGGACCACAATGTAAGTGTGCTTCACGCCACTGAGCTGTGCACTTAAAATGGTTGCAATCATAAATTTTGTTATGTATATTTTTACCACATTAGAAAAATTAATGGATTTCTTGACACCATGAACATATAAATATCCACGAGTCCATACTAATATCAGAACAACACCGGAGCTCATTCATCACTTTCAAAAGTGACAACCACATCAATGTCTCGCTTACCATGCCTTTGCAGCATGAAAGCAGCCCGGTTGATGAGGGAAAGCCCTTTTCACAGAAAAACACCTGCTGATAATGCTGAAAAGATGATGGGGGGGGATCACTATTTTGAAACCACTAATGAAAAGACCATTGTGGGCAAGTCATCTACGGAGGCTGAAACCATTCCCTGAAAGGTTACAGGGGACTGGAAAGTCTCATGTTCACCAAAAATCTGCCCTCAGATCACCTGCTAAATGCGAAGAGGAAACAAGTAGCTTTACCATGGAAAACATCATGCTGTCACCACCTTGGTTCGGTGACCACCCTTAGCAGCAAAGCAGTGGGACAAGCAGAATGACGGGCTCCTGCTAGGGGTGATGAGAAGTCCATGGCACCAAAAAGAAAATTCTTGCCCAAAAAGTTTAACCTGAATCTGGTTTCACCCCTAATGGCCTAACTGCCAGTTCACAGGAGAAACCCAGGAATGTAGGGGAAGCGTGAAAGATGAGATCATGAGAAGACGGTCAGACAAATCTAGAAAATGGGATCTCAACAACCCTGGCTTCTTTGCGTCAACGGGAGGGAATGAGAGGAAAGGTGACTGCCCAGAGGCACAGGAGGTAGCCTCACAACGAACTGCGATGGGGGCATCTGTCCCTAGACCTTGGGTTTTGAACAAACAAGCTGTGTCCACTGGGGAAGTATGACTATGGATGATAGCAGCTGATACTTGAAAATGTATTTGGTTAGTTGCAATAATGAGATTATGGTAGTGTAGGAAAATGTCTTTTTTTTTTTTTAGAGATGCATAGGATTGGTTTAGAAGGATATTGCCTTCAAAATACCTTAATGAGGGGCCCCTGGGTGGCTCAGTGGGTTCAGCATCTGCCTTCGGCTCACATCATGATCCTAGGGTCCTGGGTCCCTGCTTTGCGGGGAGCCTGGCTTTCCCTCTCCCTCTGCCTGCCACTGCCCCTGCTCGTGCACTCCCCCTCTCTGTGTGTGTCAAATAAATAAATAGAGAAACAGAGAAATCTTTTTAAAAATTAAATGTATTAATTAAAAAATAGATGCAAAATAGAAAAAATAGCAAATGTTAAACATTGTTAAATCTAGGGGATGGATACATCAAACTATTCTTTATGCTTTATATCTGTATGTGTAAATTTCTGTAATAAAAGGCAAAAGTTTTAAAAAATACATCTTGTGCCTAAAATAGAACCACTGTATTCTTTCCTTCAGGAGGTCAACAGAGGGCTGCCCCTTTTTCCTCATTAGCGGTGGCACTGTCATAGCCAACACCAGCTGTGTCCAAACTGGTATTATCTTATTTCATCGTTACAATACCAGGAGGTAGGTGTTGTTGCCCTAATTTTACAGGTGAGGAAACTGAGGTGCAGAGGGGAGCGAATTACCCCAAAGTTCCATGGTGGGTATATGGCAAGAGCCAGGGACCTTCTCAATGAGGTCTACCCTGACCATCCCATTTTATTCTGTCCCCCCAACCATAACTCTCCGACCCTTGTGACTCTGATCTAATTTTTCCTTTATCCACAGCACTAATCACCTCGTAATATAGACATATTTACTTATTAAGTTCCTTGTCTATTTCCCCTAGATGGAATGGAAACTCCAAGAGAGCGGGGGTCTTTGTCACTGATGTATCCCAAGGACAGTGCCTGCCACAAAGTAGATGTTCAGTAAACAGTTGTTCCATGAAATGAAATAATACTGAATCACATAGAAGATTGGTTCCTTTTCATTTCTCTTCAGTCTTTCTAACTCCTTCAAGAAAAAGTCTTGGCTTGGTGCTCGTGTGTCTTCAACTCCTCCCTGTCACTCTCTAATCTACCTTAATGACAAGAGAACAGACCTAGAGTTCAGAGCCTGGGACAGGTGATCACATCTGGTGCCTGGACTTTGAAATCTCCTGATAATCTGTAAAAAAACACCAGTGACGGGAGCCTTAAAAAAAAAAAAAAATCCCACCTTCAGAGATTCTGGTCTTACTCGTCTGGAGTAAGAGAGAAACCTACGTCTACACACACACACACACACATTTTGTTTAAATTCAGCTGGAGATTCTAATGTGCAGACTGGGTACAGAATCACTGAGCTGCGGTTAATAACACTCTGTTGTTACTGTATCCAGTTTTCTAGTTGTTTCTTATCTATAAGAAATGACTTCTTAAAGTGACACAATGTTTCCTATTTAAACACACCAGGGTGAGCAAAGGGAGTAGATTTAAAGAAAGACATAAAGTAAATAGTAATTTGAGCCCCTGGCAAAATGCACGATACATGTTATCTCAATGTTACAAACAATAAAATTGATACACAGAAAGACTCTAAGTGGTGGCCCAAGTCCCAGAGCTAGAAAGTATCATTTTGAACCTAGGGAGTGTAGCTTGCCCCCTGGGGCTGAAGGGCTACTACATTAGGTCTCTATCGCCCCCTAGTGGTCCAGTTTAGTTGCACCCACGGGGAGGGCTTGGCATTTACTCCCCCCTACATTTCACCAATGTAGACGGTTCAGCCCATCAGAATTTGGGGGAATCCTCTTCCTGATCTCCAGCATGTTCCCTGTACCTACAAGTTTCTTGCCAGCCACAAAGGCACACACAACCACACATAGCAATACTGAGTATGACCTCGCTGGAGCAGAGCCCAGTGGCCAGTTGGAGTCCCACCCTAGATCACCTTCAACTCATAGCAGATCTTGATTGTCACACTGAAGCCATTGACCCTTATCCCATCGGCAATAGGGAGCCATGAAAGGTTTGGGGAGCCGACTGAAAATATGTGCAACAAAGCATTTCCCCCAGAAGAGGGCAGCACACTGGGCATCTGGCTTGTCCTCTGTGAAACAATCCCTGATCCCGGAACTCCTACCAGGGCCGGTTTGAACCCGTAAGTCCGCTTTGTATGAATTTTTAAATGGCAGCCCTTCCGGGAGAATGCCAACTCATGACCCAGCACAAGGCTTGAGGGAGGACTTCAACTCCCAACCCCTACTTGTCCCACACCCCTCTCAGACCGCAGTTAGAGTGGGGCTCCCCTCTGGCAAGAGGAAACACACAACCAAACCTGGCTGATCAAAGGATTGTGTCTCTCTGGCTACTGGAATCGGTTTAATGGCATGGGCCATGACCTAAGACCAGCTGAGAGACTCTGGGAGCTTTATTGAATTTCAATAAAAGTTTATGTTATGTGCAGGAATTCACATAACACAAAATTAACCACCAACCCTATTACAGTGTACAATTCAGTGGCATTTAGGACATTCACAATGTTGTGTAACCGCTACCTGTACCTAGTTCCAGGACATAAGGAAAGGAAACTCATCCCTACTAGCTGTCACTCCCCATTCCCTCCTCTCAGCCCCTGGCATCCACAAATCCACTTTCTGTCTTCGTGGATCTGCCTGTTCTGGGCGTTTCATATAAATGAGATCACATACCATGTGACCTTTTGCGTCTGGCTTTCTTACTGAGCATCATGTGTCCAGGATTCACCCACATGACTGCCTGAGTCCCTGCTTCACTCCTTACTATAGCAGAATAATATTCCATTGTATGGAGACACCACATTTGTTTAACAGTTCACCTGTTGATAGACATTAATATGCTTTCCACCCTTTGATTCTTATCAAATGGTGCTTCTATGAACATTTTTTGTACAAGTATTTGTTAGAATATATATCTTCAATCTTTGGGTATATCCCTAGGAGCGGAATTGCCAGGTCATATAGTAATTCTGTGCTTAACTTTTGAGGGATGGCCAGACTGTTTCCAACAGTGGTTTCACTGATTTATGTTTCTATCAATGTACAAGGGTTCCAATTTCTCTGCATTCTCTCCTACATTTCTTTTTCTTTTTTTTTAATGACCAACTTCATAGATATGAAATGGCATCTCATGGCTTTGATTTACATTTCCCTACTGACTAATGGCATTGAGCATGTGCACTTAGAGCTTTGGTGTATACTTTTCTTTAAAAAAAAAAAAAGATTTTAGGGGCACCTGGGTGGCTCAGTGGGTTAAAGCCTCTGCCTTCAGCTCAGGTCATGATCCCAGGGTCCTGGGATCGAGTCCCACATCGGGATCTCTGCTCAGCGGGGAGCCTGCTCCCTCCTCTCTCTGCCTGCCTCTCTGCCTACTTGTGATCTCTGTCTGTCAAATAAATAAAATCTTTTTAAAAAAGATTTTATTTATTTGAGAGAGAGAGAGAGAGAGAGAGAGAGAGAGCATGAGCAGGGGGGTAGAGGCAGACTCCCAACTACCTCTGGGACTACCAGAGCTCCCAGGGAGCTCGATAGGGGACTCAATCCCAGGACCCTGGTATCATGACCTGAGCCAAAGGCAGCTGTTTAACCGGCTGAGCCACCCAGGCGCCCCGGTATATACTTTTCAACTTGGAAGGATGTAAAGCCTAGCACTGCTGGCAGCTGCCTCCCACCCACGAGGTAGACCAGAAGGATAGAGGGAGACTGCCCCTGGTGACATCACTGGAAGCCTGGATCCAGCTATATGGGCAGCTGGATCCTTAACTTCAAAAGTATATATGCTTGCTGATGGTGCTTTTGTCATTTCAGCCAGCTGGAGCTGAACATTTTATTCTTTGTCACAAAGAGTCCTCCATGATAGAGACTGGGACTTGCCAAGATCACATGGCTGGTTCCAATTAGACAAGACGTCTCCAGACCTCCTACCCACCTGTAGCCTCCATAGTCAGGAGGCTAAGAGGAGGCTGTGAGGTTGGGTCAGCAGGGGCCAGGAGACAGGCACAGGAGACAAATTGTTGCTGTGTATTTAGGGACAGAAGCATGGGTGTAGTGGGGGTGGGGGACAAGAGGCAGGTGCTTCTCTATCTGCCCTTATCCCCATCAGAAGGTTTTGAACAAAGGTTCTTCACTTCCAGGGTGCCAAATGCCCCTTTAGAGAATCTCTTGGAAGTACAGCTCCTCTCCCCCACCAAAAACACCAAGACAACATTTTGCAGGCAATTTTATAAGTTTGCAGAAACTCCCTCCCTCTCTGCCCCCCTCTTCCCAGCATGATCCATCTTGGAGCCAGAGGTGAGGAACCTCCAGTTTCTAGAATAAGAAATTCAAAGGGATTGGAAGCAGTGGACCTGTGATCCAGATTTGATCTTATTGCTGACTAACTGTGGTGCAAGGAACTTCGGGGGAAGAACAGACCCGGTTTGAATCCAGGCTGTGTGGTCCTGGGTACGTTGCTTGCCCTCTCTGAGCCACATCTATGAAATGAGAATATTCATGTCTACCTGAAGTGTTGTGGGAGGGGCATTAGGTTCAATGATGTGTGTCATGGGCATACAGCACATGATAGTCTCAATAAATACGAGTGGCCTTTCCTCTTTCAATCTCCCCATCTCTCCAGCAGGCCGGATGGGCTAGCCTCTACTCTGTTTGGAGTGACACACTGCAGAGATCTCAATGACATGCCCAGACAACCCTCTTTTGCAAAGAATGTCAAGTGGTCCATGGATACCTAAACCTATCCCAGGACCCCAGATTACAAATCTCTTACTCTACACTCTCCCTCATTTACTAAGTTCCAACAAGCATGTTCTTTCTGATCACTGACCGCTACATCAAAAACTAGCAATGTACCATACGTTGGCTAACTGAACATTGGGGGGAAAAAAGAGGGTTCTTTCTGTCTCACCAGTTCATCCACACCCTGGGAGTTTCACACCTGCCTTTCCCCAGAATGGTCTTGCCCAGCCAGCTCTCAGTATGGCTGGTCTCCTCCTGTCGTTGAGGGTTCATCTGGAAACTGCACTCCCCCACTGAGCACCATTTGAAAGGGCTGCTTTCCCCCATCATGGTTCTCTAAAGCGTCACCTGCTTTATCATTTTTACAGTACGTATTAGTGTCTGGAAATGCCTTGTCTTTTTACTTGTGTAACACGTGTCTCCTCATTAGAGCAGGGACATTGCCTGACTTTGTTGCCTTGTATTGCCAGCGGGTGGCCTCAGACATTCAGCAGGAACTTGATGTGTATTTGTGGAAGAGACAAACGAACGAATGAGTGGGAACACAGACGAATGAAAGGATGATTAAATCATTTGGATGGATAAACGAACATGAATGGATGGCCGAATACAGATGGGAGGAGGGAGGGATTAAAGGATGAGGCAATGGATGGTTGGATGTTTTCCAGATTCCATTCTAAACACTTGTAATACATGATCTTGTTCGGTCCATGCAGAAGTCCCATGAAGGAAGAAACATCGTCATATTACAGACAAAGTGTTTAGGCTTCAAAGGTAGGAAAAATCACTTCCCCTAGATTATACCACTAGGAAATGGTCGAGCAGGAGTCAAGCATAGGTCTGCCTGACTCCAAGCCCAGTACTCTTACCTACCACAGAAATCATCCTCCTGTACTCCTCTCATTTTAAGCCCATACAGGCCACCCAGTTCCTCTCCTGGTACCCATGTCCCAACAACAGCCAGATGGCCCGGTCTGGGCCTCCATGTTGCTCCATTGTCTACCAGTGAGATGGCCCCAGAGGTCTGCGGGTGCATGTGTGTGAGAGGGTTTGCAAGGTCTCTGCATTCACGAGTGAGTGCAGAATGAAGTGACTGGAAATCATGTCTGTTCTCTGGGATGCCCCCCAAGTACCAGGGACAGTGCATGGCCAAAGACAGGTCCAAAGGGTGTGGGGGTGATGGTCACAATTTATGAAGTTGCCCAGGCACCAAGTCACAGCCTGAAGTCATTCCCAGTGGCTGCCAGGTAATCCCAGCACCTGGTGGGCCAGCCTCACAAAGTGAACACAGAGGAGGAAATAAAAGAAAATAAGGGCAGGTTGTGGAGGGAAGCTCCTCCAGGGTCATCAGACTGTTGCACAGAAGGCTCATGAAGTCCATCCCCTGTCTTGGGGCGGGGCCATGCAGGACAAGGAGGACGGAGAAAGGGAGGTAGAGGAAAGAACCATGAGCATCTCTCGGACTCCTGATCCAGGCCTCCCTCTTCCAGACACAGGTGAGTTGGCAGGTGCTTGGGTAGTCGAGAAGCTGGCCGGCATCAGCAGCTCTTGTTGTCACTGACTTCCACGTAGGGGAGCCCCACAGGCCAAGTGTCCCGAGGCCAGTAGCGGACTTTGAGGGTTTGACCTGGCATCTCATACCTGGCGTCCACTAAGGCCATGGTCACCATGCCATAGGGAAAAGTGATACTGATGAGGACATGCCTGTGGGGTGCAGGGAGAAGGCGGTGAGGGCACCAGATGCCGACATGCCCCTGAGCTAGTTTGATGCCCCTACCTATGTCCTTTCCTCACCTCTCATGGATCCTGACCATCCAAAGGGACATTCTGGATCAGACCCTCAATTGCAACCAGATCCTACACTCACTCACACCCGTCCCCGGTATCGGTGCCTCTGCTTTCTGCCCCCAGGCTCCTGCTCCAAGCTCTGGCATCTGAGATTGTCTGGTTCTGGTGCCCCATACCCCAGGGCAGGTGCTTACCAGATGCTGTGAAGGTAAAAGAAATTGATCTGCTGCCAGAAGCTGCAAAGCAAGCGGTCACTGATCCAGCTGGTCAGTGCAAAAGCCCATAAAACCACGGAGACCTCCATGATATGCCGAAGCTCCTTATTGCTGGTTCTAGGGAGAGAAGGAGGGAGATTAGAGCCTGACTCGGATCACAGAGCCTGAAGGGGCTGATGGGAAATTCCTCCATCCAAGGAGATGATGCTGAGAGAAGGAAATGACCAAGAAAAGCAGAGGGAGGGGGCCTCACTTGTGATGATTGCTAACATTTGCTGGGCTCTACAAGTTCTTCCGATAAAAACTCAGCCCTCACGACAATGCTGTTATTCTCATTTTGGAGAGGAGAAAGCAGGCATGTGAGATTAAGGTGTGCTCCAACCCCACCCAAGGTCCCATGGCCAGTAAGTGGCAGAGCTGGGGTCTGAACCAGGTTTGTCAGACTGCAGACTTCTTAACCAACAAGCCCTCCCCTGTTTGTGTCTGGGGCTGCAAGTGTGTGAACACCTGTGAGTCAGTGCCCGAGAATTCATGTCTGTGTGGCTACAGGCATGTCCGTGTGTGGGAGGGCAGATTCTCTGGAGGTCATATCTTGGGACAACTCAAGATCGGAATCTGTTTCCCTGACAGCAGAACTGACCCAGCATCCTTTAGGAAAGAGCATATCAGGGATTCATGAGGTAATAACTCCCATGTGTTTAAAAGCACGGGGTCTGCTCCCTACTCTAAAATGGGACAGTCTGAACATCAAAAAAGAATAATGAGTAAGGACAGATGAAATCTAAATTGAGAGTCTGGGGTCTGGTGAACAGCATTGTTCCACTGTCAATTTCCTCCTTTCGAGGTTGTACTGTGGTTACATAGGATGCTCCATTGGGAGAGGCTGGGGGGAGCTGGATGAAGGATTCCCAAGACTCTCCACTATTTTGGCAACTTGCCATGAGTCTGTAACTACTTAATAAAAATTTAAAAATATAGCCCGGGGACTGCAATGGATTGAAACACTTCTGAGATATAAACATCCATGAGTTCATAATGATACTTTTTAAAAAAAAATTCATTGGTCTCTACTAAAGATGGCTAAGGCCCCAACTCATTACTCTGGAAATAGATCAATTAAGGGAAAGAATCAACTATCCATCCTGTCCTTCCTATGCAAACTGTATTTCCAGGTGGACGAGCGGAAGTCCTTCTTGATGGAAGAACTCCAGATAATCATTGCAGAAGGAATAATGGGTTCTGCAAACCACCCTCTTGCCACCACTAATGAAACCATGGATGGAAGTGTGAGCCTGAATGGCTGCTGAAATCCTTGGGTGGAAAGTCAGTGGAAAACTTTACAATAAAGTGAGAAGATGACACCATCTGAATCCACTGATCCTTAATAGCACTAAACGTGGAACAACCACTCATTATGGGGTCCTAATGGCATGGAACAAGAAACACCCAGCACCACACATGAAATATTCTGGCCTCAAAATATGTAAACCTAAATCTAGATCTAACTATTATTTTGCAAGAAATACAAAAAAGAAAAGAAGGCAGGCAGGCAGACAATGAAAGACACCACAGGAAGCAGATGGCCAAATCCAGAATGTTCTACAGGAAAAATGATGGAGTTTCTGTTATCAAATCAGAGGCACGAAGATAGGGAAGGGAGGGAGAGACTGCTATAACATGAAGAAAACCTAAGAGACTATGTTCACATCCCAATTTCAACAAGACTAGTTGGAAGACGACATCTTGAGAAACTGAGACAACAGTGGTGTGATCTGGGTATGGTCTACTTCATTAGCACTGAGTGTTCCCAATCTTCCATCTGTCCCTCTAGATCCTTCCCTACCTCTCTTCATTCTGCCCTGTGCACCGGGGAGGCAGGGTGCTGACCTGTGTGGACTGAAGCCAGAGACTCCTTTGTCCTTGGGCTTCCAGTTAGATTAGCCAATTGTTTCCCGTTGGTTAAGCCAATGGCTTCCAATTGGGTTGGCCAATGGTTTCTAGTTGGGTTGGCCAATGAAGCACCCCAGTAAGAAACCAAAGGGTATGAGGAAAGTATGGTTAGAATGGTTATTTATTCTCCTGGTCTCCTCCATGTGGCAGGCTAGTTGCCACCAGCAACTGGAGGTCACAGTTCTTGCTAAGGAGACCCTCTTCACGGGGCTCTCTTCTTCCATACTCTTGTATTCACTCCCTCCCATTGCTCCTTCCATTAGGTCTCCTGATGATCATAGGATCCAACTCTTATCAGCACAATGGTTCTAAATGATCCCTAGTGATTTTCCTAGGGAAATAACCCTTTTATTCGGGTCTCTTCAAATGACCCCATTTCAGAGACCTCTCTCTATCCTGCCAAGTCCTAGTATGGGTTAAAAATAATAATAATTCTTTATTGGGAGAGTTAAGTCCTGAAAAGTTAATGGGTGCCATATATGGAATCTGAGGGAGAATGTATAATGCAAGCTGGCAAAATGCTGATGGTTGTTGGGACCATTAGTGGGTACACAGAGGTTTATGGTACAACAGTCTCTGCTTGTATGTACGTTTGGGGTTTCAGCCTTAGGTACCAACCCTAAACCTGTCCCTTGTTAGTAGATGATCTTGGGGAAGGGACATCTCTCCCTTGAGCCTGGAGTCAATGAGAACTCCGACCCTGGAACTTGGTGAGAATGTGGGCTGAGGGAAGTACTTGGAGGGGGATGGGAGCCACCTCCCCGGGGAGGCACCTGCAACCACCACCCACTTCTTGTATTCCTGGAACACGATGTAGAGGATATGCACAGCAATGCTGTTCAGGGCATACGCGTTGATCACGGGCCTCAGGAAGGACAGGAAGGTGCTGACCACTGTGGTGATGACGACCAGGCAGATGAACTGGGGCCTGAGGGAAGAAGGATGCAGCTGTCAGATGGCAGCTGGGAGTGTCCTGGGTGGTTTAGGCAGGGTCAGGAGATCTTGTGGCAGAGGTAGATGAACAAAGGGAAGGGGTTCCAGGGAGCCCAACTGGACTCAGAGAAAAGTCTTGAGGGTCCCAGGTGGGCTCAGCAAAGGGCCCCAAGAAGGGTCTAATGAAACATCCCAGGTGGGCTCAGGCAGGGTCTGAAGGGGGCCCCAAGGGTAGGGGTGGGTAGGATGATGAGAAGGTCTCAGGGGGGCTCCAAGGGGCTTAGGTCAGCAGAGAGTGTCGGGGTCCAGGTGAGGTCAGTCAAGGGATTCAGAGGAGCCAGGTAGGTTGAAGGAAGGAATTATAGAGGTCCTATCAAGAGAGGGGTCCTAGAAAGGTCTGATAGGTCATATGGGTCAGGAGAGAGATTCGGAGGGGTCTCAGGTCAAGAGAGGGGCCCAGGAAGAACCCAGGAGAGTTCCAGGGATCCCAGGGATAGGCTCAGGGGAGAGGTCCCTGGGTCCCAGGTAAGCTTAAGTATGGGTTCCTGGGACCCCCTCTTGGCTTCGAACAGGTTCTGGAGAAGGTACCAGACTATCCAGGTAGGATCAGGAGAGGGTTTCCGGGGGTCCCAAGTACTCTCAAAGGAGGAGTCCCTGGAAGCTGGTTAAGTCAGGTAGGGTCAGGAGAAAGTCCTGGGGTGATCGGGGGAGGGATTCCAAGGACCTCAAGTGAACTCGGGGAGTGGACCCAAGAGCCTAGATGGGCTCTGGTGGGATCAACAGAGGACCAGCCACCACTCCACCTGTTCTCTCCTAGGAAAGTGGGAAAGTAGCAGCGGGGCATCCATATGCTGTAGCCACTGGCCAGCAGCCACAGGATAGCGATCTCATCCAGCAGCTGGCCCAGGAAACTAAGCGTCATGTGGAAGTACATGGAGAACAGGCCTGGAGCAAGAGACAAAGGTAGATGGTCAAGGGGGTGGTCCCCGAGCCCTACCACCCCACGGTCATAGACCCCCCCACCTACCTACGACCATGAAGAGGACACAGGTGATATAAACATTGCGGGAGCGTTTCTGGGCGTAAGGGTGCATCAGAAACATCATGAGAGGCCCAAAGATGAGGAAGGTGACATTGCTGAACTGGAAAAGAGGAGGACATGGGGAGGGGGTTATCAGAATCACAGGCAGAGGAGGCCTGCCCCATGTCCAACCCTAAGTTATTAGCCCATTGGTCACCTAAACCCTTTCAGGCAATTAATCAACCCAGAGTTTGTCACTCTTGTCAACCAGTCATCAATAGATTAATTACTCCATCTCCTATTCCATCAGTTCACTCATTCATTCACTCATTCATTCATTCATTCAGTGAGTGTGGCAGACTATCTACTAACCTTCTGCACACATCCGCCCCCTTTTCCTTTTAGAAATAGGATCTCCCCAAGTTTTAGACACAGCTACACAACTAAAGACTACACTTCCAGCCTTCCTTGCCACTCACTGTGCCCTCGTGACCTGGTCTGAGCAATGGGATAGAAATGCAAATGAATAATTACTTTATTTAAAAATGTGAGCTACATTTATCAAGATTGACTGTATTACTGAGAAATTTTTGAAATCCAGGACTACACAAGGACATGTTCCCTTGGTCATCTGAGAGATGATGTCATCACTCATCACAAAACCACTAGAAGATTCCATTGTACCCTGGTGAGACAATTAGAGTGAGAAAGGCAAACAAAATCTTTGTATTATTATGAAAATAATTTTCACCTCAAAGAACCTCTGAAAGGCCTCAGAGAGCCCACAGTGTCCACAGAGAGTATTTCAAGAATCACTGCTCCATGAACAGCAGAGCTGTAGCGTGGTAACGTTGAGCTGCTGAGTTAACTTTCCAGAACCATCTACCTCTAGACTTCCATTTCAAAAGATAAGACGATATGATCTTGTCTTTTTAAGCTGTTTTTAGTGGGCTGTTTCATTTGAAACCAAAGCATCCTAGTTACTGGTCTTCTGGATCCAAGTGACATGGGATTGGGTCCATGCTCCCCCATCACGGACTGTGACGAGTTAATTCAATGCTCTAACCTACCATATCTGCATTTGTGACATATCGTAATGCCACTTGCATCTTCATGTTCTTGACCCAAAGATCCCCAGACCTCAGCAGTCCATGAGTATGATTAAGGTGACAAGAACATGTGCACCAGAATTTCAAGGGTTCAGAGTCCCTGATTGCTGCTACAGGACTTCAGTGCCCCCTCAAAGTTCCCCCCTAGATATGTCCGGGCCACAGCAAGTCTCTCACAAGAGCTCAGAAGCAAGTGTTCTCCCAGTCAGCTTGAGGTCAGCTGCTTGCTCACTCAATTACAACCTTCTTTCCCCCAATAAACTCTTCCCCTTGTAAATGTCTCCTCCATCGCCTTCATCCCATCTTAGAAAGTGAAGAAGTAGTCATCTGTTAACCAGGGCGCTCCGTTATTTCTCAGAATCCTAGTCTGAAGGGGTGCCGACTCAAAAACAGAGAGCTCAAGGAAATGCAAGTCAAAACCACAGGGAGCGATCACCACACACCAGTCAGAATGGCTAGTATTGAAAAAAAAGAAGACGACGAAATAACAAGTGTTGGGTAAGACTGCGGAGAAGGGGAAACCCTCGTGTACTGTCGGTGGGAATGCAAGTTGGTGTAGCCATGGTGGAGGTTCCTCAAAAGATTAAAAATAGAAATACAATAGGATCCAGTGATTCTGCTGCTGGGCATTGACTCCCTGCCACCCCCCAAAACACAAAAACACTAATCTGTAAGGATATACGCACCCCTATTGCAACTTTATTTATACTAGCCAAGATACGGAAGCAACCGGGGGTCCCCCATACATGAATGGCTAAAGAAGACATGGTGTAGGGGTGCCTGGGTGGCTCAGCCCTTAAGCATCTGCCTTCGGCTCATGTCATGGTCCCAGGGTTGTGGGATGGAGCCCTGCATCGGGCTCCCTGTTGCGTGGGAGGCCCGCTTCTCCCTCTCCCACTCCCCCTGCTTGTGTTCCCTCTCTCGCTGTGTCTCTTTCTGTCAGATAAATAAATACAATCTTTTTTAAAAAGAAGAAGATGTGGTGTATAGTGGAACAGTACTCCGCCACAAAAGGCAGGAAATCTTGCCATTTCTGACCATATGAAGGGACCTAGAGGGTGTTACGCCAACTGAAGTAGGTCAGAGAAAGACAAATACCGTATGATTTCACTTACATGTGGAATCTAAAAAACAAAGCCAGTGGACAAACAAACAAAAACCAGAACAGTCTCATAAATACAGAGAACAAACTGGGGGTTGTCAGAGGGGAAGGTGTGGGAGATGGGCAAAATGGGTAAAAAGGTGTAACTTCCGGTTATGAAATCGACAAGTCATGGGGATGAAAAGCACAACATAGGGACTGCGGTCAATAACATGATAACATTTTATCGTGACCGGGGGTAACTACACTTACCGTGGTGAGCGCTGTGTAATGTATGTGACTGTCAAATCATTATGGCGCACCCCGAAACTAGTATACTATTCCATGTCAACTACACTTCGCTAAAAAAGGAAAACACAGAGCACAGAGGCGAGTGTGGGGAAACCACTTACCTGATACAAGGTCACCATCTAGGACCCTAGGTCTTGGGCACCAAGACAAGGTCCCAAGGCAGGAGACCTTCTGATTCTAGGGAAGCCCATTGGGTGATGGTGAACCAGCTCAAGGGCTGTTCCCACAATTTGAGGACCCTTGGCAAGCTGGTTTTGCAGCCCATGATCCCACCGATGTCCTTGCTTTCCACACCAAGGTGTCTGATGCCCACCAATGGATGCTGTCAAACACATCTACCTGTTCCCAATGGATACCTGAGAACACACTGTGTCTGCATCCTGACACCCAATCCCACTGGAGCAGACACCTATCCCAAACTGTGCCAATCAGATTTTCCTGGGAATTTGAAACCTGGAACAGATACAGAGCCCGGGAGTCACCAGAATTGAGTTGCACCATTGTCAACTCTCTAAGGTCTTGGGATATTGTCCTGATGTTTAAGACATGGCAACCATTTTGTCGCCACAAACAGACAAGGCTGAGAACACAGGCAGATACTCAAGGGTGGTATCTGTCTTGTGCTACATCCTCCAGACCTGCCGTGGACCCCAGCCCTCCCAAGCAACTCATCTCTCCATTTTCTAAGATACCCCAGTACCTATCTAATGCATTCTTCCTGTTTGGTTTGGGGGTTTTTTGTTTGTTTGTTTTTGTCTTGTTTTGTTTTTGCTTAAGCTAGCTTTCTAATGCTTGAATCCAGCAAAACCATCACCATTGGTGTATGAGTTAGGGTTCTTGGGTAGCAGGCAACAGAAAACAAACTTATACCATAAATATAAAAATTGTGTGCATGGTTACTTATTTGTTTGTCAATCCAGTCATTTATTATGGGGAGCTCATTAATCCAAAGAATTGCAGAAAACAAGGAAAGCCCGAAACCAGAACAGCTCTGAGCCTCGAGTGGACAATCTCTTCAGGGAGCAACTTTGGGCATGAATAGGGGAAAAAAAAATTATGTTCAGTTGTTATATCCAGGCCCAGGATACATCTCAAATGCAGGAGATGTTGCCTGGGCCACAGCCCACCCTTGGCCAGAGGTTGCGGGGGGCACCTTGATTGACCATACCACTGAGAACATAACCAGAAGGGAAGGGGCATTTGGTTGTCATAGGGAAGACATAGGGAAGACGGTGCCATGGATACCAAATGGGCAAAATCCCAAATCAGATGTTCCCTCTGCTTTCAAACAAACAGCAGTCCTTGGGCGTATCAAGTATGGCAGAAGATACTGAGCCAACCAGTTCCCCAAACTCTAAACCCTCCATTGAAAACACATCTGTGACTCCCATAAATAAAATGCAAACTCTTAAACCTGGCTTGTGAACTCCCTCCATAACTCACCTCTCTCCACCTTCAACTTTATCATCCAGGCGGAAGGGACAACTCAGTTCCCCCAAATGAGCCATACTTGCTCTCACCTCTTAACCTCCAGAAGTTGGCAGAGGCTGTTCCCACTGCCTGGAACAGTCTCTGTCCCCACTTACCCCTCTTTGCCAGGCCAACTGCTACTCGGTCTTTCCCCTGGGCATCACCTTTTGATAAAGCCTTCCCAATCCCACAAGGCAGGGTTGGGTGATCTTCTTTTGGGCCCTGTCCCTCTATCCTAACACTTCTCCAGCTTTTCTGAAACTGCCTCGCTCTCCCACTAAAGCCGGCTTTGGGAACAGGCACTGGGTCTACCCTGTTCTCCACTGTAATCTCAGGAACTGGGTATAGTAGGTGCTCAATAAACGTTTCCTGCTGACTGGACCTCGAAGCAGGTTATGGATCTCAGAGAAGCAGAGTGACTTCTCTGAGGTTGCACAGCCCTGGGGAACTCCAGAGTTTGCTTTTACCCTCTGCCTTAAAAGACGAGAGGAGTAGACAGGCAGCAACGGCTACGAGAAGGCTTTCCTGCTCCCCTGGCCGTGTGGCCTGGTGTCTCTGGGTCTCCCTTTCCTGCATCAGCAAAATGGCAGAGAACAATGATGGGTAGTGTAGAGGCTGTTGAGGGTCATGCACGAGGCCAGACATCGAAAGACTCCCTTGCCAGGGATGTGGTTACAGCTCAACAAATAGCAAGGGTTACTGCTGGTGGTGGTGTTGTGGGAGATAAGAGTCACAGGCTTATCCTTGGTTTAGTTGCTTCAAACTCAGGGGCCAGCAGAACGAAGACAGAAGTTTTTGCTAACGCCCCCGAGTGTGCAGAATGAGGGCAACGGGACGGGCAGAGCCTCTGACTAATGAGCTCCAGCTGGCTCCAGAGATAGCATCAGATACCGCCCCTTACCAGGGCCTCCCTCCCTGCCTCTGGGGCTGGGCCCCCACCTTTCCCAACCAGTGGCTCCACCTAGACTCTTCCAGGACAGAGAGGTGCTGGCCCAGGATCATGAGCTGGACTCTCTGGGTCCCAGCCCCAGCAGGTGCCTTCACCTCCATCCGTCTGTCCGTCTGTCCATCCATCCATCCATCCATTTGCTTACTAACCATTCCTTCTGTATCTACCATGCTGCTCAAGGACCTAGCAGCACTCCAAAACAAAGTCTGCCTTCCCAGGTCTATGCAGTCAGGGTTTGGGGGGCATTCTGTGCTGCATTTTCCTCCTCTAATGCCAAGCATCACCATAAGGATGAGAGAACCAAGTGCTAAGGGGCCAGAGAGTTTCGCTCATCGCTGTGAAACTCCAGTGTCTAGAGCCAAGTCTGGCACACAGTAGGTGCTCAGTGAATTTTGGTAGAGAACAAGGCATGCGGAGAATACATGTTCACAATGCACCCGTGTGTCTGCCACAGCTTCTCTACCGACTGTGAAAACCAGGGTTGCTGTTGTTCTGGAATAATTTGCTTTTTTGCTCACCAGTACCCAGCAGCGTGTCTGGTGAATGGATGTGGCTGGGTGGCTGGGTACCTGAGGTCTGGAAGAAGAAAAGGAGAGAGAGAGAGAGAGAGAGAGAGAGAGAGCGAGCGAGAAGGTTAGGGGGCAAGGGAGGGAGGAAGGAACAGAGAAGAGAAGGACCGAGAAGAGAAAGGAGGGAGGCAGGTTGACTGAATTGACTGCCCATTTCAGCTTTGGGAAAAGGCAGAGGGGGAGCCGCTTTCTCATTTTCCCTGGCCTGGAGCTGCCCCCACGCCCAGACACTTGTCTCCCATCCACTCCTTCACTTGCGCATTCCATGGGTTCATTCTTGACTCCTTTGTCGAACCTGTCCTCCTCACTGGACAGCAACCTCCATGAGGATGATACACACCTGTTTTGTCCCTGGCTGTGTCCCCAACACCCACCTCGCTGGGCATGCATTGGACGCTCAAGAAAAATCTGTCAAATCAATCAAATCAACGAACATCACCAAACGCCCCCGAGTGCTTTCTCCCCACCACCGAAGCTCGAACTGCCACCACGCACACCCAGCCCTGTCACCTGTCGAGGACCCCCTCACATCCCCCCGACACGTGCATAAGAACGCTGGTGCAGGGCCTGGGGTGTGGGACTGGAGCACCAGCCGAAGACCCTCCCTGAACAGGACTTACTTGCATGAATTAAAAAACACACATAATTAATTGTTAATCACCCAGTAACTGAGTGGCCTCACAATGCTGTGGTTAATTAAGTGAGAGGCTCTGGGACCAGGGGGCCCGGGCTTTAACTCCGGCACTTCTGGCATACACAGCCTCTGTGCACTTGTGATCTACATGCTGTGCAACCCAGGGGAGGAAACACACACTCTCTGAGCCTTTACTCCCCATTTGTAAAACTGGGGAGCATAAGAGTGCCTACTTCCTAAAATTGCTAGGAGGGTTACAAGAAGCACTATTTGTTTAAAAAAAAAATTTATACATAAACGCTTTCGCATCTCTGTGCTGCGTTTACTTCTGAAAGCAGTAGTTTTGTTTATTTTGTTTTGTTTATTTTGTGATTGGGATGCGTCAGGAACATTAATGTTTTTTTTTAATTTGTTTTTTAAATTGATAAATAAATCACATACAATCAAATTCACTCTTTCAAAGTGTGCAAGTGAATAGGTTTCAATCGACTCCTCACGCTGTTGTGCAACCATCACCGCTCTTTAATTCCAGAACATTCTCATCACCCCCAAAATGAAACCCCGTCCCCGTAAGCAGTCACTCCCCCACCCCCACTCCCCCCAGCATCTGCTTCTTATCTCTACAGATTTGACTCTTCTGGGCGTTTCATATGGATGGAATCACACAGCGTGTGGCCGTCTGTGACTGGCACCATGTTTCCAAGGTTCGTCTAGGATGTAGCATGTAGCGCTCCGCTCCTGTTTACGGCTGAGTAGTAGTCCACTGTGTGGATGGATGACAGCGTGCCTACCCATTCATCCATGATGGGCGTTTGGGATGCCCAGGAGCTGTTTCATCCTCCCTACGGTCTGTGGGTTAATCATATTAGCACCTCACAGCTGTTCCTTTCTGAGTAAGTACTCAGTAAATATTCGCTGAGTAAATACGAGTGAATAAATCAATGGACCTAAGAATGAATGAGTTTTTCTTCCCTGTCCCACCAGCACGCTGTACTTCTGACTTCTGTTTTTTGTCTGTCTCCTCCATCCCCCGGGACACCGGCCCCATGAGGGCAGAGGTTTTCGTTTGCTTTGGTCACCTCTGTGTCCCCAGAGCCCGAGACGGTCCCTGACTCAGTCTGTTCTTGTTGAGTCATGAGCAAAATGAAGGGGTCATTATCTCTTCAAACTGGACCCCTCTGGCATCCCCAGCAGGCTTTTTCTGAAGGAGAAAAGAGGTCCAGAGGGACCTATGGGGTCTGGGCCAGGAAATGTCATGGGCACGGTCTCTGGGGTGTGAAATTATTCAATGAATAGGGTCTGCCCTCCCCGAGGGCAGAAACCATGCCCTCCTCATTTTCAGGGGGTGGGGGACCGGAACAATTGCTTTTGCCATGAATTTGATGAGAAGGAAGGCAGAAGAGAGAGGTATGGTTTTAGAACTCCTGGGACCTGCTACGCACAGCCAGGGGCTCAGAGAGGGGAGGTTCTCCCCCTGCATCACACAGCATTCAAGAGAGAGAGGGACAGAAACCCCCACACTGCAGAGGCCAGCAACAGGAATGCTCAGTGGCAGAAGGACGTGGGGAGGCTGTGGGAAGTACGGGCGTTACAAACTACACCCCTTGCACAACCTCCCACTCCAACCTCTCCATCCCTTCTATCGTACCCCTTCTGCAGACATGCCCACTGTTGCACCTTTGCCCACGCCATTTCCCACTCCCGACACGCCACCCCTTTGTTCTGTATCCAAGCATCCAAGAGGGAGTTTCTGGAGAGGATGAGACACAGAGCTTCTGAAGTTTTGGCAAGACCCCAGGAAAAAAATTCAGCAGCACAGCTCAGCTGTCTCTCAGAACCAGGGGGCCTTGACACTTCTTCCTCCACCCCTGGAATCCCTCCTGAGTTGTCAGCAGCCCAGAAGGAGGCCACACCTGGAGGCCAGCAGGCCAATGCCAGCAGAAGCAAAAACTGGAGCAGCCCACACCTTGACTTCTCCTCCACCCCACCTGACCCAGGCCCTCCCACGTCCTTGACCTCTGTTCCTGTTGGATATGCCTTCCTGGCTCTCCAGGGCCATCTATGAAAGCAACCAGGTGCCCCAGCTGCAGCCCACATTATTGACTCTTTGCTGTTCAAAAGTCACCCACGGCTCCCCAGTGCCCTCACCACGGATCTCATGTTCCTCTGCCAGGCATTCTCCACGTGGCCCCTGGAAACCTCCTCCACCTGTCTGTCCACCCTCATTTCCTCCTTCATGGGCAACCGGGGCTCTGGCTTCAAGCCACCAACTGTTCCTTGGTCTGCCGTTCTCTCTCACCCCAAGATCTTGGCTTATGCTGGTCCGTTTGCTCCATATGCCTGAGAGAACATTTACTCATGCTTTAAGCATTGAGTTTTCCTCCCCATTCAGCGAGCAGAGGCCTCCCATGTCATCCCCATGGCTCCCCACTGCCCATTCTGGTCCCTTTGCCCTCCCTCTGCCACAAGCTAACCATGGGCCTGGTCAGATCTATTTCTGAACCCTTCCTTATCTGGGGAGCACTGAGTCTCTCCAGGACCCCAGGATCAATCAGCTCAAGTTGGTTCATAACAGTGATGTTGAATGAATGAATGAGTCCAATGAGTCCATCAGGAAATACAGGATATATCTGGAACACTCCCACCCAGCACTCAAAACTTGTTCAGCTTTATCTCTTCTCATAACTCTAGCCACAGGAACACACTTCCCTTTCCCAAACTGTGCAGGCTCTTTTACTTCCAAGACTCATTACATCCTCTTTACTCTCTTCTCCCTTTTCCTCGACTCTTATCCTACCAGGCAAGCTCCTATTCATCTTTCAAAACCCAACTCCTCGTTGCCCTCCTCAGTGAAATTGGTCAACACCTGGGCGGAGTGCTCGAGGGCTGCCTTCTTCTAAACCCTGATCGGGTGGTGCTGGGCTCTGCCTCCCCCCACCCCAGACAGCGAATCTTGCAAGCAGGGCATTGTGAAAGTGAAAGTTTCTGCAGAGTGAGCTGACTCCTAGGAGGGTCATGATGAGATCAACATGAACCTATTTTTTTAAGAAAATTCTTGCTATGTATTTTGTCTTCATTTACATACCTGGATCCAAAACGTGCCTTTAAAAAGCTGCACAGTATTTGCCCAGAATGTGTTCAGCCCTACACAGGCTGGTGGAAATGTTATGGCTTCCTTTTTATGTATTCCACTACTGATGGCCATTAAAGATGATTCAGATGGCACTTTATATATAAATTCTGTTTTCTATTGGGATTATCTCTTTGATGTGAGTTCCTGAAGGTACAGTGACAGAGTGGGAGGGGAGGGGGCACTGTTTGTGAATCCATAGCGCCACGCAACTTGGCAAATTGCCCGCAGGAAGCCGCAAAATATGAGTGCCCATTCGTAGTGCCCATTCACTACAAAATGAATCCATTTTTAATTACTGATTTGAGGAGGCTGAAAGGGAAAGATCTCATTGTTTTCTGTGGGGCTGATTATTATAAATACAATATCAGAACCTGGCAAACTCTGGCCCTGTGCCAGATCTGCCCACTGTCCTGTTCTGTATGGCTTATGAGCCAAGAACGACATTTACCATTTTAAATGGTTGAAAAATTAAAAGAAGAATGATATCTTGTGACACGTGAAAGTTACACGAAATGTGGGCTTCGGTGTCCATAAATAAAGTTTTATTGGCACATGGCCACCCTCATTTGCTTATTACATACTATCTGTGGCTGCTTTCCAGGTATAATGGTAGAGCTGAGTCATTTCCATACAGACTGTACAGCCCAAAGAGCCAAAAATCGTTAATATCTGGCCTTTGCAGCAAACGTTTGCCAACTCCTCAACTCTATTTATTAGCTCTGATGATGGGTTTGGGATACTCAGAAGTGTTTGGGAAGAGAAAATCTTGGGGAGACCCTTTATAACATAACTTGGATCCAATTCTTTGTGCCCTGATCTGTTTTGTAAGAGCCTTTTCAATAGGAGAGGAAATGTCCAAGTGTGTTCACACCAGGGAAAGATAACTACTATTTTGCGAAACTTCTGTTTCTCTTTGATAAGTATCTGGAAATGCAGGTACAGGGAGATGATGGGGTTGAAGCCTTGCATGTGTCATGACCATGTCTCCTGTAGCCTCAGAGGGTGTCTGCCAGTCTGCCAATCCCTCCATTTGCTGCATTTGGAGACAGGCTAAAGGAAGACTGAACAGAGGAGCGTTTTGCATTGTCAAGCATAGCTAGACTCAAGGCTCAGCCCAGCCCCAGGTCAGCCCTCTCTCGGTGCCTTTTGTGGGGACTCCTGACTCGGGGTAGGCTGCCAGGGGATGCAGAAAGAAGACTCCTAGAACCTCAAACCTCTTCTCCGCCTGTGAGATTGGCACCTTCAGCCCGCCTCCCATTTGTTAGGTGGGTACGAAGGGCCAGAGGCAGTATTTCTGCCCAGGAGAAACAAGATTCAGGTAAACGACGGGGAACCCCCGAATCTTAAACTCCCACCTCCTGGCTCTGGAAATTAGTGGGGCCAAACAAGGCAAAAGAAACCAGGACATCCCAGGACTGATCTCCCTCTCCCCACCCCCCAAAAAGAATCTCCTGGAACCACCAGGTTCTAATCCTAGCTCTAAGTGCCAGCATGACCCTTAGTATAAATCTTGCAGCCTCCCTGAAGACCATTTCCTCACCCGGACAATGGGATTAACTTTATGTAATATACACTGTGCTTAATTCCCAAAGTCACTGTGAAGATTAAACTGAGATTTTTCCTCTGAAATATTTAGTACAACGCCTGCCACGCAGAAGCACTCAGTAAAGATGTGCTGGCATCCCTCACCATGGACTGAGCACCCTCGCTATGTGCAAGGTACAGAGCAAAGCCCACAGCCCGCATCACCCCCCATGTCAGTGGCTCCAGGAAGGTGGGCAACCCGCCTCACTCATGGCAGTCTCCCCAGCACCTCACACGGGGGTAGTAACACAGCCCACATGCAGCTTTGGTTGCTTTGTGTCTTCTAAGCTTTGCTGAAATGCCTCTGCCATTTAAGCATTTTGAGCCCTTCCAACAAGGCCTCATGGCAAGAGCTGGGGGAAGGGTGACCCACGGTGCTGGTATGCCCAGAACTGAGGGGTCCCCAGGACATGGGACTTTCAACTCTAAAACCAGGACAGTGCCCAGCAAACTGGAATGAGTTGGTCAACCTAGGCTGGGAGTACAGCTGAAAACAAACTCGACACAGTCACCTCCTCCTGGAAGCCCTTCGTGATCCACCCCACAATGGGCTCACAAATCACACCTCTACCCTCCCCGCTCCCCAAGGCTGCCCGTGCAACTCCCATTACAGCACCATCCTCCCGGGTTGTGAATGTCTGGAGTCACATCTGTGTCCTCTGCTCCGGCGGGGTGGGCAGGTAGGGGGGTGACTGGCTGTTTTCCTGGTCACTGTTGCCTTTCCAAAACCTTTCACAGAACCTGATGCCAAACGCAGACGAATGAATGGAAGCTAGCACTCCTTGCCTAGCAGATGAGCCAAAGCGCAGAGGGGCGAATCCTCCAGCAGGACTCCCCAGCGGTGATGCGGAGGCGCCGGGTCGGAACCCCGGTCTGTTACGACTGTCACCCCCAGCCCTCCCACCCGGACCTCACCGTGTTGTAGAACTCGGCCACCAGCTCCGAGTGCTGAAAGTTACTCTCACACCAGTCCACCTCGGAGCTCTGGTAGGCGAAGATGCTGGGCATCCTGACGCAGCGCCCACTGCCCCCTGGCTCAGTCTGGCAGAGAGGAGCATGAGAGCCTAGAACAGCCCAGCCCAGGTGAGACAGGCAGAGGACAGCTGGTTGCCCCACGGCGGCAGGCAGACTGAGAGGAAAAACCTGCCGAACCACTCCCCCGTCGCACCAGGGTAGCCTCTCTGTGCGGTGGCGGCCGCCCTGGGCATAAGTGGAGGGGCTGGCACCATCCAGGGAGGGCGGAGGGGGAGGGGGTGTGGGCAGGGAGTGTGCCTCCCATCCCTACCCACTAGGAATGAGGGTTAGGGGGACCGGTATTAGAACAGTAATTTAAAGTAATAGCGAGCCCATTGGGAGGAGTAACCTGGCTCTCCCCACTTTACGGAAGAGCACACTGAGAAAGAAAGCACCAGATCACTTGCTGAGGCCGTCCACGGTGACAATAAGGCCACAGCGTGAAAACAGGCAGCTGAGTCCAGGCTCGGGGCTCTTAACCAGTAGGTCCAACCACCTCCATACCGGCAAAACTCCACACGGCTACTTCCCATACCAGGGGCAACAGTAGTGGGCTTGGCTCAGCTACCTTGGAGTCCTTGGCAATGTAGGGTTGCCCTGTCATTTCATCTTTGGGGGTCTAGGTCTTTCTGTTTGTGTTATGGGAGGCTGGGCTGGACCGATGCCACTTCTCTTGGGTGGTCAAAAACCTCAGATGCCTAAAGTAGCCCAGCTTCTACCGGGGGCCACCTTCAAAGCCCCCGTGAAAGAAGGAATCTGTAGAGCTCCTGGCCTGGGGCCCCTAGTCCTGGGTTCCAGGGGCTGTGGAAAGTTCTGGTTTTAGAATCATCAAGGCCTGAGTTTGAATTCGGAGCTCCTCCCCTTCCAAAGTTGTATGACCCTGAGCAAGTGAATCCACCTTTCTGGGCCTCGATCTGCTCATCTGTAATATGGGGAGGATGAAGCTAGACCCAGCTGTTCTAAAAACACACAGAAATACACAAGTTAAGAGCTTAGCTCACTGCCTGGCCCAAAGTAGGCCCAAGATCAAGGTAGCGGGTTTTCTTATTGTAGCTGACCTTGAACTTGAAGGCAACCTGAGAGTATAATAATAATAACAATAATAGCACATTTTACTGATGACTTGCTGGTGCCAGGCTCTTTTCTAAGAGCTCAGAGTTCAGTATTATCTCGCTTAATGTTCTTGGCAGGTCTACGAGAGGCCCTCACTACCTCTACATCACTAGCAAGGAAACTGATGTCCAGAGAAGCCAAACAATTTTTGCCCAAGGTCACACAGCTACAGAGTGAGGGAGTAGGGCAAGGCACTTTGCCCCTCTAAGCCAAAGGTTCCTCATCTGTAAGATGGGGATAATAAGAGTACCTGTCTCTTAGGGCTGCTGTGCCCATGTAATGAGCTGAAACAGTGTTTCCCTAGAAAGACTTTGGGTGATGGACGGACCTGCTTCCGAGACTCAGTGAGTTGTGTGGCAAGTAACCCACTCCCTTTTCAATTCTTAATAGTTCAAGGAGTGGGGCTTAATTGGTGTTAATAAATGTTTATGCCGCTTAACACTTAATCCCTTTGTTTGATAAGAAGTCCTTCAGTAGGCAACAGTATCCAACCGGAATGCAGTGACACTGTTTACATTGTATTTCTTTCTAAATAAGCTTGCCTTACTGGGGTGATATCCACTTTTCACTCATGGCAGGGTTACAAAATTTCTTTTTTATTTAAAAAAAATTTTTTTAAAGATTTTATTTATTTATTTGACAGAGATCACAAGTAGGCAGAGAAGCAGGCAGAGAGAGAGGAGGGGAAGCAGGCTCCCTGCTGAGCAGGAAGCCCAACAAGGGGCTCAGTCCCAGGATCCTGGGATCATGACCCGAGCTGAAGGCAGCCGCCCAACTGACTGAGCCACCCAGGCTCCCCTGATTTAAGCTTTCTAATTCTGGGGGTGGTTACCGAAATCTATATATGTGAAGAAATTGCATAGACACATACACACACATGAACATAAGAGCTGTTAAAATCTGCATGAGATCTGTAGGTTACATCCAGGAAAATGTCCAGTTTTGGGAACTGTGTAACTATATAAGATGCACCACTGGGGGAAAAAACTGAGTAAAATGTACAGGGGACCTGTGGAATTCCTGCAATTTCTTGTGAGTGTATAATTATCCCAGATAAAAGAGTTGTGTTCCTTTTTGAGTAATTGATTTAGGCTTTTCACTGGTAATGGGTCGACGGAATGTGGTATAGCAATACAATGCAATATGATTCAGCCTCACAAGGGAAGGAATCCTGACACCTGCTACAATGTGGAGGGACCTTGAGGACACGGCTCAGTGAGAGAAGCCAGACCTAGAAGGACACATCCTGCAGGACCCCACTCCCAGGAGGTCCCCAGAGGAGTCCTGTCCACATAGACAGAGAGGAGCTGGTGGGAGCCGGGGCTGGGGCAGGGGATGGGGATTCCGTGGTTCATGAGGACAGTCTCTGTTTGGGGCCATGGAAAGTTCTGGAGACGGAAGGTGGGGGTGGCAGCAGGATTATGTGAAAGTGCTTCATGCCACAGCTGTACCTTCAAAAATGGTTAAGATGATCAGTTTTATGTTATGTATAATTTTCCACAGTTTTAAAAAAAGTAATGGGTTTAGGGTTTTTAAAAGGGTTTTATTTGACAAAATATAAATAGAGCTTAGGCAGAAGGTGGATAATATGAAAATCTTGAGGGTGGTCTGTGAAGGTCAAATATTTGTGCTTCGTCCAGACACAAATATCATCGTTGCTACTATTATTATGGTTATTATTACCCACAAGGTGTCAAAGCTTCCATGCTCATTCCCTGCCAGGTGCCCCAGAGCTACCTTTGAGATCCTTTGGGGAGATGGGAAAGATGCCAGGTATGGGGGTGAGAAGTTCCCAGAGCCCGAATTAAAGGCTCTGCCCAAGTGGGTCTCGACTTCCCCAGAGCAGCTGAAACCCCACCATTTAGCCGTGGCCTTGGCTTCCCAATCCCCTCCCCAGTGGGGCCAGGTCAGCAAACAGAAGCCAGCCCAGCCTCTCTGAGCCCAGCTGAAAGCAGGGAGCCTGAGTCCATGAGGGGGTGGAGCACATGGTCTCTGACCTCCTGCCATGCTCAAATCCAGGGCAGGGCACAACTGTTGGAATCTGGCTCTCCGGGACCTCAGTGGAAGGTTTAGTTAGCATCAGGAAGCAAGGTGGTGACGGGTGCCCACACCCAGCCCAGCCTGAAGAGTTTGGGAAGTCGGCCTTCATAGAGCTGACCAGGGAAACAGGACAACCGGGCAAGTGTGTGGCTTCTCCCTCTGCTAGGAAGAGAGAAGGAGGCAAGGGAGGGTGTGCAAAGGGCCAGAGCCTGGGGGGTGGGGTGGGTGAGCTCCCAGGGCTGCTTACGAATTAAGACAAATAGTAGCTTAAAACAACACACATACATTATCCTACAGTTCCAGAGATCAGGAGTTCAAAATGAGTCTTCTGAGACAAAAATCCAAGTGTCCATAGGGCTAGTTCCTCTTGGAGGCTCTAGGGGGAGAATCCATTCCTTGCCTTTTCCAGCTTCTAGAAGCTTCCTGCATTCCCTGGTTTGAGCCCCTTCCTCCATTTCAATGCACGTTGCTCCCCCTTTGAATTCCATCATCATATTTCCTTCTCTCTGATAGTGACCCTGTCCTAAAGACCCTGAGATGACACTGGGCCCCACCAGAACAATCCAGGATCGCTTCCCTTCTCCAGATCCTTACGTCAATCACAACTGCGAAACCTCTTTGCAGGGAACATACTCCCAAGATTCAGTAACAAAGACATGGATATTTGGGGGGAATCATTACTCTACTTAGCACCACAGCGGGGAGGAGGAGGGTCTGGGGGTAGCGAAGTTGGAGACTGGGAGTGGAGAGGGAGATGAGGTAAAGAGGGGGTTGGGAAGGGGCTGGAGACTGGGTGAGGATTGGGAATGAGGTTAGGAGTGGGACTGAAGATGGGTCTTATGGCAGAATGGAGTTGGAGGAGCTAGGGATGGAAATGGGAGTAGGGATAGGGACAGTGTGGAGATGGTGAGGCTGGAACTCTGTCTCTGGTGGACATGGGCATCCCACCGTGGGCCAGTACCAAGAAGGAACTCCCATGGGCTTGTAGGGAGAGGCAGACACCCCTGGGGGTGGCCAGGAGGCTGCCAGTGTGCTCTGACTACTCCACTCCCCCAGACGAAGGTCTCATGTCCTCTTCTTACTTAGGGGCTCCTTCCTATTCTTCTTCTCTCTCCCCTCAACACCCTCTCCAGGTTTGAAGCTGGGGTCTGTCCACTGACCAGCGACCACATGGTCCACGTAACCAGTCACAAAGACCATTAGACATCCCAGCCCCGCCATGAGACTCAGCTGCAGAGCCACTACTGAATCTACTCACCTCTGTTCTCTCCTCTCACCCCCGCCATGAGCCTCAGTAGGAAAGAGGCTGATTTTTGTCCTTATCTATATTGTCATAAGCATCAAATAACACACATGCATCGTAGAAAACTCACTGATAATCTTAACCGCCCAGACATAACTGTTGTAAATAGTGACATATTTTCAGCTTAAAATATCGTGTATAGGGGCACCTGGGGGGTTCTGTTGGTTAAGCATCTGCCTTTGGTTCAGGTCATGATCTCAGGGTTCTGGGATCGAGCCCTGTGCTGGGCCCTTTGCTCAGGGGGGAGTCTGCCTCTCCCTCTCTCTCTGTGCTCTCTCTCAAGTAAATAAATAAAATCTTTTAAAAAATCATTTATGGGGGCACCTGGGTGGTTCAGTGGGTTAAAGCCTCTGCCTTCAGCTCAGGTCGTGATCCCGGGGTCCTGGGATCGAGCCCTGCCTCAGGTTCTCTGCGCAGCAGGGACCCTGCTTCCTCCTCTCTCTCTGCCTGCCTCTCTGCCTACTTGTGATCTCTGTCAGTCGAATAAATAAACAAAATCTTTAAAAAAAATAAAAAATCATTTATATTATTTTTTACAAAGATTTGGGTGTACTGTTTGTTGCCTAATTTTTTCACTTAGAATGTCATTAATATCCTTCCATATTTCAAAGCACTCTTCACTATAATTCTTTTAAATTTTATTTTTTATTCTTAACTATAGTAAAACACATATAACGTAAAACTTACCATCTTAGCCCCATGTAAGTGTACAGTTGAGTGGTGCTAAGCACACTCACACTATGTGCAACCATCCCCACCATCCATCTCTAGAATTTTTCCATCTTCCATCTCTCTCCCATTAAACACTAACTCCCCATCCCCTCCCCACAGACCCTGGCTCCCACCATCTACTATCCGTCCTTCTGGATGATTCTAGGGAGCATACTGTTTTCAAGTTTCATCCATGTTGTAGCAGGTGTCAGATTCAGATGTCCTTCCTTTTAAAGGCTGAATAATATTCCATTGTATGAATAGACCATATGTTGTTTACAATGAACATTGGGGCTGTTTTTACCTTTTGGCTATTATGAATAGGGTTACTATGAACACGGGTGTATTAATCAGGAAGAACCCTGATTGATCTATCTATCATCTATCACCAGATTCATTATAGGAATTGGCTCACCTGATTATGGAGGCCAAGAAGCCCCATGATCTACCATCTACAAGCTACAGAACCAGAAAAAATAATATAACCCAGTGATATAATTCAGCACAAGTCAGAGGCCTGAGAACCAGGACCTGATGGTGGAAGTTCGAATCTCAGTCTAAAGACCGGAGAACCAGGAACCAGGAGCGCCAATGTCCAAGGGTGGGCAAAGGAGCTCTCTCAAATACAGAGCAAATTCCCCCTTACTCTATCCACCTTTTTGTTCTATTTGGTTCTGCAGTGGCCTGGATGAAACCATCTGCGTTAGAACAATCTTCTTTATTCAGTCCACTGATTCAAATGCTAATCTCTTCCAGAAACACTCTCGCAGACACAGGAGAAAAATGTTTTACCAGGTACCTGAGCATCAGTTAAATCAACACATAAAATGAACCATCACAACGGGTGTTACAGTACCATTTTAATGGCTGTAAAATATCCCATTGCATGAGTGGATGCATTGTCATACCTGAGATAATCTCCTATGTTAGAAAGTTGTATTCTTTTCTTTTTCTTTTATAAATAATGCTACTGTGAGGGGCACACCTGGGAGGCTCAGTTAGTTGAGCGTCCAACTCTTGGTTTTGGCTCAGGTTGTGATCTCAGGATCATGGGATCAAACCCTGCATCAGGCTCTGTGCACAGTGGGGAGTCGGAGCCTGCTTGGAATTCTTTCCCTCTCCTTTTGCCCCTCCCCTTGCTTGTGTGCGCAGTTTCTCTTTCTCTAAAATGGATAAATAAATCTTTTAAAAATAATAATAGTGCTATGGTGAGTGTGTCTGAAGGTTTACTCTTCAGGCAACAAATACTAATCAAGTCTAATGCTTCTCTATCCAGTATGGTAGCTTCTAACCACATGGTGGTTACTAAGCACTTGAAATGGGGCCAGTGCCATGTGTTGAAACAACAGGATTTTGGATATGGGGTTAAATACAGGATATTATTAGAATTCATGTCAGTAGATCCTGTTTACTTCCAAAATATGGCTACTAGAAAAAGTTATGTTACATATGTAGCTCACACAAGATTTCCACTGGATGGTACTGGGCTAATAATTATGTTTATTGGCAGCACCAAGCACTGTGTGAACGCGATCTCATTTCATCGTCCCAGATACTGTAGGAGCTCCATGGTGTGGAGCTAAAGCTGCCTCTTTGGTGTGGTGCCCTTAATCACCAAGATACCCCCTACCCCCAACCCTACCTCACAGGGTCATCTTACAGAGGAGAAAACAGAGGCTCACAGAGGTTCAAGTGACCTTTTTATGGTGTTAAATAACATTGGATCCCATTGTGAGAAAGTAGAAGTCTCTTGATCTCTCTTTCTGGCAGTTTTGGTCAATGAGAAAGGCTCCATTGGGTGCTACGGTGACTTCAGAGCCTGTATCTGCTCCTGGTCTCCCCTTCTGGGCTAGAATTTCACCTTTTGGCTTCTCTGCATTGCTTTTTAAGACTGCTTTATTGAGGTATAGTTGACATACAATAAACTACATGTGTTTAAAATATATAATTCAGGGGTGCCTGGATGGCTCAGTGGGTTAAAGCCTCTGCCTTCGGCTCGGGTCATGATCTCACGGTCCAGGGATCAAGCCGCACATTGGTCTCTCTGCTCAGTGAGGAGCCTGCTTCCTCCTCTCTCTCTGCCTGCCTGCCTCTCTGTCTACTTGTGATCTCTATCAGATAAAAAAAAATTTAAAATATATAATTCAATACATCTTGACACACACACACACCTTCAAAACCACCACCACAATCCAGAGAGGGGACAGACCCATCCTAGCATAAGTTTCTATAATTGCTGTTTATCTACTTTCCTAGCTTGCCATTTTGGGGGAGCACTGTAAAATTGTCCTTTTGAAATAAATGTGTGGATTCACATTTTTGAAAAGTGGGTTTATTTGGAAACAATGTTTAGGTAAATCATGGTGATGGATTCAGTTGGACAAAGTTTAAAAATCTGAAAATGCCCCAGGCTGTGAAGGACATGATTGAGCCACAGCTGAAATGTGAATATGAACATATATTATAAGAGCACTCTACCAGAATAAGATTTCTGAAACTGATAAACGACATGGAGTTATGTAAGAGAATGTCCCAGTTGTTGGGAGATACATCCTTAAATACTTAGGAATGAGGGGACATGTTGTTCACAACTTGCCTCGAAATAGTTCTGTGGAAACTGGGGGGTGGGGGTCGGTGAGGGAAGGAGGGGAGAGAAGAATATGGCAAAATGGAAGTGATTGATGTATTTGGGTGAAAGGTCTATGGCAGTTCATTATATTCTTGTGGCTTTTCTGTTGCCATAGACATATTAAAAAAAAAAGTTGGCTAATTAAAAGTATTGGCAAGGATGGGGAGCAAGGAAACTCTCATCCCTGACTGGTGGAAACGTGGGATGGTCAATCACCCTGAAAACAATTTGACATTGTCTAGTGTAGTACTGAGCAGGATAGGTCCATTGCCAGACTAAGAAAATGTCTTAAAAGTTTATTTCTCACATAAGCAAAATTCACTGTGTGTGTGTATCTATCCTGGAAGGTTGTCCGTCAGGTGGCCCAGGCTCCTCCCATCTTGTGATGCTTCCATTCTCAACATGGGATCTCCACCCCCAACACAAACTTTTCAGAGTGACCCTAGTAGGAAACTCATGGAAGACACACTGGATTTGTAACCCCCTCAGTCCAGAAGGGCTTCAGCAGACTTTCTGTTGGTCAAAATGAGTCCACATGACCTCACGGTGTAAGGGGAGCTGGGAAATGTAGTCTTTTGTAGTTGCTCCTCTGTTAACAGTTCTACCCTATGGAGGGGCACCTGGGAGGCTCAGTTGATTGAGGGTCTGACTTTGGCTTGGGTCATGATCCCAGGGTTCTTGGATTGGGCCCTGCATGGAGCGCCCTGCTCATCAAGGATTCTGTTTCTCCCTCTCCTTTTGCTCTTCCCCTGGCTTGCTCTCTCTCTTTCTCTCTCAAATAAATAAAATCTTAAAAACAAAACAAAACAAAACAAAACAAAAACTCTACTCAATGGAAAGGGATCCTGAATCTTTGTGACAGAGCAGGCTGCCTCCGCCACATTCACCAAAGTCACAGATGAACATGTCCTGCGATTGGGAATTTCCCTCCTGGATTTATGTCCTCCTGGAAAACCATCACACATGGACTCAGGAGTCAGGCACAACTATTCAGAGTAGCCTTACTAGTCCTAGCAAAACCCTGGAATTACCCTGAGTACTCATGAATTGCAGACTTGATAAGTAAATGACGGTATTTTCATTCAATGGAATACACACAAATAAACGAACAGGGACATGCATTGACACGAATCACTCTCAACAAGATGATCCTGGACCAAAAAAAAAAAAAAAAAAGAGAAAAAGTCATAAAACAGTACATCTATTTATAAAATGACAAAAGTTCAGGCTACATTAAACAAATAATATTTAAGATGGGGCTGCTCATCGAACGTATATGAGTGTATCATAAGATATGGCAATATTGGCTGGTACCTAGCTGCTGCTTCAAGCCCCCCTCACTCCAGTGCACTCCCCGACCACCATGATTTTGTCCCCATGACCCTATAGACATCTTCACAACCCAGAAGCTAAAGGGTTAAGATCCAGTAACTATTGTTAATCTTGCCTTAGGTTTAGGGAGACATGCATATGTGATTAACAAAAAAATGTAAAAAAAAAAAAAAGCAAAGGAATGGTGAACACCAACTCCAGAATAGAGGTCATTTTGGTGGGAGGATTGGGGGAAAGGTTGCATCTATAGAGTTGCACAGAGGTTTTTACTGGGGTCAGTGTGCTTCCTTCCTGGTTCCCTCCCAATACTCCGGGACAACAAAGGGAAGATATTATTAAGCCCCATTAGGAGCGATTCCCAGAGCCCTGTGAACTGTTTCTGCTTCAGCCACATCCCCAAGTGCCTTCAAGAAATCTATCAGAATGGCTTTCTAATGTGGCTTAACTCTGTTAATTATTTGCAGAAGCATTTACAGGTAAAATACAGGACACCCAATTAAATTTGAATTTCAGATAAGATAAACAATGAATAATTTTTAGCTTAAGTGTGTCTTAAATATTGCATGGGATTGATTGAACCACTGAAAAAATATTCCTTGTGCATCTGAAATTCAAATTTAAATGGACATCCTGTATTTTTATTTTTTCAATCTGACAATCCCATTTTGGAAGTTTTCCCTTAACCAAACCCTACTCCATCCACCCCTCCAAGAATAGAGTTTCACAAAATGTATCTTTCATTGTCTCCACTTCTGAGATCCAATAACCCCCAATGGTTATTCCAAGGCTAACCTTTTGCTGTATTCCTATTATTCACCTGTAGGAGAACAGTGACAGTTTGGGAAACATATTGCCAACTGGGATTTCTGCCAGATTTTAAGGTTCAAAGGATTTCAGCTTGTCAATCTAGCCCTGAAATTTAAAATTTCTCTCCAACATCACAGCCAAGATCCCTGTGGTCCAAAGGGAAAGACTCTGTCTGTCCCTTCCCTTTCAAAGGGAGGGAGGACTCTCTACTCTGTTCCACTGGTCTATGTGTCTGTTTTTATGCCAGTACCATGCTGTCTTGGTGATCACAGCTTTGTAGTAAAGCTTGAAATCAGGTAACGTGATGCCCCCAGTTTTATTTTTGTTTTTCAACATTTCCTTAGCGATTCGGGGTCTCTTCTGATTCCATACAAATTTTTGGATTATTTGCTCCAGCTCTTTGAAAAATACCGGTGGAATTTAATCGGAATGGCATTAAAAGTATAGATTGCTCTAGGCAGTATAGACATTTTAACAATGTTTATTCTTCCGATCCAAGAGCATGGAATGGTCTTCCATCTTTTGGTGTCTTCTTCAATTTCTTTCATGAGTGTTCTGTATTTCTTCAAGTACAGATCCTTTACCTCTTTGGTTAGATTTATTCCCAGGTATCTTATGGTTCTTGGTGCTATAGTATATGGAATCGATTCTCTAATTTCCCTTTCTGTATTTTCATTGTTAGTGTATAAGAAAGCCACTGATTTCTGTACATTGACTTTGTATCCTGCCACATTGCTGAATTGTTGTATGAGTTCTAGTAGTTTGGGGGTGGAGTCTTTTGGGTTTTCCATATAAAGAATTATGTCATCTGCGAAGAGAGAGAGTTTGACTTCTTCATTGCCAATTTCGATACCTTTTATTTCTCTTTGTTGTCTGATTGCTGTTGCTAGGACTTCTAATACTATGTTGAACAAGAGTGGTGAGAGTGGGCATCCTTGTTGTGTTCCTGATCTCAACGGGAAGGCTGCAAGCTTTTTCCCATTGAGGATAATATTTGCTGAACTCTATGGTCAAATAATCTTCGACAAAACAGGAAAAAATATACAGTGGAAAAAAGACAGTCTCTTCAATAAATGGTGCTGGGAAAACTGGACAGCTATATGTAGAAGAATGAAACTCAACCATTCTCTTACACCGTACACAAAGATAAACTCAAAATGGATAAAAGACCTCAATGTGAGACAGGAATCCATCAGAATCCTAGAGGAGAATATAGGCAGTAACCTCTTCGATATCAGCCACAGCAACTTCTTTCAAGATATGTCTCCAAAGGCAAAGGAAACAAAAGCAAAAATGAACTTTTGGGACTTCATCAAAATCAAAAGCTTCTGCACAGCAAAGGAAACAGTCAACAAAACAAAGAGGCAACCCATGGAATGGGAGAAGATATTTGCAAATGACAGTACAGACAAAAGGTTGATATCCAGGATCTATACAGAACTTCTCAAACTCAGCACACGCAAAACAGATAATCATATCAAAATGGGCAGAAGATATGAACAGACACTTCTCCAATGAAGACATACAAATGGCTATCAGACACATGAAAAAATGTTCATCATCACTAGCCATCAGGGAGATTCAAATTAAAACCACATTGAGATACCACCTTACACCAGTTAGAATGGCCAAAATTAGCAAGACAGGAAACAACATGTGTTGGAGGGGATGTGGAGAAACGGGAACCCTCTTACACTGTTGGTGGGAATGCAAGTTGGTGCAGCCACTTTGGAGAACAGTGTGGAGATTCCTCAAGAAATTAAAAATAGAGCTTCCCTATGACCCTGCAATTGCACTACTGGGTATTTACCCCAAAGATACAGATGTAGTGAAAAGAAGGGCCATCTGTACCCCAATGTTTATAGCAGCAATGGCCACGGTCGCCAAACTGTGGAAAGAACCAAGATGCCCTTCAATGGACGAATGGGTAAGGAAGATGTGGTCCATATACACTATGGAGTATTATGCCTCCATCAGAAAGGATGAATACCCAACTTTTGTAGCAACATGGGCGGGACTGGAAGAGATTATGCTGAGTGAAATAAGTCAAGCAGAGAGAGTCAATTATCATATGGTTTCACTTATTTGTGGAGCATAACAAATAGCATGGGGGACAAGGGGAGTTAGAGAGGAGAAGGGAGTTGAGGGAAATTGGAAGGGGAGGTGAACCATGAGAGACTATGGACTCTGAAAAACAATTTGAGGGTTTTGAAGGGGCGGGGGGTAGGAGATTGGGGGAAGCAGGTGGTGGGTATTGGAGAGGGCACGGATTGCATAGAGCACTGGGTGTGGTGCAAAAACAATGAATACTGTTATGCTGAAAATAAATTTAAAAAATTAAAAAAAAAAGGGAGGGAGGAGAGCCCCATCCCTAAAGCCTAAGTTATGAATTGAATTATGTTCCCCTCCCCACCCCTCAAGAAAGGTATATGGAAGTAGTAACTTCCTAGGGCCTCAGAATGTGACCTTATTTGGAGACAAGGTCTTTACAGAGGTGATTAACTTAAAATGAAGTCATTAGGATGGGCTGTTATCCATAGGACTGGTATCCTTAGAAAAGAGGAGATTTGGACAGAAACACACACAGAGGGAAGACAGTGTGAAGGGGCATAGGGAGCATGCCACATGCAGACACAGGATTAAAGGGATGGGCTACAAGCCAAGCAAGACCAAAGATGGCCAGAAAACCACCGGAAGCTGGGACAAGCAAGGAAGAATGCTCCCCTGCAGGTCCCAGAGGGAGCAGGGCCCTGCCAACACTTTGATCTCAGACTTCCAGCCTCCAGAACTGGGAAACCATAAAGTTCTGCTGTTTAAGCCCACAGGTCTGTGGTACTTTGGCAGCTCTAGGAAACTCTTGAGGATTTTGTTTTTCCATCTTGAAACTGACTTGGTGGGGTGAGAGAGAGCACTGCCCAGAGCACAGAGCAGGGCAAAATGCTCCCAGTAAGCTCCCAGCTCACCCCCTTCTGCTCAGGGCTTTCCCAGTTTGGGTTGAGCAAGGAGCTGATGTGGGACTTGATCCCAGGACCCTGAGATCATGACCCAAGCTGAAGGCAGACACTTAACCAACTGAGACACCCAGGCACCCCAATTGTTGGATTCTTCTGACTACGCTCTGGAGAAAGGCTCAGTTTGGTGAGACATGTCTTTAACACCTCACTGACACTTGCTAATTTTCCTTTTAAAGAATATGAGGTTCAAAGACTGGGACAGATGGGGTGCCTGGGTGGCTTAGTTGGTTATATTTTACTATAATTTTTTAAAAAGATGGAGTGATAAATTGTGTCAAAAACTGCTAACAGGACTAACAACACAATGAACTGATGATTGACCATTGAATTTGTTGTAACTTTTGGTCCCTGATTTGAGATCTTTCTTCTTTTTTACTATAGACCTTTATAGCTATAAATTTCCCTCTAAGCACTGCTTTAATTGCATTTCATATGTTTTGATGTTATGTCTTTTTTTTTTCTTCTCAAAGTATTTTCTAATTTCCCTTGCATGACCTCTGATTTGGCTATTGAAATTGGTCATTGAATGTCGCCATCTGGAAGCCATTAGTGACCTTGACTGGTGTCTCAGTGGTCGTGAGGGGGGAGCCCAATTAGAGTGGGACCAAGAGATAATGAAAAGTGAAGGAGTGGAAACCAAGAAAAGATTCAACTCTTAGAAGGATTTTATTTTATTTATTTTTTTTTGTAAAGGAGAGTAGAGAAATGAGTAATAACTGGAGGGTACTGTGGGATCACAGGTCTGTATTTTTTTTAAGATGGGAATAATCAAGGAGAGAGGGAACATCTGATGTAGTAATAGAAAGCAGAGACTTATTTAGAGTGATGACCTTGAGTGGAATGGAATCCAGGATGTAGGTAGAGAGTTGGCCTTGGCTAGGAGCCTGGACAGCTCTGTCATCATAACAAGAAAGAAGGCAATGTTGACAGCCTAAGTCCTATGGAAGTGAACCTTCTGTGGCTTTGTTTGTGCAGAAGATAGGAGGCAAGGTCAAGAACTGAGAGAAGGAAGGGGAAGGTTGGAGGGGAGAAAGCAAGATGAGACATTACCATATGGGAGAGTGGATGAGTGAATGGACCGGGGCACAGAGCAGGGTCACTGGGCAGCAGATCATTGGTCAAAAATCTCAAGGGAGGCCATTCAACATGGCTGCATATGTGGCTTCCCAGGTATGGGTGAGGAGTAGATGGGGGCCTGGCTTTAATCTGGCTGTCTGACCACCTAAATGTGATGAGGGAAGAGGCAGATGAGGGAGTTGAGGACATACGTCAAGGAGTGATTGTAATGACAGCCCATGTCAATCGAGTGAGGGCACAAGGGAAAAGGGGAGGGTGGGGCTCATGGATTATAAATCCTGGCAGAGCCAAAGGATTGTTTGGATTGGAATACCAAATGGAATGAGCTAGAAAGAAAAGAAGTGTGGGTTGATGAGTAGGGTGCTTGAGAACATGGGAAATGATGTCATTTTTGGAAATGACAAGGTCTAAAATAAGACCATGAGAGGTGGGGTCCAAGGTAGAGTGGAGGACAAGTTGGCAGGGAAAGAAGAGTGGAAGGAACTGGAAGGACCATCAAGCTCAGTCGTTCTCAAACAAGGGCGATTCTGCCTCCAATGGACACTTGGCCATCTCTGGAGACATTTTTGGTTGTCACAACTTGGTGGTGGTGTTGGGGAGTGGGTGGAGACCAGAGATACTGCTCAGTATCCTACAGTGCACAGGCAGACCCCATGACCAAGAATGGTCTGACCCCAAAGTGTCAACAGTACTGAGGCTGGGAAACCCTGATCTTTGTGGATACTGAAATCACCAAGAATAATACCCAGATAAGTATTTGAGAAAGGAAAATTAAACCAGGACATACAATTGAAAAGAGATGAGAGGACATCACCAGAGGCTAATAGATAAACAAACAAAATAAACAAGCTGTGGGTATTGTTTGGTGATCAAGATTGTAAGGTGCAGAATGTCAGAGAAGAGGTAGAAACCACGTTGGAGGAAGGGTGCCTACCTCACCCCAAGAGGCACATGGGTGTGAGGAGCTGGGAGAGAAAACAACCATGACCTAGAGGCTCACAGTCCTTGGGGGAGAGCCAAGCTTCTGTTGGGGGAGAAGGTAAAGAATGTGTTTTGTCAAGAGGTTGAGAGTACAGGGAACTTTCCTTAGGAAGAATTGTGACTTCCTGAGGGCACAATTGAAACATTTTAAGATTTGAGAAATTAACTGGAAGAAGATATTTGGAATACTTACATCTTACAAAGGGCTTATTGCCAGAATACACAAAGAGCTCTTGCAACTCAATAATAAAACAAATGACAAAGGGCTCACAACAGACACTTCACAAAAGAAGACACAGAGTTGGCCAAAAGGCACAGGAGAAGATGCCTAAAATCATTAGTCATCCGGGGAAGTGAGCATTAAAACCACAAGGATAAGCCATTACACACCCATTGGATGAACTAAGATTTTAAAACAACCTATCTCTGGAAGGTGATGGAGAGGATGTAGAGTAACTGGAACTCTATACATCTCTGGTGGGTGTGTAAAATGGTGGCACCACTTTGAAAAATGATTGGCAGTTTTCCTAAAAATTAAACCCTTTTACATGATGCAGCCATTCCACTTGATACTTACCCAAGAGAAGCAAAAATATATGTTTGCACAAAGTCTTGTACACAAATGTTCAGAAGAACTTTATTTACAATAACCCAAGCTGGAAACAACCCAAATGTTCATCATCTGGTGAATGGACAAATTCTAGTACATCTAGCACATCCATACAATGAAAAGTAATGAATCAAAGCATATACACAATAGCACGATGAATTTCAAAACATTATGGGGAATGAAAGAAGCCAGTCACCAAAGACAATATACTATTCCATTTTATGAAATTCTAGTTCAGGGAAATCTAATCTAGAGTTACAGAAAATTGGACCAATAATTGGAGATGAGATGGGAGGGGAAGTTGATTGCAAAGGGACCCAATGGACATTTGGCGGGGGGTGGGGGGGTCATGGAAACGTTTTCTATCTTTTTTTTTTAAGATTTTATTTATTTATTTGAAAGAGAGCGATCACAAGCAGGCAGAGAGGCAGGCGGAGAGAGAGGAGGAAGCAGACTCCCTGCCGAGCAGAGAGCCCGATGACGGACTCGATCCCAGGACTCTGAGATCGACCTGAGCCGAAGGCAGAGGCTTAACCCACTGAGCCACCCAGGCGCCCAAGGAAACATTTTCTATCTTGACTGTTGCAGTTGTTACAGGGTTTTGTCAAAACTCATCAAACTGTACACTTAAAATGACATATTTTATTATACAAACATTATACTTCGATAGAGTGGGCTTTAAAACAAGATGGACAGGGAAGGACAAGAGAGAAAAACAGAGGTGCACAGAGTTGTGGTCTTTGAATTATGAGGTCTACATTACCTAATTATCTGCTTGTTTTCCCCCTTAGATATTATATCAAGGGAATAAAAATGGTGGTATCTTGGAGTATCCAGACTATACCTACTGAGAAGGGGCATGAAGGAGCTTTCTGGATCTTGAACAGGGTGGTGGTTACGTGGGTGTACATCCATGTAAAAAAAATAATTGTGCTATGCAGTTAAGATGCATGAACATCACTGAGTGTATGTTATACTCTAATAATTTTTTAAAAATTATACCACAGAACTCTTTTCATGTCAATAAAAATGAATTACAACATTATTTTTATTGCTGACACCCCATTTAAATGACTCCCCTCTCCACTAACATGGCTTCCCAAAACATTTGACACTTCTGAAACTGATGGCAGATCTCAACAGCCTGTTGCCACTGCCAGCCTTGCTCTTCTGCTAGATCCATTGTCTCCCATGGACCTGTGACTGACCCCCTCCCCACTCCTCTCCTACTTCTCTGACAGGCAGGCCCTCCTTGGTCTCCTCTCACTTCATCCCTTTCCTGGGTAGGGGTGGGCAGGGAAGATCTCACCTCCTCCTTGCTCCCTGGGTGCCAGAATTACAGAATCATCAGCTTCCTGGAAATCACCACTTGGATATGGACAGGCTGCCCAAACTTATCAGATCATAATCCACAGGCTCTCAAATGGGGACACTGGGCAATGTCTAGAGACATTCTTAGTTGACATGATTGGGGGACACTACTGGCATCTAATGGATAGAGGTCAGGGATGCTACTGAACTACTATGCTACCATGCCCAGGGTGACCCCAGACAACATAGAACTCTCCAACCCCAAATGTCAGTAGTGCCAAAGTAGAGAAACCTTGTCCTAAACTGGGTCATTATCTTCTCCCAAACCTAAGTCTCCATCTCAGTAAAAGGCACCTTTATGCACCCAATGGCTCCAGCCAGAAACCTATGAACCTTATTCAACAATAAAATTGAATTCAGTCATTCACAGGCAACCATTCCTGAATTAGTTAGGTAATACTAGTTGCAGCAATGCATAAATCTTAAAATGCTTAATGACTCAAATATGATGCAAGTTTGTTGTTCACTCATCCAAACCCAAAGGGAGTGTTCTTAGCTGGCAGGTAGTTCCCTTACTAGGCTCCTTCTATGGTCCCACCACCCTAATCAGGCCACTGCATTGAGCTGCAAGGGCCGGTGGAAGCAGGATGAGAGTAAAGTCACACCTGTTTCTTAAGCTCCTTGGCTTAGAAGTGTCCTATATCATCTCCTTGCAGAGTCCATTACTGAAAACTCATCATATGGTTCCTCAGATGCAAGGAATGCTGGGAAATGTAGTCCCTGAGTAGAAGGGTGGGATGACCACCCTCCAATGATGCTCACCTCTTGGTATCATGCCCTTGCAGAGTCCCCTGCCCCGCACTGAATCATGTGTGACCATTAGAATAATGTGGAAGTGACAATGTGTGACTGCCAGAGCTAGGCTGTATAAGCTTTTATAGCTTCCACTTTGCTCTCTTGGGTCATTTGCTCAGGAAGGAAGCCAGCTGCCATGTTGTTAGGACACTCAATTAATCAAAAGGTCCACATGGGGAAGAACTGAAGCTTTCTGACAACTGCTGGACACCCAGCTTGTCCAGGACCCAACTTGCTGGCCATGTGAGCAATCTCAGAAGCAGATCTTTCAACTCTAGTGAGGTCTTTGGATCGGACGACAGCTCTGGCTGACATCTGACTCCATCTTTATGAAAGACCCCCAAGTCACAACACCTAGCTCAGCTCCCCTAGGTTCCTGACCCACGGAAATGGCATATTGATAACGTTTAACACTATTGTTATTGTTTTATGCCCCTAAATTATGGGGTAGTTTGTTATGTGGGTAACTGCTACAAAGGAGAAGCATGACTTTTAGAAAACAATTTATTCTGCAGTCTGCAAGCTATGTCTCTTCTGCCTCCTACTCATTTCACAAGTCCATCTCCTCTACACTCTATCTCCCACAAGCTGCCACCACATTTCTCTTCTGAATGACTACATTTACCCTATCACTGATCTCCTTTTTTAGAAGACATGTGTCATGTCTTTTTATCTTATTGGTTTGTTTGCTTGTTTGTTTTACTTTCCAACATGTAATCATTTCTTTGGGAGTGGGAAGTTCATTGCCTGTAGCTGTATCCACCATGATGGCAGTGCTGTCCAGAGGCAGCTGTGACCTTCAAGAAAAATGGTCCCTAATCCTCAGTCTCTGGAACCTTCTGTCTATTTTTTTCCAAGTGAATATTCCAGACTGCCACCCATGCTGGAAATTTCTCGTATCTATAAGATTTTCTCTCTGTTTAAGATAGTTTCTATTGCTTTCAACCAACAACCCTGACTGGCTCATCTGCCTGCATCATTGCCTCATACTACTTATTCTCTACTCATTCGACATTCATTCAGACAATTGGGCATTAATTCAATAAATGTTTACCAGGAACCTACTACGTGCCAAACACTGTTCGAACTCACAATCCTGAGATCAAGAATTTCATGCTCTACCAGCTGAGCCAGCCAGGCACCCCTAAGAGTCTGCATTTTTAATAAGATCCAGGTGATGCTGCTGCTGCTTCTGCTGGTCCACGAAGCATACTCTGAGTAGGGAAGGGCTATGCTAATAAATTACATATCAAGAAAAACGAAGCAGAGAAAAGGGATAAGGTGCGCTGGGAGAGGAGGGTGAGCTTCAGTTTTAAACAGGGGTATCAGAAGATGACAATGAGCATGGACTTCAAGGAGATGAGGAGGGAGCCATGGGGATATGTGAGAGAAGAGCATTCCAGGCAGAGGGCACAGCCAGTGCAAAGGCCCTGAGGCTAGTATGTGTCTGATGAGTTAAAGGAAGAGTGAGGAGGGGCGCTTGGGTGGCTCAGTGGGTTAAAGCTTCTGCCTTCGGCTCAGGTCACAGTCCCAGGGTCCTGGGATCGAGCCCCACATCGGGCTCTCTGCTCAGTGGAGAGCCTGCTTCCCCGCCCCGCCTGCCTCTGCCTACTTGTGATCTCTGTTTGTCAAATAAATAAATTTTAAAAATCTAAAAAAAAAAAAAAAGGAAGGCAGAGTGAGGAGACTGGTGTGGCTACAGTGGATTGAGCAAGGCGGAGAGAAGGAGTAGGTGAAGCCAGACAGGCATGGGGCGGGAGAGGGCATCTATCATTCTGTGGACTGTTATTAGGACTTTGAGCTGAGTGTGTCAGGGAGATACAGGAGGGTTCTAAGAAGGATGACATGAGCTCATGTAAGTTTTAAAAGGATTCCTCTGGCCACTACAGGGAGAATAGTTTACAAAGGAGCAGGGGTGGAAGCTGGGATAAATGGGAAGGGGTGACTCCAACTGTCCAGGCAAGAGGCGATTGGTGGTTCAAGTCAGGGAGGCAGCCTGCACTGGGGAGTGGTAGAAGATGCTGAGCTCTGGGGAAACTTGCAGGGTTGAGTCTGCTGGATTAGCCAACATAATTTGGTGCCACAAAGAAGGAGAAATGAAGCATGACTCCAAGTTGTTTTTGTTTTTGTTTTTTTTTTTTAGTATGAGCAAATGGAAGGATGGAAAGAGCAATGCTTTGCTGTGGGAGAGGAGATCAGTAATTCCTCTCAAACATGTTCATTCCGGTATCTAATTAGACATCTCAGGGGAGAAGAGTGGGAGGGAGGTCTGGTGCTTCGGAGAGATATCTTGGTGGGAGACACCAACGTGGGAAGCATCAGATACGCAGGTATCAAAGGCCAAGAGTCCAGAGGAGATTATCAAGGGGGTGTGGATAAAGACAAGGGTACAGGACTGAGGCCAAGGGCTCTACAAGGCAGGGAATCTCCTTAAAAGACAAATCTGGGGGTGCCTGGGTGGCTCAGTCAGTTAAGCATCTGCCTTTTGCTCAAGTCATAATCCTAGGGTCCTGAGATCCAGCCCCACATTGGGCTCCTTGCTCAACAGGGAGTCTGCTTCTCCCTCTCCCTTTACCCTTCTCCCCTGCTCGTGCTTGCTCTCTCTCTCTCTCAAATAAATAAATAAAATCTTAAAAAAATACAAATCTGATAAGAGAAAAAAATTTCATCACAATGAAGACATCTATCAACAAAGAACTGATTAAATACATATACATATATTTAACGTATACATGTATACTATCTATATACATACATAGATACGTCATGGAATGTTATGTGGCCCAAAAAAGCAGAGCAGCCTTCCTTCGAGACTGGCTGGCACGCACCCTTTGCCTCTTCTTCCCTCTCTACCTCCATCCAGCTTCTTGGAAGGGAAATGTACCAGGTGAATTTCCATTTTGGATTCCGGAGACCCTAGAAATGGCTAAGGTATGGTAGAGAGCCAGCTTGCCCACCCTGGGTGCTAACCTCCAGACTGTTATTTGGAGAGAAAGACATTCTTTTTTTTTTTTTTTTAAAGATTTTTATTGATTTGACAGAGAGAGATCACACTTAGACAGAGAGGCAGGCAGAGAGAGAGAGAGAGAGAGGGAAGCAGTCCCCCTGCTGAGCAGAGAGCCCGATGCGGGACCCTGAGATCATGACCTGAGCCGAAGGCAGCGGCTTAACCCACTGAGCCACCCAGGCACCCCTGAGAAAGACATTCTTATCTTATCTAAGTCACTGACACTTTGGGGTTAGCCTCTGTCACATCACACCTAATCTCAATAGGCAATCAGGAAACATCAGTAAGGGACGCCTGGGTGGTTCAGTCAGTTAAGCGTCTGCCTTCAGCTCAGTCATGATCCCAGAGTCCTGGGATCAAGTCCCACATTGGACTCCTTGCTCATTCAGAAGCCTGCTTATCCCTCTCCCTCCGCCTGCTGCTTCCCCTGCTTGTGCTCTCCCTCTCCGTGTCAACTAAATAAAATCTTTTAAAAAATGTAAAAACCAGTAATATTCCACAATACCAATACTTGACAATTTTTAAAGATTTTTTAAAATTTATTTTTGAGAGAGAAAGAGAGCATGAGCAGGGGAAGAGGGAGAAGCCGACTCCCCACTGAGCAGGGAACACCATGAGGGACTTGATCCCAGGACCCTGGGATCATGACCTGAGCCGAACGCAGATGCTTAACCGACTGAGCCACGCAGGCACCCCCAGATTTTTTCCATTTCAGGTCACTATCCACTTTATTTCTTTTTAAGAATTATTTATTTATTTGAGAGGGGGTTGCGGAGGAAGAGAGAGAGGGAAAGCAGACTCCCTGCTGAGTGAGGAGCCCAACACAGGGCTCGATCTCACAAACTTGAGATTGTGACCTGAGCCAAAACCAAGAGTTGGATGCTTAACCTGCCGAGCCAGCCAGGTGCCTCACCACTTTGATTTAAATCAGTGGTCTTCAACTGCGAGCAATTCTCCCCGGCCCCCGCCCCCAACCAGGAGGAGACTCCGCAATGAGACATCTTTGACTATTATGATGGGGACTGATACTGTCATCTAGTGAGGGGACCAGGGTGGCCTTCCCCAAACAACGAATTACCCTTCATAGAATGCCCGTGGTCCCAAGGCGGAGAAACCCCACTGTAAATGGAACAGAAGAGGAAAAAACTAGAATAGAAAACATCAGAAGGCACTGCCCAAAGTCAGGATAAATATTTCATGAAACGTTTGTATTTTTGTGTCCTCGGACACTATATAAGATGTCTCTCTCCTTGTGAGTCCTAATCTAAAAGGTTGGATGAATGCTGTCCTGAGGACCACAGAACTGATTCCGACCTCCGGCTTCCAGGAGCTCCCATTCCACAGGGGATAAAGAAGACAGAATGAATTGATGTCACAATGGACAGCCATTTAAAGAAGGCAGGGGTTCCAGAGTGGACCTGGGGTATCAGCAAGGTGAATCAGGGAAGGCTTCTCTAAAGAGATGACGTTTGAGGGGAGACTGATGTGTTGGGAAGGAGCTAGATTCAGGAAGAGGACGCAAGCAAAGCCTAGGTGCCTGGTCGGGGCTTGGTCTGTTTGAGGAAAGGAAAGCTGGCCGGTGTCACCGCTGGAGCCAAGTGGGGAAGGGAGGCTGGAGGCAGGTGACGGAGGAGGTCAGCGTGGGTGACAGGGAGCCCAGTGGAGGGCTTTAGGCAGGGGAGGGTTATGGCGAGCTTTCTCTGGTTGCTAAAGGGAGAAGTAACTGCGGGGCCCAGGGAGAAGCTGGAACACACAGGGGCTGTTACCGACGGAGGAGGTGAAAAGTAGCTGAACTATGGACAGGTAGAGCAGGTGAAACAAAGGGAAGCAGTGAGGTCAGGGGGCGTGGGGGTGTTGGGGGAGGAACTGCGGGGGCTGCAGCATCTGATGGCCCACCCTTCTCCCCAGGGCAGGGCGGGAGCTCGGGACCCAGCGGAACCGGCCAGGCAAGGCCACCCACCTGACTCACAGCAGAAACTGGGACAGCCCATGCTGCCCACCTACGTCCACACTGGGGAAGGCCACGCCCCGGGCCCAAACACTGGCTCCCCCCAACCCCCAACCCCTGTCAGTGATGCCTAGATCTAGGCCTTCTTTCAGGGGTGCTTCTGAGGCCTCCTCCAAGTTCTTCTATTTCCAGGTCTTTTTCTCAGTCCTGCCCTGATTCCGTATGGCATAAGTGTTCGTGTCCTGTTCTCTCTCTCCATCAGACTGGGATCCACTGTGAATACAGAGGGTAGAAAAACTACCCTTATCTAGGGCACCCAGCATCAATGCTAGGGCCCAGCATTTAGGCTCTGTCTGCCTAGTGAACTCCTATCTATCTGTCAAAACCCACCTCAAAAGGACCCTCCTAAGGGAGGACTTCTTGGATGGCCATGGTTCCTAGGTAACACAATCAGTAATTAAAACCCATCAATAGTGAATGCAAACCGAGCATTTACTATGTTCCAGGCCCCATTCTGAGGGCCTTATAGCAGCTCTAGGGTGTATGTTATCAATCTCCCTATTTGCAGATGGAAAATGGAGGCTCAGAGGCACATGGTTAGTAAGTAATGGGGCTCAAATATGAACTCGGAGGACTTCAGTATGCGCTTCTGCAGCAGGTCTCTTTAAATCCATCCCTGTGAGATTGGTGTGATCATTGCTATCTCCCAGACAAGAAACTTCAGGCTCAGAGGGGGTTAAACAATGTGCCTAAAATCACACAGCACGTCCCGGATTGAGCCAGCCTGGCAGGTGGGGCAGCTGCCTCTAAAACACTCAGCTCTTAACCTTCCTCCCTTATCACCCCTTGTCTAGGCTCTGAGGACCCCTGTAAGAAGGTGGCATTTGGGGGTGCCTGGGTTGCTCAGTGGGTTAAGCCTCTGCCTTCAACTCAGGTCATGATCTCAAGGTCCTGGGATCGAGTCCTGCATCGGGCTCTCTGCTCAGTGGGGAGCCTGCTTCCCCCATCCCCGCCTGCCTCTCTGCCTGCTTGTGATCTCTCTGTCAAATAAATAAATAAAACCTTTAAAAAATAAGAAGACGGCATTTGAGCTGATTTGGGGGGAAAGAGAGGTCTCAAACCTTACCAGGAGCCTTCCTATTTCCATCCCTTTGCCTGTTCTTCTGCGAGGAAGGTCTTTCCCCACCTAATAAATTCCTATCCATCCTTCAAAACCCAGCTCCAATACTCACTCCACCTTGGAAACCTTTCCACACAAATCTCCCAGGCAGAGTCTGCAACACCCATCCTTGGGCTCCCACAGCCAGGGGTCCGTAGATAAATGGAAAGGTCTCGGTAGGAGTTAGCCCCACCAAGCCGGAAGCTTGGCTAGGCCGGGGGCCCAGTGGGCACAAAGGAAATTATTTTTATTATCATTTTTTTTTAAGTAAGCTTTAGCCCAACGTGGGGCTTGAACTCACGACGCCCAGATGCAGTCGCATGCTCTACCGACTCAGCCAGCCAGGCGCCCCTGAGGCTGATCTTTAAGTTAAGGAATAACTAATTCATGGGTAAGGGCACTAGAACCCGGCTCATTAAGTGTTCTCTGCCACCGTCCCCTTCAGGCTCCACTCCACCCTCGCCCCGCCCCTAAGCATGCCGGTCCCGCTCCCCGGACGTGGGCGGCCCGTGAGCATGCGCCCTAGACGCAAAGCACGCCGGGAGTTGTAGTTCCGCCATCGGACGGAAGCCGGGACGGACTGAGGCGGGATGTGGCCCGGAATATTGGTTGGGGGGGCCCGGGTGGCGGCAGGTAGGTTCCCCGTGCTGGAGCCTCGCCTCGCCGCCCGGTTCCCCCCGCGGCGGACGCCCAAGACCGGCCTGGCCCTGCAGCGGAGCCTGCACGCGACGGCGGCCCGGGCTCTCCCGCTCATTCCCATCGTGGTGGAGCAGACGGTACAGCGGCCGCGGGAACTCGGCCCGGCGTGGGAGTCGGGGGTCTCCGGGCCGCGGGCACTGCCGGCCTCTGACCCACACCGCCATCTTTTTCCCACAGGGTCGTGGCGAGCGCGCCTATGACATCTACTCGCGGCTGCTGCGGGAGCGTATCGTGTGTGTCATGGGTCCAGTGAGTGCCCTGCCGGGATTGTCCTCTGCGCCTGCCCAGACCCCATGCGCCCCTCCTCCTCCGCGAACCACCTTGACCTCTTGACCTCTCCCACCAAGGCTCCGCCTTGGTCCCAGTCTGACACCCCACTTCCTGGGCACATGAGCCTTCAACCCCCTCTTCTGGCCCCATCCCCCATCCCCAGCCCTTCTTCAGCCTCTGCTTTTCTCTACCTGATTTCTGACTCCCTCCCTCACCAGTGACCCTCCTCCCCATTCCTGGCTCTGATCCCCATCCCCCCATCTGACCCTCCTGACCCCTTCCCTTCCTTGCTCTGAGCCCACTGACTCCCCCCACTTCCTGTGCCCCAACCCCCTGGGGCCCTACCACCCCTCACCATCTCCCCACTCTGGTGCTGAGTCCTCCCCAACTGTCTTCCTTGGGCTCTGACACCCATCCCTGTTCGCTGATTTCATCCCCAGCCACCTCACAGTTGCTTGGGTTAGCCTGCTCCTTGCCCTCCAGCTGGGCGCACCCACCCTCCCCGCTTACTTGCAGATCGACGACAGCGTGGCCAGCCTGGTTATTGCACAGCTGCTGTTCCTGCAGTCCGAGAGCAACAAGAAGCCCATCCACATGTACATCAACAGTCCTGGTGAGCAGAGCCATCCCCCGGGGGCCAGGGCCGCTTCCTGGGTCACTCCAGGTGACTCGGGGCAGACACCCCTCCACCACTTCCATCAGGAATGTTCTCCCGCTGGAGGAAGAAAGGGTGCTGAGCTTCCTTCAGAGTCCCAAAACTGTCTCAAAACCTCCAAAAGTTGCCCGGTCCTTGCTTTTAAGTCTAGGTTCCCAAACTGGCAGCCAAGCCTGCCTCTGATTGCACATGTAACATTTTACCAGCCTGACCTGGTGGTCGGCATATTTTAAAATTGGTAGCTGCCACCACCAGCACCAACCCCCTCCCAAAAGAGAAGAGCTCATCTCGACCGAGCGCCAACTGTGCCCTGTACTTGAAGCGTTTCGTAGGCATTGAACTCATCTGGTCCTCGTGGCAGCGGCCCGTGGTTGGTCCGGTTCAGTGATCCCCCGTCTGCGAGGAGACACTGTGTTTGGCAGGCTGGGTAACTTGCCCAAGGTCACCCAGACCACACTGCCAGGACACGCTGACTCCAGAGAGTCCCTCTCAGCCACCACTCTCCCCGCTTTCCACCTTCCCTTGCAACTCTGACAGATCTGGTCCCCCCGGGGCCGGTGTACATGGGTGGTAAGGGTCAACTTGCTCTGGAGCACGTGCTCTCCTCTCCTCCATTTAGTTCGTGTCACCTGTTGCTGTCGCCTCCCTGCCCTCTGAAGTATTCACGTTTGTGACCCGGGCTTTAAAGGGCTGCCTCTACACATGCCCCCCCAAGGCCAGGGGCCGCACTAGGGGAAGGCTGGGGGGGAGGAGCCAGCACAGCCCCTCACTCCCGCTGCTCAATCCGCCCCGCCCGCAGGCGGCATGGTGACGTCGGGCCTGGCCATCTACGACACGATGCAGTACATCCTGAACCCCATCTGCACATGGTGTGTGGGCCAGGCCGCCAGCATGGGCTCCCTGCTTCTGGCTGCCGGCACCCCGGGCATGCGCCACTCGCTCCCCAACTCCCGCATCATGATCCACCAGCCCTCCGGGGGTGCCCGGGTGAGTGCCGGGCCCACGCAGGCTGCTTTGGGACGTGGGTGGCGTCTGGACAGAAGGACCAACTGGGTGGAAGTCACGGGCGAGTGTCAGTGTTGGCAAGTGTAGGTTTCACAGTGATTTCAGGTACGGTGAAGCCAGCGGATCAGGAAAGGACTGCCACTGGAAAGACCATTTGTTACTCACAGTTCCCAGGGCGGGGGGCTTGCCCTGTCACGTTTGCCCACATGGGAAACACCAGGGTCACTCAGGAGGCACAGAGCAGGGGTGAGGGGTGGCTAGAGATTTTACTGTGGTTTCTGCAGGAAGGAACAGTGAGGCAGGGCCCGCAGGGCTCAGGACGGGCTAGTCTGAATTAGTGGGCTCTGGGAGATAGGGGATGGCCTCATGTCTGGCCTGAGCCCTGGGGGAAGGGGGCAGGGGACAGTGGCCCTGAGTATGCGTGCCCCATGGAGGAGGGGGGCGCATTTGGGATCAGCTGGTTTGCCTGTGAAAACTCATGGCAGAGCTGGAGCTGTCTGCTGGCTCCCGGAATCTGCTTGCCCTGGGAGGGGCGAGGCTCCATGTGCAGAAAATATAGTTAATACCGGAAGCGTTCCGGCACCTGGGTGCCTCAGTCAGCTAAACATCTGACTCTTGATTTTGGCTCAGGTCACAGTCGTGGGGTCGCGGGATCGAGCCCCACATCGCATGGGGCTCCCTGCTCAGTGGGGAGTCTGCTTCTCTGTCTCCCTGTGCCCCCACCCCATCTCTCTCTCTCTGAAAGGAATAAATAAAATCTTAAAAAATACAGGAAGCCTTCCTGGTAGGGGCAAAGTTGCTACAGGGTGTGTGGGCCTCAAAAAGACCCGCTCCGCCAGTCTGAACACCCTCTCCAGCCTCCCTGCAAGTGGCTGATGCTCACTGTGACCTTCTCCTTCGTACCCTCAGGGCCAAGCCACAGACATCGCCATCCAGGCAGAGGAGATCATGAAACTCAAGAAGCAGCTCTACGGCATCTACGCCAAGCACACCAAACAGAGCCTGCAGGTGATCGGTGAGTGCCCCCGCACCGGGCGCCCCCTGCCCTCCTTTATTTTAACCAACGCACACATGTGTGGCAGGACTTGTGCCAAGCCAGGGCCTCTCGACCCTGGCATCGCTGACCCTCAGGGCTGGACCATCCTCTGTCCTGGCCGCTGTGGGACATGGAGCCACGTCCTTGGCCACCACCTACTGGATGCCAGCAGCACCTTCTGTTTGCGACAACCAAATCTGCCCCCGGATGTCAGCCAGTGTCCCCAACTTCCAATGGAAATCCCCTGTCCTAAGCACTTTAAAAAGACCAGTTTGCAGAATCTTCATAAAAACTCGCTTAAAACGGGTCAAAGGTTTGAACACTGTCCTCAATAAAGAATATTCTAGATTGCCAAGAAATATAAGAAAAGATGTTCATCATCTTTAGTGATGATATTTTAAAATGACATCATTAGGGGCAACTGGCTGGCTCAGTCGGGAGAGACAAGACTGCTGGTCTCAGGGTCAGGAGTTCAAGCCCCATGTTGGGCGTGGAGATGACTCAAAATTAAATAAATAGGTAAAATTGCCCATATATATACACACACAGACACACACACACACACACCATATATATATATATATATATACATATTTTAAGATTTTTTTTTTACCTTTTTTTTTTTTTTTTTTAGATTTATTTATTTATTTATTTATTTGACACAGAGAGAGAGCGCGCAGGTAGGCAGAGTAGCAGGCAGAGGGAGAGGGGGAAGCAGGCTCCCTGCTGAGCAAGGAGCCCAATGCGGGGCTTGATCCCGGGACTCTGAGATCATGACCTGAGCCAAAGGTAGCCACTTAACCACTGAGCCACCCAGGCGCCCCGATTTATTTATTTTCGAGAGTACCTGGGGGGAGGGGCAGAAGGAGAGGGAGCGACTCCACACTGACCGTGGAGCCTGACACAGGGGCTCCATCCCACGACCCTGAGATCACAACTGGAGCTGAAACCAAGGGTCAGACGCTTAACCGACTGTGCCACCCAGGCACCCCTTGCGCATCTGTTTCTTACAAAAGAACATCATTAGTCGAGGGAAAGGCCAGTTAAGGCCCCAGGGAGATACCATTTTAATCCACCGGAAGAGCTAACATCCAGAACCCGACACCCGGCACCAGTGAGAATGTGGAACTGGAACACTCACCCGCGGTGGGCGGGAGCGAAGAGGAAAGCTGTCTGACACCCCCCGCTTGGGCTCAGAAGGCTCCAGACGCCCCGGTTCCCCTACTCTGCATGCAACCAGATGTGGGTGCTTATGTCCACCAAAGCTGCGGATGGGCGTGCCGACTGTCGTCCTGACTGCCTGTGTGCGGGAGCCCCACGCCGGGAGACACCCCCATGCCCAACAGCCGCACGGCGAGCGCATTCGTGCTTAGTTTACGCCGTGGAGTCCCACAAGGCAACGACAGAGACCCGGCCATGGCGACACGCAGCAACTGGGCTGAATCTCGGACACAGAGTGCCGAGTAGGAAAAAGGAGTAAATACTCTGATTCCACATATTTAAAAACAAAAAGAAGGATGCTTATCTCTGCTGTCATGCCACCATTAGGCTAGCGGTTACTGTTGCATCAGAGGAGTCAGTGACTGGAAGGAGGCTCCCCGCAGGGGCAGCTGGGGATCTGGGGCTGGCCCCTGTCTCAGTCTGGGTGCTGGCCATGTGGGTATGTGAAATTCATACTGAAATTCGCACTGTCCACTTGCATCTGGATGTGTATTAGACATCAGGAACCAGTAAAAAAAGAAAAATGGAATGGGTATTTTACCCATGGGGAAACTGAGGTACCAAGAGGGGAAAGGCAAGGTCACCTGGCGAAGAAGGGATAGAACAGGGCCCCCGACCTGGCCCCAGGTCTCCAGCTTTAACCCCACCCACCCTGCCTCTTGCTTCCCCTGGCAGAGTCGGCCATGGAGAGGGACCGCTACATGAGCCCCATGGAGGCCCAGGAGTTTGGCATCTTGGACAAGGTTCTGGTCCACCCTCCCCAGGATGGTGAGGATGAGCCCGAGCTGGTGCAGAAGGAGCCTGTGGGGGCGTCGACGACAGCAGAGCCTGCCCCTGCCAGCATCTGAGAGCCAGACCTCACCCTCCAGAGGAGAGTCAGGGGAGGCCAGGTGCTAGTCAGAAGCTGGAGCTGCAGCCCTGCCCACCCCTCGCTGCTGAGCCTAGAAAGGCCCCAGGAGGAACTCTGGGTTTGGGGATGCCCCTCAGGGCAGGTATCTTGAATGAGACACTGTGATTTTCCATTAAATCTTTGTAGTCTTTGAGCCCCATCTGTGTCACCTTCCCTGCCTGCTCCACCGTGGCATGCACACCTGTGCCCTGCACGATGCCTTGTCTGCCTTCACCCCAGCCCTGAGGCTCTGACCTTCCAAGCCCTAACTGCAGCAAACCCTACTGAGCAAAAAGGATATTTCAGGCACTATTCTAGAGGCCACGACATATCCTGAAGCAAACAAAATTCCCTGTCTTCAAAGAACTTACTCTTGTGGTGGTAGACAGTTTTTTAAAAAACCAGGGAAAGAGGTATGCAGAATGTGTGTGGTGTGTGTGTGTGTGTGTGTGTGTAAGAGAAAGAGAGTTACAGCTTTCAGTGGGGTGGCCAGTGAAGGCCTTGCTGAGAAAGTGATGCTTGAACAAGGTTTAAGGTAAGAGAAGGACAGAGCAGTCCAGGCAGCAGGCATAGCAAGTGCAAAGGCCCTGTGGCAGGACTGTGACTGCCATGTGGGAGGGCCCCCAAGGAGGCTCGTGGCTGAAGTGAAGTGGTGGAGGGACAAGGCAGAGATGTGAACAGAAAGGAAGGAGGACAGAGCTTAGAAGGCCTGGTGGATCTGAGCAGAGGGACATGAGCCTTGGAGGGTTCTGAGAAGAACAAAAAAGCAGGAGCACTATGGCTCCCACGGAGTACTGGGAGGAGTACAGCCAGCGTGGAAACCGGGAGACGAGTTCGGAGACTCGGAATAATCAGATGAAAGCTGGTGGCTCCAGCTGGGTGGCCAGGAGAGGTCGGATTCTAGCCAGATTTTAAAGGCAGAGCTGACGGGCGGAAAGGCTGGCAGAAGGCGCAGGTGTGGGGGCAGGGAATCAGGAGTTCGGTTTGGACACACGTTACTTCTGGTGCTTGATGTGCCTCAGACATCCGGGGTGGGGGGATAAATCTGGGGTCAGGATTGAGAATGAAAATGGAAAAGACATCATTGGGTATGTCAGTAAACCAGCAGTCAGCCTGAGAACCGGCTGCTGGATCTGGCACAGCGAAGTCACTGACGGAATGAGCGGAACCCCACGTTCAGGGTTGTAAGGGCTGAATGCCAGCCTGGTGTGCACCCAGAGGGAAGGGGTGGGAAGACATGGGAGCTCAACACATTTTCCAAGAAATATCATTGTATAAGGAGAGCAGAGAATGTGTGGCTGTCCCCAGAGGGATCGTGGGGTCAGTATTTCAACATGCATTTCTAAAAAGATAAATCTTCAAAAAGGCCACCAAAATACCGTTTGCAAAACCCGATCCCCCCAAAAAACAAAATCATCCCAAATCCAACCAGTGTGCACATCTCCCCAGTTGCCTCTATGTTACTAGTTTGTTCGAATCCGCCTCCAGGTAAGGCGCATACCTTGCAACTGATGGATGCTTCCCGAAGCCTCTTTTAACTGCGGGTTTTCTCCTCCCTCTCTCTCTCAATCTCTCCCTCTTTTTCTTCTCTTTCCTTGAAATTCAGCTGTTGGTCTGTGGACTTCCCATCTGAATTTTGATGATGGGATCAGGACCGGCTGTGACCTCTGTCTGTCCTTGATATTTCCTGTGACTTGACGTATAAAACTAGACAAGTCTGGTCAGGTTCAGATTCCGCTTTCTAGCAAATGGCCTCTTAAGTGGAGGTGTGTCCGTCCATCAGAAGGCCCCCAAAGGGTCGTGGTCCCTCATTTTGTGACGTTAGGGGCCGATGACAATCCGTGTCTAGATCACTAAATATTCCAGTAAAGGCTGCAAAGTGGTGCTATGTCAATCCTACCCTTAAAGCAAGAGGAGGGTTTTGGGGTTTGCTTTTTACTTATAAGGTGGGAGCCAGGCCGTTTGTACACAGGTAGGGATGACGCAGACGAGAGTAGGAACAGGTGATGCTTAGCTTCAAACCTTGACCCCAACCTCTACCTTGACATCATGGCCTTGATGTCACTCCCCTGGACCCCGTGCCCCTGACCCCTTCCTCTCAGCGGACTTTTCCCTCAATCTAAAGTTCTGGCCGACCCCACAACCCGGGCCTTGGCCCAAATCCTCCTACAGCCCCTGACGTCACGCCCCAGGCGCCTTTCGCCGTTGAGCCCCGCCCCCGGCCGCCACCATCTACCGCTCCCAAGGAGCCCACAGCGCGGGAGAGGAGGCGGGTTCTCTGAGGAGCCAATAGCTTGAGAGGGCGAGCTGAGCAGCAGCCAGTAGCCTTTGGCCAGGGGGGCGGGGCTCTAGGGAAGGCCAATCATTGGAGGGACTCCGTGAGGCCACAGCCAATGGCTCCGGGGCGGGGGCGTAGCCCTGACTCCGACAGCTTTCACGACCCGGCCCCGGGGTTATGGCCGGGAGTGGGCGGCTGGCGCTGGGGAAGCTGCCGGTACCCGGCTGGGTTCGGGGATCGAGCCCGGCCGTATTGAGCCGCCTTCGGGACGAGGCCGTGGTGCATCCGGGTTTCCTAAGCGCGGCCGAGGAGGAGACGCTGAGCTGTGAGCTGGAGCCCGAGCTGCGCCGCCGCCGCTACGAATACGACCACTGGGACGCCGTGAGGCCGGCGGCGCTGGGGGCGGGGTCTGCGATGGCGCGCGGGGCAGGGCTACGGTGGGGGCGGGGCCTGCGGCGTTCGAGGTCGGCATGGGGGTGGAGCGCTGGGTTGTAGAGGGGTACGGTTGGGGGCGGGGTCTTGATGCCCAGGGCCTTTGCGGGAGGAGATGAGGGCTTGGCCATAGCTGGATCCCTGACCTGGAACTCTGGGGTGTGTGGGGGACAGGAGCAAGGTTAGGAGCCGAAACAGGTGTGGAGCGAGAAGAGGGAGGTTCATTGGTTGGGGGCGGAGACAGAAGACTTGAGTGGAATCGAGTTGTGGGCGGAAACAAACAAAATTGAACATTTCGGTGGGACCAGCACTGGGGACAAGCTCTGGGACTGAATTGGAACCTGAAGGCAGGTACAGAGGAGTGAGGCCGGGCCTAGTAGGACAGGGGTTGGGGTTTGAGACCCAGGATCTTAGGGTAAGTAGGACCAAGGTGATAAGTTGAGGGTGGTGTCAAGGGTCATGCTGGGAAAGCCAGTTCTTTGCACTCTACCCCCCTCACCCGTGCCTCAGTTTCCCCGTTCCCTCTGCGAGCTTCCTGGCTTGACAGAAGCTCTCTGTGCAGGCCATCCACGGTTTCCGAGAGACAGAAAAGTCACGCTGGTCCGAGGCAAGCCGGGCCATCCTGCAGCGCGTGCAAGCAGCCGCCTTTAGCTCTGGCCAGACCCTGCTGTCCCCAGTGCATGTGCTGGACCTGGAACCTCGGGGCTACATCAAGCCGCACGTGGACAGCATCAAGGTGGGCAGAGGCCAGAGCCTTGGATGGGGATGGGCCGGTGGGGTTGATTGGCCAGAGGTTGATTGGCCGCCATGCCCGCTCTTCCAGTTCTGCGGAGCCACCATCGCTGGTCTGTCCCTACTATCTCCAAGCGTCATGCGGCTGGTGCACACCCAGGAGCCAGGGGAATGGCTGGAACTCTTGCTGGAGCCAGGCTCCCTCTACATCCTTAGGTACTGCCCAGCCAAGGGGCCCCCATTCCCCCTAGTAACTCCTCAGATGTCCACCTAGCATATTTCTCTTTTTCAGCCCTCCCAGCAGACACGAGCATTCCCCTGTGGCAGGCAGGCCACCTGGTGCAGGGCCGCCCTCACCCCATCCAGCCACAGCCTGTTTTCTCTTGCAGGGGCTCAGCCCGTTATGACTTCTCCCATGAGATTCTTCGGGATGAAGAGTCCTTTTTTGGGGCGCGTCGGGTTCCCCGGGGCCGACGCATCTCTGTGATCTGCCGCTCCCTCCCTGAAGGGATGGGACCAGGGGAGCTGGGGCAGCCGCCCCCAGCCTGCTGAACCCCCAGCTCTTTCCCCAGCTTCTCAGAGACACCGTGTTGGTGAATAAAGTTGGAGTGTGGACAGACTGGCCTGCCTTGCACTGGCTGTTCGCAGGGGCTGAGCGGGGCCAGGGAAGCCCAGGAACCCCCTTCCCCCGACCCCTCCCCACTCTGGGAGCTGAGGTGGCCGGGGCAAGGCGCACTCGGGCTGAACACAATCATGCACTGAACACAGTCATGCGGTGGCAGTTCCTTTATTATGCTCCTTGCCCGGCACACCTCCCCTCTGGTCTCCAATAAATAAGTCAGCAGAGCTCCTCCAGGAGCCTCGGGGGGCCCCAGGCCAGGCGTCCTTAGGCGCCACAGCTACAGGCGGCCGCCGAGAGCTGGGGCAGCCACTGCCAGTGGTGGCGGTCGTCAAGGAAGGCCACATCAGCGTAGCGGGTGGGCCGGCAGCAGGGCCCACCGTGGGCTCGGCCCTGGCCCCGCAGGTGGGCCAGCGTCAGGCCATGCTGGGTGCGCGCATCACGGGGGCAGCTGCCTGCACAGTAGCGGAAGACGACCGTCTCCTCTGACGTGTAGCCCAGACCCAACTCGGCCACGGGTAGGGACAGGCTCCACAGCTGGCACGGGGTGGCCAGGGCTCGGCGTGGGCGGGCCCCTGCGGAGGACAGAGGGGCAGCTAACAGCTAGTGGGGTCTGGGCAGGAGGGAGTCGGGGAGTCACATGGGGTCCAGGGGGTCCTTACCCAGCTGCAGCCTTGGGGTCCCTCGGAGCTCTTCCTCTACCACTGGAGCCCCCCAAGCACCAGGGCCCCTGGTGAGGCCCAGCCACAGCAACAGGAGCAGCAGAGAGCAGAGCAGGACGCGTCTTGTGCCCATAGTGACAGGGGTCCTGATGGTGGGGAGGCCTCGCTCCCTCAATTTATCCCACTGCCAAGGCAGGGCCGAGGTGGGGGTGGGGGGTGGAATCACCTCTTCGCTGCCGCTGCTGTAACCACAGGATGACCCCCATGTCCCGCAGCACACACTGTCCTATGTCTTCCGACTGGTTCCTCTGCCCCACCCGCTGTGCCTCCAAGAGTTAAGCGTTCACCCCCTCCCTGCCCCATCCAGACATTCCGCAGACCCGTTTCTGACACCCACTTCACCCCTGATTTACGAGTGTTGCGGCAGCCAGAGCCGAACTCAGGGCGGGCCACGGGGTCCCCTGCCCCACCTGCTTCCGGAAAGAAGTTGGACGGGCCACTGAGAGCCCACCAGTGGGACCCCATCCCCACTCAGGGTGCATGGGGTCTGGAGTCCCCACACTGTGCACCAGATAGAGCGGGATTAGGGGGGAGGGGACAGGTCAGCAGGTAGCCGAGCTGTCACTTGGAGGATTAAGGCTTCATGCTCCTGTCTCCAGGCCTGTCCCAGCCGGCGTCAAAACAGGAAAAGGGAGAGGCCGGGGTACAGCCAAGAACCGGAACACGAGGCTAGGAAGCTCACCCCGCAGGGACTCCTGTCTCTAGAAGGCCCACCTGAGGTCCCAGGGACCTCAGCCCCCTCCCAGCGTTAGGGCGGGAGGGGCAGTTACACCTGCCGGTTCTAAGACGCAGCAGAAATTTCCAGTGACTTCCATGCCCCTGTGACCTCAGGGAAAGGAGGCCCTCCCTCGCCTGTGAAAGGGGGCTAACCCAGGTCCTTCCCACACGAGGCTCTGAGGACAGGTGGCACGTTTAGCGTGGGACACGCTGCCTGAGGGAGGAGCTTGGGAGGGCAAGCCTGCTTTGAGGCCTCAGAAGCACGAAGAACTTGGGTAGCGCTTGAAAAGCTGCTCCATCTCATGGAGGTCAGACTGGGTGGAAGCTCAGGTAGGAGCCTGCAGCCCTGGGGGGGGGGGGGGGGGACAGAAGAAACCAGCATGTTTACCCATGGCTGGGGGCACGCTTGGGACGCAGGTCCCCACCCCAGGCTGCCGGGGAGGGGTACAAACCCACGGTGGGGGAGCCTTCGCTCCGGAAACAGCCAACCCCCTCCCTCCTCCCTGGAAAACCCGGGCTCAGGAATTTGTCCTGCACTGGTGAGCAGAGAAACATGGGTTCGGGAACTGCTGTGGGCTTTTCATGTGAGCAGAGCTGGGGACGGACCCCGACTCCGTCTGCCTCTTGTTGGTGTGGTTACTGTGGCACCTGCTGAGACCACCTTCAGACAACTGTCGCTTGTCCAAAGTCACATTCGAAGCCAGATCCTGCCGCACACAAGGCCCTTGCTCCTAGCCACCAGGGTCTTAGCCCTCCATCGCATGGCAGGGAGGCCAGGGGTCAAATCGTCAGGCCAGGGCAACCCTGCTTTCCTGCCGCCCCCAAAAAGACCTGGCAGAAGGATGAGGAGGGAGGCTGGACAGACCTGGGACATTCCTAGGAATTAGCCTGTCATCTCTGGCATCCCTGCTCGGCGGCCAAGGGCCTGTGGAACTGGGTGGGGAAGTTTTCCACCTAGCATCCAGCCTCGAGCAAAACGGAAGCCCCACATCCTCCCCCCCGCCCCCAGCCGGATCACACAGAACGGGTTCAGAAGGAGCGCCAGCAGCCAAATTCCATTTCCAGCACTGAAACTGTCCACAAACTCAAAAAACCTTCCCACGGCAGAACACTGGCAATGCGAGATAAAATAGAAATATAACGGAGTCATTAGAAATACGGGGAGCCCTAGAAACATTGCTGGAAAGCTGAAAAATAGGGCCCAGGGGCCAACAGCAGCAACAAAAGGGCTTGGGACTTCAGGGCCACTTTGGGAGAGAGGCCACCGGCTGAGAACCACCTAACACAGGCTCAGCCCAGGGCTCCTGGGCCACCACTGTGGGAGGTGGGAGCTAAGGCAAAAGCATCAGTGGATTTGCCTGCAAAGCTGACTGCCCAGTGGCCCCCCCAAAGCCCCAGAGGCAGCCTCAGGTCCCCATTCGAAGTTCTACAGCACAACAGTCAATCGTGAGGAGGCATCAGGTAAGGAATCAGGCGTCTGGCAGAGACCAGAACAAGACAAATGCTTGAAACAAAAACGTGAGAGAAGGGATCAAAGGCTTTAGAGGCGAGGTGATCTGAAAAGGAAGCCAAGATAATTCGAGAGCTGGAGAAGCACTTCGTGGGTGAAAGGGGATAAGCTATAACCAAAAACAGGACCAGAGAAGCTGGAGCCGGAGAGATACCCCCCTCCACCCCCGCATGCGAAAGGCTGAGGACTGAGAGCGGGCTCGGAGGTGTGGCGGAAGGTTCCAGAAGGAGGGGCCCGCGCCGGGTGAGGCGGCGCCCAGGAAACCCCCAGGTGACCTGGAACTGAAGACGCGGGGCTCTGGGATTCGGGGCGCAGGGGAGGGACGAGGCGAGCACCCAGGAAGTTCTGGAGCCGAGCTCGTTTATTGGGCGGCGCCGGGCCGTCACTCCTTGAGGGAGAAGTGCATCTTGTCGCTGATCATCTTGCGCTCGGGGTTGAGGCGCTTGAGGATCTGGGCGAGCACGTTCACCGTCTGCTCGCTGCTCAGCCCCGTCTTCTTCGTCTGGAACTTCTTCAGCAGGTCCTTGGTGGTCATGGGCTTGCGCGTCAGGTAGCGGCGCACAGCGTCCTCGGTCACCTGCACGTCCCTGAGGAGCGGGGCACAGGGAGGGTGGCCGTCAGCAGGAGGCTCCCCCACGCCCGGCCCGGCCCCGGCTGCCCTCGCGCCCACTCACCCGCTGCTGGGGGTCGACTTCCCGGACTGGGGCTGAGGGGTCGACTTCCCCGACAGGCTCTGGGGTCCCGGCTCCAGCCGCAAACGCTTGGCCACCGGCGTGTCGTTCGTCCGCTTGCCTGGGGGAGTGGGGGCAGGGCTGAGTCCTGTGCCCCCGGGGGAAGGGCATGGGGGACCAGCGTCCCCTGTGCAGGGAGCGGGGAGGGGGTGTGGACAGGCCTGTGGCCCGACTCTGGGCTCTGCCCCGGAGGCAGAACAAAGGACCGCAGCGGGGACGGCAGCGAGGGGCAGTGGCCGCTCACCCTGCTCCAGCTTGGTGGCCGCGGCCCGCAGGGTTGACGACGTGCTGCCGCTCTCCGCGCTGGGTGTGCCTGGCCTGCTGTCGCCCCGCGAGCTGCCTCCCGACGGCCTCCGCTCCCTCTTGGGGGGTGTCTTCTTCTTCTGCAGAGACGGGGTTGGGGACGTGAGTCCAGGCACGGGGCAGCCACCTGCCCGCTCCGGCTCCAGGCTGGGCCTTACCGCCATGAAGAGGGCCGGTGACGCCTCGCTGTCGATGTCGCTCTCCTCCGAGCTGTCCGACTCGTCGCTGCTGTCTGCTGGAGCCAGAGGCAGGGCGTTGCTGCCGGGGAGCCCGCCCGCCCCAGCTCCGCCTCGGATGGGGGCGCTCTGGGAGTTGGGGGGCGGCTGCCCCGGGGAAGCGGGTGGGGACCGACCTTTCCTGCGCTTCTTCTCCTGTGGCGTGGGTGCCTTCTTCTCCTCCTCCTCCTCCTTGTCCTCCTCGGGCGGCTTCTCCTCCTCACTCTCCTCGCTGCTCTCGCTCTGCTCGTCGACGCCCTTGGGGCCCTCCTCCTGCTGGGTGACCTTGGGCTTGCCCTCCAGCTCATCCTGGGAGCTGCTGAAGACAGAAGGCGGGCACAGGGTGAGGGAACAAGTGCACCAGGCCCGGCCCAGGCCTCCCGCCTGCCGCCCGCCTCACCTCGAGCCGTCGGACATGTAGTCTACCTCCTGGCCCTCGAAGTCCCCGTCGTCGCTGTCTTCAAACGCCTCATCGTCGGACCCCTTCTTCTTCTTCCTCTTCTTGCCGCCCTTGGCGGGGGGCGCCCTCTTCTTGGCCTTGGAGGCTCGGCCACCTGGGGAAGCAGGGCGGGGCTCAGGCCGGCCCTCATCCCGTCCGGCATATCCAAGGACGTCTGGACATCTCGGGGGCCTCGCTAACCAGGCAGAGACACCCCCAAGGACTCACCTCTCCCGTGCAAACCCGACCAGTCTCCACCCCTAACTCCCTTTCTCGGACTCTCACACTCACACCCATCATCTCCTTCCCTCCGGCCGCCAGGACTGGAAACCAGGTACCGAAATCCAGAAACCTCGCTTGTAGCCCAGGAACTGCCAGAATTACGTGAAGTGGCAGATCCGAAACCCCGATGAAGGCCACCGCTGAGACCTTGCCGTCGTCACTCCTTTCTGCCTCCTACCAACTCCGGGGCTTCCCCAGTACCCTGCTCTGTCGTGTTCTCATTCCCAGCGGGCCGTGAGTGACCAAACTTTCCTACAGCGGCATTTACTGAGTCATCACCCAAACACCTTGACAAAGTACGACCCAGCCCCCCGGGGGGTGCCAGCGGCCTCACCTTCCTCGCCACTGGCCTCGCTGTCGTCAGACGACATCTCCAGGTCGTCCTCCAGGTCGTGGATGCGTAGCTCACTGGCTTTCTTGCGGCTGCGCTTCTCCTTCTCCTCGTCTTCCTCGTCCTGGTCCTGATCCTTGAGCCGCCGCTGCTGCATGATGCTGAAGTGGTTCAGGACTTTGTTTCTCCTGGGGGCAGGGGGAGGGGTGCAGTGGGGGTTACAAGGGGCCTGGCTCCACAAACCGGGCCTTCCCCCTGCAATCTCCACCAGCCGCTCACCCAAAGGGGAAACCATAGACAGGAAGGAGTTAGGTGATCTGAGGATGTGTGACCCCAGATAATGCGATCCTGAAATCCCCTGGGGGAGAGCTGGCCTTTCTTCGATTCCCTCTCTGCTCCGCGTCCCTCAGGCAGAAGGTCTCAGCGCGGAGCTGGTATCCCAGCATCTCTCTTGAGCTCAGGGCCTTTCTCAGGCAGAACTTGGCTACAACGTATTCATGTCCGTGTGTTCTTATGGTAGTTGATGGGTGCCTTTGTTTTTATGAGATGCGACACCACCGGTGTTTCCATTTAGCATGGTGATAAAAAGTTTCAAAAAATATTGGCTACGGAGAGCCTTAGGATTGTATCAAATAGCATGAGGTTTCTCAGTAGTGGGAAAAGGGGTGAGGTTCTGTCTCACGAGAACGTGAGCAGATTTACTACTACCGAGGGGCACATTTACAAATGGTTAAGATGATAAATTTTGTATTTTTTTATTATTAGAAGTATTTTAATTACAAAAAAAGAAGAAAACACTGACATGTATTACAATATGCCTGAACCTTAAAGACTTGTGCTCAGTGAAATACGCTAGTCACAAAAGGACAAAGACTGCATGATCAGTGAGGTCCCTAGAAAGGTCGAACTCAGAAACGGAAAGTGGAATGGTGGCAGCCAGGGGCTGGGGGAGGGGGACAAAGAGGTTCTGTTTAATGGGGGCAGAATCTCAGGATGGGAAGATGAGAAAGTTCCGGAGAGGGAACAGCACCGATGGCTGTACAACAGTATGAATGTACGCAATGCTACTGAACGGGATACTTAGGAATGGTTAAATGGTCAATTTTACATTATATATACCTTGCAGGTCATTGATCCAGCCGGAGCCCTCCTGCCTGGCAGAAGCCAAGCGGGCCAGGGAGACCCTCCCCTGCTCTGCCAATTCCTGCTCCAGGGCTCAGCTCAGCTACCCCTTCCCCAGCCCTCTCAGGGCCGTGTGTGTCCTTGACGCTTCCAGGTCTGCCTCCCTCACTGCACTGGGAGCTCCCTGCCAAGGGCCTGGTGGAGCCTGGCGCGGTGACCACTGAGTACGCAGCTCCCAGCTAGAGAGAAAGCTATCATGACACACCCCGTTTCCAGTGGTTTCAGCTCCCTTCTGGGGAGCCGGGAGCCGGGAGCTCCCGCCGGGGTCCTGCCTCCCTCTAGGCCCACCGGGCTCACTCACCTCTCCCACTCCTCCTCGGCCTCTTCGGCAGTGAGCGTGCGATGCCGGGCCAGCGGCGTGAAGTTATACCAGTTGTGCACCGGGAAGGCCTCGAAGGCCCCGTCGGGGCACTGGGTGAAGATGTAGTAGGACGTGTTCTCTGTCACACCTCCCTTCTTTATGCCCTTGAACCTGCAGAGAGCCATGGTCACAGCGTGGCTCTCAGGACCAGGCCCCTGCCTGCCTATGCCCCCCGGCCTAACCCATCTCCAGAACCATCTGGGTTCTCAAAGCAAAATCCAGAGGCGCCTGGATGACTCCGCTGGTTAAGTGTCTGACTTCGGCTCAGGTCATGATCTCGGAATCCTGGGATCAAGCCCTACATCTGGCTCTGCACTCAGTAGGGAGTCTGCTTGTCTCTCTCCCTCTCCCTCTGCGCCTCCCTACCCTTGCTCTGTCAAATAAATAAATAAAATCTTAAAAAAAAATTCAATGCCAGGAGACCCTGGGCTGGCCCTTCAACTGTGTGAGCCTCCATTTACAGGCCTAGTCTGTGGGCCATTCCGTGCTTTTGCCCGCTGTTCCCCTGGGAGTGCCCTCCACCCACCTGGCGTCCCAATCGTCACAACCCCCCCCAGCGGCCCCCTGCTGTGTGCAATCAGCCCGGTTCTCAGGTCCCACACCCCAGTCTCTAGGGCTCCTGCATGAGCACCAGTTTGGTTCACCTTCAGAAATAAAACCCCATGAGAGCCCAACGGAGTTAGCACACTCAGGGGACGCGGGGGACACGGGAGGCACCCACTGCCGCCACCACTTACTTTCTGCCCGATTTGCCATTGACGCGGAGCAGCCAGGGCTGGTCCTCGGGCCGGAACTCCTTGAGGACGATGCCGTACTTCTTCCTCCTCGCCTCCTCGCGAAGCTTGCGGTTGAACTCGCTGCCCGCGCCGGACTCGGGCATCTCTTCCTCTTGGTAAATCTTCTTGTTGCTCAGGTCTCGCTCCAGTCGGGCCTGGGGCAACAGGGCAGGGCGGCCAGGAAACAGACACTTTCAGCGGGGTGCCCGCCTTTGCTTGAGCTCTGCGCCCCCTCCCCAGAACACCCTTGACCCCCCTTCTCCCAGGCTGAGCTGCCGACGTTCAGAGCTAACCTCCAGCTGAGCAAAGCAGAAAAAGGGGTAGAATACTGGCCTGTATGTCTGTGTGTCCAGACACTGTGTGTCTGGGAGAAGGCATGTGGTTAAGCCTCGTACTAGGTTTATTTTGCAGCTTTTAAAAGTTTGGAACTATTTCTTTTTTTTCTTTTTTTTTTTTAAGATTTTATTTATTTATTTGAGAGAGAGACAGTGAGAGAGAGCATGAGTGAGGAAAAGATCAGAGGGAGAAGCAGACTCCCCGTGCAGCTGGGAGCCCGATGCAGGCGGGACCTGAGCCGAAGGCAGTCGTCCAACCAACTGAGCCACCCAGGCGTCCCAGTTTGGAACTATTTCTAAATCAACAGTTTAAAAATAAATAAATAAATGGATCATTTTGGTGAGAAAACAAAGAAAACAACCTGCTTGGAACTGGCCCACTTCTCTCTCTGCATTGAGATGTCATTAAAGGCTGTTTTCCAAATTTGGATCTCCAGGCAATTCGGCAGCAGGTAAGAAATTCTGAGACGTGCACACTGCTTCCCCAGTGGGGGTGAGAGGCCCCACACGAGCCCTTTACAGCACCACTGTCTGCAGCAGCAGGAGACTGGAAGGGAGTCTGTGCACATCAGCAGGGGGCAGGGTTAACTTAGCTACCTCCAGACACCACCTCCAGACACTGGAGGACCAAACAGCCAAAAAGAGGAGGGAAAGCAAAGTTTTATCAGCATGTGGCCACGCCCAGCCATTTACCTATCATTATACTGGCCAACAACGCCAGCATAATCATCAGCTGGGCCTTCCAGAAAAAGCCTGCTGACCCGATATAAAGGACAAGAATGAGAATGGCGGGCATTCTCAGCAGCCCACACCACGAGCTGGAGGCCGATGGAACAAAACCTTGGAAATGTGAGGGAAAAGGGCTACCAAGCTAGCATTCGATCCCCGGTCAAGCTACCCAGGCTGTGGCCACCCCATGAATGGGAGGAACCAGTGTCCTTCCCGCACCTTTTCAGGGAGCCAGCCCTGGGTGCGATTCATTGCTAAAGGGGGGTAAAGAGGCCTGATTCCCTGAAGGTGGTCACCCCAGAGGGCAGGGCCCCTGCCGGATGGTTCACCTCTAGCCCAGGGGGTGGTCTCCGGGGACAGCTGCTACAAAGAATGCATTTGGCAGGGGTAGGTTTCTGCCCAGGAGTTGTCCTGGGTGGGGAGTGGCTATTAGGGGAGGGGACGTTCCTCGTGGTTGAGAGCGATTAGACACCTGTACCTGCCTCCTCCCCTGGGTGATTAGTGACAACCCAGGGGATTTGTTCTTCCCCAGGGAATGTAATCCCCTTCTAAGATTCTGAGGGTTCCCATGACGATCAGGGAACAGGATATGTGCAAGGTCCTGGTGGCTGGGAGGTCACGTGTCTCAAGAGGTCATCAGTACTCAGGTGCTGCACCTCAAGGTGATGGGTAACGAGGGGCACGGCCCCTCCAAAGGGACACGTGACTGAGGGGTAGGCTCCTCTGGGTTCTCAGGGGTTGGGGGGAGAGGGGCCCTCCTACTTAATGAAGGATGGAAGGTGGTATGTTCCCAAAGTATTTACCAAGTTATTCCTCTTAGGGGTGAGTGTTGTTTGGGGGCTGGGTACCCCCGATGGATGAGTTATTTCTCTCGTGGATGATCAGTGGTAAAGGAGGTCCCCCCACTGAGTGATCAGGGATTTGGAAACACTGCATCCTCTCTGGATAATTCAGGTGGGACCAGAGGTCGGGGAAGCGCGTTAGTCCGTATATGAATGGTGTGCAGGTGGAGATGCTGGGAGGCAGGCATCCTGCAAGAGGAGGGGGTGCCCCGAGCAAGCATCCACCTGCCCAAGGTCTGATGGTCTCATCTGCTCAACTAGAGGAAGTGACCTTTAAAAATAGTCAAAAGAGAGACCTGTGTTGGAAAACAAGATTGGGCAGTAGGAGCCGCCCAACTGAGAGAAGGCCAGAAGCTGCCCCCCTTAGACTCAGGGCCAACTCCTCTGCTGGGCCAGTCCAGGCTCCGTGGCTTTAAATGCCACCCCAAATACCCAGATGCTCCCTTCCAGCCTCCCAGCTCATATGCTCAACTGCTTACTTCCCTCCCTTCTCCTCTGGATGTCTAATACACGATGTTGGGCCCACAGTTCCCAAATACTCCATCCATATGGCCCCGTCATCCCTCAACATCCAGTCATTAACAAATCCTGTGGGCGCTACTTCGAAACACCCTAGAATCCACCCACTTCTCATACCCCTGTTTGCTCCAGGCCCAATGGTCATTCCCCGGGACCCCAGCCAATGCCTCCACCCTGCGCACACTGTCTGCCCTTGATCCCACAGCCTGTCTCCCGACAGCGCCTGGATCACCTTATACCTGCTCTATTTAAAACCCTTTCATGAAGGGGCGCCTGGGTGGCTCAGTGGGTTAAAGCCTCTGCCTTCAGCTCAGGTCATGATCCCAGGGTCCTGGGATCGAGCCCCACATCGGGCTCTCTGCTTACCCCCCTCTCTCTCTCTGTCTGTCAAATAAATAAATAAATAAATCCTAAAAAAAAAAAAAAAAAACTTTAATGAAAATAAATAAATAAATAAACCCCTTTAATGGCTTCTGCTAGAGACTGAATGTCTGCATTCCACTGCAAAATGCATAGGTTGAAACCAAACCCCCAGTGTGATGGCACTGGGAGGTGGGGCCTTGGGTGGGTGGGGCTAAGTCACTAGGGTGAAGCCCTCCTGAATGAGATCAGTGCCCTCATGAGAGGCCCCAGAAAGCTCCCACACCCCTTCTGCCACATGAGCACACAGTGAAAAGACAGCCATCCATAAACCAGGGGGCAGGCCCTCACCAGGCCGAAAATCTGCTGGCACCTTGATCTTGGACTTCCCAGCCTTCAGAACTGTGAGAAATAAATGTGTGTTTATAAGCCGTCCGGTGTGTGGTATTCTGCTACAGTAGCACCACCCGAGAGTGGCAGCTTCCAGAAACCATCTGTGGGACGCAGCCCCTTCCGTTGCCCAGGTAACTCAGGGCCAAACATGCCTGTCAGTGGACATAGCTTCTCAATGTTCTCCTTTCACAAGGCCTCCGGTGGGGCCTGCCAAATCTTCCTCCCAGGGATACCCAGCAGCTCAGCCTGGGCCTTAGTACCTCATTTTATCTCCACTTGGGAACGTGGAGGAAACCAAGCCTTAGTTACTACTGGTACTAAATGTCTACTGCAACCACCAAGGGCCAGATCAGGCTCTCGCTCACGACAGGGATTTACCTGGTTCCAGTTAGCGAAGTTGACTTTATCAGCTGCGTTGAAGGCCATGATGTTGTATTTTTTAGTTGTGTTTCTGGAATGGACAAGAAAAGGCACTGCTCAGTCCATCGTTCATTTAACAAACCCTCCCTGGCTCAGCAAACCTGTGGACCCACAAAAGCCCTCAGGGGCTCCCCGACTGTCAGGTAACAGATCCAAACTCTCCCCACCGGGTGCTGAAGAAGAGCAGAAGGAGACACAGAGATCTGGGGGCGCCCAAGATGTGGGAGTAATGGGGAACTCTGCCCTGGGGATGGGGGAGGGCAGGCAGGGAATGCTTCCCGGAGGAAAATCCTGGAACTGGGTTTTAGAGGACCAAGAAGAGTCACAGCTGGGGAAACGGCATTCCTGCCCGAGGGAATGCCAGGCCGGGAGGCTTCATCCTACTGTCTATTACTGTACTCATTCATTCATTCTTTCTGTTCAAAACACAGGATGCCCCCCGAGGGCCTCGGCTCAAGCCCAGCCCTGTCCCCACGTCCCTGCCAGTTAGGAGGGGGAATCACAGCAGGTGCCAGGCAGGCCTCCAAGCTCAGGAAGGTATTGAGCGGGGAGGGCTCAGGGACTTACTTGGGAACTCGAACGACATACTCGGTGACATTCTGGGTGCTGGGGCCCTGCGGGGAGAGCAGGAAGGACGGTGAGTAAGGGGTGTGCAGAGGCCGCCGACGGGACCCCCGCACTCCGCCGCATACTCACGAGGGCCGCCATGGGTGACGATCGGTGGTTCGGGTCCGTCCGCGCTCCTCAGTCCCGGGCAAGCCGCCCTCGCGGTGTCGGGTGTCGGGTCTCTGGCCGCGACGGAGGACCCCAAGCCCGAGGGGCCGCCGATCCCGGGAGCAGCTCCCCAGCAGCAGCGCTCAGTCAGCCGGCCGTCTCGGGGACCTCTCCGGCCGCGTCTGCGCCTGCGCCTAACCTGGAAACGAAACTCGGGCCGCGTCGCGATGGCAGCCTCCTCCGCCTCAGGTTTCCCTGTCTCTTTCCAGAGAGAAGACCTCAGGCCGAACCCGAACTACAACACACCCTCTCTGCGGCTCGCGTGGGGTCTCCCTCTTCTATATAGCGCGGTTAATTTAATCAGCCCTGTGGCCACGCCTCCCTTGACGTCACACCCGGAACCGCGGGGCATCCTGGGAGGGGAGGGAGACCCTGGCCTTCCTCGCGAGCTCCCGGGCGCCTGGCGCATGCGCCACTCCACTCCGGAAGTGAGTCCGAGGAGGGCGCGTCACCATAGCGACCGAGGCCTCTGCCGCAGCTCGCGGCTGCCGCTCCACCTGAGCCTCTCTGGGTTCATTTCCTCCTTCTGCCCCGGGGAGACTTCATCACCTCGCCAAATGATCGGGCCCTTGTGACGTTGAGCCGAGCTAGCAGGAGTCAGGGCTGGATGGGCATGGGGCGCTACTGCCCACGAGCCGCTGGTGGGATGGGTCTGTGGACGTCCAAGCTGCCCCAGAGGGGCAGGGCCCTGAGACCCCAGGAGAAGGGTAACGTCGCGGGGGTGGCTGGCTCACCCGGGGAAGGAAGGAGGCTGTGAGGGGCATGAGGGAGGTGCAGGTGCCGCACACCCCAAGTCCAGTGTGCACACGCCCCCCCCCAACCCGTCACAGGAACACAACTGCACATGCTCAAGGATCAGCCGTGCTTCAGTCCACTCGGGCGCCCGCTGTGCGGGGTTCTGGGCACAACGCGGTGAATGTGTCCGACGAGCTCCCCGGCCTCCTAGAGATGACAGTGTAGTGAAGGAGACCGTCTCAGGAAACGGCATCTACGGGCAGAAGGGAACAGGGCTGTCACAGGGAAAGAGGAACCGGCTCTGAGGGCTGGAGGAAGAGGGGAGGTTTAAGCTGGGCCCTGTGGGGTTGCCTGGGGATTCACTAAACAGAGGGGGAGGGAAGCAAGAACCCAACATTGCATTATAAAGGGCTGCACTCCATGGTCATGCCAGGTAGCTGCGGACGTTCATTTACTCCTCACCCACGCCTGCACGTCAGGAACTGTGCCCTGTAGTAGAGGTTTGAGGGCCAGCAAGACAGAAATCCTCCTTGCCCTCCTGGGGTACCGAGGCTGGCAGGGAAGACAGACAAGAACAAGTGAACAGGCAGAATCATTGCTATTCATGGCTGCTGCTGTGGAAGACGTGGGGCTCTGGGATGGAATAATGGGGCGGGAGGCTCTTAGAGAAAGCGTGATGGCTGGGCTGTGACCTGAAGGCCGTGGAGCGGGGAATTACCAGGCAGGGGGAGCAGCAAGAGAGGGTTGAGTATGACAAGTTCAAGGGACAGAAGGGGCCACTGGGGCGGGACCAGAGTGGAGGGAGAGGAGGGTGGTGTGGGATGGTCTGGAGGGTGGGCGAGCCCCCGCCCCGCTCTGAGCCTGTTTCCTTAACTGGAAAGTGGGCTGGTAGAGTCATTGAGATTCTTCAAGGAGATCCTGTGTGCAGAGGGCCACAGGGTCTGCTTGGGTTCATATCTGCTTCACAGTGACCCATGGCAGCACTAAACGGCATGCCATGTCTAGATATACCATTGGGCATGACTACGGACCCTCAGATGCCATCCTGGGGCAAAAGCGGGTATGTCAGGATACCCAAGTCCAGTGTCACTCACCCAGGGACACACACTAGGTGGTGGACCCAGTCACAACGGTGCATGCTGGCCCCTGCAGGCACCAAACCCTCTCCCACCTCTTCCCCGGGCCCCTCCCCAGACATCCTCAAGTCCCCCCTGATCATCTTCGTGATGGGCGGCCCAGGTTGTGGCAAAGGGACACAGTGCAAGAACATGGCAACCAAATATGGCTTCTGCCATGTGGGGCTGGGCCAGCTGCTGCGGCAGGAGGCCCAACGCAGTACCCGGTGGGGCCAGAAGATCCATGACATCATGCTGCAGGGGCTCCTGGTGCCTACGGTGAGAGCTCACAGGCTCCGGGGAGCAGAGGGAAGAAGAAGGGGGCACATAAGAAGGAGTTTCCCTGGAAGCCCTGTAGAAGCAGATAGGCCCAGAAGGCCACAGCTCCTGACCTGGCCACTGCCTTGGTGCCCTGGGTCTCCATGTCCTCAGCTGTAGAAAGGGGAGGCCAGCTGGACCCACAGCAGGAGTCTGTAGCCAGAGTTGGCTGACGTCATTCCTATCAAGCTCATAGCAAAGTGCCCAGCTCTTCACAAGCACTGGGTAAAGTTTGCTAGTACTTATTCCTCTCGTGACCTTGGGTGTCTGTATTACCGGCCCCTTCTATACCTGTTTCCTCACCTGTAAAATGAAGGTCACACCTGTCCCCACCTGTAAGATGGTAGCAATAAGTAAACGAAGCCTCGCAAGGTTGGCACATGGTAGCCATTTGCCCAGTAGACGGGCTCCGTGCATCAGAGTGGCCCCAGGGCACCAGGGCGGACCCGGAATCCCAGGCCCCGGGCAGGGCAGATACCTGAAGTTCAGACCGGGGAAGAGAACTTGACAACGTGGCTGTGTAGGTGAGGGAAACTGGGGCACTGAATCTGCCACCTCTTTCCTTCCCAGGGCATCATCCTAGACACGATCAGCAATGCCATGTTATCTCGCCCGGAGAGCCGGGGCTTCCTCATCAACGGCTTCCCGCGGGAGCTGAGGCAGGCCAAGGAGTTCGAGCGCATTGTGAGTGACCCCTGGCTGTGTGAGTGTGTGGTGAGGTGTGAAACTACGCCTCCCTCCCCACCTGGGATGGAGTCCAGGCGGGGTGGGCCTCGTGGAGGGGGGAGGAGATGGCGAGGGGGTAAGGGCGTTTTATATGGTCAAGGGACAGCTGGGAGATTGCTGGAAGCTTCTAGAATCTGGGTGGATAGCTGGTGAGCTGGCCGGGACAAAGTCATATTAATATATTTTTTTAAGATTTTATTTATTTATTTGACAGACAGAGATCACAGTAGGCAGAGAGGCAGGCAGAGGGAGAGGGAGAAGCAGGCTCCCCACCGAGCAGAGAGCCCGATGAGGGGCTCGATCCCAGGACCCTGGGATCATGACCTGAGCCAAAGGCAGAGGCTTTAACCCTCTGAGCCACCCAGGCGCCCCAAAATTAATATCTTCCTGCACATAAATGATCTGCCTGCTGAGTGGCACGTGGGTTTAGCCTCATGTCTGGGCCATGAGGATGAAGCGTGGTTGAATAATTCATCTGTGTATATAACCACCTGTCTCCAGGTAGCTTGAGAACGGGCTGTGTCCTTAGGCGTTCACGAGACAGACTCAGTCCCTGCTCTTAGGATGCCAACAGACGGGCAGTGACCAATGCATGACTGGCTGAACAAAACAGAGACGTTTCTGGCAGCGGTAAACACAGTGAAAAGCGAGAGACAGAATAACATCCTGGAGGGTCACAGGGGGCTGTTTGGGTTGGCCTCCTTGAAGCGAGGACAGGGGACAGCTGAGCTGTGCCAGCAGGAGCCAGCGGGCGCTGGCGAGGCGGGCTACCGCTCTCCAGGCTCCCTCTGCACGCCCGCGGTCTGACTTCAGGATAGGGCCCCTCCACACACCTCAGCAGCCACACATAACACAGCAGTGTCTGAAACGGCTGAGCGGGGACGAGAGAAACTGTGGCAGGTTGTCAGCCTCCAGGCTTTTCTGGAACTTGCTGGATTGGGTCGAAGTGCTTTCAAAGAAGTCGCCCGGGGCTGGGACAGGTGGGGCCCTGCCCTTTGTCCACACTGCTTGGGAGCAATTCGAAACGACTTGCAGGGCAAATATTGGGTTCCCTCTTCTGGTCTAGGCACTCTGAGGGCAAAGGTCAGGCTCGTGAGTATCTCTGTCCCCATCAGCCCTGGGCCAGCGCCCGGTCCCCGGTAGGCCCCGGCCCTCGAGGCCAGCTCAGCGGATGCCGCAAGGCCTGGGGACAGAAGCTGCGCACTCCTGACCCTTGGGTCGCACGTGGCCCCCTGATGGGTTTGGTTTGGACTCTACAGGTTTTCAAGACTTTTTTCCTGAAGTAGTGGCCAACCTTCGAGACTCGGGAGATGCTGTCTCAGAACTCCCGCTTCCCTTGAAAATCGCCCTGCTTGGCAGGCATGGGCCCTGCGCGTCCCCATGGCAACAGCAGCGTGAACGCATCCTGAGCTTTGTCCTGGGCCCCGCACTATTCTTGACACTACGCGGAGGAGCTCTGATCTTTTGGAACATTCCAGAAAAACGTCTCTTGCACCATTAGCCTCCTGCTTTTTTACCGAGGGATCGGGCGACTTGTGCAGGGTCGTGCAATTCAGGTGGTGGGCGCAGGCCTTCCTTGGGCCCCAGCAGCTGGTTCTGAGGCCTACATTTTTCACCATGTCAGCGCGGGACCCCTCTGTGCCTCGCGTTGGGCTCCCCCTTCCTCCGGTGGAGGGTTGCCTCTCTGTTATGGAGGCCGAGCGCCACCTGCCACGTAGGATTGTGCTCGTGCTGTGCTTTTATGCTGAGAGGAATAGAACATGTACTTTCCTCTTGTGCCCGTGTGGCTGCCAGATGTGAAAAAAAAAAATGCAATATATCGGGGTCTATGTTAGGTGAGTGCATTTTCTTTGTGGGGAATTTTCTAGATCTCTGAGAGCTGCCCTGCCCCTTCAGCCTTTGAGGACCCTGTAGGCCCCTGCCTTAGGCCTGACCCGGGTGTCCCCGGAGGCACCCAGCTCGGCCCTTCACGCCCCCACCCCGCTGGGCTGCAGCGTCTGTTTTAGGGTGGTCTCTGATGCTGATGTGGGTTTGAGCCAGTGAGACTGGCCCTCAGGTCCCGCTTGGTCACTTTCTCCACCTCCAACTCAGCCTCCCAAGCCTCAGGGTCCTCATTGGTGAATGTGGACCGAAATGCTACCAGCGTCTCCCCACACCGGGGACACCAGGAAGGCTGATTCCTGAGACAGTTTCTGGTCTGTTTCCAAGATTGCTTCTGTCCCCTGTGCACCTGTCTGAGAGCACCGCTCCAGGGGGCCGAGGTCCCAGGGTGGATGGCCTATGTCGAATAAGCACGTGGGGACTCCCCACCGGGAAGCCCTCTGCTCAAGCTGCGGCGAGGGGGACCAGATGACCCCCTGCAGCTCCAAGGAGTATCGTCAAGGTTGGATGTGGTTGGAGCATCCGCGGCCAGTCGCCCTGAAACGCCCAGACACGGGAGGTCTGTTTCTCTGGGTCCGTGTTTCTCCCCAAAGTGCCACCTGCAGGAAGACTCCCCTGTTCATAGAGGAATTTTAAGTAATTGTGTATTTGTTAAAACTTTTTGTTAATCAGAGCCTTGCGGGAAATTGCCCTGTGCCCTTCACCGCGTTCCCTGCAGAGGGTGACATCCTACTCCGTGGCCACCCGGCATGGCCACCAGGCTGTCGGGGTCGCTGTGTAATTGATGTTCGTTCTCTCCGGAGCAAGTGATGCTCTCTTTTTCCATTTACCTAAGTGTCTCTCATTGCTCTCCTCCCCGCCTGGCAAAACGTAGAAAAAAGGAATTGGGTGAAGTCCGTGTCTTAAGGAACAGCGCTGACCATGACGTAGAGACTTGTCTGTGGACACTGACCCCACGAGGCCTCGTGCTCAGAAGCACCCAAGAGAAATGAAGGTGCCCGCGTCCTGTTCACCGTCCTTGCCAGGAAGGGGAGGGGCTTATGCACGTGTGTGCGCGAGGGCTTCCAATTTTTGGTGTCTCTCTGGTGCCAGGTTTCAAACACGCACACAACGGGAACGATCTAAGGGATCGCCCTGTCCCCAGTCAAACCATCATCCAGGGTTGGCCACACTGGCTTCATCTGCGCCAAAATGCCCTGTCACCGGCGCCTGGGGGCTCAGTGGGTTCAGCGTCTGCCTTCGGCTCAGGTCATGATCCCAGGGTCCTGGGCTCCCGGCTCAGCAGGGAGCCTGCTTCTCCCCCTCCCTTTGCCCTTCCCTCCTGCTCTCTCTCTCTCAAATAAAGAAATAAAATCTGGGGAAAAAAAAAACCGCATACATTGGGGCGCCTGGGTGGCTCAGTGGGTTAGGCCTCTGCCTTCAGCTCAGGTCATGATCCCAGGGTCCTGGGATCAAGCCCCACATCGGGCTCTCTGCTCAGCGGGAAGCCTGCTTCCTCCTCTCTCTCTCTCTGCCTGCCTCTCTGCCTACTTGTGATCTCTGTCTGTCAAATAAATAAAATCTTAAAAAAAAAAAAAAACCCCGCACACAAAAGAAGTCTTGTTGCAGTTGCCGACTGTGTGTTTGAAGCAGCTTCCAGGTCCGGTTCTGGGGTCTCCCTCCCGCCGACACTCCCGACATGGTTAACACTCTTGCCTCAGGACCGTCCGATGTCCAGGCCACCTCTCAGTTTCCCCAGTGCCTGAAGAACGTCTCTTTGACTTCCCTCTGGTTAGATTTGCAAGGAAAACGAGGGCCACGCCTCACTAGTTGTCTCCTAACCCAAGCCAGGTGGTCAGCCGCGCTCGCTTCCCTCCTGCCTGTGACTCACCGGAGGGCCTGGGGCGCACTCGGACTTGTCCAAGGGCTTCCTGCCTCGGGGAGCTCCTGAGGTCATCTCTCCATCCTTCGCTGGCGCACACGCAACGTTAACTGCCGACCCGCTCAGATTCAGGTTCAATACATTGTGCGTGTGCGTGTGTGTGTGTGTTTTAACCCGTAAATATTTCAGTATACATTTTCCAAAAGATTCGTATAAAATCAAAACACTTCCCCTTATCCCGCGTTAGTATCTGTCCCGTCCTCAAATGATACTCAAATTTGCGTGAACATCTTCAAAATCTTTGTCTTCTGACATCTGACTCTAATGAGGACTGAGATAAGGCCGACACCGCCGCGGGTCACTAGGGTCTCCCGTCCCCGCCTCTTCTGTTTTCCTTGCCGTCGTGTTTACCGAAGAAGCCGCGTCTTCGGGTCTCTATCTCGCACAGCCTGGATTTCGCTGATTGCGAAGCGTTGTGGACCATGTTCCTCTCTCCGCTAGATTTCCTATAAATCGATAGGATGTTTGATAAATCAATGTTCCCACATTGATTAACGGGCATTCTTGCCTAAAGAAGAAATCTCTGTCCTCATCGAGGGCTGTTGGGATTCTCCAGAAACACAGTTTCTACCAGACAGGTGGGAGAGAAGCTTAATCCCTTCCTGGACGAAGGCCACTTTTCAGATGAGGCGTTGGTGTTCTGGTTCCTTCCCATGGTGACCACCACGTTGGTCATTTTTGCCTTCCTTTGTTTTGTTCTCTTTCATCACTAAGAACTCACGGATCTTTGTCGCTGCCGTCCAGCGAGCTGTCACTTCGGTGGCCGGGGGCATCCTTTCTTGCTGACACACGTGTCCTCTGACACAGCCACCTTTCCCTCTCATCCCCACCCCTGCCCTCTCGATTTCTGGCCGACTTCCCACCCCCACCTTTCACACTTCCAGCTGAATCCTAGAACTGGCTGTGCCTCAAAGGAGCCCTCTTTCAGTGGCGTCCAGTCTGGGGGCCGGGGTGCGCATCGCCACTGAGTTGTCATCGTTTCCAGGCCTTTCCAGGGGACAGAGTTGGAAAACACAAACTTGTGAAAGTAGAAAAAAAATAACCAGTTCATACTGATGTTTCTAGCTCACACCATGACCGTGCCTTCTCTTTTTCCCTAAAACTACAAATGCGGTCATTTCCATTATTCCATCATTTGTAGGATAGTTTCCAAGGAATATACCCATATTAACTACTAAGAATAAAATGACCGAAGGGAGCTTAAGATTTCTCTGCAGCTCCGATTTTCCTTATACTATTCCTCCCTGTGGATGTACACTAAAAACACCGAGCTGCCCCAAATAATTATTTTCTCTGCATAGTTATGATGACAATAACACCCAGTTGGGTACATTTGTTTCGGTTTGGGGTGGGATATTTAGGGATTGCTTTGTTAAATTTAACTTTTAAATTTGCGTATTACTTAATGATTCCAAAGTCAGCGCCACATAAAAAAGGTGTGCGGGAGAGAGCTTGTTTCCAGCCATCCCCGTCTGTCCCCAACCCCCCAGAGACTATCATTTTCATTAGTTTTGGGTTTGTCCTTCTGGTGTTTCATTGTGCAAATATAAAGGAAGTGTGTGTGTGTGTGTGTGTGTGTGTGTGTGAAAGAGAGAGAGATTCTCCTCACACAAAAACTAGCATTCTGTATATACTTGTCTTCTTTTTTTTTTTTTTTTCTTTTTAACTTTACATTATATCCTGCAGGGGCGCCTGGGTAGTTCAGTGGGTTAAACCTCTGCCTTTGGCTCAGGTCATGATCTCAGGGTCCTGGGATCGAGCCCCGCATTGGGCTCTCTGCTCAGCGGGGAGCCTGCTTCCCCCCCACCTGCCTGCTGCTCTCCTAATTGTGATCTCTCTCTCTCTCTCTCTGTCAAATAAATAAATAAAATTTAAAAAAAATTAACAGTGTATCCTACAGCTCTCCTGTTGGCATCAAAGACTTCCCAGTTCCCTTTCTGGTCCATGGTGTGGTGCTGCCATTGTTCAACTAGCTGTTCCCCCAGAGACATAAATTGTCAAACAACATATTATTGGTAGACAATAAGCTGTTGGCAGTCTTGTGTCACTACAAGCAATGCCACACAAAGTGACCTATGCGTGGCATTTTGTATTTTTTTAATATCTTTACGATAGGTCCTTTGGAGTGGGTGTGTCAGATGAAAGAGAAACGTGTGGGTCGTCCTGCTAGCTCCCACCACGGTCTTTGTTTTGCATTGCCACCAACACACCCACACCAGCAGAGGACGCTGCCACACTTCTGAATGTTTGTCACCCTGCTTGGGTGTGAAATGGTGTTTTGGGGTTGTTTGAAATGGGCGTTTCTTTTACTATGGTGAGGTCGAACATCTTCCCCAAGGCTTAAGGGCCATTTTTATTTCTTCTGTGTGCTCTTTATATTTAGCTTTTTTTTTTTACCCCTGAAAGATTTTTGGTCTCTTCTTGATTTCTAGGAACTCTTTACATATTAAGGCTATTAGCCCTTTGTGGTATGGGTTGCAAATCTTTCCCCCATTGCTTTGTCAGTTATCTTTTGACTTTGCTTTATGGTGTCTTTTTATCATGCAAAAGTTTGTTTTTAATCAAATTTATCATATTTTGTTATTTCTTCTAGATTTTAAGATCACCCCCCCACCCCAAATCCTAGGCTTATAAGGGACTCTACTCAGGGTTTATTTAGTACTTGTATGACCTCCTTTCTTACATTGATATCTCTGATCCATTTGGGACTTATCCTAGTTTTTGGAATGAGCTAAGAGTTCAATTTAACCTTTTTCCATTCAGGATCTAGTTGTCCCAGAATCATCCAGGTGAAAGGTTGTTCTTTCCCCCATTTATTTGGGATACCACCCAAATACCATGTAACATACCATGTTGATACCATGTAACAACTTTCCATATTCACTTGGGTCAATTTCTGGATGTTACTCTGTTCCAGGGTCTGTTTGTCCCCCTGTACCCTGCTGTTTTAGTTATGGCAAATTTATTAGGCTCTAATATCTGTTAGGGTTCAATATTGCCTCTCCCACCCCTACCAGCCACTGGTTTTCTTTGCCTAGGTTCTCCTGGACATCCCTGCTTGTTTTTGTATACAAATGTTAGAGTCAACCAATTCAACTAAAAAATATGTTATCAGGGCGCCTGGGTGGCTCAGTGGGTTAAGCCGCTGCCTTCGGCTCAGGTCATGATCTCAGGGTCCTGGGATCGAGCCCCGCATCGGGCTCTCTGCTCAGCAGGGAGCCTGCTTCCCTTCCTCTCTCTGCCTGCCTCTCTGCCTACTTGTGATCTCTTTTTTTTTTGTCTGTCAAATAAATAAATAAAATCTCTAAAAAAAAATATGTTATCATGTTGAAATTACAAGCTGATTTGGGAACTCTTATCTTTATGATGTGGTCTTCCTATCCAGGCACATTTATATCTTTCTTTTGTTCAAGTCTCCTTTGAGTTATTCAGGGGTAACCTTATCCAAGTTTTCCTTAAAGATCGTCCTTAAGACTTTGCATATTTTTGGAAAAGTTTTGCTTGAGCTTTATATTTTTCATTTTGTTGCTGTTCTCAACGGGGCCTTCTTTTCTAACTGGTGGTTTCTGTATACATGTAGGCTGCTCACCTCTGTAGGTTAATGCGATATCCTTTTATTTTTAGCGAATATTTTATCAAATTCTCTGAAGTCCATACTGGTTTCTCTATTGATTTTCTTGTGTTTTCCAGAAGTGTAATCACATCACCTGCAAACACACATGGTTCTACCTCCCTTCTTTCAAATCCAGGTTTCTCAAAGTGATTTTTGTCTCATTGCTTTCGCTGATCTTCTCATACCCTACTAAGTCATAGGAGCAGGAGTGGGCAATTTTGTCTTGTTCCCAACTTCAACGGGAAAGCAAATTTCCATTAAGATGCTGGTGAAGATATTTATTAATTCCTAACCTCTTTTTTTTTTAATTTTTTAGATTTATTTATTTATTCGACAGACAGAGATCACAAGCAGGTAGAGAGGCAGTCAGAGCGAGAGGAGGAAGCGGGCTCCCTCCTGAGCAGAGAGCCTGACGCGTGGCTAGATCCCAGGACCCTGGGATCATGACCTGAGCCGAAGGCAGAGGCTTTAACCCACTGAGCCACCCAGGTGCCCCAATTCCTAACCTCTTTGAAAATTGGGAGTGTGTGCTGGATTTGGTTAATTGCCGTTTCTATGTTTATGAGGATGACCATATGCCTTTTCCCGCAGAGGTTGATACAACAAATTGTATTGAACCATCCTTGCTTTCCTGGAATGAATCCCACTTGGCTGTAATTTTTTTTTTTTTTTAATGCATCACTGAAGTCTATCTTAGAAGGAAGTTCTGGAGGAACTCGTAGGAGGTAGAGCTCACAGTGGACAGCCATGGAGATCTAGAAAGGTCTCCCTGAGAAGAGTCAGGGAGGGCAGAGCCGTGGGATGGGTGGTTGTGAGCTAGGGACTTTTGTATCTTACCCAGTGGAAGTATCTGGACAGCTTAAATCCATCTTAGAAGGAATTTTTCAATCCACACATCCATCAGCCTAGAACTAAGTTACGGTACATCCATACCGTGGAATACCGTAACAACCGGGCCCTCCTTATGTGCCGACATGGAACCATCTCCAGTTATACTGAGTGAAGTCGAAGACAAATCAGCATCTTCACCACTTGTATAAAAAAGGAGAAAAAAAGATATCGGAGCCCATTTGCCTTTATAGTATATGCCTAAATTAGGGGCGCCGGGGTGGCTCAGTCGATTAAGTGGCTGCCTTCAGCTCAGGTCGTGATCCCAGGGTTCTGGGGTTGAGCCCCGCATCGGGCTCTCTGCTCAGTGGAGTTGGCTTCCCCCTCTCCTTCTGCCTGCTGCTCTACTTGTGCTCTCTGTCAAATAAATAAAGCCAGTCTTAAATAAAATAAAATAAAATAAAATAGTAGGTAACTCCAGGAAGGAGTTGCTTCCAGTGAGGGTGAAACGGGGCGGCTGGGGATGGTGAGGGTGTCTTCACTCTTCCCTGTTAGTGTTGTTTATTTCTGAGCTCTGCCAAGGTCCTCTGATCTCAAAAAAATAAACATGTATGGGGCGCCTGGGTGGCTCAGTGGGTTAAGCCCCTGCCTTCAGCTCAGGTCATGATCTCAGGGTCCTGGGATCGAGCCCCACATCGGGCTCTTTGCTCAGCAGGGAACCTGCTTCTCCCTCTCTCTGCCTGCCTCTCTGCCTACTTGTGATCTCTGTCAAATAAATAAAATCTTTAAAAACAAAAAACATGTAAACAGCAACTCAGAGGTAAAGAATCAGAAGAACCCAGGGGGCCCGCACAATTCTGGACTCCTGATCTCAGGGTAGGGGCTCAGGGAGCCACTGCACCTAGCCTCTTCCTCACCCAGTCCCCTTTGTGGGTGCCTAGGTGGGCCGGGCCCCAGACGTCGTCATCGTGTTCGACTGCTCCATGGAAACAATGGTCCGGAGAGCGCTGCACCGGGGCCGCCTAGAGCACCGGGCGGATGACTGTGAGTCGGCCATCCGCCAGCGCCTGGAGACGTACTACACGCTGTGTCAGCCGGTCTTGACCTTCTATCAGCAGAAGAACCTGCTCTGTAATGTAGGTCCTCCCTGCTTGCCACTCACCTCCCCGAGAGCCAACTCCGCAGGGGACCAAGACAGCGGGTCATGCCATGGGCCACAGCCTGGGCCTCTCTGGGCCGGTTTCCCCACTGCGTACACTGGGAAGTTTGGGAAATTCCACTTCTTCCATCGGGCAGTTGGGGCACAGGACGTATGGGCACAGCTAGGACGTTTAAGGTCTGAACAGAATGACTGTCTCCCAAACTGCAACATTAACTGCATTTTAGAATGTATCTGCACAAAGCTTAGGACAACCAGTTAACCACAGCCAAGTCCAACCGTATACATTGCCCAGGGGGAAAGCAGGGCTCTTAATTCTTCAAGTGACCCATCTATCAAGACATTAAACTTTGCTGATGTCCCCATTTCCAGCTGAAGGCAGGAGTGTGAAAGGAGGGCGTCCTGTGGAACTAGCTTTGACCAGCGAAGTTGGGATGGGAGGGTGGGGGCCCCGGCCGGGGCAGCGATTTCCCGCGCCCTCCGCCCTCCCACCCTGCTCCAAGGGCCAGTACCAGGGACACGTCACACCGCGCTGCAGCCTTCCTGACCCGTTTACCTGTTCCCTTACTTGCATGGCCCAGGAACCACAGCTCCCGGTTTTTTGCTGGCACCTAATAAAGAGACCTGCTCACCTGCTTCCCCAGAACTGATCCTTTGCTCCCCCTCCTCTAGATCTTGGCGGAAGAAGCTCCAGCGAACATTTTTGCCAAGTGCTGCTCGGTCGTTGAAAGCCTGCAGTGATGGGAGGGGCTGGGGGCTCTGCCTTCTTCCTCATCCCAGAACCCACACAGGGCTCAGAAGGGGTGCAGCGCCGCTAAGGTACGGTATTTGGCGATGGCAGGCCGGGTTGTAACGTGAGCGCATCTCCCACTAGACCCCTGACCGACAGCCCCTTCCTGGGCCGTGGCACCCACAGGGGTGGGCTACGAGTTGTCGCGGGCTCCTGCCTGGTGCTGCCCTTCAAACCTGTGGGCCCAGGCTTCTGAAGGCGAAAACTGATCCGTGTTAGTGTTCAACGACAAGCCCAAAAAGAACATTCCAACCATATAGTGCTCAAGATGATTGGCCCTGGGCCAGACAGCTCAGAGGGCCCCTCAGTTCACTCTCCCATCTCCGTCCTCACCCTTCGGAGGCCACAGCCTCCCACCAAGCACTGGAACTGGTGCCATTTTTTTAACAGGCCTGGTTTCCACCTTGGGGCCCGGTGACACACTAGGCCCCAGCCAGGTGCGTATCAAGGCCAGCGTGGCTCCCAGGAGGTGTGCAGAGCCCCAGGGGGGCTGCGGTCACAGGCTGCATCCATGGAAACACCTGTCCCCAGAGATTCTCTTGGGTGTCTTGCTCCCCATGCTCCCAGACGGGAGAGTGGAATGAGAGAAGGCTCCACTGGGGCTCAACCTGCTAGTCCCCTCTCTGCCAGGTAACACCAGAAGAGCAGTCTCTGGGGGGTGCCCAGACCCCACTCTTATCGGCCAACCCGTTCCTCTTCAACTTGTTTCCTCTACAAACACAACTGCGGCCAGCACGCAGTTTTTAGACAAAAAGCACTTTATTTAACCAAAAAAAAAAAAAAAAAAAAAAAAAGGGGGGTTGGGGGAGTTAGGAAAGCACAATGCGCCTGCAGAAAACTATTTTTTCTTATAATTTTTTCTTAAAAAAAGAAAAAAAAGGAAGGAAAGAAAAAACACAACACAAAGCTTGTAATTTCCAATCACCATTATCAGGCTTTTACAACATCTATAAAGAACAAACAAACATCTGCTTCAAAACTCTACAGGGGGCAGGGGAGAGAGGAGGGAAATAAAGAGAGAGAGAGATAGAAAGAAAGAAAGAGAGAGACGGCACCCAGCAGACACGGGGAGATTTTGTTATCATTTATTTGTGAAGTTAAAAACGAGCGATAAAAAGTAAAAACTGCCATACAATTTTTGTTTTGTTCTCAATTTGTTTTCAGTTTCAATGTCCTCTTGAACAGTTGAAACCCAAGACCAGTCCCGGGATGGGGGGGGCGGGAGGGGCTGCAGGGGAGCCGAGCGAGGCAGGGGGGAGGAGGAGAGAGGAGGAGCAGAGGCCGAGGGGCTCGACTGGGGGAAGGGAGGGGGCCTGCGACAGCAACACCTGGTCCAAGGAATGTTCCAACTCTAACTAAAAAAAAGAAATAGCAAGAGTGACTTTTTTTCCTTTTTAAAAGTTTATTTTAAAAACATGAAGAGGGCCAAGGGTAGAAGGAAGAAAATGAATTGCTTTCCCCTGAAAGAGGCAGTTTCAGGAAGGGATAGAGATTTATATATATATATATATAAATTTTATAGGTTTTGTTTGCTTTTTGTGTTTTTTATATTTAAAATTTTTTTTTTTTGGCAGATTTAATTCTATCTTCTACGGCTGGCTCAACATGAAGGATCCCAATTTTGAAAGAAAAAAAGCATGAGACACACAGAATAAGCGAGAGAGTGAGAGCCCAGCATCGCCCAAGGCCATGACCAACAAGCCACTCACAAGGGCCCCCCTCACACCCCTCACGGCAGCCATCGCTCTCTCGCCAAACAAACGAGGAAAAAAAAAAGAACAAAAAAAAAGCCCCCAAACAGAACAAAATGGAAAAAAAAAATAAAAGATTTTCACAGATGAAGAAGTTCACATTCATTCGAGTCATTGAGCCTGCGGAGAGGGAAGAGATAGGAATTGGTCACTCTGGGGAGGGGAGGGGGGGGCGGGAGACGAGGGGGACGGCGGCAAGGAGGGGGCCAGGAAGCCCTGCTCCTCAGCCTGTGGTGAGCTCAGGCTGGAACCATGTGTTTGTAACTGTCTAGTCAAGTGCTCCGGGGACTCGGCTGAAGTCAGACCGGCTCCTTGATGGAGGAGGAGGGGAGAGAGTGACATGAGGACCAGGAGGAGAGAAGCGGGGCCGCAGAGGCAGAGAGCAGGGAGAGAGGGAGAGAAGCGCGCTCAGGGTTTGGGAGGGAGGAGGGGTGCCCTCTGTCTTCGGAAGGCAGGTGCTCTGGCGCATCACAACATGACAATCTCAGAGATCACGGTGTCCCCACAACACCCCTGTGAGGTAGGTTGGAAGGTGGCGACGATCGTCATGCCCACTTCACAGACAAAACCGGGACACAGAGGCAGGCGCGAGAGCAGAGGAGGCGGAGCCCAGGCGGGGCGGGAGGGGCCCTGGGGCCGGCCCCCTTGGCAAGCTCCCCGAGTCCCACCAGAGCCAGGGCTGACCCACGCTGGGGCCGCCTGCAACACAGTCACTTGGACACAAGGAAAAGATCGTGGGGTTAAAAATAAAAGAATGCAAAGAACAAAACCCAAAAAAGTAATGCAGAGAGGGGAAAACATCCGTTTTCTTCCCAAGTGGCCAGATTTTGAGTGAGCGAGTTAGCAGCCAGGACGGCGACCAACGTCTGTGCTGCTGGCCTGCCCCCCACCCCCAGGACTACCCACCAGTTCAACAGTTCGACCTTGTATGTGTTTCGCGCTTCCCCCGGCATCGCGACAGCGTGACACAGGAACAAGCGGGCCGGCGCAGGGAGGCCTCTTCGTTTAACCTCTGGACCCAGCGCACACTTCCCCAGCTCGTGGGGACTCCCGGAGACCTCTGGCCACACGGCCCCCGCTGCAGGCATCAAGGACACACCCCGCAGGGGAAGGGATTTCCGGCGCTACCCACTAAGGCAGGATGGACGGTGGCCGGGGGTTGGAAGGAAAAAGGAGGAGGAGGAGGGTGGCAATTCCCACTTGCCTGCTGCTGTCCCTGCTGTGTGGGTGGAGGCTGGGGGCCGCCAGGACCTGGAGTCTGTCCGTAGTAAGCGGCTTGCTGTCTGTAATATTCGGCCCAGGCGGCACTGTAGTCTGGCTGGGAGCCTGGGGGTGCTCCCGGACCCCCTCCGGTGGCCACTTGAGCTGCGGGCAAGCGGAGTCACGGTGAGGAGTGTGGCCGGGGGCTAGAGGGCCAGGCCCTGCCCCTGCCCTGCAGCCCCGGCGGCTCACCCTGCTTCTTGTAGTACTCCTCCCAGGCCTTCGTGTAGTCCTGCTGTGGGGGCGCTCCGGGCTGCTGGGGCTGCTGGCCTGCAGAAGGAAGGCCTCGAGAACTCAGAGCGTGGCACAGGGACGCGGCTGCCCCTCGCCAGCCTCGGGCTTGCGTGAGCCCCCGCGCTGGCCCACGCACTCACCGATCTTTTTGTAATACTCTTCCCAGGCCTTAGTGTAGTCCGACTGGCCGGCGGGTGGGGGCTGAGGGGGCTCGCCCTGGGCAGGGGGGGCCGCGGGGGCCGGTGCAGGGCCGGGCACAGGGCCTGGGGGCTGCTGGTAGTAGTGTGAGTAGTAGGCGGCCCAGGCGGCGTTGGGGTCTGCGGCGGCTGCAGCTTTATCTGGAGGAGGGCAGCGGGCTGAGGCGCAGGACCGGAAGCGAGCCCCGCCCTCCCCGCCGGCACCCCAGCACCCCTGCCCGGTCCTGCCCCTCCCCCGGGCAGCCAAACTTACTCGGGTCATGAGGAGCAGGTGGTTGCCACTGGGGGTAGGTATTGCCCCAGCCCTGGGGTGGGTACTGGTGAGGAGGGGGACCCCCCGCACTGTGGGACAAGAAAGACAGGACAAGTGAGCTGGGGCCACTCCTCCACGGGGGCAGGGGTGGCTGGCAGGAAGGAGACCCAGGCGGAGCCCACTGTGTATACTCAGTCACAGGCCCCTCGCCCAAGGAAACGTGAGATGAACAATGCCAAGCCTCAAACTCCGTTGGCTTGAAGATGTCCAAGTCCCCCAAATTCAACATACACGGGTCTGCCTGTTAGGCGGGAGACGAGGGTCAACATTTGTGACATCTTTTAAAAATGGCATCTATGCAGGTGCCTGGGTGGCTCAGTCATTAAGCATCTGCCTTCAGCTCGGGTCATGATCCCAGGGTCCTGGGCTCGAGCTCGCATTGGGCTCCCGGAATTCTCTTTCCCACTCCCTGTGCTTGTGTTCCCTCTCTCGCTATCAAATGATACATAAAATCTTAAAAAATAATAATGACAAAAATGGCATCTATAAATGCAGGATGCTATGCTGGATCACATCTTGGACGGGTGACATCAAAACTTCTTGTTGGTGGTGAATGAAAATGGGGTCCACTGCTCTTCCTGCCAGCACAGCACCCCCCATGTCCCAAATCCCAGGAAGCTGAGAGAATTACTCACTGCGGGGGAGCCCCAGGTGGCCCCTGATTGAAAGGCCCAGGGTTGAAGGGCCCCATGGGGCCTGCAGGGCCTGGTCCCCCTGGGCCTGGTCCAACTGGGCAGAGGGGACCCTGGAGAAAGGAGAAGCGAAGTCAGTTGGGAGGGAAGGAGACTGGAAATGGGTCCGGGCCCCAAGAGCCCCTCCCTGAGCCCACCTCAATCTTCTCCTCAATGAGCTGCTTGGCGTGGTCAATCTGCTGGGGTGAGCCCCGGATGATGAACAACTTGAAGTTGGGGTCCCCGTTGGGTGGCAGCTGCCGGGAGATCTCCACAAAGGCGCCCGTCTGCTGGTTTATGGCTTTCACGTTCTCCCCGCCTGCGGGGAGCCAGAGGCAGTGAAGGGAAGGCGGAGCAGAGGAAGGGGGCGGAGAGACAGAATGCCGATGGCGGACTCACCTCTGCCGATGACCAGCCCACACTTGTGAGTGGGGATGGAGAAGGTCATCTCTCCGCCAGGAGGCCCCCAGTTGCCTTGGCCCCTTCCTCGTCCCCGGCCCCCCGGGGGCATGCCAGGACCCCCTGGTGGGCCGGGGGGACCACTCTGTGAGACAGGAGACAGGCAATGAGCGCAGAAAACTAGCCTGGCGCCTGGACTTCCCCTGCAGGGCCAGGCACGTCCCCTCCAACCTCACCGGCCGTCGGCAGCACAGCCCGACACCACCTACCCTGAGGCTCTGGAGGAGATCATTGATGATCCGCGCCGCGTGCTCGCACCGGTCTGGAGGCCCCATTATGTGAGCTATCTTCTCAGGACCTGTCCCGTCGTCTGAAGCCAGCATCCAGAGAACAGGGAGACGGATTTTACAGAAAAGCACAACACCAAACCCCCATAACACCGCCTCTGCGAGGCAGACACCGTGCCAAGCCAGGTGTCAGAAATATCTCGGGCTCCAAGTGCCACTCATCACACGCCACGGACTGAGGCGAGGGGGGGAAATGCGGTTGGGCCGGGTTTCCAGGGAAGAAAACCGACCAACTAGGGCAGGGCGGCAGCTGAGGCTTCTTCCGGCACGAGGCACCCCCAGAACAGATGCATTTTATGAAACTGAGAACGATAATAGACCTCAGAAAAGCAACAGAGAAGTCCTTCCTCCCCATGGGCCTGCCACTTGGGAGACTCTCGCTGAGGCTTGGCAGTAGCCCAGAGTTGGGACAAAGGGATCTGATCCGACCCCGGCTGCCCTGTCAGGATGGGCCATTCGGTGGGAAAGAGGAAACGGGGAGATGTGATGAAGGGAAAACGTTCCGTGCGCCCTTCGCGAGCTCTCACACAGCTCTCCCACAAAGGAGGGCCACAGAGCACGTGCTGCTGGCTGGGAGCGGCGAGGCATCGCAGAGGCTCGGCGGGTGCCCTGGTGCCAGGCCCTCTGCAGCGGAGCCTCAGAGCGATCCCGAGGACAGAACCGGAAGACACGACCACCCCCACTCGGCTGATCTTCGCAGCCAGGCCCCTGACCTTGCTTAAACTGTATCCGCACGCCAGCGTCATTCTGGATCTTCTTGATCATTTCTCCACTCCGGCCAATGACCACCCCGACAGAATGCCTGGGCACTGGCACCTGAGGAGGGACGCGGAAGGGTCAGCCAGGTCTTGTCCCTGCAGTTCTGGAGCCCTCTGCCCACCAGAGTGGAGCCACGCCCACCCGCTGGCCTTCCACTACTCCGGGAGGCCTGCACTCACATCGATGCCCCCGCCAATCCGGGATCCGTACTCATTCCGGTCCCCAAAGCCACCCTGGTCGCGCTCCCGGAGGATGTCCATCACCATCTCACAGGCTTGCTGCAAACACACAGGGCAGGGAGTGCACAGGGCAAGCCCCCCAGCACTGTTCCCCCAGCCTCCCACGATCCAAGGGCTCAGGGACCTAAGCTGAGCCCACCGCAGAGCCCCGCTGAGCTCCTGACCTGCCATCCTGAGAGGGAAGGATGGCCAGCCACCCCCGATCTCCAGACAAGAAATGGAATGATCAGAGTTTAGGCCTCCTGCTCATGTGCAACCCTGCCCAACTCCGTATGAGAGTGAGAGCCCTGGGCTGACTTCAAGAGAACACACTGGAAGATCTCTCCCCCTTCACTCAAGTGTCACTCACTTCTCCCGACAGACCGTCACCCCTGGGGTTCTCACCTGCACTTTGTAAGGATCCCCAATGATGCGGAGAGGCTTGTCCACATTCGTGTTCTGGGAGCCATCTTGAATTAAAATCATCTTCACTCCAGCTCGCTCCTTTACAACCAATGCGGACAGTCAGGGCCAGGCTTTCAAATGACTCTCTGGGGCTAGTTCCCGCAGGGGCAGGCGTGACCACACAGGGCAAGAGGCTCTGGCAAAGCCGTTGGTGGGGTGTGCACACGCAGACGCAGAAGGAGACTTTCCTGCGACAGGAGGAGCTTCTGTCCTCCATCCCGCCCCTCACCTGCAGCTGCTTTATTGTCTCCCCGCCTTTGCCGATGACCAGGCCGGCCTTCCCCGCGGGGATCATGATCTCCTGCACGGTGCCGTTCTGGCCCCCGTTGGCATTGTCGTGGAACTGTCCTGGGGGCCCCCCACGGCCCCGAGAGACAATGTCATCCAGCATCATCTTTGCTTTCCTGGGAAGGGAAGAGCGGGGTTCAGACACCAGAAGATCAAGGGCCTGACAGTCCCGTGCAGCTCAAAGGGGAAGAGGGGACTCCACACGTGGGTCTGACAGATGACGAGGACGAAGGTCTGTCCCCGGGACTGGAGCTATTTAGGTGTTTCTCTCAGCTCTTCGAAGTCGGGGGCCATCAAACCATCAGTACAGGCCTCTGGCGAGGGCAAGGGTTGAGGGACGGGGCGGAGTCACCCCCAACTTTCCAGAGGATGGAGAGAGCTTCTGCTCGCTCCCCTCATCACAGTGACAGGCCCCGCCAAGGGACTTACTGGACAGATTCTGGGGCTCCTGTCAAGGACACGCTGCGCTCGGGTAGGCCGCCGCTGTCTGCAGAGGAGAGAGAGGGTCAGGCCACCCGGGTCCACTGACGCTAGAGAAAGGCTTTCCACCGAGACGGGGAACCTTGCGCAGCAAACAACGGCTGCTTCTGCCTGCAGCAGCCTGACCCCATGATGCCTCGTCAGACTCCCGGGAGCTGCTCCACACAAGACCACGGCCGAGAAGCCTGAAGTCCAGTCTGGGCGCTAGACCGCTTAGGCGAAAAGGATGAGGTAGAAGGCGGTCCTAACCCTGGGCCACTCTTGCCACCGCCAGTCTACAAACCCTGCTGCGGTGGAGCCGGTCCTCAGGAGCCCCTGCCAGCCGGGCAGCCAGGCTGGGATTCAGACCCAGGCCGGCCTCAGAGCCGTTCCTTCCAGTGCCTCTCCCTGCCTCACGCGTGCCCACTGGTTCCCTGCTGGGCGTTCGCTTCAGGTGGTGACTTAACTAACAGCTTAGAGCAAGATCTGGAACAAAACTTCCTATATTCAATCTCCCATCTCCCACCTCAGCCTTCCCACAACTACAAAGTGAAAGGAAGGAAAGTCGCAGCTACGCTGCAGACTGCGGTGCTGTACTGGCTGAGACCCTGCCCTGCGCCTGGCATAGAGAAAGTGCTCAGTAGATACCAACCTCTCTCCCTTCTGTCCCGCTGGATGATCACGAACGTACTAGGAGACCAGCCCAGCCCGCGCCCAGCCCGGCCCCCGTTCTGACAGCGTTGGGCTCCCGTACCTGGAGAGATCTGGACTTTGCAGCCTGAGTCCTGCTGGATTTTGTTGATCTGTTCGCCTCCTCTGCCGATGACTAGGTGGGGAAAAGGGGTAATGCAGAGGTTGACGAGGGCACCCCAGCGCTCAAAACACTGTGTGGCAGGGCTTCCTGGCCCTCCTGAGAGCCCCACCTGCCCCCACCCAGAGAGAACAGGTGAGAGCAGAGGACAATAGACCTCACACCAGAAGCTCCTGAGCCAGCAGGGGCTCCCAGGACACATCCCTGAGAGGCAGGGAAAACGGACATCCCACAGCGACCCACACTCACTCAGTCCCACCATGCCGTCTGGGACCCTGTACTCTTCTGTCATTGAAGTCCTGCAAGAACAGACAATGAAAGTCAGTCTCAAGTGAGAAGCAGTAGACAGATGAGGGTCTCCAGGAGAAAAGGCCCCTCAAAGCCAAAGCCCCTGACCTGTGGGGCCCTTGGCCTACTGGCCTCTGCCCATGCTTCCCACCACATCTGGACCAGGACCCCACAGGCCTAAGCAGAGTGTGACAAGAGCACAGGGCTCCCTCTCCCCACAGCAAGCCCCTCAACTCTCAAGGCCTCAGATTCCCCATTCAGGCCACAAGAGGCTTGGTCGGGGTCAGCGTGGCCCCTGAACTAGTGCTGCTCCCACCAACTCGGAGCAAGAGCAAACACTTGGACACGTCTATGTAATTCCGATAATCATTTCAGATCTCTTGGCTTAAAAAATAAAAGTTTGTATCTTTTCCACGTCAGCTCCCTAACAAGCCAATTTTACTGCATTTCGTATAAGCAAAAAAAACAAACAATGTGGTCCTTCACAAAGACTTCTACATCAGATCCACTGAAGTCGTGGGCGGTGGGCGGCAAAAAGGTAGGAAAGAACCCCGGGCCCCACCAGTTCTTGGGGATCAAGCATTTGCGGAAGGCAGACAAGAAACCCATGGCCGGCCCCCAGCCCTTCTAGAAAGATGGCTGTCTACTGCTAAGTGTCCCACCACAGCGCAGGCAGCAACAGGGTGCAAAGACCGCCCCTCCCTGGGCGCTGCACACAGGCAAGCACAGGAGCAAAGGCAGCTCTTCTGCCTCCTGGGCTTCTCTGTGACCAAGAGAGCAGTGGGGACAAGGTCTGAAACGGTGCAGCCCCCAGACACAGCTCTCCCCCAACTTAGCAAAAAAAAAGCCAGAGACAGAAGACCGACAAGAAAGCAAGTGTTCTCCAAATCACAACTCACCTGGGGGGAGGATGGATGGGTCCAAGTTGAGAACTGATGGCTGCAGAGAGAAAATTCAAAGCAAAGATTGGCCTGGCTCCTCTCTGGGGCCCTGAACACCGCTGGCCCCCAGGTAGTCCCGTCTGCACAAGGAGTGGCTGGCACTTAGTACGGTGCTTCTGGGCCTCCCCGAGTGCTTGAGTGTGACAAACCCACCGCCCATCTGACTGGCTCTGCCTCCATCTCCAGGGGGCTCTGGGATCCTTAAAGTTCATGGACTCCAGATGCTAAGCACCTAGAGCCTCCATTAAGAACAGGTGCCATCTGCTCAGAGCTTCTAGCTCCCAAATTCTAAAAACCTCTTAAGACCCTGAAGCTGCCCTCTGCCTGCATCATCCAATGGACTTACAGTCTCCCTGGGAAGCCAGTTTCTTGCTCTCCGGTTGGTCTGTGAAAGAGAGAGGATGTCAGATGCTGCACCCACCCACCCACAGCTGCCTCTAATCTAATGCTGGTGCCACGCGGCCTGGCAAACAGCCCCCCTCCGCCACCCCCAATATCAGAGCCAAGACAGGAGAGTAGCAGGGACCAACTTCGGAGAGGGGGGCCAGACGTCCCTCAGTCCCACCACCAGCACTGAACAGTAAAAAAGTCCTTTATAACAGAAGGGATGATGGCGGCATTCGAGCCCGGGGTCAGGGTCAGGGAGGGCCCAGGTGTAAGGCCCGTTTTGGTTGATCCCCACACGGATTATACTGGCCACCGTGGGCAGCGCTACACGCCCTGGGCCAGCCAAACTGCACTTACACGGGGCCTCGACCCAACTGTGAGCATTTCCCAGGCCTACCAGAAGGGGAGGACCGATCTTGAGAACTTACAACTTGGACCTAGTCACAATCAATCTGCTCCTCTCAGCCACCTGATACCCCAGGATGGCAGCCCAAACAAAGAGAACGAACAAAGCTGGGACTGCTGGGGTTTGAAAAAACCAAACGGCAGTGAGCTTCCCCGACGCTGGACCGTATTCAAACAAAGACCTTCACTCTACCCCCAGGCCTTCTTCCCAGCAGTTACCTCCATCTTCTAACTGCCTCTTTTGGCCCCCAAAACCAAAATCAGGAGTGCTGTTGTTCACTGTGGTAGCAGCGTCGCCTCCAATTTTGGCTGCGATCTAGAATCAAAATCGGAAGCACAGAAGGTTACCACCACAACCAATCCTCCCTGGTGTTCAGATCAACTTCTCAGAACCTACTCGAGGGCCTCGGCGTTCAAGAGTCACCCAGGAATTTCAAATCCCGTTCTAGATGGGATCTGCGCTTACGTTTGTTTGCAAATGGACCCCAATCCACACTGATCTGCTCTCAGGAGGGTCCTTGGGCTGCCTCCACGAGGGAGGCAGAAACAGTGACTGCAGCCCGGCTCTTCTGGGATGGTGAAGAGCACAACTTTCCTTTCTCGAAAGCTTGACATTTGTTGGACAAGTTTTGGGAAATGTTTTGCTTAAAGGCATCCAAAATCTTCACTCCACCAAAACAAAAGACCCTTTCTGAGAACACAGGTTACATGTCAGACACGTGAGCAGCAACTTCAGATAACCCCAATCCCACAAACTTAAAACCAGAGTCCGTTTGTGGGTCTATTACAAGTTTCCCAAAGACACACAAACCATGAACTAAGGATCTATCTTTCCACCTCCCGCAATTTTCCTTCTTCTAAGGCTTAGAGCCAGAGCTCCTGGGATAAGACTTACTCCCACCCGGCCAACAGCATCAACTCGCCTCGTTACAACTGCTTCTCTGTCAAGGCAGTTTGGTGGGCACCTGGATGAAGGGCAGGTGAGAACCCTACCCTGCTCCATAGGTGAGAAAGCCACAGACCCCACTGGGCGGGAACAGGGTGTTCACCTAACGGGACCTCCCACTCTACCCTGGAGGCACAGGAACAACCCCGGGAAAGCACTCAATAGCAAAGGCACTCAGCCGGCCCCCAGCCCAGCGGCTTCCTGAGAGGACAGCAAACTTCTCCCGTTCTACGGGCCCCCTGCTCCCCAGGACGTGGGGAGGCTGCAAAAGGAGCCGAGGAGGTCAGTCACACCGGCATGTGACACCTCCATGTTATCATCATGCCTCAAAACACATTGGTGGGATCCTCCCCGCTTTCCCAAAGAGAGACCAGGCTTTCAAGCCACGGGACCCATCAAAAAGAGCCAGCCCCTGTGCCCACCCTCCTCATTTCCCCTAAGTGCTCGGCCACTCTGGCAGCAAGGGTCCCCCTTTCCAGGCTCAAGAGGAAGGGCTGTTTTCCTCCCACAGTTCCTTCTCCCCGAGAACCGGGCAAAAAATGAGACTAGGTCGGGGGCAAAGAGCTCTCTGCCCTGATGGTGAGGGCAAAGCAAGACCCTACCCCCCTCCGGGGAAGAGGGACACTTTGCTTCCTAGAGAGCGGAACATGCCCTCGGGTGTCCAAAGTGGGGGGGTTCCCCAAAGTCAGTCCCAGCCCTCCGGGGCCACTAAACATCCAGGGGCCGTTCATGGCGACCCCCCGGACACCCCTTTCCCCTGCAGGGGGGGTCACCCGCGGGGGGCCCACTGGAGACATCCTGGGCGGCCCAGGCCCCCGCCTACAGCCCCACGTGACCCCACGGCGGCCTCGGCCCCCCCCCCCCCCACCCCCCCCGCGCGCGCGCGGGGCCCCCCCCCCCCCCCCCCCCCCGCGCGCCCCTCAGGCCCGCGGCCTCCTCACCTGGCGGGCCCGCTGCACGGCGTCGGCGAAAGCGTCCTTGCGGATCCCTGGGCCTCCCCCGCCGGGCGGCTGGGAGGGACCCCCGGCCGACCCCCCGCCCGGGCCGCCGCCGCCGGGGCCGCCGCCGCCCCGGTCCCCCGCGCCCGGCGGGCCCGGCGGAGGGCCTCCCCCGGCGCCCCCGGCTCCCCCGGCTCCCCCGCCGCCGCCAGCGGGCGGCGGCGGCCCGGGCGGGGGTCCTCCCGTGCTGTAGTCCGACATGGCGCGGCGGGGCCGGGCCTGGCGCGGAGGCTGAAGCTGAGGAGGAGGCGGCGGCGGCGGCGGCTCAACGCGGGAACAAGGCCTCGCTCCACACGGCCGCGGAGCACTCTGGGAACCCAGCGGCTGGGAAGACGACGAGGGGGGAGAGGGACGCCCCCTCCCGCCGCCGGCGTGACGGACGGCGCCGCCAGGCCAATGGGAGGCGGCCGCCGCTCCTGGGACACCAATCGCGGGCTCTGGAGGCGAGCGGCCAATCGCAGTGCGGCGAGAGGCAGTGGGCGGGAGGCGCCGCGTGACTGACAGATCTCGGAGGCAGTGGGATGCGGGCTGCCGGTGCTGGGCGGGCAAATCAAGGCGACCCGAGAAGGCAGGAAGCCCAATGAATCGGGAGTTCCAGAACTACGGGGCGACTTCAGAACCGGATTGACGACTCCGGAGAGTCAAGTGGATAGGAAGGAGGGGCCTGGCGAAAGGCCCCTTTGACCAGACTAGGCGGGCGCCAGGTGAGATAATCGTGCACGCAAGCCAATGAGTACACGCAGAAGGCGGTTCTTGCGAAGATTGGCAGTCAATTTAATCCAACCCCTGACGAATTCTGGGTGACGCGCTTAGGTTTGGACTGGATGGCTTTCCCTGTTAACCAGAATCCTTTGCTAGCCTTGATTGCTAAGCCAATGGCTGGGCGGTGGGGGCGGGTGCAAGGTGACGGACACCGCTCTGGACGAATGGCGGGGAAGGAAATGAAGGTGCCCAGTTTTGGTGGGAGCCAGTGGAAGAGGAACTGCATTGGGGCGGAGCCGGCCGCCAAACGCGAGCGGGGATTAGCCGCAGCGAGAGTGAATGGCAGTCGACGTGGGCAGTGCCGACCGGCTGCGGGGAATTCGGCCTGACGTCTGGGTTAGCGCCCCAGGAGCCTGGTTGGGTAGGCCGAACACATGGCCTGCTCGAGGCCTTGGAGATCGGGTGCTTCCGGGAGGGGGTGGCCCAAGGGCAGGAGGGAACCCAGAGATCCCGTGTACCGCCTGTCTTCTCCACCCAGGGTTCTAGAGCCCCCGCTTCTCTTCCAGGCCTCATGGAACCAGTTCCCCTCCAGAATTCAAGGGTCTAGGGCCGCGGGTTCTCTCCTACGACCTTAATAACACCCCACGTCCTCTCCACATAAGGTCTGGAGATAGGAGCTCCAAGCTCCGATCCTAGGTCCTCAGTTTCTCTCCTGAACCCAGGTTTACAATTCCTACTGAGGTCCAAGGGGCCCAAGATATCCAGTCCTCTTTCCGAGACCCAGGGCTCCCAGGTACCCAGCTTCCACTCCTGGGACCCAGGTATCCAAAGTGCCCAGCTCCCTCTTGGACCCAGGGTGTTCCGAGTCCCCAGCTCACCTCCTGAAACCAGGGATTTCTAGTCTAGACCCAGAGATACCAGATACCCAGCTCCCCTCCTGGACGCAGGTATCCCAGACACACCTGGCCGAAACTGTCTCTTTATTTCCGATTGTCTCCATGTCCACCGTTTCACCCTGAAGCCAGGACAAGCCACAACGAGCCAACCTGGAGTCCAGACTAGTCCCTGGCCGCACCCTTGGGAAGGATTCCCAGGGATCTTCCAGCCAGGCCCCCAGACTGCTTCTCCGGACAAACTGCCCCCTGGGCCTGAGCCTGGAGGGCTATTTGGGCCAGGAGACCCTGGATCTTCCTGTCCATTTCTGCCCAGAGTGTGTCAACTCGCCATCGCCTATACACCCAGAGTTTTCTTCATGGCTTCATACACCACATAGCTGATGCCACCTGCTGGCAACACCTTCAGTAAAGTGGGAGTCATGCCTCGGTACAGCCCTGGCCAACCCTGCTGGGCCAGGATCCGCCGAAAGACTCCGCACATGGTGGGGTTCGAGCCCTCCACAGTGTCTGTGGGAACAGGGGCAAGCTCAGGGCTTCTCGCAGAGATGATCTGGCCACCTGGGGAGGCTGGAATGTTGGGGGGTTGGGTGAAGCCAGGGGCCGGAGTCTGGGGGTCAGTTGGAAAGGAGCTTGGAAGACTTTTAGAGGAAATCGGTCAGTCTCGGGGAGAGTGAGATCAACCCAGGCAAGAGTTTTCAGGATTTGTTTTCCGGGAACACCTTAGAAAGCTTTCACACTTATTTGGGAGGGAACTTCAAAGATCTGCCAGAGATTTGGGGAGTGTGCTAAGGGGTGGTTTGGGGATATATTCAAGATTCGGGTAGTGGGCCAAGGACTTGTTTGGGTGTTTGTGGATTGGTTTAGGGGCTGAGAGTCCATTTGGGGAGTACCCAACTTAGTGGGGGAAATGGTTATGACACTGGGAGGCCTAAACGTTGGTTTTAGCAAATTTAGGAATTTTAGGAATACAGGGTGGGTCTGTTTTGGAGAAGTTGGGAGAGCATTTGGGGAATCTGTGTCTTGAAGTATGGTGTGGGGTCTGAGTCGCATTTGGGGGGCGTTTATGGGGGTCAGTTGGGAGATGTTCATTTCACTGGTTTGTAGGGTTAATTTGGGGGCTGGGGTCATATTTGGGGGTGAGTCTTGGTGAGTTTAGAGCTCAGCACAGGTGGCTAGGATCAGATGTGGAGACTTTGGGAGTCAGTTTTGGGGGATGAGAAAGTTCAGAGTCAAGGCTGAGGGGAGAGGCACGCACAGTGGCCACTGGGGCTCTTCTGACCTTGGGCCTGCATCCGGGTGCGCACCAGCGTCAGCGGGTAACTGGCCATTTGGCCACAGGTCGTGGACAGTGTCACCGATGACAAACTGACCAGGCCACTGGGATCCTCCATGTCCCTGCCTGACTTCAACCAGAAACACCTGAGCATCTGCAAGATAAGGGGGTTAGCAGGACACTCACCGCCGGCCTACGTCCACACCAGCCCCAGCATCCCTCTGTGGGACCCGCACCTCATAGACGGCCAGGTCCGTGCAGGCGTAGGGGATGATGCCGAGCATGTTGGGCAGGTAGCCGCGGTACAGGGCACGGGTGCCCTCCTGCTTCAGGATCTGCCTTGCACAGTCCAGCAGCCCCTTGTACTGGCCCGTCCGGCGCAAGGTCAGCCGCGTCTTCAGCACCTGGGAAGGGTGAAGAGGGAGGGGGTTCATCCGATGGAAAGCTCTCATCGGCCCTCAGCAGCAGCCGGCGTTTCTGTTCTCTAGCTGAGGAAGCAGAAGCTGAGGAGTCCAGAGAGCAGAGGTTCGAACCCAGAGCCACGTGATCCCTTGGCCTGTGCGTGCCCTCCACCCAGGATTCAGAAGCCCCGGTGCTGACAGAGGCAAGAGGATAAGGGAAGTGGCGTGGACTGAGCGGAGTCACAGCCTATACCCGGCAGACACCAGATGTAAAGCCACAGGGGGTGCAGACCCTAGGTGGCCAGGTTTGCCAATTTTCCAAGAGAAGGCAGACATAATTTGTATGAAATACTCCCAACATCAAAATATTGGCAGCTCTACAGTTGCCTGTAAGACCAAACACCAAGTTCGATAGGCAGAATTCTGAGGTGGCCCCCAAGTTTCCCACCCGATATGTATGCTTCATATAATGCCCGCCCCCTGACCTTGAGAGTGTGCTAGGCCTGTGACTATGATGGGGTGTCACTCCCCTCGTCAAGTTACATGACGAAGGTGAAGGGATTGTGCAGATGTATTGGAGGTCCTGAAGCGCTTGATTTTAAGTGAAGCAAGACCGATTTCCTAGGTGGGCCTGACCAAATCAGGTGATCCTTTTAAATGAGTCTGTTGCCAGAGACCGAAGAAATCAGAGTTATGGGGAGCATCCAGGACGCCCTTCAGTTGGTCTTAAATGAGCAGACTGTTGTGGAGAGGACCACCTGGCAGGGACAGTACATGGCCTCTAGGAGCTGAGAACCCCAGTCCTACAACCATAAGAAACTGAATCCTGCCAGCAACCAAGGAACTTGGCAGAGGACCCAGGCCTCAGGTTCACTGTATCCCAGCCAACACCTTGATTTTGGCCTGATGAAACCCTGAGCAGAGGACCTGACTAGCCAGTGCCCAGGCATGACCCACAGACAAAGGAGATAATAAATCTGTATCATTTTAAGCTACTGAGTCTGGCAATTTGTTACACAGCAATAGAACAAGTACACTATAAGACGAAATTTAACTGGTCAAGGGCAAGAATTATATGGAAAAAAAAAAACAACTTTAAAAAGACCATTAAAGTCCATAAAAGGAGACTGGAACCCATGGAAATGATCTTGGACACCAGACCCAGCCTCATATAGATGGCAGGCACCTCTAAGCTTCTTTATAAATCGAATACCATCCCAGAAAAAAAAAAACAATAGGTGACTTTTTCTGAACTAGACAAGTTACTTCTAAAGTTTATATGGGAAACCACAGGGGGGAGTAACCCGGAAAACCGATAAAGAGCAGGGATGGGGGATGAGAAAGCGTAAGATCAAGCCTGAAAAATTAAAGATGATAAAACTATAGGGGCACCCAGCTGGCTCAGTCAGAAGAGTTTGTGACTCTTGCTCGCAGGGTCATGAGTTCCAGCCCTGCGTTGGATGAAACAACCTGGGGTTGTCAGGGACTCAGGAGAAGCAAGAAGAGGTGAGTAGGGGGGCACCTGGTGGCTCAGTGGGTTAAAGCCTCTGTCTTTGGCTCAGGTCATGATCCCAGGGCCCTGGGATCGAGCCGCATCGGCCTCTCTGCTTGGCAGGGAGCCTGCTTCCCCCTCTCTCTCTGCCTGCCTCTCTGCCTACTTGTGATCTCTCTCTCTGTGTCAAATAAATAAATAAAATCTTAAAAAAAAAACCAAAAAAGGGTGAGTAGGCAGAACTCAGGATTTTTAGGGCAGTGAAACTACTCTGAATGACACCCTAATGGTGAGTACGTGTCCGTATATATACATCTGTACAAATCCAAGAATGGCAACTACGGGCTTTAATAATGTATCCATATTGGCTCATCAGTTGCAACAAACGCCCCCTCCCCCACACAAGACGTTAATAGCAGAAACTGTATACGTGGGGAGAGGTGTATAAGAACTCCCGTACTTCCTGCTCAGCTTTTCTGTAAATCTAAAGCTGCTGTACAAAAACTTCCTGCTTGGTTTTTCTGTAAATCTAAAACTGCTGTACAAAAAATCTAATTGTTATCCCCTGCAAGAAAAAGCGGGGGGCGGGGGGAAGACACTAGCGCTTGGACAGACATAGCAGAGTAAGAAGAGAAAGGCCAAAAATACTCTCAAATATGCACAGGAATTTAGTAAATTATACCGGTTGCATCTTGGCTCATTGAGGAAAAGAACAGGACCCATCCAATACATAGGTGTTGAGATAACCTGGGAGCCATCTGGAATACAAGTGGGACACACACCTCACGTGAAGGAGGAGAGGAGGGGAAGGAGGGAAAGGGAAGGAGGAGGAAGTGGTAGCAGCTGGTAGCTAATTTTCACCTTGTTTCATCTTCCATGGGGCAGGTGTTCTCTTACCTCCATGGGGTTGATGAGTGTCTGGGAGGTCGCCACAGCTAGGGAGCCAGCAAGGAGACGTTCCTGAAAGGGTGGGGACCCGTGCACTCCGCAGAAGTAATTCTTACACTAGAGCGGGAGAGAGGACCAGAGAGAACTGCTAACCTTCCGAGCTGAAACCCACCCTGGGTCTGGGGCCAGAGCGTGAAAGCGTGTCTTGGGTAAGGATCTGGGCTTGCAAGGAGGTCTAGGAGAGGTTTGGGTTGAAGGGCGGGGGCTGGGCAAAATGGGCCGCCCCCCCGCCCACCTGTTCAAAGACGGAGAACTTGATGGCGTACTCAGGGGCAATCTTGAGGATGTTGACGCCATTGCCCCGCCACAGGGAGCGGAAGCCCCCTTCCTGGACCATGCTTCGGAGCCCCCCCAGCAGGTTCATGAAGTTAGTCTTGGAGGAGTAGACCTAGGGATAGGGAGGCCACTGGCCCTGTGAGGAGCCTCCCACCCGGATCGCCTCCATCCCAGCCTGGAGCTCTACCCCGTCCTGTCCCTAGCCACCCAACCCCATTCCTCCTCCTGCTCCCTCCCCAGCTGGCCTCACAGCACTGTAACCCACGCAGACCCACGTGCCCATCTCTGTCCTCATCTTCCTCTCCTTACCTGTTCTAGTTTGCCTTCAAAGCCATCCAAAGACCCTATCCCCGATTCCCTTATCCCCAGCCCCACCCTGTCCCTCCTGCCTTTCTCTCGGCTCCTCCTTCAACCCCGTTGACTCCAGCGTTATCCTCAACTCCGGCCCCCACCCTTGTCTCCATTCAGCCTCCTCCTGACTCCAACCCACATCCCAGCCCCACCCTCCCCCCATCCTGAACCCCATCAGCTCTGCCTCCGTCCAGCCCCACCCCAAAGGCTCCAGTGCTGGGTTCCCCACGCACCTGCATATACACCTTGGCTCGGTCCAGAGGGGCCGTGCCCGTGCGGGATACCGCCCCAGCCATGGCCCCTGAGAGCAGAAACTTCCACAGGGCGCCCTCGTTATCTACTTCGAGGACATCCATGGGAACCATCAGCTGCTCTCCTGTGTCCAGCACCTGCAAGGCAGACCCAGCTCCCACCCGTACTCAGCCAGGCTGGAGCTCCTTCCCTGAACTTCCAGAAGCCCCTCCTGGTGAAGGCCCACCCTGGCCCCCACTGCTTCAAGGTGGAAAGCCAGGTCTGCTTGGAGGGGAGTGGGTCATGCAGAGGGGGCTGGAGGTGCCGGCTGACCTGCCGTTCTCAGACTCACCTGCTGTGATGGGAGATGCTCCAGGTCATTTTCACGCACGTGCCCAAACACATACCCGTACACATGTGTACAGCCTGGATTCCGGGAGGGGGGTGGGGGCAGGGTCGGAGGTGGGGCTTTGGTGAGCAAGGCCTTGACCCTCTTAAACAGGGTCTGGACACTCAAGCAAGGCTTCTGAGCTTCCTCAGGCTGATCTCCCATGGGAGCCGGAGGGTCAGGAAACCCGGTTCAAATCCCTGGTGACAGATTTGCCAATCCAGCAACCATGTGGGAGGGCCAGCTTGTAAATTTGGGTACCGGGGCACAATGACATCACAGAGGCCCTTGTGACCTCACTGGATGTGGTGGGCAGAACAAGAGTGTCCCCTACAAAATGTCCATATCCAGATCCCTCTAAAACCGTGGACTGGCCATGTTACGTGGCAAAGGGGAAAGTAAATTTGCCCAAGGATTTAAGGTCACTAACCAGCTGATGGGAGATGGGGAGAGTATTGTGGACTCATTGCGTGGGCCTAGTCTAATCTCATGAGTCCTTAAACGGTGAAGAGGGAAGCAGAACTGTCAGCATCATAAGGATTCAACGTGAGAAAGACTCGACCAACCATTGCTGGCTTTGCAGATGGAGGAGGGAACCATGAGCCGTGGAATGCAGGCAGGCAGACCCTCGAAGCTGGAAAAGGCCAGGAAGCAGGTTCTCCCCTGGAGCCTCCAGAAGGAGCTTGATTTTATCCCAGTGAGATCCGGGTCAGGCTTCTGACCTCTGAAATAGTACATCTGTGTTGTTTGAAGCCACCATGTTTGTGGTCATTTGTTACAGCAGCCATAGGAAACAAATGCACTGTGTGTGGTTGTCGTGGCAATGGGAGATAGAAGTGAGGGAGAATGGGAAGGTTCTGGAGCTCTGAGAGGGAGAGACCCAGTTGGTTTCCAAGATGAGACAAGCATAGCTTTGGAGGCAACCTGGGTTTCAATCCCATCTAGGACAACTCCTGCTGTGTGACCTTGGGGTAATCGCTCTACCTCTCTGAGCTTCAGTTTCCCCATGTGTTAACTGGAAGTGATGATAAACTGTACCACATCGTGTCAAGAGGTTGCAATGGGTCTTCATGGAGAGCGTGTCTGTCCTCTATGTGGTTTTGTTCAAAAATCTTGATGTCATCCATGATTCTTCTCTTTCTCTTATGCCCACATTCTGTTATCAAATCCTGGCTTAACTTTTAACATATACCCGGAATCTGGCTGCTGCTCACCATGTCCATGGCCTCCACCCTGGTCCAGCCCCATGATGGATTCCTTGGACCAGGGAAGCTGACTCCACTCTGGGCCCGCCCACTCTTGCCTCTGGTCTGTACTCCCCACAATAACCACCAGAGGGCACCCGTGAGCACCTCAGTCCAGTCCTGCCCTCCTCTACCCACAGCCCTCCAAGGTTCCCATCTCCCTGGGGTAGAAGCACAAGTCCTCCCTTTTGCCCACAAGACCCTGCATGACCTCCCCGGTCCCCTTCCTGCCCTTCCCTCCTCCCTTCCTCCTCCTTGCCCATTCTGCTCCAGCCACACAGGCCCCCTCCCTGTTCCTCCAACACGCCAGGCACAGTGCTGCCCCAGAACCTTTGCACTGGCTGTTCCCTCTGCTTAGAATGCTGTTTTCCTGGACATCACCATGGCTCCCTCCCTCACTGTCCTTAAATCTTCATGCAACTATCCCCCTCTCCCTGGTGCTTCCTCTGACCACTCTATTTGAGATGTAAACTCTGCTTCCCCATTTTATTTTTATTCATAGCACCTTTGCTTCCTACCCAGCTACACATTCACTCTTGTGTGTTATTCATTGTTTGTCTCTCCGCACTGGAATGTGGGGTCTTTGAGGGCAGTGATTGTTGTGTGTTGCACAAAACTGGGTCTGGCACAAAGCAGGGGTCCGGTAAATAGATGAGTAAGGAAAGGAGATAACACGGCAAAGGGCTCAGCACAGAGTCAACGTATTGAGTACTTGCTCAATAAATATGTTCTTATCACTTTAAAGATGTCAGTGATGGGGCACCTGGGTGGCTCAGTGGGTTGGGCCTCTGCCTTCGACTCAGGTCGTGATCTCAGAGTCCTGGGATCAAGCCCCACATCAGGTTCTCTGCTCTGCAGGGAGCCTGCTTCCTCCTCTCTCTCTGCCTGCCTCTCTGCCTGCTTGTGATCTCTCTGTCAAATAAATAAATAAAATCTTAAAAAAAAAAAAGATGTCAGTGATAACGTCCCCTATTTTGTGGGTGGGGAGACTCCAAAAGAGAAAAGTGGTCTGTGTGGTATTACAGCACACATCAGTTCCCAAGGCCCCAACGGTGGAACGGGATGTAAGAAGGTGGACCGGAAAATAGTTGTTGACTGGCCTCATTAAATAAAATCAAAGCGGTAACACTCCATGCTGGTATGACCACAGTCAAAATAGAATTGCTAATTCCTCGTTGGTAGCTGTGTGTATCACAGACGATTTCTCTGGTGGCGGGACTCTGAAATCATCATACCCTTTGACCCAGCAATCCCGCTTCTGGGAAAACGATCCTCAGGACATAATTTAAAGGAAGTAAAAATACAAAATAGTTAGCAAGGTTTGAGTCCATCTTCGAGGGGGTGGAAAATCATATCTCTGTGTGTGTATCAGTTAGCTGTTGCTGTGTAACAAATTACCCCAAATGTAACAGCTTAAAACACAAACAAGATGGTAAAAGGAGAAAGTTTGGTCATTTGAAGACAGGCAGAAATCAGACCGATTGGGTCTACAGGCTGAGGATTGCCGAGTGTCCGTGACTACCAGAAGCCGGAAGAGGCAGGAAAGATCCTCCCAGAGAATCTTCAGAGGGACCATAGCCCCACTGACACTTTGATTTCAGACTTCTAGCCTTGGGAACTGGCAGACAATAAATTCCTGTTGTTTTTTATTCACCATAGCCAAAGGTGGAAGCAAGCCAAGTGTCCCTCCATGGGTAAATGAATAAACAAAATATGGTCCATCCACACCCTAGAATATTATTCAGCCTTAAAAAGGGAGGACATCCTGATACCTGCCATGACGTGGAGGGACCCCCAGGGACACTGGGTCCAGCGAGAGGAGCCAGACCCAGAAGGACCCATCCTGCAGGACCCCACTCCCAGGAGGGCCTAGAGGAATCCCGTCCACACAGACAGAGAGGAGACAGTGGGAGCCAGGGCTGGGACAGGGGGTGGGGAGTCCATGCTTCGTGGAGACAGAGTCTCCGTTTGGGGAGATGGAAAGTTCTGGAGACGGAGGGTGGGGGTGGTTCCAAGACAATGTGATTGTGCTTCGTGCCACTTAGAGATGGTTAAGATGGTGTATTTTATGTGCTGTCTGGTTTACCACAATAAAAAAACATATCAATCTAAAAACTGTGTCATTTTAAGCCCCCAGTTTGTGGTAATTTGTTATAGCGGCCCTGGGAAACAAAACGGGCGCATGAAGGTGGGCTTTTCCCTGCCCCCCATTCACAGCTATGGAAACTGAGGAAGTAATTTCCTGTTCTCCTGCAGCTGTGTGCGACAGAGGCTGGCCCATGTCCCTTCCCTGGGGGGTAGTTTGAGGTGGTCCCATGTTGACCCACCCCCTTTCAGGAAAAACCACAAGGAAAGAGCTTAGAAAGTGTATTCCTTTTGTTCTTTTCCTTTGAAATAACACACACAGGCAAGGAGGTGGGACATGGTGTAGGTGGGGGTGGGGTGGGTGGAAGCCATAAGGGGGGGTCCTCCAGCCTCCCCAAACAACCCCGTTGCTCTTTTGTAGTCCTTTCCTGGGGTTCCCCAAGGACTTGGGAGGAGGGAAAGGAGGGGTCCCCCAATTATGCTACGCTCAAAACCCAACTATAAAGTGCAGAATGTACAGGGTCCTGGGGGGGGGCGGTGCGGGGGGCTTGAGTTATCTGAGGGGGAGGAATGTCTGCTCCTCTCTGGTAGAAAAATAGACCTGGAGTGAGTTTGGGGGATTTGGCTTGTTTTGCATAACTGGATGCTTGGCTCCCTGGAAGGCTAGTCTATGTAGACTTGCTCCCGGCTCCCAACCCTGAAGCCTGGGTAGAGGCTGGCAGTGCTGCGATGTGTTTGGGGGAGTCCCCATAATGTGTCCCTGGCCTCAGATTGTCCCCTTGACAGCCCCCAAGAGAGAGCAATGGGAGGTTATCATCAGCCTAAAGGTGGGAAGGGAATGGAAGACACCGCAGTGCATTGTCAGGGGTGGGGGGCAGTTTTGCAACAGGGACCGGAGGTACAGCCATGCTGGGTGGGTGGCAGGCATGTCCAGCCTCTGCCTAGGGCATGGGAGGGGGCATCTCCTTCCCTGGCTGCTGGCTTCTAGTCATGTCAGGACTTTGGACAAGTCCCATGGGTCTTCTGGAAGCAGGAGGCCAGGACCTAGGCTCCAACAGGCCCCTTAGACCCTGGGTTTTGTGGCATGGGACCCGGGGCTCTGGGGTGTGTCTGGGACAGGGGCACGGGGGATCCAGGAAGCAGTCATTGGCTTATTGGGATCTATCCAGACTTGGAGTCTGAGCATTCAGGATCCAGTGCCTGGGAGGATTCCGGTCAGAATCCAGGGGTTAAGGGGCTGGGATCCAGTGCTTGGAAGGGTGTGGGGGGGTCTACCTCCTATGGGTGAGGTTTCAGCATCCAGTGCCTGTGGTGAAGGGGTTTGGGGGTCCAACAGCCGCAGTCACCAGGACCCACTCGCTCAGCCGTTGGGCTCGCATTGTGGATTTAGGAGCCAGGATCCAGCCGGTCAGGGCTTGGGAATCCGAGATCCGGTGGTTGGGGGTTGAGGGTGTAATGGTTGAAATGTAGGGAATCCAGTAGTCAAGCAGAGGGATCCGGGACTCAGTGTCAAGGTAAAGGAATTCAGGAATCCAGTAGTTGGGGTGAGGGGATCTGGGATCCAGTGGCGGGGGCCCCAGGATCTAGGCATTGCATTGTCAGGATCCGGAGGCTGAGGCTTCTTGATATCCAGAATCCAGTGGCCGAGCTTGGAGATCCAGGGCTGGAAGCATGGGGATCTGGGATCCGCCAGTGGGTCTGGGGATCTAGGACCCAGTGCTGGATCTGGGGCCTGCAGGGGCTCGGGGCTGGCTCTTTGGGTATGGTGATGTGCGCTTCTGTAGTTGGGCTGTCAGGGTCCATTAGTCAGGTTGTGGGGGATCCCATGGTTAAGTCATGGAGGTCCGGAACCCCTTGTGTGTGTGGGCTCAGTAGCTGCAATATAGGGGTGCAGGACCCAGTGGATAAAGTGGGGGATCCTGTGATTTAGTGTGGGGAGCCCTGGGATCCACTGGCTGGGCCATCAGTCTCCAGTGCCTGGGGTGTGGGGGATGTCATGATTGAGGTGAGGTATCTGGGGTGGGTCAGGCTCTGGGTCCCTCACCTGGACGTGACCCCCAGGGCCTGCTTCATGTTCTCGTAGACCACATAGGAGATGCTCACAGCCGGGATAACCTTCATGAAGTTGGGGGCAATGCCCCGGTAGAGGCCCCACACGCCCTCCTGGGACAGGATGTGACGGAGCAGACCCAGCATGGAGAGCTGGGGGGCACCCTCGGTGGAGGCTGGGGGGGTGGGGAGGCCAGGTGAGGCCAAGCGGCCCCTCTCACTTCCCCCTCCTACTCCCCAGGGCTGGGCCTGTGGCCGTTACAGCACGAGAGAGGAGGATTAGCTCAACAGCAGGACCTACTCAGAGTCAGGAGTTCTCCTGGCTCTGGAAATGGCTGCTCACCTTTCACCCCGCTTCTGAGGGCCCAAGTTTGGGGACAATTAGAAACAGAGAAGGTGCATGTATGTGTGGTGGGAGAGGGGACAGACATTTCCTCTGCCTGGAGCTCATTTCCCAGCCTCTTCTCCCAGCTCCCCCCTCTCTACCTTCCAACCTTCATGCCAAAGCAAGCTCTTTGGGGGGGCCTCCTTGGTACCCCAGTCTAAGTCTGGCTCTTCCTCTTCTCCTTCATTCAATCCTAAATCCATACTGAATCATGGAATGATTATTCAGCACCTTGCTTCCTCTCCAGCCTGTGAGCTCTTGGAGAGCGAGAACCCAGGTTTATGCACTAGTACAGCCCCGGAGAAACTCACGGAACACAAATGCTAAAATTCCCAAGGAAACTCCAGAAACAGATTCAGGAGTGTGTGTGTGTGTTGGGGGGGGGAGAACCCTAAAAGAAACCTACAGAGGAAAACAATAAACCCATAGCCAGCCTGGTCCCGCCCCTTCTTACCCTGATCCTCCCTCCCCTTCCATCAGTGTAACCCAGCCTTGCAAACGTAGCTCCAGTTCGCAGCCCTCCCAGCTAAGCTTGCTAAGGGCTCTCTCCCAGTACTCGCTCATCTGTTCTCCTCGCTCAGAGCAGGCAAAGGGCGCCTGTTCCAGGGTCACAGATGGGTACACTGAGGCCCAGAGAGAGGTAGGGACTTTAGTGAACGCCATCCAAATCCAGGAGGAGCCCAGCCAGGGACCCTCCCTAGCCAGGAGGAGGAGCTGGGGATGGGGAGGTGGGGCCCGAGAGGTGATGCTCTTCCCTGCCCCAGCCTCCCGCCCAGGCCTCACCTTGGGCCTGCATGCGGGTCCGGACCAGGGCCAGGGGGTAGCTGGCTATCTGGCCACAGGTGCTGGAGATGGTGCCACAGGCCAGGAGCACGAGGATGCCTGGGTCGGCCGAGTCGTGGCTATACTGCTGGAGCCACCGGTTCTTCAGGGTCTGGTGGGGGCGAAGAAGGGAGTAGAGTGTGGGTTGGATTGGAATTGGGTAACACCATGCACAACCCTGGCTTTGGAGGCCCTGCTCGCTGGCCTCTGCCTCCTCCCCAATGGCCAGGACGTGCTGAGTGTCCCACGACATGATACCTGTGTCCTGTCACTCAGGCCCCACCTCGACCTTCTATGGTATATGTGATGATGCCCCCCACGCCCACTGTCCGTGCCCTTGTCCCTGGAAGCTGGAATATGGTACCTCACATAGCAAAAAGGACTTTGCCGATGCGATTAAGTTAAGGACCTTGAGATGGGGCACAATCCTAGAATATCCAGGTAGGTCCAATGTCATCATAAGCCTCCTTATAAGAGAGGAGAGGGGATAGTAGAAGCAGAGGTGGGGGACAGGTTGGAAGACACTGGGAAGTTGGCTCTGAAGATGGACGACAGGCCCACCGGCCAAGGAAAATGGGCAGCTGCTAGAGAAGGGGACAGACGAGGCAACAGTGTCTGCCCTGCAGCCTCCAGAAGAAAGGCAACCCTGTCAACATCTTCATCGTAGCCCGGTGAGCCCCATCTCGGACCTCTGGCTTTCAACACTATGTGATAGTGAACGTGTGCTCTTTTAAACCCCTAAAGTTGTGGCCATTCATTATAGCAGCCGTAGGAAGCTAACAGGCTCTCCAGCGTGGACACGCCGTCTGCATCCCATTCCACTCACATTGGCGGACCCCCAACTGCCAGCAGCCACAGTTCTGCCCGAGGAATCCTGCCGGACCCAGGTGACACTGCTCTGAGCACCCAGGAATGGGCAGGAAGTGCTGGGAAACGATCACCCCCCTGTCCTCAGCAGCAAGGATCAGACAGCTGTCTTGGTGTATCAATGCCCCCGCTCCCTATAGCCTCCCTGGTGGGGCGTGTTCTCCGCTGCCTCCAGAGCGCGTGAGCGCCCCCCACTGGGAGCAGGATTGATCTCCACCTGCCCACATGCTAACTTGCTTGATAACATGCCCTTAAGGGATCCAAGAGGGCATCCCCGCAAAAGATACGAAGGAGTCCTAACACCAAGCCCAGAGTGGTGTGTGTGGCTTTTCTGGCAGCCAGCCCCTTATGAAGACGCTCGGGGAGGATCTTCTTTCTTGCTCTGGGGCTGGGATGGCTCTGAGGTTTCATGTCCTATGTCACTTCTAACCCCTTGGTAATTGCTGCCCTGAAGTGTGTGGAGAGGGACTCAGGGCTGGGATAGATCAGTGAAGTCCAGGCTGGGCAAGGAGTGGGTGCCTGGGAAGCAAGCGTTTGCCATTACTGCCTTTGTGATTTTAATAGCCTTCTTTGGAGCAGGATTTGCCAAAGAGGTGTTGAGCGAGTGTTTAAGAGTTGTTGAAAAGAAGTTCTAATGAATGCATAGGTATGGTCATCACTGGGCCAAAAAAAAAAAAAAAAAAAAAAAGGCACGACAAACCCCCCAAAAACAAACAAACAAAAAAACCAGTGAAATCACTTTTCTGCAGACTTCTCAGAGCCTTTAAGGGACTAACATAGGTTTTGAAACTCCAAGAGGGCACAGGGTGTCTCAAACCACTTAGACCTCCCAGCTCCCTTTTTGGGTGAAGAATGGATCAAGCAAAGTTACGTCTAATTTCTGCGCTCAGCCCCCCAGTGGCTGTGTCTTGCGCCCAGGAAAAACCAGCCACATCACCAACTTCCTGCTGACTCCGGTTCCTGCGCTCCCGGCCCCCTCTGCCTGGTTCACACGCCCTCACTCACTGCCTCTCAGAGGCCTGCCTCGACGCCCTCCTGCCCACTGTTACTTTCAATTACACATCCTATTTTATCCCCTTCTGAGAACTTAGCAGGATCTGAAACTACTTGTTGGCCCGAGAACTGAATTCCTTGCTCATTGGAGTGGGTGCCCCAGGAAAGCGAGGACTGCGTTTTTATGTAACACTTCCCAGTACCTTGGGACGCTCGGTAAATCGTTGCTGAGTGAGCGAGTGAATGAACAAGTGGTGGCCTTGTCTCGTGGGGCTGCCCGGGTGCTGGCAGATGGGCAAGTCAGGGATGGATGTCAGGTGTGCAGTGTTGGAGGCGAGGCCCAGCGTGAAATAAAAATGTGCAGGGTCCCTCGTCCAAAAACGATTAGGGATTTCAAGATCGCAACAGCAGGGCATCAAACCAAGAGCCGGGCCCTCTGAGGACGGGGCCCTTGGCGACTGCACTGGCCCCTGGCCTGCGAAGCTAGCTCTCTCCTGGACACAGAGACTTTGGGGGATGCCTGGGGACATGTGGGGTTGTGCTACTTGGAAGAACCTGGTGATCCCACCAGGAGAAGAGAAAAGTCAAGACCCATGGAAGAGACATCATGCCCTCCCCACCCCCCACCCCGGTCCCAGCCCCCACTCCTGCCTCTCTTGATCACAGATGGTGGCCACGGAGTGTGGTTTCTATGAAATGGGCAGTCCCTGAAGAAGACATCGGCCGGGTCCAGTACGTGCTCTGGGGAGACAGGCATTTCTGAAGCTCACGTTCGCTTTCTCCCACGATTGTGTGAGCTATGGTAGGCCCTGACCTTGTCCGGGCCGGAGGCCCAGCAAGGCTGAACTGCCCACGGAAGTGGGAAGAATTCACGCAACCATAAATGTGAAAAGTCGGAGAGTCAGACAGCCAAAGGGGTTCCCCAGAATCCCAAGGCCCGTGGCGCTTCTCCATCCCATTCACTGAGTCAGCCTAGGGGAAAGGGGCGTCCTGTGGGCAAATCCCAGAGGGGAGAGAAAAGGAGGGAGGCGTGGGCCACCCACAGACCTCATAGACGGCCAGGTCGATGCCAGCGTAGGGGATGATGCCGAGCACGTTGGGCAGGTAGCCGCGGTACAGGGCGCGGGGCCCCTCCCGCTCCAGGATCTGCCTCGCACAGTCCAGCAGCCCCTTGTACTGGCCCGTCCGGCGCAAAGTCAGCCGCGTCTTCAGCACCTGGGGAGGACCCCGGTTATCCCTGGGCAAAGTGCTTCCAGAAACACCACACCCAGGAGTGAAGACACCTCAGAACAGCTGCTCCCAGGAGGCTCTACCCTGACAGCAACTGAATTTAACACACCACTTTCTCTAGAATCTTCTGCCATCCCCAAATCTCTATACCTAGAAATGGTTACATCTCTCAGAGTTGCATATGGTGGCCACCACTGTCTCTCAATATCTTGTTCCCTTCCCCCCCCCCTTAATGATAGAAACTGTAATTTTCAGCAAGGACACAGCCCCTCAAAATAAAGACTACGTTTCTCATTTTCCCTAGATATATGACCAGGTGACTAAGTCTTGGCCAATGAAACAGCAGGAGAACAGGTATGTGTGACTCTCAGAAAGTATCTTTAAAGGCAGGGAGGTGTTCCTTCCTTCATCTATTCTTCCTTATTGACTGGAATAGGGATGTGATGACTGGAGCACACACAGCCATTTTGGTCCATGAGGTGGGTGCTGTATTCTGAAATGCTAGAACAAGATAGAGGGCAGGAACCTTGGTCTCTAACACTTGGAAGCCACCATACCGGTCCTGAACTGCTTATCTCAGACTTCATCTATGTGATTTGAGTTTTCCATCGGAATCCCGACACACTGCACAACCTGAAACCTGAAATGATTCCCCTGGGAACAAATAGCCTGGAAATCCATATCCTTAGAAGAGGCATGTCTGTAAACAGCTGGCCCCCACAGTTGCTGCCTAAATCGTTAGGATCAGTACCGCCATCCCCAGAAGTCACATTTCAAATTGCAATGCCCACAGAGACTACACATGAGACAGCATTTCTCTAAGGAGCCACAGTCTAAGTCAGGGAGAGGCAAAGTTACAATCCCAATGCCCATCACAGCATGGAGTGACATGGTTATTGCAAGCCCCCAACCCTGCAATGTGGCCCCAGCCAGAGTCCTCCTCTTCTCACCTCCAAGGGGTAAATGATGGTTTGGGCCGTGGCGCCAGCCAGGGAGCCAGCCACAAAGCGCTCCTGCACGTGCAGTGTCTCCTGCTGCCCCCGAATGGCCCGCTTGATCTGAAAGTGGGTGACACAGAGGTGGGCAGGACCTCAGGTCCCCCTGCTGGGGACACCTCCCAGGGGAGCAGATGCCCACTCCTGGGGTCCTGCAGACAACCCCCATGCACCCCCAAGCCAATCCTACCAGCCCTCATGGTCAGCTCACATCTCCCACACCTGCCCCCACCTGCTCATAGGCCATAAACTTGATCGCTGACTCAGGTGCAATCTTGAGCACATTAATCCCATTGCCACGCCACAGGGAACGCATGCCCCCCTCTTGGATCATGCTTTTGAGGCCTCCCAGGATGTTTAACTTGTTGGTCTTGGAGGCGTGGACCTGCATGGGGAAGATAAGGTAGCTTTGGGGGTCCCCTTCTGGGACCGAGGCCTGGGAGAGGGAGTGGATCTTTCCAGGGCCCCTCACCTGCATGAAGACCTTGAGGCGATCCAGAGGGGCCGTGCCTGTCCGCGACACAGCCCCTGCCACCGCACCCGCCACCAGCTGCTTCCACCACATGCCAGTCAGCTTCTCCTGCTCTGAAAACTCATCAGGGACAGTCAGGCACTCACCAATGTCCAAGACCTGAGGATGCAGGGACTAGGGTGTCACATCATCATAGGGGCAGGGAGATGGGCTTCAGCCCTAAACGAGAGTGTCTCCCCCATGAATCCCAGGACACCCAGAGCATCCACCCATCAGTCTCACTTGGAGAGCCCAGGAGATCCCTCTTGGGACCCCACCAGGTCCCAGCAAAACATCCAACCTGACTCCCACGTAGGATCCCAGTATCCCTCCTGGGCACCTCTGCCAAATCCCAAAGAAGCCTACTCAACCATCTACCATATAAAGATCCCTTCCAGAGCCGATCAGTACTCTGAAGGATTGTACCCAAGGATCTCCTGCAGAAGGATTCCAGAAGATCCCTCCAGGGTCACACAAGATCCTACCAGGGACCTGCCACATAAGGAGGCCAGTGGATCCCTCCCAGGACCCCCGCAGATCCCACAGGGAAGCTGCCCCCAGGGATCATCCCTCCCCTAGGATCTACCTATAGACCTCCCAATCAAGTCCCTCACAGATCCCCAGGGTGGGAATGTCTGGATGTCCCAGGAGGATCTCGGCAGATCCCATAGATGGATTCCCTTCCGGATGCCATCAGATCCCACTGGAAGCATTATTCAGAAATTCCCACCCAGAAGCGGGGGATTTAGAGCACCTTCTCCCCTAACTTCCAGTGGATCTCCTTGGATCTTCCAAAGAAGGTGGATTTCTAATGAGTCCCTTCAGCAGCAGACCATTTACCAAGACAAAAAGAAGCCTGCAGAAGGGGAGCTATGGGTGGAGGCTGGAGGCTGGGTGCCCCATCTGGTGAGCTCCTCCTTCCCTGTGCTCCTACCTCCCAAGTCTGCCCCTGGCACCCCGAAGTCGGGTCTGAAGGGCTCCAGCCAGATCATAGACCTCCCCCAGTGGGTCCTCAGTGCCCTGAGCCCCACTCAGAGGAAGAGAGGACTAGAGTCTCCTCCCTTGGCTGTTCCCAGTGGCTCTTCCTTCTCAAGACTCCTGACCCAGCCCCCTCCATGCCCGGAAAAACCAGAGCAGGGCCCAGCCACCACGCTAGGAAAGCAGCCCCCACCTCACCGTAGAATGCTTCCAGAAATAGACCACATCCTCCACATTCTCCAGCGAATGCAACAGGAAGTGGTCGCGCCATTCCTGCCAGTCGATGGTCATCGTGCCGTCACGGTCCATGCTGGGGGTGTAGGGCAAGGTGGGGACAGAATCAGTTCTGGGGCTGGGCAGCGGGTGCTGGAATGAGGTTCAGTTGGTCTGGGGGAGACTGATGTCCTGTGTGCTGAGAGCGCACCATTTTACATAGGGGAAAACTGAGGCTCGCTCCGAGAAGTGAATCATCCGGCCCAGGATTTGCCTGACTCCCAAGCCCACCTCTTAGCTCCACCTGCCCTGGGATTGGGTCTGGGGCCTAGAGACTCAAGGTGGCCAAGGGGTCCCGGGGACCTGAGTTACCTGGGATTAGGGACCCCCACCTATTCACCTGTGCAGAATTTTCTCGGCTTGCTCCAGCGAGATGGAAATGCCTAGGGCCTGGAAACTCTGCTGGATCTCAGATACATCAATATGACCTGGGGAGGGGGCCAGAAAAGGGTGTGTGTGGGGGGACCCCGGAGCCCAGGTGCAGTACAGCTCAGAATGGGGATGGGCTAGGAAGACCAGGGGATCCAGGAACCCAGGATGAGATTTGCAGCTGGGTTGGTGGTGGGTGTGGGGGTATGTCACTGACCCAGTGGTATCAGAGAGGTGGGACTGGGCAATGTTGCGGGGGTGGGTTCCTCTGTTCCGTGAATGAATGAAAAAATGAATCCAGGGATAATTATGGGGATCTTGATGCCATAGGGAATTGAGAGGCAATATTAGGGACCCAGAAGAGGCTATGGGGGAGTGTCTATGCCTCATAGGGAATCCAGAAACAATATGGGGCATCTCTGTCCCTTAGAAACTTCAGGGTAATAATAGGGGTCGCATCCCAGAAGGGAGAAGTAGGTGGGATGGGCCCACGGGCCCAGCCACCTAGCTGGGGGGTGAGGAGAGCTCCCAAAATAGCCTGTGAGTCATCAGGGAGAAGTGGCCCTCCCCACTCCTCCTAGCGCTGCCAGTTCTAACCCCATTGGTGTCTCCAGGGCCCCCGCAGCCTCTCCCTGGGCCTTACCATCCTGATTCCGGTCCAGACTGTGGAAGAGAAGCAGCAGACGCTGTTCCCGATCCTGTAGGTAGCGGGAAAACTCCTCCAGGTCCAGCCCACCACCTGGGTCAGTGTCACCCTCGGGGGAGATGCCCTGGCAGGGGGGAAGGGACAAGGAGCTCCAGGAGGCCAATACCCATCTGCAGGGGGCATGACAAGCTTAGGGTCCAGGAACTCAGAGCTGCCAGCACCTAAAGGACAGGAGCTGGGGAAGTCACCCCTCCATCTGCCAGCTCACTTCTCAGCAAAATGCCCAAGGCCACGGTAGGTCTGCGAGATGGAAAGCAGTTGTCCAGTTTTCCTGGCAAGCAAACTGAGACTCTCCAAGGTCGAGTAACTTTTTCAAGGTTACAGAACTGGGAGGTGGTAGGTAGCCTTGGGCTCTTGTCTCTGAAAGCCTGTCCTCCTAGCTGCCTCTTAAAACAAAACAAAACAAAACAAAACAAAACAAAATCCTGTCCATACGGCAGTTTCAGGAGCTCCTGTTACGGACAGCTCTGGGCAACATGGGGGCAATGAGAGTTCCAAGCTAAGCACCCACCCTGCCTCTGGTTTCCCACCTGGAAAGTGGGAGGTTGTCCTGGAGGTCTCAGGGTGCCGCAGAGACACTCCAGTGGCATCTGGGGCTGGAGGTGTAAAGGAGACCTGCACAGGCCTAGGGGAGGGCTCCCCCTTTGCTACATCCCCTGCTGAGGGTGGCCTCGGTGGGGATTGGGCTCTGGGCTGGGGTAGCCTGGGGCATTAAGCCAAGCCGGGGAAAGGGCCGCCAGGGAAAGGTAAACACAGAGAGGCTGGGGCAGCTGGCTGGGAGGGCAGTGGGTGCCCAGAGGAGCGGAGGGAGAATGGGAAAGGGTGTGTCTCCTGAGGCAGGGAGCAGGGTATGTCTTGGATGGGCAAAGAGTTCAGAGGAGGGTGTGTCCCGGGCAGTGGGCAGGAGAGCGGACCCGCTCCTTTTGCGGGCAAGACATCCCCCACCCTCGAGGCACCGGCGAAGGGGGTGGGGACCGGGTGTTGGCAGCTGAACTGCAGGCCTGGGGCCTCCGTGGCTCTGTCTTGGGCGAGCCCGTTAGGCCCAGACACGCAGGGCAGGGGGAAGGAGAGAGAGATGCCCAGGCTGGGCACCCGCGCTGGAGCGCAGCCACAGGCAGTCGCTGGCCGCTGCAGCGCTCCATTCAGGGGCTCGGGTCACCGGCGCCGGCGGGGCCGGAGCGCCGCGTGCTAGGCTGGGGTACCGGCGGGGGTACCTGTTGGGTGTCGCGGTCCGGGTCGCCCCCGCCCAGCCGGGCCAGTCCCCGGCGCAACTCGCGCACGTCCACGCGGCCATCCTTGTTACTATCCAGCTCCTCGAAGAGGCGACCCCAGCGCTGCCGCCGCTCCGCATCGCTCGGGCCCCCCCGCATGGCGCCCTCCCGGGGGGGGGGGAGGCCCTGCGGTTGCGGCCTCGGCGGGGGCTTCGCGGCTCCCCCTCCCCCCCGGGGCCCCGCAGGGCCGGCTCCGCGGCCACTGCCACCGCAGCCTCCGCGCCGCCCGCCGGGCTCTGGCACTTGCAGGAGGCGGCGACTGCTAGCGGTTGCCGCCCGAGCCAGAACTTGCGTCTCCTCCCCCGATCCGCTCGGGGGGAGGGGGCCGGAGGCGGAGCTGCGGGTGTGGGGCGGAATGCCGGGTGATGCTCTGGTAGTGCACGGGAAGCACCAGGGTTCAATCTGGGGAGAGGGGCTAGAGAGATCAGTGGTCTCAATTCGGCTCTCAGAGTTCCGCCTTGCGTGCCTCAGTTTACCCTCTGTCCAAGGGAGCGCAGTCGAGAGATACCAGATTCGGTTTCGTAATCCGTTTCCATTTGACCTCCCTCCCCTACTATTCCTCTTTAGGCACTAAGGTTCTCTTTTTCCCCAGACATACTCAAGAACCAACCCTACGCCACCCAGCCCTCCATCCGCCCGCGCGCTCTTTTCACATTCCCCACTCGGCCACAGAAACAGAAAATCAAGAAGCGCTGCTTGCGCCCTGAAACATCCCGCCCGCGAGCCTTCCTTTTCGGTCGCACTCAGACGGGGAAACGCAAGATCAACATGCGGCGCGGCTGCAAAGTCGGTTTTCTATTGGCCAGAGCTGCCCGAGCTGCGCCCGCCCGCCCCACGTGGGCGGGGCTTCCGCGCCAGTACCCTGCTGCCTCGGGCCCCCGCAGCTTCAGGCGCGCTGGGCAGCTTTAAAGAGGCCGCTGCCGGATTCGGTCGCCGTGCCGACGGCTCTCTCCAGACCAACCTGGAGATCTCAGTGTCCCAGGCATCTCAGTGTCCCAGGCACGAGTGCGGATGAGGACTGGGAAGCCGAGCGCTGGAGGCGGGCCACCAGCCTGCGGCGCTCGCTGCACCTGCCAAAAGTCCCTCCCACTGCTTTCGGGCGCAGTTTCTCGAGTCACCATTAGGAGGAGGGGCGGCCAGACCACTTGGAGAAAAATAATAATAACTAACATTGATTCACGGCATTACACAGTCCAGGCCTTTTACTCACGCCTCGAGTCATCCTCGCCAAAACCTTATAAGGTGGGTGGGACTGGCTTTCCCACTTCACGGAAGAGGAAACAGAAGGTTAAACTGCTCTACCCAGGCCACATGCCCAGTGAGCGGCAAAGCGGGGATTTAAACAGACCTGGAATTAACCAGACCCATCGCGCTATACTCTAAAAGTGATTCATTTCCCTTTAACCATTGTTCTTCACCCTAGAGTTCCCAAGGGGAGTGGAGGTCTTACTATTACCGTCCTTTATTGAAAAGCACAGCCATGAGGGCAAGCTTACTTTTGCCCAGACAGGTGTGCTCAGACACACCTGTGAGTCCCAGACCAATGGCCTCTTAGAGAGGGCCTGATGTCCAAAGGTCCGAGTGTCCTCTTGGAGGTCCCCTCACAGATGTTTTCTTCATAGATGGTCCTTGCAGCCACCCCCAACATGGGGAATACAGATGTTTCCCCAGAGAAATGTCCCAAATAGGTGTTTTCTCACAGACACGTCCTTGAGAGGTGGGCCTCCACACACATGAGCCTCTGTCCTGCTGCTCCCCCAACCCCGTGAAGCTCCCATGGGCTGCAAAATGAATGTGCCTCATGCAGACGTTCTCAGCTTTTTTTTTTTTTAATTTGATCTAAATTCCCTGCAGAGGTTCTTCATACGAGGCTATATCCTTCATCTCACAGGTACGTTTCTCATAAGAAATCCACCCAGGAATGCATTATACAGCTCACCTCCACCTGCCCCCCCACACCACCACATAGGTATGTTGCAGTTAATTGTACACCCGTATGGGTATGTTTCCATATACCTGGGTCCTATAAGATGTTCTTAAATGTTGGTGTGTCTCCTATGGGTCTTTCCAATACATTTCCACACGGGACTTCCTCATACAAGTGTTGTCCATTTCATGTGCAAGCCACGTAGATGCGTTTGCAAAGCAAAGGTATCCTACACCAGAGTGCCCCATCAGGTGTTTCTTATAATGCAGGTGTGTTCTATACAGCTGTTTTCCGCTCAGGTGTGCTTGCACTCAACTATATGCCAAATAGAGGCGATTCAAAGCAGATGTCTCCCATAGGTGTTCTTCCATATCCACGCACATGTCCTCTATGCAGGTTGGCTCCCGGGCAGGTATGTACCGCACAGGTGTGTTTTTGTTAGGGGCCACCCATTCGGGTCCGCCGCAGGCATGCCCCATGCCCCCGTGTCTCCACGCCGGGTTTATCTCCACCCTTGTGCGATCCTACAGATGCGACTGCAATGTCGGTGGGAGGTCTCTCTTACCCCTGCGCGCTTTCGTCCCTTTTTACTCTTCGGTGTTATGGAATAGGGTTCCCGTTACAGGTGCGTTCCTGGCGCGGTCCCACCCCCGTTTGGCTCCGCCCTCTCGCTTAGGCTCAGGTGCACAAGCCGGAAGTGCGCTCCCTTCCCAGGTGAGTGACTAAACTTTCCGGGTCACGTGAACGGGCGGAGCTGGAGGAGTGCGAGTTACCGACCGACGCACCGAGGGTTCGAGCCAGGGACCCGGACAGGGAACCTGAGCAAGGTCGAGGACGCCTGGGCCCGGTGGGGAGGTAGGACGCACGGCTCGGCCTGCCACCCCTTCCCCCCTTCCTCTTTCCTTTCCCCAGCCCGGGAACGCGCCGCCCGGAGTTAATCTTTAATCTCTGACCTCTGGCGGCGGGGGCGGGGCGGGACTCTGGGGTGCCCTGGGCGGGTCATCCCTCCCCTGGGCCTGCGCCCGGGTCTAGCCCCCTCCCCCATACCTTTCTCTTTCTCCCGCCCCAGGTGCCGGGTCGCAGGTACCCCCGGCCTGACATGCGATAGAAGCAGCGCGCGCGAGAAGCCCGGTCCCCGGTGCCACCAGCCTGTCGCCCGGCCCATGGCGAGCCCCGGCCTGGGGCTCCTTCTGGTGCTCGGCCTGCCGCTGCTGCCGGCCCGGTGGGGCCGGGCCCGGGGGCAAAGTAGGTACCGGTGGAGGGCGCGCGGGGCTGGGCTTGGAAGCGCGGGTTACCTGGGGCTTGGAGAGGTCAAGAACGGGGGAGCGGTCATGGGATACCTTGAGAGGAGTCTACAGGGTCGATCAGGGTAGGGGCTTCTTTGGACGATTGGAGTTGGTGTAGAAATTCCCGAGTTCCTGAGGAAGGCAGTACTAGGGCCTGGGGAGAGGAGCCTGTGTACCTCAGTCTCAGTGTGGTTGAAGTGTTTTGGGCGGACTGGGAGCCAGGAGGAGGCCTGCCTGGGCCTCTGATCCCAGGTTGACCAGACTGGCCATAGGTGTGGACCCAGCCTTTCAGTGCTTGTATTTCAGTTTCGGGAACCCGGGGGGGGAGGTGTGAGTCAGACACTCCAGGGAAACGCAGGATCCACCCAGATCCTTAAGGGCCAAGGGAGGGCTGGAGAGGTGGTGGGGGGAGGGCAGGGTCTGGCTTCCAGACATCATCTGTTATAGCAGACCCCAACTCAGCGCAAACAGCAGACTCCTGTGGGCTGATTGCTCACTGCTGGGCTTTGCTGGTTTGGGGGTGGCTAGAGGGGCAGGAAGGACTGGGCCAGCCCCTGCAGGCAGGGCTCCCACAGTCTCTATCAGGACAGAAGACTCAGAAAGGCAGAGTTCTAACCGAGGGATGCCCAAGGAAGGTCCCAAGATGGGAAGGATAGATAAGGATTAATTCGTACTCTTTACCTACCCCCTCCCTACAGTGCTGGATACCCGTATAAATGAGAACGGCACGGTTACACCTGCTGAGCCAGGCTCTGGCTCCGGTGGGGCCCTGGTGAGTTGGGGTTTTAGGAGGAGGGCAGCAGGGAAGTTACTCAGGCATCCCACATGTAGCAGGTGAAGGGGCCCAGACTTCCAGAGGTGGCAGGTGCTTGGGAGGGGGAATCCCAGGCGGGGGTGGGCGATGGTGGTGGGACATTGGGAGCCCTGGATGCATCTCAGATGAGGTTGGACAGTCAACCTGTCCCCTCTCCTGCAGTCTCAGGGGGCTATCACTGCCATCATTGTGGTCTTCTCCCTCCTGGCTGCCCTGCTTCTGGCCGTGGGGCTCGTGTTGCTGGTGCGAAAACTGCGTGAAAAGCGACAGACAGAGGGCACCTACCGGCCCAGCAGCGAGGAGCAGGTGGGTGCCCGCGTACCGCCGCCCCCCAACCTCAAGCTGCCGCCCGAGGAGCGGCTCATCTGAATGCTGGGGCCCGCTGCAGCCACCACCACTGGCCAGGATCGCCCGGTGCTCGCTCACACACAGCAACTGCCACCAAGACAACAGCCTCTGAGGGTTCAGGAGGACTTGGGGGGCCACGGGGCACCTGCCTGGCGGGCTCGGTGAAGCATGCCACCTCTGCTTGACTCTGCCTGCAGTTGGGGATGCCGGGGCTGGGGGCCGCCTCCACGCTTGCTGCACCGTCTTCGATCGGCCTTCTGTCCTGCTGCCACACAGGCCCGACAAAGCCTCTCCTTTCCTTTCAGTTCAACCATGCAGCCGAGGCCCGGGCTCCCCAGGACTCCAAGGAGACAGTGCGGGGCTGCCTGCCCATCTAGGTCTCCTTGTCTATCCGTCTTCCTTGCTGTGTGACCTTGGGGGAAGGCAGAGCCCTCTCTGGGTAATCAGACCTACCCAGTGCTTAAGAATAGCAGGGAAGAAGGTGCTTTAAAGACTCTGTCCCTGAGGGCAAGGGAGAGAGAGTGTACTGCTCACATTTTATATACATACACACATACATACATTTGGTAGTGAGATATAATAAAAGCTTTTTCTCTTTGAGCTGATGGGGGCAGGAGTTAGTCTAGATGGAGGGAACAAACACAGGGCTCATAGGCTGTTGAGAGATGAATTGTAAGGTTGCAAGGATCCTAGGACTAGGAGGGCTTCCTGGAAGGGAGGGACTTTCAGCTACACGTCAGAACCAGCTGGAGGCTGCCCCAGGAGGAAGGAAGTGGATGGGGTACATTTCTGAGCAGAGAAAGAGCCCCCAGATAAACTCACCAGGAAAACCAGCTTTGAGTTCTTGTGGCTTTATTGAAGGACTGGGGTCTCTTCCAGGTCCCTGATTCTTAACCTTCAAAACACTTTTTAAGCTCAGCGACTCTGGGCCGGCTCCAAGCCTGGGGTTCCTGCCAGTTGGCAGGTGCAGCAGGGGATCTGAGGGCCTCTGGCCCCTCTGGGAGCTGGAGGTGAGCGTGCTCTGCCTGTGGGACATCAGAGGGCTGGGATCTGGGGTCCTCTGGGGAACCAGGATCTGAGGAAGAATCAAGGGGTTGGGATGTCCAGGTAATATCCAAGTTGGGCTTTGCGGGGACCAGAAGTTGGGGACTTTCCAGAGGGCTGGAATGGGTGGGTGCTGTGGAGAGCTGGGCGCAGGGGCTCTCCTGGGCCCTGGGATCTTTGGCTGTCTTGGGGGAAGGAGAGAGATGTAGGATTAGAAGATGGGGCTCAGGGTCTCCTTGGCTGCTTGGATCCGCGGAAGCCAATGAGGACTGGGATGAAAAGATGATTTCTTGGTTGGCCTCCAAGTGTGGCTGGGAAATAGGGTCCTTTGAGGAGGTCATGGCATCCAAAGGCTGGAGGGTTTGCAGAGATGGCAGGTCAGCAGGTAGGGACAGGGGCTGAGGCTCTGGTGGTTTTTCCTCATCTGGTTGCCATCTTGATGTTCCTGGGATGTCAGGCTGGATAGGGGTGGGGAGATGGGCAAGTTGCTGGCCTTCAGAAGCTGGAGGGGCTGGGAAGAAAGACGGACTAGAGGGGGAGGACTGGGGGGCTCTCACCAAACTGAAGCAGCTGTCTGGGTCCCTTCTGTGGCAGCAGTCCAAGCTCTGGCTGGGCCGCAGGCCCCCCGTCCTGCTGGCTCCCATGCTTAGACTGTCCAGAATCTCACTCAGCAAATCCAGCTCTTCTCCGGACCCCAGGAAACTGCTGTCCAGAGCTTCCTCTGCCCATGGGTCCTGGGCATCCTCAGGGCTCAGAGAAGGTGCCCTGGGTAAGGATGGGAGCCTTGGATGTCTGCCCAAGACCCCAGTCCTGACTGGGCTCCTCTGGAGCTTCTTGAGTTTAGGCACCATCCTCCCCATGGGTCCTAGCCTCCCACTTCCAGCTTTGCCCCCTCCCCACTCCCAGCCTTTGAGCCTTACCCCTCCTCCAGGGACTCAGAAGGGCTCTCCAGCCCCCTTCTTCTGCTAGGGCGCAGGGGCCGGTTCTGCAAAGGACAGATTTGGAGGGCGGGGCCTCAGGAACTACAGAATCAGGTTTCTGGAGGAGGGTGAGTGTTAAGTGGGTTCCGGATATTGGGGTAGGTGAGTGAGAAGTCTGGGTGGAGACGGAATGGGAGGAGGACTAGGTGGTAATTCCAGGTGTGAGCCTTTGCGGTGAGGGGTGGGGTGGGGGGACACAGGTACCTTTCCAAAGTGCTGGGTGATAGGCAGGCGCTGCTGCAGGCGATCTGATCGGCTGGTGAGGGACAGGGCTCTCAGGGAACCCCCCCTTTGCAGGCCAGAGTCCCCATCCTAGGAAGAGGGTGGGTGAGCCAGGAGCCCCTTCTTCCACTGCCCCAGCCATTGGCTACTGGCCTTACCTTGTACATCAGAAGGCTCTGCACACCCTTCAAGCCGCTCTTGGCCTGCGGAGGAGCCAAAAGAGAATTAACCTCCTTGGTGATTTGACCCCGAGCATTTTGACAACTCAGCTCTCCATCCCATAGGACAACTGCCTTGCCCTCTGTTCACATTTGTGCCTCACAGACAGCCACAATTCTCCATGCACCACCTAAGAAGTCAACCCAAGTGTTCCCAGGGGACATAACCACTGAATGAAATGGGGAGTGGCAAAAATGGAACATTGTAATAATGCACCAGCATTCAAAAACCAGGCAAGTGAATAAAACCTAAGGGACAATTTGGAGCTGCAGACATTGGCCACAGGACACCTCGGGGCTCGGGAGACAAGGAAACCGAAGGGCAGAGGCTGGGACTGTAGCGTCAGCGGACAGAAGTTGTTCACCAATGAAGCTGGGTTGTCAATTTCAAATAGGGAAGAAACGATCCTGACGAAAGTAGGCAAATGGAGAATAAAAGCAGGAAAACTTGTTAATGGCTTAACTGCTGGTTTGGTTCTGATCAAAATGTTTGCACTTTAAATCCGGGGTGGGGGGTAAAATGTCCTGCTCCCATGAGGGGTTGACATGTGCCTTGTCCCCTTGTCTTTGTCACCCCGGTAAGTGGCCTGTCTACTGTAGCCTCACCGAGCGGTACATGTTTCTGACAGCTGGTTGGGTCTTGGCCTTGACAGAATGCAGGAGGGCACCACCACCTTTCTGGGAAGAGAGAACAGCAAGGGAGAGATACTCAGTACCCTGGGGTTACCCATGGCTCCACCTCCCCACCCCGGCTGTGTGATGCTGGACAAGGCCCTCTCCCTAGGCTAGTCTCAATATCTTCACTTCTGTCTGTAAATGAGCATAATGATGACCCTCCCTGGGGACTGTTATGGAGCTAAGTCAGCCCAAAATAAACGCTAAACACGTGTCCGGTGTTAGCTACCTTTAGGTTGTCTGCCCAGAGCTGGTAGGAGCGAACAGCGCCTGCAATGAGGAGACGTGGTCATGGCTGGTGCGCAGAGGCTGGGGTGCTGGTGGGGCGGGGGCTACGGGCTAGGCACAGGGCTCACCTGAGGAGCCCCCGCTGCGGGTGATCTCCTGCTCAAAGAGATCTGAGAAGCCCTCTCCCGTGTTCAGTTTCTCCAGTCGGTCTTCAATGAACTGGGGGAGGGGGAAGGGTCAGAAAGGGCTGCCACCAACGCATCCGAATTCGGGGACTCAGGATTCTACCCACGCAGAAGCCATCCCTGGCCCCTCCAGGGATCCACCCCCGGAGCCTCCTCAGGATGCCAGAAGCCCAACCCTCTCCCCGCTGCCGCTGTCTGAATCCTTCAGGGACCAGACCCCGCCCCTCATAGGGACCCGGAAGTCGGACTCTGACACTCCTGACCGGCCCCCCTCCTTTCGGTGATCCTGGAAGAAGTCGACCTCATCTTCAGGGACCCGAGAACCTATCCCAACACAGATGGACCCTAGAGTCCAGTCCACTTCCGAAGAACCCAGGAATCCGGCTCCACTTCTCTCCTATGTCCCTGCAACCCCGGAGTCCCCGCCCGGCTCCTCCCCAGCAAGGGGAGTGCGCACTCGCGACCCGCCCCTTTCAGTGTCCCGCACGTACCGTACAACCCCGGAGTCCCACTCCCGCCCCGGATGCTCTATCCTTAGGGACCCAGGGATTTAATCCCACCTCAATCTCCCCAGGAACCTGGGAGTAGATCTTATCCCCAGGAGTCAGGGGCTCCCAACTTCAGGGAAACCGTAGTTCCGTCATGCCTCCCGGGGACCCGGGGACCCTGAAGGGTGGGACTCCGCCGGACCGCCTCTAGTCTCCCCTCTAGCTCCAGCTCGCCGCCCAGGGACCCAGGATTTTCCGCTCTCGCCCAGGCCCCCAGCGCCGCCCTCAGGGTTCTGGCGCACCTGTTTGAACAGCTGCAGGTGCACAGCCCGTCGATGGAAGGCCTGCAGGGGCGCCCCGGGCTTCTGGGCCAAGAAGGCTTCTTCGCTGAAGGTCACAGGCTGGCCCTAGAAGAAATACCCGCGATCTAAACTTCCGTGGCTCTCCTGGACCCCAGCTGTCTCCTTATTCTATCGTGTGTCTATGCAGCAAACTTAAAATGGGACCGGAATGGTATCTATCTCATCATACGGTTGTGAGCATTAAATGAGATATAGTGACAGTAAAACCTAGCATTTGTCGAGTGCTCACGATGTGCTAGGCACTATCCAAATATTTTGCGCATGCCCATCCACTGACTCCCATGACCCTTTTGTGCGGGTACTCGTGGGATTCCATTTGACAGATGAACAAGCAGAGGCACAGAGTTAGCACTCCATAAAGGCTAGGTATTATTATTGTTGTTGTTGTTGTTCCTTCAAGGACCCAGCAGGCCTCTCCCTTAGCCTCTCCACTGCTCACCGGGCTGCAGATGAGCGCGTCGCGGTAGCCCCCGAAGAGCAGAGCCTGCGCTTTGAGGAAAAGACGGGAAACCCCTTCCCCGGGTGCCAGAGCAACCTTCCTTAGCCGCAGCCTCAGCAGGGACACCTGCGGGACATTGGGAAGCTGTGAGCGGGCGGGTGTGAGGCCTCGGCCTCCGCGACGCGGCAGGAGCATAGAAGGGGGTGACACTGACCACGTCTGGGGGCAAAGCTTGCACGTCGTCGAAGGGCGTCTCCAAGGTATTGGAGTCCACGTTCATGACCACGACCTCCTCCAGAGCTTTCTCCCGCACTCTCTGCGTTGGGGAGTGGGGGTGGGGACAGCCGCTCAGAGCCAGAGGATCTCTGGCCCGGGCGGTTCTTGGGAATGCAGGAGGAGGAGAATCCCGTCCACCGCTGCGGTCCGGGTCCGCCCCCACTCACCTCGGCGAGACTGGAGTGCACTCCGATGAGGTAGGGCATGGGCGCACTGCAGACAACCGAGGGGACAGGTCATGCGAGTGCCGTCCCACAGTCTCCAGGACCCCTGGGCTCTTCCCCAAGCCCCGCCGCTCCCAGTCTCCCGCCCCTCACCAGCAGTAGTCTAGCAGGTGCGGCGGCAGCGTGGGGATCAGCACGTGCTCCCAGTGCATGGGGTACAGGAGGGCGCAGGACGCGTGGACGCACGATGTCAGCTGTGGATACATAGGGGGCCGTGGAGTCAAGGACTGGACATATCCCCCTCCCCAAGCTTCAGGGAGGGCGCAGGACGCGTGGACGCACGATGTCAGCTGTGGATACACAGGGGGCCGTGGAGTCAAGGACTGGACATACCCCCCTCCCCAAGCTTCAGGGACCTTCTTTGGGATGGTGGCTCTCCTGGCTCCATTTCCCACGTCCCCAGGCTTCTGTCCCTATCTCCCCCTCCTCGTCCCTTCCCCACGCACTACTGGGTAAGAGGTGGAAATTCAAATCCCTTTAGGAGTCCTGTGAAGCCCAAGAATTCGGCAAATTACAGTGTTTGGAGCTGGTGGGGCCACTACTCAGCAGGACTCAGTCTTTACGTTTAGGGGGCGGAGCTAATATGCAACCCTCCGGATCTCTCCCCTCAGTGGTAGAACAGCCCAGTAACTCCACCCCTAAGAGGCGGAGCTAGAGCTCAGCTTCCCTCGGTCCTTAGGGATGGAGCTCGCGTTCGTCCTGCATTCGCGACCTCCGTCCTTCTCTTAGGGACGAAACTACAATTTAGCCCTCCCTGGATGCCTCCCCCCAGAGGGGCGGAGCCAGCCTTGTTTCGGCCCCTAGTGGGTGGGGTCTGGACTAAGCTCTCCCAAAGAGGGGGCACTACAGCGCAGCCCACTCTGAGTCCCCCCAGAAGGGCGGAGCCAGGATCCAGAACAACCCTGATTTTCAAACGGGCAGAGCCAGGACTTTGCCTCGACTCTCACGCTGTGGAATTAGAACCAGGAATCTGCCCCGCCGTCCCGCCCCCAGGGACCAAGCCAGGCCTGGGCCCCACCCGCGGCCCGGCTGGCCCCGCCTCACGGTGCTCAGCTTGCTGGCGATGAGTAGGACCCTTCTCTCCGCCAGGAGCGCGGCGAACAGCCCCACGATGTTCTCGTCGGTTACCGCCACCACCAGCTCCGTTAGGTTCCTCTGAGGATCGGAGAGAAGCGCTGGGCGCATGGGACCGCGGGATCCGACCGCCCCCTCTGGGTGGGTTTCGGGACTCCCCGCCCCCCGGACTCCCCGACCCCAAGACCGAACTCACGTTCTCAGGAATGGATGGCAGGCGGCCGGAGTCGGGGGCTACGAAGCAGGAAAGCTGGTGGGGAGCGATGGGCGGGGGCACCGATCAGTCAGGGGTCGGCCTCACCTGGGTGCCCAACCTAACCGGGTCCCCAGTTCTGCTCACCGGCCCGCTGTTCCCGGGGGCAGGGGGCGGGATGCTTTGCGCACTGGAGACAGTCACTCCGCGGCCCTGGGAGAGAGGTTGTGGCTGTGTGGTCCTCAGGGCTGGGGTGCAGCTTCCCCATCCACCCAAGGGGGTCCCCCAGAGGCTGGGGGCTACTCACCAGCTCGACTGACGCCTGAGTCCCAGGCAGGGGCTGCTGCAGGAGGTTTAGGAGAAGTTCCTCAACCTCAGAGACCTGGGTGGGAGCGGGGTGTCTGAGCCAGGACGTGGGTTGGGGATTCTGAGGACCTTGACTGGGGCTGAGTGGTCTGGGAGGAGCCGAGGGTCTTAGGTCAGGCCTGGAGGTTCTGAGCCTGGCCAGGGGCTTGGGAGGGTAGGGCTGGGACTCGCACAGGATTAAGGGGGTGCTGGTCTCACTTGGTCCTGGGCCAGGAGATCGCCCACTGTGTTCAGCAGCTTGTAGAACACCTCAAACCAAGGCAGGTGACTATAGGGAGAAAAGAGATTCTATGAACTACCCCTAGGCCAGGGCCCTTCCCACCCCCACCCCAGAGCCCATACCCCACACCTGAGGATGCAGAGGCAACTGTGGGCACCAGCCCGTAGGTGGCAGAAACCATATCGGCGGGTGCCGCTCAGGTCGGTGAGGGCGAAGGTGAAATGCTGCACAGCTGCACTCGGGGGTTCCCTGCAGGTGGGAAGGGCTCTCAGAGACCTGAGGGTCCCAGCTCCCTGATCTGTCCCCCTCCCCCAGCCAGTACTGTGTCCACCAGTCTGAGTTCCTGGGTCCCTGAGTGTCCACTTCTATCCATACCTTTCCACATCAAAAGGGAAGCAGAATTTAGGCACCATCTGCATAGCCTCCTGGGGGTGGAGAGAAGCACATGCTGCTTGACAGCCCACCCCTGGCCAAGACAGTCTTCTGCCTTGGGTAGACTGGCCCGGGTCCAAGGGGAGGAAAGAGCCAGCCTGCATACCTGGTCCCTGAAGTCTGGGGGGAACTGCCGCAGGATGGGGGGATCTGTGGGAGAGCAGGCTTCTAAGTGCAGGGCCCCAGGCCCATCCTCCAGGTCCCACTCCCACCTGAGGCCCCCAACTCACCCTCCTGCAGGGAGGCAGGACAGGCTGCTTCAAAGAACCAATCGAACACGGCAGGTGGATCCCCTCTGTGGGACAGGACACGTGGGACATCAGCTCAGTGAGTCCAGGGGCTTGCTTCTGCTTGTGCAGTCGTGCAATATGGGTGTCTGCAACACCACATGTGTGTGCGCGTGACAGGTGTAACTGTGTGTGTGTGCCCTCAGTGATTTGTGGCGGTGTGTACAGGTCATGTGCTGCTGTGTGAACAGTATTGTTGATTGTGTATGCATGACTGAGAAGTGTGGAGCAGAATGAGAGTGTGACTCTGTGTGTGTGTGTGTGTGTGTGTGTGTGTGTGTGTGATTCTATCCTGTGTCTGCCTGGCTGTCCAGTAGGTGTCAGGTGGGAGTGCAAGTGTGTGTGATCTAGCCAGTGCAAGTACAAATAACATGCACAATTTCTTGCGTGGCTGTGAGTGTGGCCGAGTCAGTATGTGTGTGCCTGCCCGGGATCGTTTCAAGAGCAAGAGCGCCTGCCCCTGTTTCTCGGGGTGGGAGACTTCATGGTGCCCCAGGGGCTGACCCCAGACTTCTCATCAGAGCAAGGAGGGCCACAAACCCTGGGCTGTGAGCCGTGCCCTCTCTGCCGTGCTCGCTTGCCCCCCCTACTCTGCCCACCCCACAGAGGATGCTGGGACTTGGGCTCTGGGGGAGCGACAGAGAGACCTGAGGAGAGACAGTGGTCGGATGGGTCTGGCTGCAGACACACGCAGCCTCTGACACCCCGCCATGGGTACCCCAAGCTCTTCACCCTCCTGCCCACGCGATCCCACACAAGCAACTGGGCACAAGGCCCCACACCATCTTCTCTCACCTCTCAGTCCCCTGCTGGCCCCCTGAAGCCATGTTCCCCATCTCTCTGATACACCAAGAGGTGCCTGCTCAGAGTTACAGACTTAGTCATGCAGAGCCGGAAGGCGAAAGAGAGAGAGAGAGGAAGGAAAGAGGGGCTGAGAGTGGCCTGAGAGTGCCTGAGAGTCAAGTTCACGCTGCAGGCCCGCTGAGATACCTGCCCCAGTCCCAGCCACCTGCCGCTGTGGCTCACAGCCCCTCCCCGGCCTGCCCCAGTTCAGCTCCTCTTGGCCCCAGCCCAGGCCTGCTCTGGGAGTCGTGGTCCAGAGAGTGGGGAAGGGCGCAGCTCTTACTCTGCTTTGGATCCCATGGTCCCTGCAGGGCCACCTCCGGCAGCGGGGCCCTTGCCCCAGGGGTCCTGGGGGCCTGTGCTTGCGCAGGGCTGGGCCCTGAGCCCGCTCAACTTCCTGTGTGGCTGGGAGAGGAAGTTTGACGGGGTGACGTCCTGGAGGGAGGCCCCCGCCCCCACCCACTGAGAGACCCAGGCATCCTGCCTCCTAGCCTTCTGAGGGTAGGGTGAGCGTGGGTGGCAGGCTCAGAGGCTAGACCCCCAGCACCGCTCTGCCAGGCCAAGGCACCTCTAGTCCCTGACATCACACCCAAGCCTTCCTCTCTCTGGGGCAGCCAAAGATTCACAATTTGCTTGAAATGCTTCCTCTTTTTCCTCAACTCTTCCTTCCTTTGGCCCATCAGCACCGGCCATTCCCTGTAGGACCACCAGAGGGAGCCAGGCTGGAGAGTGGACACAGGGGAGCCAGGGAGGTGAACGTCCCACAGACAGAGTGTCCTCACGGACACAAACCCAGGAGTGCAGAGGGACAGCACACATCCAGAGAAGTCCTTGCCCAGCCATGTGACAGATGCAGAGGTGACACACAGGTGCAGCCAGCAGCTGGTTCCAGACAAAGACTACAGATCACAGCGGTGGGTACAGACAGGACCATGGAAATACAGATCTGGACAAGAGACAGAAGTGCATAGAGTGCAGATACAGATAGAACAGTAACAGAGGGACAGACATGGTCAGGACCCCGCCCCGAGCCAGAGTCATAGCCAGACATAGTCATGCACACGGAGAGAGACCCATCCAGACACCCGCAAGCAGAGTTGCAGACCCGGAAAGAGACGGAATGCAAGTGGACAGACGGCCACCTTGTCCTTGGGAAGCACAAGGACATACTTGCAGGCACAAAGGCAGAACACAATACAGGTACCCATGTTCACGCACATACACAGAAAACCCCAGAGGCAGACCGAGGGAGTCCAAATTCAACAGACCCTGTGAGACTCCTTGGACTCCTGAAAGGTACTGAGAAGGTCTGTATGGATATAGGTGTGCGCAGGTGAGAATTCACATGCCTGGCATGTCCTGGGGGAGTCTGGAGGTGGGCGTCTGTGTGGCTGTGGGGTCTGTGTCTCCTCCATCAGACTGTGTAAAGATGCAGGTGATTCTGTGCATGTCTGTTGTGACTGTGTTTACACCTCTGATGTGTGAACTCAGAGTGGGATTCTCTGGGCAGCTCAGAGCTGTATCTGGAACGTAAATGGGTATGGTGCCTGTCTCACAGATCCTGTGATGTCTCAGTGAGAGAATTCATGTAAAATGTTTACTATGAGGCCTGAATAAAGCCTTTTTTTAAAAGATTATTTATTTATTTATTTGACAGGCAGAGATCACAAGTAGGGGGAGAGGCAGGCAGAGAGGAGGAAGCAGGCTCCCTGCTGAGCAGAGAGCCCAATGAGGGGCTCGATCCCAGGACCCTGGGATCATGACCCGAGCTGAAGGCAGAGGCTTTAACCCACTGAGACACCCAGGTGCCCCCTGAATCAAGCTTTTGATATGCTCTGTCTGTTATTGTGGGAGGAAGGTCAGCTGAATGTTTAAGAAAGTGACCTTGGAGTCACAGAGACCTGAGTTCAAAGGCCTGACTCCATTCTTTAATGTCTCCCTTCTTTAATGACCTTAGGCAAGTCATTTGACTTCTCTGTATTAATTAACTATTGCTGTGTAACAAATCACCCTAGAGTCAGTGGCATAAGAGAACATATATTTGTCATCTGACAGTTTCTGTGAGGGCCAGGACTCAGGGCACAGCTTATCAAAATCTTCTATTTCGGGGTCTCTTAGCTGTAGTAAGGAGCCTAAAGGGCTGTGGTCTCATCTGTAGGACCAGCTGGGGAAGGGGCTGCTTTGAAGCTCGCTATTTAGTTGTTGGCAGGACTGGGTTCATTGTGGATTGTTGGACCGAGTGTCTCAGGCCCTCACTGCCTGCTGGCTAGAGGATACCCTTGGTTCTTTGCCATGTGGACCTTCCCAACATGCTGCTTGCTTCACTACCGCAAGCAAGCTGAGAAGGTCACAGAGCTCATCAAGATGGAAGTCCCAGTCTTTTGTAACCTGATCTTGGAAGTGGTGTCCCAATATCTCTGATGTACCCTGTTGGTCAGAAGCCATCACCAGGTCCAGCCCCACACTCAATGGGAGGGGATCACCCAAGGGCGTGAGTAGGGGAGATGGGCCTCCTAGGGGATTAGTCTGAGAAGCTGCCTTCTGTACTCTCTCCTTCATTCTTCTCTCTGTAGAAGGAGAAAATCAGGACATCTACAGTGCACTTGCTCATTCATGCAACAAAGAATTACTGAGGGCCTGTGTTACATCAGGTTGTTCTAGGCACGTGGTGACCAAGGTAGACAAGGTTCCTATTGTTGTGGAGCTTACATACCAGTGGAGAGGCAAGAGGACAGACAGAAGAAACAGGTGTGTAAATAGACAAGATAATTTGTGAGTTAGCAATAGGTGCCATCAGTGAAATGAAACAAGATAGCAGATGGAGAGGGGCTGGGTGCTAATTTCTGTTTGCCAAGGGCAGGCTGCTCCGAGGAGGTGACATTTGAATGGAAAGCTGTAGACCAGAAGTGGCCAGTCGTGAGCACCTCTGGTAGCAGAATGGCATGCACAAAGGCCCTGAGGTTGAATCAAGCTTGATTGGATTGAGCACAAAAAGGTCACTGCAGTTTCAGCTTAATGAGTGTGGGGGAGGGTGATAGGGATGGAGTCAGCAGAGGGTAGAGACCAAGGTGAGAATTTGGGCTTCAGCCTGAGTGTGAGGAGAGTGGTGGGAAGGTTTGAGCTGGGGAGGGACAGTCTCTTATTTGCATATAAAGGCTCCTCTCTGGCTGCTTTGGAAGGAGGACTCACTTCAGGGTGACTGGGGTAGCAGAAGGGTGTCCAGGAAAGCGATTGCAGGGAGGTTTCTGAATGTGGAAAATGGTGGCTTACCCCAGGGTATAGACAAGTGGGGAGAAGGGGTCAAATTTGCGATATATTTTGGAGACGCAGACAGTGAGCCTCAGCAAAAGATAGGAAGTGCGTGTGGGGCATAGGAAACGAGGAATCAAGGCTGACTGCTAGCTTTGGGGTCTGAGCAACCGGATGGTGCCATTCATTGGAGAAGGGGATGTTTTGGGAGTAGAAGAGGGAGTTCTTTTGGGGCCACATTAGGTTTTAGATGACAAAGAGAGCCAAGTTCACTGCCTCATCCATTGTCTTTCTGCTCCACCACCCCTCACTGTGCTGAGCCTGCTGAGCTGTGGGTTGGTGGGGGCGGGGTATCCAGGCTGTTGTCTCTACACTTCCTCCTAGCTGCCGTGAGACCCAGTCAGGGGGCTGGAAGGCCAGTCTGGGTGTGTGGGAGAGCATAGAGTGTGCTGGAAAGAGCTGACTGGTTCTCAGCATCTCTCCTCCTTTCTTCTCTTCCTCCTGGTTTGCCTGCCTTTGGTATTGCAGAAGTGAGAAAATTAAAAACAAAACAAAACAAAACGCTTCCTAGACTTCTTCCCAGCTCCAGTTCTGGTTGCAGATGAATTTCTACCAAGGAAAAATGCTCATAAAATTTGGAAGGCAGAGAGGCAGAACTCTGTGTGTGTGCGTGCCTATTTCCAGCTTTGCGGGTGTTGGGAGATGTGCTTGGATTCGGTAATTCTGGGGGCAGCCTCTCAAGCCTCTACCTTTCTCACTGAGCAGAGGAAGCAGCTCCCTGATGGCCGAGCTCTGTGATGTTCCACATGATTCCAGGGCTACTAAAAAATGTGTTCTCATGAGCACCACCAACCCCATCAGCTGGGAGCTTGTTAAAAATGCAAAGTCTGGGGGCGCCTGGATGGTTCAGTCAGTGGAGTGCACAAGTCTTGATCTCAGGATGTGGGTGTGAGCCCTGCGTTGGGTAAGGGAGATTACATAAAAATAATATCTTTAAAAAAAATGCAGTCTTGGGCCCCACTCCCCCAATCTACTACTCCAGGAACTCTATGTAGAACCCAGGAAGCCATGCTCTAGCCAAGTTTTCCTGTTGATTTTTATTTTTTACATTTTCTTTTTAAAAATGTAAGCTCTACACCCACCTTGGGGCTTGAGCTGATGACCCCGAGACCACGAGTGTGTTCTACCCGCTGAGACAGCCAGGCACCCCTTCTTGGTGATTCTTTTGCACATCAAAGTTTAAGAAATACTGGCCTACAACTCACTTTCAGTCCCTCCAACAATGTTACAAGCCCCTAAATCCTTGCATTAAATCCTTTTCTGCTCCAAATGCCTACCAGAGTCCTTGCACTGAGCTCTGGCTGATAAAGAGGAATCAGAGTTGGAGGCTTCACCGGGTCAGTGCTTGGACTCTGGCTCACCGCTTCACAGCTGTGGGACTTCGCGCAAGAGACTCCTTGCGGCAAACTGCAATTTCCACAGATGGTCACAGCCACGTCTCCCATCCCATATGCCCTTCTGGAATCTTGCCTCCAGTCTACATCCCAACCTCTCGAACCTGGGTAGGCCTTCCTGAGCCTGTTGGTTAGGAGTCTGGAGGACACTCTCTGACTTCTGAAGGTAGGTCAGGCAAATGCGGTGTATTCTGCCTCCCTCTCTTGCGATGGTTGCTGGGGGCGGGGCGCGGGGACCAGTCACCATGCTGTGAGGATCCCCCAGCAGACTACAGAGGGAAAGTGATGCCCTCCTCCCAGCCCTTCTGAACAAATCGAGACTCAGAGACGGAAAGTGGCTTGCCCTACTCAGTTACCCCGCTCTCCGGGGATGGGACGCTGAAACCTCCATCCCGCTCCCCATCACCCCCAGAGCAGATGCCCGTCCCCACCCCCTTCCATCCCGAAAGGCTCACTTGCCAGATGGCGCAGGATGACGAAAAATGCACAGGACAGAAACAGGGCAGGACACCGTTTATTAAGCAGAGGCGAAAGGAGGCGGGAGGGTCGAGGGCACAGCGCCTTTGGCACGCAGGCTCCCAGGCTGCAGCAGGGGCCGCCCTCCACCACCCCTGAGGGGGAAACCGAGGTTGGCCAGGGCTGGAGGGGAGGGGAGGGGCGCTCGGGGGAGCCAGAGATCACAGGTGAGGGGGAGCTCAGCAGTTGGGGTGGACGACAGTCAACTGGGGCTCATAGGTCTGGGGGCGCCATTGGGGTTCTTGCGGGAGGCCCAGGAGAAGGAGCGCGGGTGGGAGCGGGGAGGGAAGGCTCACGGGTCAAAGGTCAGCTAGGGCCCGAGCGGAAGCGGAAGCAAGCAGAAGCGGAAGCAGCAGCCGCGAGGTTCCAGGTTCCTGGGGGCCCTAGGCCACCTCCTCCTCGGCCTCCTCCTCGAACTCGCCCTCCTCGGCCGTGGCGTCCTGGTACTGCTGGTACTCGGACACCAGGTCGTTCATGTTGCTCTCGGCCTCGGTGAACTCCATCTCGTCCATGCCCTCGCCCGTGTACCAGTGCAGGAAGGCCTTGCGCCGGAACATGGCGGTGAACTGCTCGGAGATGCGCTTGAACAGCTCCTGGATGGCCGTGCTGTTGCCGATGAAGGTGGCGGCCATCTTGAGCCCCCGCGGCGGGATGTCGCACACGGCGGTCTTCACGTTGTTGGGGATCCACTCGACGAAGTAGCTGCTGTTCTTGCTCTGCACGCTCAGCATCTGCTCGTCCACCTCCTTCATGGACATGCGGCCGCGGAAGACGGCGGCCACGGTCAGGTAGCGGCCGTGGCGCGGGTCGCAGGCGGCCATCATGTTCTTGGCGTCGAACATCTGCTGCGTGAGCTCGGGCACCGTGAGCGCGCGGTACTGCTGGCTGCCGCGGCTGGTCAGGGGGGCGAAGCCGGGCATGAAGAAGTGCAGGCGCGGGAAGGGCACCATGTTCACGGCCAGCTTGCGCAGGTCGGCGTTCAGCTGGCCCGGGAAGCGCAGGCAGGTGGTGACGCCGCTCATGGTGGCCGACACTAGGTGGTTGAGGTCACCGTAGGTGGGCGTGGTCAGCTTCAGGGTGCGGAAGCAGATGTCGTACAGGGCCTCGTTGTCGATGCAGTAGGTCTCATCCGTGTTCTCCACCAGCTGGTGCACCGACAGTGTGGCATTGTAGGGCTCCACCACCGTGTCCGACACCTTGGGCGACGGCACCACGCTGAAGGTGTTCATGATGCGGTCCGGGAACTCCTCGCGGATCTTGCTGATGAGCAGCGTGCCCATCCCGGACCCCGTGCCGCCCCCCAGCGAGTGGGTCAGCTGGAAGCCCTGCAGGCAGTCGCAGCTCTCCGCCTCCTTCCGGACCACGTCCAGGACGGCGTCCACCAGCTCGGCGCCCTCCGTGTAGTGGCCCTTGGCCCAGTTGTTGCCGGCTCCCGACTGGCCTGCGGAGGGGAGGGGCGGAGAGGGGGCATGCCCCGCGGTTATGGGGAGAGCTCGCCCTCCTTGCCACCCCCGGCCATGCTAGCGGTTGGATAACGAGGTTGTTATTTCGTTAGTATGATTGTTAGTCCTTTCTCTCTGCTTCCCTCCTTGCCTCTCTTCATCCAGCAGCCAGAGGGATTTGGGTAAAACCCGAATCCGATTCATGTCCCACTTTGGCTCAAAGCCATCCCACTTCAGCTCAAAAACCAGCTCCACTTTTTAGTAAAAACCCAGATCTTCCCCTCAGCCTGCAAGGCCCTGCAGGATGGGCCACTTCCTCACAGCCCCCCACCTCTCTCCCTCCCCCCCATCACTCTGCTCCAGCCACAGGGTCCTCCTTGCTGTTCCTCCAACACACCAGGCACATTTTTTGCCCCAGGGCCTTTGCACATGCATTCCCTCTGCCTGAAATGCTCTTCCAGCAGATACCCATGTGGCTCTCTCACCTCCTTCAGGACCTTATCACCCTCAGTGAGGCTCTCCCTGATCACTCTATAAACAACTGGACCCTTTCCCATTTTTTTTTTATCCCTCTTGCCTGCTTATTATTTCCCCCCTGCAAACACTGACAAACCTGTGCTGTCCTATTAATCATGTTTATTGTCTGTAATCTCACAGGGAAGTGTGAGCTCCAGGAGGACAAGGATTAGTATTAGAATTCGTGCTGGTATTTTCACAAAAAGGTAACATTTTTTCTCATCCCCTCTCCTCTGACTCCACACTGGTGTGACCTCATCAACCCTGCCCTGGACTGGTTCCCACCCTCATCGTCATCTCTTATTCCCACAAAGTCTGTTCTCCTCCAAGCCGCCAGAGGGTGTCTGTGAGCACCCGAGTCAGGTTACCCCCCTCTACCCACAAACCTCCAGGGCTCCCACCCCCTCAAGACACAGGCAAAGTCCTCCCTGCAGCCCACAGGGCTCTGAATAACCTACCCCTACCCTGTCACCTTCCTGCTCTTACCTCCTCCCTCTCTCCCCCTTGCTCACTCTGCTCTGGCCACACAGGCCTCCTTGCTGTTTCTCCAGCATACCAGGCCTGATGCAGCCCCAGGACCTTTGCACCTGCTGGTTCTGATGCCTGGGATGCCCTCCCCCCTAGGTATTCACATGGTTGACTCTTCCTTCAGGTCTCTGTGCCATGTCACTGCCTTAGAGAAAATAGGATTGCCAGGCAAGCTGGCTCCACTGCCTTCCCTACCCTCTCTCCCAGGGACCATAGAATCTCTTAGCCCCGATGGAGCCAACTGTGGTCATCCTAGAATCCCTCACACCCTTTGGCCAACACTATTTAGTCCTTCCACAGCTAGATCCTCAGGACATATTGTGCGCCATACCCACACCATACCCACGCAGTATCATTATTGATACTGATCATATTGATCGTATCATATCATGATATTGATACATATCATTATTGATTTGATTGCTGAATCATCACATAGACCAGAGAGGGGAAGTCACTTGTCCAAGGTCACACAGCTTGTTCTGTCAATGCCTAGACTTCAGACTCTAAACTGGCTCTGAGGAAGAGAAGTTCCCTGGGGTGCTGGGGGAGAGGGTGGAGCTTGGGGTCTGAGGCCAAGTGGGTGTTATACAGCCAGCCTGACTTAGGAGGCGCTGGGAAAGGTTTCAGAGAAAGTTGTTCACGGAGTGTGCTTGCTCCTTGAGTCTGAGTGCTGCAAATGTGTCTTGTTGTTTTCACGTGCTGTTCCCTCTGTCTTGCACACCTTTCCTCCCTTCAGTGCTTCTTGGCACTGCTCCTGTTTTAGACTGCAGAAACTGATGATGATGGTGAAAACAACACTTGCTTATTTACCTTTTGCTCTCTGCTGGGCATTATTCTAAGTGCTTAACACATATTAATGGCTTTAAGCCTGGCCATCCTGAGATCCCGATGAGTAGGTCTTTTTTATAACCCTTGTTTTAAAGATGTGGAGATGGGGCACAGAGAGGTTAAAGAGCCTGGTGGAAGTTCCCCAGCTGACTCAATCAGTGGCTGACTTGTACTTATTTATCTTCTCTGTTGCCCATCTCCCTCCATCAGGAGGTTGGGTCCCTTAGGGTAGAGAGTTTCATCTGCTTTGTCCATCTGGGGGTACTGCTTCTGGTATGTGGTAGGTGCTCGATAAATTATTTGTGGAATGCGTGAAATGGCAGAGCTGGCATTTTCACACAGGCAGTCTGGCTCAGGTCCATACTGTTAAATTCAAATGCCACCTCCTCCAGGAAGTCTTCTCTGCACCTTCCCCCATATCACATGCCTGTCCTGGACTCCCACAGTGGCCTGTGTTTCCCCTGTCACAGCCCTGACTGCCCTGCCACCTCCCCCACTGGGCTGTGGGTCCCTGTGAGTCTCCCATGCCATGTGGAGAATTTTCACCAAGCATTTGGAAGTAAAAGGAACAAGGAGGGGGCTTCTCGTGCCTAAAACTCACCAAACACAAAGTTGTCAGGCCGGAAGATCTGGCCAAACGGGCCAGAGCGGACAGAGTCCATGGTGCCAGGCTCCAGGTCCACCAGCACGGCTCTGGGAACGTAATTTCCTCCTGCAGGGAAGCAGATGGAGGGCAGCTGGGGTGCGGGAGTGCCAGGAACCAGCATCCTGTCCCCTCTCAGCCTCCCGGCCCCCACTCTGGCAGGTGCCCCTGAGCCCTACCTGTGGCCTCATTGTAGTACACGTTGATTCTCTCCAGCTGCAGATCACTGTCCCCGTGATATGTGCCGGTGGGGTCGATGCCATGCTCGTCACTGATCACCTCCCAAAACTAGAGGGATGGTGGTTTTGGTGTTAAGGGCAGAGGGAAGGGAAACAGGAGGCCAGGCCTGTCCCTGCCTCTCTGGGTCCACGACCTCCAACGACCTCCCTAGCTGCCAACCTGTACCCCAGCAAGGTGAATGGGGGACCGGGAGGCATGGTGGGGAGGCAGGGATGAGGCAGCAAGAAGGGAGAGGTGGGGGCGGGGTGGGGCAGAGTCATCACCTCAACCTATCCTGCCGGCGTCAGCTCGCCTAGGCTGCAGCCGCGGGGAGGGGCCGTGTTTCTTTGTGCATGTGAAGAGGACAGTGGGCCAGCTGTGAAGCCAGCTGTGGCCAGCGGACAGAAGGCTCGGCCCCACCCCCATCGCCCTCTTTGTTCCCGGCCTGGCTATGCCCCCGCCCTCCTCCCCCAGCCGTCCCTGGGGTGCTGGCCTCCTGGGGACCCCATCCCTCCGAAGGGCCCAAGGTAGGGGAGCTCTGCAGAGCTCGCGGACCCGCTCCGCCACTACCGGCGGCCTCCGACGCCCCATCCCCCGCGCACCTTGGCCCCGATCTGGTTGCCGCACTGGCCGGCCTGCAGGTGCACGATCTCCCGCATGGCGGTGGCGCTGATGGTGGACGCGGCGGCGGCGCTGATGGGGGAGCTGCGGCGGCGGGACGCTAGGCAGACGCTGCGGCGGCGGCAGCAGCGGCGGCGGCGGCGGCGGCGAAGCACGGTCCCTGCGCCCCCGGGGCGCCTCTATATGAGCGGGCGGGGCCCGCGTCACGGCGGGTCACCGGCCCGCTCCGCCCCCTGGTCCCGCCCCGGGACGGAGGTTGAGAGGGTGGAGGGATTCCCCCCCACCCCACGTCCAGCGCCTGGAGACCTCCGGGGGCACCGCTGGGCCACTCCAGGGCCGCATGCTCCCCCACCGCGGGCCGTGGGATGAAGCCCCCCAAATTCCGCCAGACCATCTCTTCCCACCCGTCGGCTCCCAGCCCGGCCTGGCGACCCGGCTCCTGCGGAGATCTGGCTAAACAAGCACCTGAGACAGCCGGCCTCTCCCCTGCCCTCCTCCCACCTACCTCCAGGGCGGCCTTGCCTCAGTTTCTCATCCGTGGCCTGCCTCCCCATTCCATTTAGGTCTTATTTGCCAGAACCCTGGCGTCAACTGAGAGGACTCCTAGTGGGGCCGCGCTGGGGGCTCCGGAGTTGCGGTGTGTTTTGGGAGGGGGCGGTCAGTCCCCAGAGGACTTGAAGCCGCATAGTAAGTAACAAGATTTTTCTTCCACGTTTGGCTGGGGATGCTTCTGGAAGGCGGTGCAGGTTGTAGGGAACACTGTGCCCTACCCACCCCCCCAACATTGGGCTTTGGGTCCGTGGCAGTTGGGGCCAGCCCCAGCCTTGCCTGGGGTTGAATATCAAGGAGTAAGACTTCTAGCGGGACTATACACGGGGTGGGTGATGAGCCCGCCCCCCCGCCATAGACCCCTCTCTGCTCCAGTATTGTCATTCATCACAAGGCCTGCCCTACCTTCGCATTTCTTGTTAGCTGTATGACCTTGCACAGGCCGCTTTGTCTTTGGCTGAATTTCCTTATCTGCAAGATGGGGCAGTCAAGAATGCCCGCCTGTAGGGCCACAGGGAGGGTCCCATGAGAGGGCCCAGTTAACAAAAAGCGGGTTCCAATTTTTCCTGGGAAGAGTAAACAATAAATTGTAGCTATTAGTGTTACAGTCATGATCAGGGGCTGGGAGAGACTTCCTGTGCTGACCCTCAAGGGAAGGCCAGACCTCTTGGGGCCACCTTCTCCTGACCTCTAGCTCTGCCTTTCCCAGGAAGCCTCCTCCTCACCTCCTCCACATGCCCTGTGGTTTCCAGCTACTGTGGGGAGGGGGTGAGATCAGTCGGGTTGGCAGTGTGCCTAGGGCCTCACATTTGCCCGTGGCTTTTGGTTTTGACACCACCCCCCTTGGTTTTCAACAGGGGGTGATTCTGCCCTCCCAGGGGACACTTGGCAATGTCAAGCCTGGATGGGGTGTGTACATGCGCTACTGGCATCTAGTGGATGAATGTCGCCAAAACATTCTACAGTGCCCAGGACTGTACAATCCCTCCGGGGCCCCAAGAATGATCTGGCACCCAATGGCAGTAGTGTTGAGTTCTGGGAAACCTTGTGTTGCCAAGTGGGAAAAAACTGAGACCCCCCCTAGCTCACTCTAGACCTCAGAATAGATTTCTGGTGGGTTAGACAGCTGTTACATGGTATAGTCTAGGGGGACACCCCCCCCCACGGGTCTGTGAGTCACTTCCTCTAACTGCCCCACTCAGATGTGTACTTAAATGCCTGCCGCAGCCTAGGGCCTCAGTAGGTCTGGAGGTCATGAAGGCACTGTCTCTTTGGGTGGGGGGATCGGTGGGATTCTGTAATCCAGGGGGTCGCTTGCTGCTCAACACCCTAATGCAAAGAAGTATCGAAACCCTAAATGTCAATAAGGCCAAAGTAGAGAAACCCTGATTTAGACCTTTAAGGTTATGACCCAGTGTGTTGTTAACAGTTGATTCTGAAGACATGGAGGTTCAATGGCCCAAGTTAACATGTATCAAAAGTTCATAAACTCCACATTGGCATTTCTTAAAAAATTTTTTTAACATACCAAGAGTCCTAAAAAAAAAAAAAAACCCAAAAACATACAAATGGAAATGGCTCTGCTGGGAGGGCCTGAATTGGGGGTCAGCCCCAGAAAAATGGGGTTTCCTGTGTCACCCCCACCAAGGCAGGATTGATCTGGGTTATGGACTGAGCCCTAGAGATCAGGGTTTCCTGGATTAATCCACCTGGGAAGAAACAGTTTCCAGAGAGTATGGCCCTGCGGTGCCCTTGACCTCTCTCTGCATCAGGGCATCCCTTGGGTTCCCTGGTGGTCTTTGGAACAGCAGAGGGAGGGTAAGGGAGGGAGAGAAAGGAGAGCAAGGCGCTGCTAGCACCTGGAGCTGCTGGGACCTGGCAATTACAGAGATGGAGAGAGCCTGCTGGGAAGAGGGCAGGGGGAGATGGTTGGGGTGCGCTGATGTCATCTGTCTGTCCCCCATGGCTGCAGCTCCTAGGTCTGACCTCTCCCATGCTGCCTTCCCGGGAGCTAAAAAGTGCCGGGTGTACCATGGCCTCCAGGCAAACAGACCCTCCCTGGTAGCATGGTATCACCTGCCACCCAGAAAGCCATCAGGACTCCCTGCGGGAATCCGGAGACCAGATTATGCGAGTGGTGCCAGGAGTCCCAAGATCCGGATGTAGCCAGTGAATAGAGCCAGGGGCAAGAAAAGGGGGTGCATGGTGGGTCATTAAGAACTGGGTTTTCTGTCTCCAGGTGCCAGCCTGCCCACAGAGCTGGAGGGCAGGTGGGCAGCATCTCGGAGCCCCAGGAGTGGCTGTGGACAGGGACTCCACCCTGCGGCTGCATTTTTTTAAAGAGTTTTATTTTATTTATTTGACAAGCAGAGATCACAATAGGCAGAGAGGCAGGCGCGGGGGGGGGGGGGGAAGCAGGCTCCCTGCTGAGCAGAGAGCCTGATGCGGGGCTTGATCCAAGGACACTGGGATCATGACCAGAGCTGAAGGAAGAGGCTTTAACCCACGAGCCACCCAGGCGCCCCCTGCGGCTGCATTTTTGCACCCACCTGCCTGCCTGGGCAGCCATGGTGTGAGGTAGGGGGTTCTATCTTGCCAGTTTTGTATGGAAATGGATTTCTTGCATCCAAAGAGGCTATTGGCTCTGGCCCCTGAAACCATCACTGTGGGAGAGCTATGCTAGTAACGACACGCTAGCGCTGGGAGAAACGGAGGATGTTGAACCGAGGGTTTCCTGTGCAGTCAGGTGAGACCCTATGGGGAGGCTCATATTGTGGTCTGTACTCCTGCCTCTGGTCCATGTCACATCTCCAACTGAACGAGCCGGTCTCATCAGGGAGCCTTCCAAGAGCAGGCATAGGGCTCCTGATTTTGATATGGAAAACAGAAAACGAAAGAAGTCCGATTTTAAAACGCCAGGTTAATTTACTTCCTTGGAATGAGCAGGAGGAATAGGGACATGGCTGCTGAGCATTTCAGGGAGAAATCTGGCATCAGCACTTAGGGAATCCTCACGAGGTGGAGAATTCCCACAGACCTAGAACATTCTGCGCACTAAAGTGACCACCCTTTCTGAGGTCCGCAAAACCAGGGAAGGCCCGTCTTCTACTTCTGTGTGACCTGTCCACCATGTGGGGGCCACATTGCCACCCCTTCTGTGAGTCTCGAGGCATTGCCGACATGCACCCCAACCCCTGATCCACCTCGGGAATGCAGTCTGTTTTGTCTATTAGTAATGATAAGAGTGATGTTTAAGCCAGATCCTGTTCGAAGTGCTATGAGTGTGTCAGCTCGTTCAAGTCTGAGCCCATGAAACCACAGCCCTAGCAGGCAGGTGCTGTTTGCAAGCCCATTTTACAGGTGCGGAAATGGAGGCTTTAGGGGGTTTACTATCTCATACACAGTGGAGGCTAGGAATAAAGTCCATACATTCCAGCTCCAAAGCCCCTGATCGTTTATCACTTCAGCAGGCAGTAGTTACTTTGTTGCTTGGTCTTTAAAAAAAGAAAAATGAAAAAGAGCTGGTATTTGTATGGTCTATCTTTCAGGAGGAAAATGTTGCTGGCGTGACCAGTAGCTGGTATGAGCCGTGTGACTGTGACGTGCTCCTTGGCCTGGCCTCTGTCTGTGCCATTGTGTCTGCCCACCACGTTGCCCAGATGCTTGGGGCTGACTCCGATGTGTGCAATCTGATGGCACCACTCGAGTCTGTGCTTGCTTTGTCCTCTGGATCTGTGAGTCCTTGACTCCTTTCCAGAGGCTCCCTTCCCCCAGCACCTCCCCCCACCACTACTCCTGTCACTTCACTGCCCAGACCTTAGACCTCCACCTCCACTGGGTCTGATTTCCCTTCCCCCTGCCCCTGGCAGAGCCCATCCCTGGGCATGAAAACCCAGCCTGGCACGGGCCCTCTCCAGCTGCAGAGAGGGGGAGACAGGGAGTTCTGGAAGTTGCTGTTCTAGGACAGGGATGCTGAATGAGCCTTAAGAGGAGATGGGCCCTCCCCATTCTTGCCCGCCCAACTCCAGGGGCACATGCAAGCTCTGTGGAGGCCGTGCCTGGCACTGCTGGCATCAAGCGTGTGTGGGGAGGGGGAGGAAGACAACGGAACATTCTCTGGCCTTGCCTGGTGTGTGGCCTGCCTCCCACTAACACTCGCCACCAGATACACGGTGGAGTCCATCTCCACGGAGGCGTGCTCAGAATGGAAGGACTTTCTGGGAGATGGGTGGGGGAGGGCTGACAATGGCTGAACTCAGATGGGGCTGGGGTGTGGTGGGGCGGCCTCCTGGGTTCCCCTCATTGCCCACCCACTTTGCCTGACATCGAGGACATCTTCGGGAGCAGGTGCAGGTATCACTGGTAAGGTAGCTCCTTTTCTGGTTGAAGGAAGGGGGTCGGGCAGGAAGTGGGGCCTTAAGTGACCCATGGGCCACCAAATATGAAGTTGCCCAGGTGCCTGGGGATCACGGCCATGTGGGTGCTGCTCACGAAGGCTGGTGAGCTCAGATGCAGGTCCTGGACCCAGAGCATCTCTCCCAGGAGGATCTGTGAGCCACACTGGAGTGGGGAGGGCTCAGCACCATGGGGCACGGGTGCCACAGGCATGGGAAGCCCCAACCCTCTGTCTCAGACGGACTGTATTTCCCACGTCATGTGGAAAGGAGGGGCTGGTTTCCCACTACACTGGGTGGAAGGGCATGGCTTCCCATTTCACCAAGAAAAAGGGTGGGACATCCCCCGATTTTATGTCAGACACGGGCAGGAGTCCCATATCTAAAGGGGCGGGACTTCCTGCTACAACGGAAACGGGCAGACTTCCTCCCACAGGCCTGAAAATGGTGGGGCTTACCCCTTCACCAGGATAAAGAGGCAGGATGCTCCCTCTAGGTTTGAAAGAGGGAGGTTTTCTGACTCCCCAGGAAAGGGAGCAGTAGGATATCCAGCTTTAGGAATGTGAGGGGTGGGCTTCCCTGCCTGGGGGCGGGGGAGGGGCTGAGCTTCCTCGTGTGCTTCAGGCCCAGAGGCAGGCCTTCGGGCTCTTCTGTGTCAACAAAGGGCGGGCCTGTCCTTTTCCTCGGATGTAGGCTTTCCATTGTATTAGGAAGAGTGGGTACCTCCTCCTGGCTCAGTTTGCCAGAAGAAGGGGTACAGTTTGCCCAGAACCTGCCACTCCTGCATGGGGTGAAGGTGGCCAGCCCCTTACCGTGGAGAGGGAGGTTAAGCAGGTAGACCCGAGGCCTACTCCGCTTAGGCCTTCTGGTCAGTCTGTCCTGTGTGTTCACGGAAGTGTGGTATGTGTGTGTTTGTGCCTGTATCTGCGGCTCTGTAGCTGAGCTGGGAGATGCTGGTGTGAATGCTGTGTGTGCGCAGGGTCTGACAGGCGTCAGGGAGGGCAGGGGGTGCTCTCTGAGGCTGTCTGTCAGAAGACCCACCCCCAGGCCTGCTATCCTGTCATCCTACTGCCCACTGAATCTGGTGGGACTAGGGAGTTGGAATCCAGCTTCCCACAGCACCCCTCAACTCCCTTCCTGGGTTGAGAGGGCAAATCTTGTGTCCCAGCCTGCCCTCCCCTTCCCAGTGAGGGGGCTCTGGTCACCAGCTCTAGCCACTGGGGAGATACCAGCCACACAACTAGACCCCAGGCAAGCTCAGGCCATAGAGCTACAGCCATGCACACAGTCTGACGTCTGCAATGACACAATACAACCACCCAGTCTGACCTCACAGATTCAGATATACACACGCAGGCACACAATGCAACAATATACCCACAACACACGTAGGCCCATAGAGACCCAGACATGCACCAGGCTACACAAATACCATCAGATCTATCCCAACCCAGTTACACAGTCAGGCACCTGCGCCTATAAGCCAAGTGCAATTGTAGGGGTCACCCACACTGAACACACCTCTCCAAGCCAATACAACACATGGCATGAAAACACAATAACATAACCCACAACACAGAGGCCCAGAGACACACGTACACACCACTACGTCTGATACACACAGATAAGCTCTTGCACTCAGACCTCAGTACAGACAGAGCCCTATGTGGAAAGAGACCTGAAGCACACGTGCGTGTGACATGCACACCCGAGCACGTATACATGGAATCCTACACTCACGTGCATATAAGCACAACACAGACCAACCTCAGACACACAGGGAGACCCAGAACCTCACGTAAAACAGACACACAAACACACACAGAGATACACAATACAGACACTCCCCCTCCAGACACACAAACTCAGAGATACCACTCAAAGAGACATACAGCAAACAAAATCATATGAAAGACTGAAAAAAAAAATGGTTGAAGGGAGAAAATAAAATCACATGCAAGACGACAAAAAGGAAAAAGACACACAGCCAGATGCTCTTCTGGGAACACATACCCAGGAAGACAGGAAAACGGCCAAAGTCACACTTGTGGAGAGACCCTTTCTTCCCGATTCACACAGACTCACACGGACCCAGATATCCCAGAAATACACAGATGAGCCCAGGGATGTGAAGTCACGTGATACGTGTGTGTGTGTGTGTGTGTGTGTGTGTGTGTATGATTGTGTACACACACACACGTGCGTGCAGCCAGCCCCCGATCTAGAGACCCTTCGATAAAAACAGGCAGAGAGAAGCCCCTCTACAGATTTTTGGCTGTTGGCACTGGGGACCCTTAAGCTGGTGGGGAGGGGCTCACCTAGCAGCAGACACAACATTCCAAAGCCACCAACAACATGGCGGTCCAGGTGTGCGGCCCAGGTAGGGCAGGAGTGTCCTGAGCAGGTCCCCAGGCCACAGGCCCTGGCCCCCAGATCACCGGCTGGGGCAAGGCCAGGATTGCATGTGGGGAATTTATCGACTGTGGGGGCGACGGGGTGGGCGCACCCACCCGGCCTGGGGTTAGAGTTCGTGAGCTGGATGGGGCCTGGGCAGTGAAGACCACTGTGGGCAGGGCAGTTAGACTAGGGATGGGGATGGTTCAAAGGCTTAGCCCGGGTAGGAGGCGCAGGGTTCTCGAAAGTGGAACCCAGGAAACGCGAGAGGATTTTTAGATAGGAAATAAAAGGGCGGAGCCTGGGAAGAAGGTGGTGCTGGACGGAGAGATAGAAAAGTAGGCGGGGCAGCAGAGTGGGCAGGGCCTGCCTGGGAGGCTAAAGGGGGAGGGGACCGCGCCAAAGCTAAAGAGAATGACAGGGGGGCACCTGGGTGGCTCAGTGGGTTAAGCCGCTGCCTTCGGCTCAGGTCATGATCTCAAGGTCCTGGAATCGAGCCCCGCATCGGGCTTTCTGCTCAGCGGGGAGCCTGCTTCTCCCTCTCTCTCTGCCTGCCTACTTGTGATCTCTGTCTGTCAAATGAATAAATAAAATCTTAAAAAAAAAAAAAAAAGAGAATGACAGGGAAGTGGGCTGAACTGAGGGTTGGCGGGACCCGGGAGTCTGAGAGCCGGGCTAGTGGGCGGGGTCTGAGGGTGACGGCGAAGTGGGCGGGATTGCAAGGCTGATGGGGGGAACTGGGCCCAAGCTAGAGGATTACAGAGAAATGGGCGGGATTTGGAGGCTGGTGACTGGAGAAGTAGGCGGAGCCTAGGGAGATGACAGGGTAGTGGGCGGGACTTGGTGAGTGGGCAAGGCCCGAAAGAGGGATGTCTGTGAAGTAGGCTGGACTGGGAGAAGGGGCAAGGCCTGGAGGGGGACCGCTGGGGAGGTGGGCGGGACTTGGGGAGATACCGGGTAGTAGGCGGGACTTGGGGAGGGGGCGAGGCCTGGAAGGGGATGGCTGGGGAAATGGGCGGGACTTGGGGAGGGGGCAAAGCCTGGAAGGAAGACGGGGGAGTGGGCGGAGCCTGGGGAGAATGGGGGAGAGTGGGCGGGGCTGGGGAAACGAGTGGGCGGACTGGGGAATGGGCAAGGCTTGTGAGAAGGGTCGGACCTGGAAGGGGCGGGCTCAACCTTCTTAGGGTCAAAGTCACATTGGAGTTGGTCCGTCGTCCTCTTGCGCCAGCAGTCTCCGCCCCGGGCATTCCAGAACGTGGGTGATTGCTTGGTGGTCACTTTCTGGCTGAGAGCCGTGCGTGGCGGACCGGCACCCCTCCCTGTGCACCGACGGGTCGCCCGGTCCGGGCGGGCGCCCTCGCCGCGTCACTTTGGCCAATGGGTGTCCGCCTCCGGCTCCCTCGGTCTTCCTCAGGACCGCAGACAGCACCCCGCGGGGGCGCGGAGCAGGCTCCGTGGAGGGGGCGGGCGAGGGTCTTCCGTCCCACTCCGGCTTCCCGACTCTGTTCCCGTGTTGAAGGTCTGCCTGGTAAGGCTCCGGCCGCCTGCCTTCCTGTTCCCGGGTCGCCACGCTCTTTCCTCACCGTCCTTTGCATGTGATGCCAAAGACCTAGAAGCCGGTTTTCCTTCTTTTAGTCTAGACGCCCCCACGATCCCCCCCACGGTCCCCTGGCCTTGCAGCCCCGGGTTGAGGCGCCTGGTCCAGCAGGGGTCGCTCGCGGCTTACTCTGGGTGCCGCTGCCAAGAAAAGAGACCTAGAGGTTCCTCGAGAAAGTGGACAGGCCCCCCACGAGAGCCTGGTCCACTAGGGGGTGGTGGATCTTGGACGGTTTGAAGGATGGGCCCTGGGTTCCTTTGGTTGTGTTCCCTTGTACTTTGTGCCTTTGTTTCGAGTGTCTTGCCTGTCTCTCTGGGTCAGCTTGTGTCACTGTGTGACTTGGGTGCCTTCGCTGGCCTCTGGGTGTCTGATATTGTGAGTCTCTGCGTATCGCGAAGAGTTTGAGTCTCTTGGAGGCTGTTTATGGGTGAGTGGGTATGTGTGACCATGGCCACGGGCGTGTCCTTGTGTGTGCCTGGGGCTAGCTTTAGTGGCCGCCCTGGTGTATGTACGATTATGTGTTCAGGTATGTGTCTCAGTGTGTGTGTGAGTGTGTGTGTGTGCGTGAGAGAGAGAGAGAGAGAGAGTGTCTATACGGTGTGTTTAAGTGTGTCTTGATTTGTGTCTTGGTTTGTATGATTGTATATGACTGAATGGGGGCACCTATTGTACCCCTATGTCTGTCTGCCTTGTGGCTGCCTTCCTGGGTGAGCTGGAGAGTCCCTCCAGGTGGTGGCTCTGCTGGGACTTCCTTCCTGGGGTGGGAGGGCTTGCTTCCCAGCAGAGTCATCTGGCTTCTCATGCCAGTCCCTTCTGAGGGGTCGTAGGGGCTGGCCCTGGTCTGCCCGGGTCTTCCCCATCCCTGTGTCCTTCTACTGCTCTCAGCAGGGAAACACCATTTCCTGCCTTTGATGTCACTGGTGCTAAATTTTCCCTTCTTCAGCTCGGGCTACTGGTTTCTTTCTACGTGTGTGCACACCTGACCACAATTCCGTACTTAACATAAAAAAACCAAAACAAAGCAAAACAGTAGCACATGGAAAATGCAAACGGGCAAAAGTACATACAGTGAAAGAGCCACATTGCTCACCCCCAAATCCTGTGTGTGTGTTTTTTTTTTCTATACCTTCTAGAAATCTGCTGTGGCAAATACATCTCTGCTCTAACACAAAACAGCATTCTTGGTACATAGCATCCTGCGATGAACTTAACCCTTAGTTAGAGATCTTTATCGAGCCCCAAGGAATGACTCAACCTTCTCCACGGCTTGATTACCAGACTTATTCTGGCCATTTATTTTTTTTTTATTTGTTATTTTTAAAAAGATCTTATTTATTTATTTGACAGAGAGAGAGAGATCACAAGTAGGCAGAGAGGCAGGCAGAGAGAGAGAAAGAGAGAGGGAAGCAGGCTCCCTGCTGAGCAGAGAGCCCATGTGGGGCTCCATCCCAGGACCCCGAGATCATGACCCGAGCCGAAGGCAGAGGCTTAACCCACTGAGCCACCCAGGCGCCCTGGCCATTTCTTTTTTAATGACGACTTTGGCTATTTGCATCCTGAAAACACTTTTGCAACAGACATTCCCGCCTGTCCGTTTCTCCGTCCGGGATGTCTGCCCTCGTTTTTGGAGCCTAGTGGTGTGTTCTCAAGATCGACGCTGGCATCGAATCACAAGGAGAACCAGACTGCCAGCAATGACGGCTAACCTCGCCGGGCCCCTACTGCGTGTAGGACACCGTTCTGGCTCCCTATCCTGGATGATAATCCCAGGAGGTGGTCACCGCTGTGAGCCACACATCTTTGAGGGGAAAACCAAGGCATAGATAAGGGAGAATGTGCTCAGGATCACACAACGAGCAAGGGGCAGAGCCGGGATTGGAGCCGGAGTAGTTGGGGCAGAGCCGGAATTGGAACCGGAGTAGTTTGGATCTCGTGCTTCTGTTGTTCCTCAGTTAGAGACACACCTGTGCACACATGGGACCCCTCCCTTCCTCAGTCCTAAACATGCAGCATCACACTGGAATCATGCAATTCCAAAGCAGCTGGTTGTGCACCCCTAACTCCACAAAGTGTAACTGTTTTGTACGGCTGTGTGTTGCAGTGTATACACAACACCTGTGGTGTATACAGGCGTATGCTGGGCCCTACGCCTTCCTGGCCGATCTAGGGCTGAGGAGGCCCAAACCCAGCTTTCCCAGAGATTTGGCTAACTCGTACAACACGATTCCCCCTCTGGTGTTTCTTTCCTCCTCCAACACCTGTTAACATGGTCATGGCTAGGGGCTCCTGGGTGGCTCAGCTGGTTAAGGGTCTACCTTCAGCTCATGATCCCCGGGTCCTGTGATCGCTGTGTCCTGGGATCAAGTCCTGTATTGGGCTCCTTGCTCAGGAGGGAGCCTGCTTCTCCCTCTGCCGCCCCCGCCCCCCACTTGTGCTCTCTTGATCTCTGTCAAATAAATAAATCTTAAAAAAATCCCAAACAACCCAAAACACATTGCCATAGCTCAAGACCAACTCTATTCTATCGGGTTCTTTCCTTCCCTTTCTTCTTTTCTTGTTTACACACCCACATTCAGTCCTTTCCTCACTTGCTTGCCTTCTCACTTGTGTACTTACTCAGCAACCATCACTGATGTCCTCTGTTAGGCTTTGCCTCTTTCCTGGGGGAGACGGAGGATCCAGGCCAACTGGAAGTTGACAGAGGCTGCTGGGGTGTGGGGGATCGGCCACAGGTAGGGGCTGGAGGGCCATGTGGAACCCAAGGAAAGGGAGATGCATTTTGCTAGGAAAAATCAAGGCACACTTCCTGGAGGGGGTACCTGTTCTCAGGGCCTCCTAGTGGGGAGGGAAGGTGCTCCTCCCTCCAACTACTTCCTGCCCAGTCCCTCCCTTGAGCCCTACGACGGTAAGGGTGAGGAGTCAGGTCCTACCCCAGAGGTGAGGAAAACGGCCCACGCTCCCCTTGGGGAGACCGCTGAGCCTAGAGGTGCAACTCCACTGAAGGTGGGGCGCTAACAGGGTGATGGTGAGAGCCTCGTGATGGGCAGGGCTGCCTGGCTCAGATGTCCCGACCACAGCAGCACGTCATGGCACTCCCTGGCTGTGGCCTGAGCTTTCCCCGGGCTGCCAGCTCCTGTTTCCCCTCCTTGGGGGGAATGTATAGATCCCCATCAAGCCACTGGGTGTAAGGAGTTCCGAAGAGTCACCATGAGTCATGGAGGCTAAGTGACTTCAACCTTTGGCGTCTTAGGTCCTGTTGGGAAGGACCATGGACTGGGGTTGTGGAAGATTCAGAGACCAGACGACGCCAGCTCCCCTCCATTGAGCCTTCAAGATGGACCAGAGAGAGTAAATATTTTGGGCTCTGTGGGCCAGTCTCTCTTTCAGTGCTCAGCCCTGCCACACTATGGCAAAGGTACGACATGGAAATGGACGGGCACTGTGGTGTGGGTGTGCCCTTCGAACTTTATTTGTGGACGCTGACATTTGAATTGCATATCATTTGCACGAACCACGAAATCTTCTGCTTTTGACGTTTCCCCGCCACTTAAAACCAGAAACGATGAATGCGTAAACAATGAATGAATAAAATGCGTCATTGGTGAACTGTGATTTGTTGATCTCTAGAGCCCATGCTGGCAACTGTCTGTACTTCATTCATTCAGGGTATATTATCAAGGCTAGTAGTTTTCTAGGGCAGATGGAGGTGTGACATTCCAGGAGATAACAATCTCCTGGCAAAACAAGCCAGGAAACAAAATGAGCGAGGATATTTCCGATGGTGGAAATGCTACCGAGGAAATACCATGGGGCCATAGACCCGGGACCGGAGGGCAGGACGCTTTCTTTTGGGTCCTCAGAGAAGGTGATGCTTGCGGTCTTCCAAACACCTCCTTTGGTCAGCTCCCTGGCTGTGGCCTGCTGTGGGGTAGGGCTTGATGATAAATGGACTGGTTCCTGCTTGGTTCCTAGGAGAGGGGTCTTCTACCGTCCCATCTTTCCAGTCCTGAGTGCTGAGTGGGGATGAGGGTTGGGGTGGGGAGAATTTCAGCTCCTGCCTTCGGAGTCAGGGGTCAGTTTTCCAGTGTGATTCTTCTACTCTCAGATGGCTTCCTCTGCCCAGAAACTGTCCTTCCAGCTCTCCTGAGCAAAAAGCAACATTAGAAATGGCTGTTTTTTTGGGGGTGCCTGGGTGGCTCAGTGAGTTAAAGCCTCTGACTTCGGCTCAGGTCATGATCCCAGGGTCCTGGGATCGAGCCCCACACTCCATTGGGCTCTCTGCTCAGCGGGGAGCCTGCTTCCTCCTCTCTCTCTCTCTCTCTGCCTACTTGTGATCTCTGTCTGTCAAATAAATAAAATAAAATCTTAAAAAAAAAAAAAAGAAATGGCTGTTTTTCCACCTGCTGGGGAGAAAAGCTAGTGTCTCTTTTGGGGATCAGCTTGAAGCAAACTCCTCAATGTTAACCTCCACCCACCACACTCTCTTTTGGAGTTGGCGGGGGTTTGGGAGGGGGTGGGAGTGTTACCCACAGCCGGGGAGCCTTGGGGGATGCTGATGGTGGAATTCTGCTGGGGAGACATTTGGCTTCCCGTCCTGCTGGCTGATAATCTCGGTTTAGTTTCAAAACTATCGCTTAGCTGTCACTGCAGTGGGCTTTCAGGAAAGTGCCAGTAGAACCTGTTACTCCGCTCATGCGGTCTACACACGGTGACGCTGGACCTGAAAGTGGTGCTGCCTGCTGGCCTGGGAAAGACCATTCCAGCCAGAGGGATGGCAGGTGCGGAGGGAGGACCCTGGTACAAGGCAGTGCGGCATCTCTAACTTAGGCCAGCGCCAGAATCCTGGTCTGGAGGGCTCAACCACACACTGAGAACTGAGCTTCTGCTCCCGGAGTGTCAACGGGTCTAGTTTGCGGTGCTAGAATTTGCATAACTAACAAATCCCCAGGTGCGGCTGCCTCCCTAGCTGGGGTGTCACACTTTATAAACAGTTCAGATACAGGAAGCATTTAGCACCTGCTAGCACCAACAACAGCCCGCAGCATCACTGCGTGCTTCCCGTCATTGTCCAAGAAGGCCCAATACAACAAAATAAAATGCAGGGGAACCATCCCATAATGATTCTGTTGAACCCAAATCCCTCCCGTCCCCCATCCCCCCCTCCATTTCCCCGCTGTCTATCCAGGCAGCGCGGAGATCCCTTGCCAGGCCAGTTTCCGCTGCCGAGCCGGGCTTCTGGAGGAGCCCAGGGCTTTCCCAGTGCTGCCTGTCTCTCAATTCAACGTCGCTTCCTCTTTTGGGTCCGAATTTTCACCCCTGCTCTGCTCCTCCTCCCACCCCGCCTCCACCAGGGGAGAGTGAACGGGAAGTTTGAGTTTCCTCTACTTTAGCCAAGACTGTCCCTTCCCTGTAAGGGGGATTTCTCTACCTGGACTCTCCAGTCTTGTGCTTGTGGGGTCCAGAAGGGGCCCCTGACGGGAAGCGTCCAGGTGGGTGGGTGGGGGCAAGCCAGGAAAGGCTCCCCGGAAAAGTGAGGGAGGGTGAGGGGGGGCTGCTGAGCTTGCCACTCGAGGTTCCAACGGCGGGGGGGGGGTGTTGGTGTTCATGCTCCAGAGAAGGTGGCGGAGGCTGTTTCCTGACCCCTCTGCAGATATGCTGGATTTAGGGGAGCGCTGGGTGAGCCCCAGGAATGGGGGTGGCTAGGGAGTGGCAAGAAGGAAGGGAACGAGAAGGACTGAGAGACTAAGAAACCGAAAACCAGAGAGTCAGAGACAGGGAGAGACCCAGAGATACCCAGAGGGACAGACACAGACGCACAGAAATAATGAGGCCAGAGATGGAAGCACCGCCCGAGACCTCATAGGGTGACAGTCCGCAGAGACGGGGACAGATCAAGAGCGAGAGAGGCACAAAGAGGCGATGCGGAGTTAAAGACCCTCAGAGAGGCAGAGGCGGAGAGAGATAACCGGAGAGACACGGGAGGGAGAGACCTGAGGACGAAGAGGAAACGGTGGGGTAGGCCTCAGAGGGCGAGAAAGCAGATGGAAAGCGGAGAGAGATTCAGAGAAGAGAAAGTTAGGGAAACTTCAGAGGCGAGGCGGAGAGGGCGGGGCGCCGGGATCCCCACGCACTCCGCCCCGGAAAGCTCGGCTTCCTGAGTTCTATAAAGCGCGGGGTCCCGGGCCCGGCTGCAGCCGCCCGTCGCCGGCCATGTGCCCCCGCACCGACGCCTCCCCGGACCCCGAGGCCCAGCTACCGCCCGCGCCCCCCGGCAGCGCCTGCCGCCCGCTGCCCTGGGCCCTGAGCGCCGCGCTGCTGCTGCTCGCGGGCACCGGCGCCGCCTGCGCGTTCCGCTGGGCCTCGCCCTCGGCCCCCGCCGCGCCGGGCCCCGGGCTCCCCGAGCTCCCCCAACTCCCCGAGTTCCTGCCGGACGCCGGCGCCCGCCTCCCCGACTCTCCGCAGGTAAGATGCGCCCGGAACCCTTTCCCTCTCCGGGCCCCCGAGAGCACCCCTTCCTTGCCCAGGACCTCGGTGCGGGGCACCCCGTGAGACCCCCATCTGCGTCCCGGGCCCCGGAGGGTAACCCTTTCTCCGACGCGGACTCCCGAGGGCTCTTCTTTATCTCCAGCCGTGAAGGGGACTCAACTCCCGGGGAACCTCGCTTTTCTCCTGCACCCTTGGGGTCTCCGCCTTTGTTCCCAAGGGCCCTTGGAGGGAATCGGTCCTCCTTTCTCTGCTGAATCACGAGGTTCTGTCCTTGCGGAACCCAGGGGTTGGTGGAGCTTCGGATGTGCGTGATGCTCGCGTAGTTATACGGAGCACGGGGGAGGTCTCGGGACCTGCGCAGACCCCAGGGATCCCCACTTTCCAGGGGGCTGCGGAAGCGGGACGGGAAGCCTCCACCCACTTTCCGCCTTTCCCTTCTCCGCAGGGCGTGTTCGCGCAGCTGGTGGCCCGAGATGGTGAGTGTCCCGCGGTCATTCCCCTTGGGCTTTCGGGGCGGGGGTAGCAACAAGGTGGAGGAACCCCGGGATAGGGATAGGTCCCTCCGTGTGACCCTCTTCCCCTCCTCTCTAAAAGCTGTCCCCTCACCTCTTTGAACCTCCTCCATCTTCCTGACCTTCCCATGACCCTCTCAGGGTGCTGGCTTTTCCTCCTTGGACCCTCCAATGTACCTACCTCAGTCTCCCCACTCCCAACCGACCTGGGGCTTGATCCCACAGATCCTACCTGCTCTTGTCTCTCCCGCCGGACTCTGGGAGGTCTGGTCCCCTCCCTCGCCCCCACCTCCGTTTGCTCCTTTTAGAGACCTCCTCCTCATTCCCTTGCCCTTCCAGACTCTTCCTCCCTGTCCTCTCCCTTCCCTTCCCCTCTGCCTGCCTCCTCCCCACTTGTCTGTTCTTCTCAGTCCTCTTCCAGACTCTCCTCCCCACGCCTTCCCCTCGGTCTTCTCTCCCTTCCTGACACTCTCCCTTCCACCTCCTCTCTCTCCGGGTCCCCTCTGGGCTGTGCCACCTCCCCGGTTCCCCTCACCTTCCCGCCTACTGCCTTCCTCCCTCCCCACCTTGCTCTCCGCAGTCTGACGGCCCCTCTCACCCTCTCACCCTCCTCGGGCTTCCTTCTGCGGTTCCCACCCCACCCTCACTCTCGCTCTTCCCAACTGTCTTCCCCTCCCCTCCCTCGGAGTCCTGTCCTCCCTTCCTTCCTTCTCTCGTCAACTTCACCTCCGTCTCAAAACCTCTTCCTTCTGAGCCTTCTGTCCCCCTCCAGCTCAGAGCCCTAGCACCTCCTCCCCAGGGCTGCATCCCCGCTGCACAGCCACGCTCAAGGAACCTCCCCCTTTTCTTTCTCCCTCAGTACAGCTGACCGAAGGGCCCTTGCGCTGGTACAGTGACCCCGGCCTGGCAGGCGTGTTCCTGGGGCCGGGCCTGAGTTACGACCAGCACACTGGGGAGCTGATGGTGGCCGAACCCGGAGTCTACTATGTTTTCTTGCACCTAAAGCTGCAGCGGGTAGTATCCAGCCAAGGCTCCGGCTCTGTCTCTGCCGCCCTGCACTTGCAGCCGATTGGTGCCCCGGCTGCAGCCCTGGCCCTGACCCTGACCTTGGACCTGCCTCCTCCATCCTCAGAGGCCCGTGACTCCGCAGCTGGTTTCCGGGGCAGCCTGCTGCACCTGGACGCGGGCCAGCGCCTGGGTGTGCACCTTCGGGCTGAGGCAGGGACACACCTCGCCTGGCAGCTGGCGCAGGGCGCCACCGTCTTGGGCCTCTTCAGGGTGGCCACCAAAGTCCCCGCTGGACTCCCCTCTTCGTGACCCACTGACATGGGGCCTGGCTCCCGGCCCCTGGACGGAGAATGAATGTTGCCTTCTTTCACTGGGACTCTTGGTGACAGAGGGTCCCAACTACTCTACCTCACCTGGCTTGGCAGGGGTCCCCGCTGCTGACCCCCTCCTCAAGGACTCTCCAAGTCGCTTTCCAAGTCGCTCTCCCGTTCCTGCCCCAAGTCGGACTTCTGGTATTTATTCTGAGCCTGAGCTCAACAGTGGACTTTATATTAATCGATTCCATTTCTATTTATTGAGCATCTGCTGTACACAAGGGCCTGAGCAGGGCTGGCGAAACATCAGTAAACAAAACAGATTTTGAAAAAAAAAAATCGTTATTTATGTTAATATGTGAGAAATAAAGACTCATCCCCAGCCCCCGTTTTGGCAACCAGGGGGCTAGTCTTCGGGGGTCTGTGTGACTATGCTGTGTGAGCTCCACGTGTGAACGTCGTTCTGAGCACGTCCTGTGTGTCGGGCACTGTTTTAGGTGTTGGGGACACAGCTGTGAACAAAACAGACAGATAGGCCAGCTTTTGCACATCTGGCCCCCAGGTATGCCTGCTTGGCCCTAGGACTGAGACAGTGTGTGTCCCTGTGTGACTGCACCACGCGGGAGACTGTGCGATGGTGTTGGTACTGGATAATGGGACACTTGTATACTCAGTGACCGCCCAGTATTGAACCTTTACCTTACGTCAGACAGCCTGAGGGACCTTCTTTGAGCCATAACAACCCTATGCTTTCGGGACTTCATACCCGTTTTGTCATTCTCTCTGCTGGGGACGTGACCCGCTTGTATCTGTGTGGCAGAAGTCCTGTGTAATTCCATTCCGCAGGACCTCCCTTGCCAGCTCTGTTCGGTGACCTCAGGCTGGTAACTTGAAATTGGCCATGGGCGTCTGCAAACGCTTCAGGCTGGCTTCACGTGATTGTGTGCGGATCACCTGTTGACAGTGATGGGGAGAGCGTGGATTAAACGTGTAGATTAAACTCAGAAGTGTGTCTTGTCTTGAGCCGTGACGCTGCAAAGAGCACATGAGATATTGAGGAATTTGTCTTGTGTTTTTGGACGGTTCATCTGATTTAGCAAAGAAGCCGCTCAAGATGATTGAATGAACCTTGTCACTTGGAGCCATGCGGGGCTGTGGGTGCAAGTGTGGAAAAACCCAAGACTGGGTTCTGTAAGTGTTGATTATAAAATTTGCAATGGAGAGTATTTTATGGGGGCACCTGGGTGGCTCGGTGGGTTGGGCATCTGACTCTTGATTTCAGCTCAGGTCAGGATCTCAGGGGTGTGGGATCCGTGTCCCCTCTGCACTCAGGGAGGAGTCTGCTTGGGATTCTCTCTTTCCCTCTGCTCCCCCCACTGCGTATGCAGACACGTGCTCTCTCTCTCTCTCTCTCAAGTTAACTAATTAATTCTTTAAAAAAAAAGGAGAGAATTTTATGTATCTTTTGTAGATACCTGCTGCACATTTTTGCCATCCAAATTTATAATAAACACCCACATTCATTTTTCCCTGTCTGAAGAGCCGGCTGTTAGAAATTTGTTAGTTTCCCACTTTCTCCAGACCAGTCAGTCCTCCCAGCACCGTAATTTCCCCGCCACGCTGGTCTGTCCGCTGGTCTATGTAAACTTCTCACATAGAATGAGAGGGGTTGGGGTGGGCAGAGAAGTCTTCACAGAGCAAGTGACCTAGATGGGCCTTAGGAGGAGGGATGGGAACCAGGGAAGGGGAGGGGGAGAGTGGCCTGCATTGGCCAGACAGGAAGGTGTGGGATGGGCAGTGAAGATGCGGATGTGGAAGTGAACACCATTTTGTCTAACCCATCTCTACCCCTTCTCAAAGAGTTCCTCCTGAGTGGGCAGGGCTGACATTGAGCTGACCCCTGTGAGTGTCACCCTGATTGAGAATTAAATTATTGACCTCATTCTAGGGGTGCCTGGCTGGCTCAGAAGAGAATGCGATCCTTGATCTTGGGGTTGTAGGTCAAGCCCCACGTTGGGTGTTGAGATTACCTTAAAAAAATCAGATAATAATAATGATAACAACAATAATAAATAAGTTTTAAAAGACCCACAAAAAATAAATAAACTGTTCCATACTATTTGGTTGTCCCTTGAAAAGGAAGTATGTGCAAAATGACAAATCCTGTAAGATGGAAGTGCAGCTTGACGAGAAATGGATTATTAAGGGGACTTACAGACAGAAACCTGTTTTGAGTGGCTGCGGGAGGAGCAGGTCCCTGAAACCTCCACCTCCTGGCAGTCCTGGTAGAGGCTGGGAGTCCGTATGGGGGGCACCGAGGAGGGGACACTCAGAAGGAGAATGTTTGAGAATAGTTGTGTCACAGTCATGTCTCCAGAGCAGAATAAGGACCCAAGATCCTCAAGGAAGTGGTTAATAAAAGGGAAAGGATGCGTGTTGGGGAACTGTGCTCAAGAAGGCTTCGGGACACAGCGCTCTTCGCGGCCATTTGTCCAAGATGACTTCAGTCTGGTTCCCGTATTGGCAAATGACTGTTACTCCCCGCCCCCACTGCTAGATGGTTGCTTTGAACTTCTAGGGTGGCCCTTGCCGTCCAAAACCTTGCACTTGGTTCTCCTCCAGGGTTGGTGGGAGAAGGGTGCTCCCCAGAACTCTGGGATGGGGGTGGAGGGGTGGGGGCAGCCACAGGCTAACCTAGTTGTTTGCCTATTTTGAATAGCACCAGGTGACGCTGTCTTCTGGCGCAGCTGATTGGGCCGGGGCAGACACATGACTCAAGCTGGGCCAATCAGATCTCCTCCACAGGAACAGGGGCAGGTCTGACTCTACCAACCGCCCTGGTCAGGAATGGGAGGCTGTATGTGAGCCAAGGTGGAAGGAAGCATGCGCAGAGAGAGGGAGGGAGGGGCCGGGGGAGGAGGAAGATGGGTGGGGATTCACAGATGAGACCATAGTGCCCTAGAGAGGCAGAGGAGCTACCTACGTTGCCTACTTGCCTCTTCGGGGTGACGTGGGTTGCTAGTACTTTAGTTTCCTAGAGTTGCTCTAGTAACGGACCATGAGGGGCACCTGTGTGGCTCAGTGGGTTGGGCCACCGACTCTTGATCTTAGCTCCGTGTTGATCTCGGGGTCGTGAGTTCAGGCCCCACCTTGTGCTCCAAGCTGGGTGTGGAGCCTTCTAAAAACAAACCAAAAAACAAAGTACCGTATACTGGGTGTCTTAGAGCATCAGATAATTATTTTCCGCCAGTCCTGGAGGCCAGAAGTCCAAAGTCAGGGTGTTGGCAGGGCCGTGCTCTCTCCAAAGGTTCTAGGGAGGAATCCTTCCCTGTCTCTTCCAGCTTCTGGTGGATGGCGTTCCCCTGCGTGCCGCATTACCCCCATCTCTGCCTCCCTTGTGGCATGGCTGTTTTCCTTCTGTGTGTCTCATCTCTCTTCTCCTCTTCCTATAAGGACACTGCTCTCATACTGGATGTCGACTTACATTACTCCAGTACAACCTCATCTTAATTTAACTAGTTACATCGGTAAAGACCCTATTTCCAAATAAGGTCATATTCTGAGGTTCCAGGAAGGACAGGACATTTTTTTTTTTTTTTTTTTTTTTTTTTGGTGAGGTTGCTCAACCCAGTACATTTAGTATCTACCCTTGTGCTCTGTGAGAAACCTGAGTGTCCTTTCATGAATTTCCTTCTGGGGTGGGTTCTGCTCCATGTTGCCCGAGGATGCAGGCCCTCAAGGCTATCGGTGACTTTCTTGGTAGTTTTGGGATCTGAGAGTCTATCCTACTTCCTGGGTTATTTGGGCTTGGAAGTGTCCCACAGCAAGGATACTTGGCCCCATAATGTTATGGGATGTTACTAAGACCCAAGGTACAAAGATGGAATTCTGTAATAGTGACAGGAATTGTTAATTTATTAATGCTTAATGGTCCCAGGCAGTAATTGCTTCGCAAAGACTCCAACAAGAAGATGCTATTTTATTTTCATTCCCATTTTATAGGCAAAAGAAACAAAGGCCCAGAGAGGTCAGCCCAAAGTCACATAGCCAATAATAGGTAGTGTGGTCAACAGTGTGAAATGTAGAGCCGGTTTTCCTGGAATCCTGGTCAGTTCTTCTTTTTTAAAGATTTATTTATGTATGTATTTGACAGAAAGAGAGAACAAGCTGGTAGGGTGACAGGTAGAGGAAGAGGGAGAAGCAGGCTCCCCACAGAGCAGGGAGCCCAATGTGGGGCTCAAGTCTAGGATCCCAGGACCCTGGGATGCAAGCTGAAGACAGACGCCTAACCAACTGAGCCACCCAGGTGCCCCCACCCCCCCCACCCTGGTTACTTCCAAGTTTGGGCTGAATTGTGTGCCCCAGATTCATATGTGGAAGCTCTAAACCCCAGGACCTCAGAATGTGACTGATATTTTCTTTACAGAAGTAGTTATTGTAAGGGCCTGCTTAATCAGAGGGAGCCATTTTTTTGCAGTAAACTTAGATTGACCCTATGCAGTAAACTTAGATTGACCCTGCCCCTCCCAGAGGAACTTACTTGCAAAGCCTAGATACAAGGGCGGGTCAGGCCAGGTGAAGACATCCAATCAGTGGGGCGCTCATATATCTACTAGGGTAAATTGAAATTCAGTTGGCCACCCGTGTGTTAGCTAGCAGTTTTTTTCTGTGTGTGGCAGACCTAGCATGACTGTGCAGTTTTCTCTGTGTATTGCAATCTCATTGGCCACCTGTGTATAGCCCGGCTAAACTACCTCTATAAAAGTACATCTGTGAGGCTGGGAAGGGTCACCTCTTTGCAAGACACGGCCCTGACCGGTCAGTTTGATTCTCGATGCTTGGCACGAAATAAAGCTTTGCTTGACCTTCGCTTTGTATCAGTCTCGCTCCTTTGATTAGGGACCCTAACAGTTATGTTAAAATGATGTTTTAAGCTGGGTCCTAATCCAGTGGGATTGGCATCCTTGTAAAAAGGGAAATATGGAGATAGACCTGTGCACACACACATGCAGAAAATGCCATGTGATTGTGAAGATGGATTATCTACAAACCAAGGAGGGTCAGATCTGGAACAGACCCTTCCTTTGCAGCCTCAGAAAGAACCAGTCCTGACCACACTTTGATTTTGGACTCCTGGCCTTCAGAACTGTGAGAGAATAAACATCTTGTTTAAGGCACCCAGTTTGTGGTATTTTATTGTGATAACCTTAGCAGACTAATACAGATGGTTATAGGAGTTGATGTATTTAATTACACACTGAATACACAGAGTCAGGCTCTCTGTAAGCACATTTCACACCAACATACATACATAATTCTACAGTGTCCCATGGACGTGTAGCAAAGAAGCAATGATTCACAGGAGAGGGGTTACAGTGACACATCTGTGATGTCATAAAGACACCCTGGCCAAGATGGGGGTTACAGAGTTACAAAGGCAATTTGGGAAAGATATGGTGTTCCAAAGACAATCACAGATTCATAATCTTGCATCCAGAACCATAAAATCCCTAAACAGAAAAAATTTCACAGCTCCTTTAGCAGCCCAAATGAACTGAACCCATGTGAATGTGTTTGTGGTTTTCATTTATTCCTCAGCTCAAGTATGCATATAATAGGGATGTTAATATGCTTGATTATTGGGTACTGTCCCAGAAGCCCCTTAATATATGTGTATTCGTATGAGTTCCCTTTAATACATACTTATGAGATAGATATACAGATATGTATGTCTATATATATATCTATATATATATCTAAAACATATATGGTATATGAGTCTGAGTCATTACTCACACAAAACACTTCACTTCTGTCTCTTCTGGTCACCAAATCTGTGGAGGCATTTCCTGGCACCAACAGGCAATTCTCAGCCACCAGCGTGGTGTTGAAGGATCCAACTCAACTCTGACACTATCTGCCCAGAGAGAGCATCGCATCTCACAGGTTAAGTGCCCAGTTTCCACAAGACTGTCTCCCCCATTCCCTGCTTCAAATGCAAGTCAGAAATCTTAAATTGTCGCCTGGGTTTCTGACCAACCAGCTCTAGGTTGCAGGTTGCAATGATGTCTTCCCTGGGTTTGATTAATTTGCTAGAGCTGCTCCCAGAATTCAGGGAAACACGTTTACCATTTATAAAAGAATATGATAAGGGCTACAGAATAACACCAGATGAGGAGCTCTGGAAAGACCCTGAGTGCAGGAGCTTCTGTCCCCATGGAGCTGGATTGTGTCACCTTTCTTATGTGGTTGTATTCGCCAACCTGGAAACTCCCCAAAACCTCTCTTATTGGGATGTTATGGATGCTTCCTCACCTAGGCATGATCAACTATAAACACTGTTTCTAGCCTCTTTCCCTATCTGGAGGATGGGGGTGGGAAGGAAAAAGCCAAGCTTCTAATCATGGCTTGGTCTTTCTCATGACCATCTCCCACCCAGGAGTCATCTAGGAGCCCACCCAGAGTCGCCTCATTAGAACAAAAGATGTTCCTAGTGTTCTCATCACTTAGGAATTTGCTAGGGTTTAGGAGCCCTGTGTTGGGGGTGAGGTCAAAGATACATACATAATTACCAGTGTCAGTTCTGGATTCCAGAACATATTTGGTGTCTAGGGCTCAAGCTGGGAGCAGCTCTAGCAAATTAATCAAACAGATCAGGGACTGTGAAATTGTATGAGGGACTGGGATGTGGATTGAGGCCATTGATAAGAGGTGGGATGTCACAAAGGGGGATGGCCCACTCACACTATCTCAGTGGGAGTACCCCTTGGGGAGGTTTTTTTTTTTTTTCTGAAAGATTTTATTTATTTATTTGATAGAGAGAGAGAGATCACAAGTAGGCAGAGAGGCAGGCAGAGAGAGGGAGAAGCAGGCTCCCTGCTGAGCAGAGAACCCAATTCGGGGCTTGATCCTAGGACCCTGGGATCATGACCTGAGCTGAAAGCAGAGGCTTTAACCCACGAGACACCCAGGCACCCCAGAGATCTACCCTCTTAACAACATTTTAAGTGCACAACACAGTATCTTTTTAAAAAGATTTATTTATGTATTTGAGAGCCAGTATGTGTGCGGATGGGGAGAGGAGGCCCATGAAATTACTCAGCTGAGAGACAGTAGGAGGTTTGGGATGGAGTGCTAGCTTTGAGCACAGAGAGGCAATCTATGCATATAAGAGATAGACAATAAAAGGAACAAGAATTGGCAAAGCTTTAAATAAGGATGAGAGAGAGAAGATAGAGAAACCAAGACTTCTGACTCATGCAACTGGTCGGATAGAAGTACATAGTGATTTGGAGACCCCGGAGGCTCATGGGTCACTCTGGGATGTAAGGAATTTCCAGGTGCCTCTGAAGTGGTCTTGTGGGAATATTGAGTCAATTCTGTGACCATGCAAGCTCTTTGACTGGGATGGAATTGTAAGAGTTATTGGTATATTTATATAAAGAATGTTTAGGGCAAGGATGAACTCTCTTAGAATAAAAAGTAAAGAGAGTCTAAGATCAAGGGCGGAGGATATACCATATACCATGGTTCAGTAGGAAGTCAAGTGTTCACGAAAGCCTGAGAAGAGCAGCCAAACAGGAAAGAGGAGAATCAAGATCCCCAAGAAATCTGTTTCAAGGAGGAAGTAGTGGTCAGTGATATCTGATACTGTTGAGAATCAGTAAAGATGAGAACCAAAAATACTCACAAGTTTCTGAATCACCAGAACCATGAGCAGTTAACTCTTTTTGGGAGCATCAATGAATCAAGTTGCACCAGAGTGGCTTGAAAGAATCTGAGATTGCCTCTGTAGGCAGCTTCTTTTTAAAAAGCCATTTTGAAATACTTTTGAATTTTAAGAAAAGTTACATGATTGAAAAAGGTTCAAAGAACACCCACATACCCTTTATGCAGGATGCATCAGTAGTTAACATTTTGCCCCATTTGCTTTATCGTCTGCTCTCCCCTTGTCCTTGTATGGGAGTATAAGTTGCAAGTATTTATTTAAGATGAGTCAGACAAGATCAGGATTATTAAGAAACAAAACCAGAGGAAACCAGAACCTCAAAGACTGGGGCAGTTCTAGGAAATTCCAAATGTTGTGTGAGTGGATTCAAGGAATAGGAGGAAGTTTTGGGGGTATTTAACAAGGTGATTAGTTAGAAAGAAATGTAAGAGGGTGGGAGGATGGGCAAAATGGGGGAAGAGGAGTGGGAGATACAGGTTTCCAGTTATGGAATGAATTAGTTGTGGAATGAAAGGCACAGCATAAGAAATATAGTCAACAGTGTTGTAATGGAGTTGTATGGTGACACTTGGGGACTATATTCATGCCGAGCAGAGCAGAATGTGGAGACTTGTTGAATCACTGTGTTGTACACGCAAAACTAGTGTAACACTGTCAACTTTACTCAAGAAAGAGAAAGAGAAAATGAAAAAAAGGAGAGAAAGCAGGCAGGCAGATAGGCAGATGGACACTTGGCTCTACCCTCTCTTCTGGGCCACCTACTGAGCAATTCCAATGTTATGATTTGCACTTAGGCTAAATCACTGAATGAAACATATCAGCACTCCCCTCCTGAGTCAAATTATAGCAAATAGAACAGGGCGGAGAATAGGAATTTTCCATTTTTTAAAAGTTCATTTATTAATTTTTAAGTAATCTCTACCCCACCCCCCCAACGTGAGGCTCGAATTCATGGCCCTGAGATCAAGAGTTACAATCTCTACCGACCGAGCCAAGCGGACGTCCCAGGGAGAACTGGATGTTTAGACTCAAAGCTGAGTAGACAATGAAGGATCACCAGGCATGGGACCCAAATGAAAGCCATGAGAGAGACACTTTGAACTCCACATCAGCAGAAAATAGTCAACAGGGGTGCCTGGGTGGCTCAGTGGGTTAAGCCTCTGCCTTCGGCTCAGGTCATGATCTCAGGGTCCTGGGATCGAGCCCTGCATTGGGCTCTCTGCTCAGCAGGGAGCCCGCTTCTCTTCCGCTCTCTCTCTGCCTGCCTCTCTGCCTACTTGTGATCTCTGTCTGTCAAATAAATAAATAAAATCTTAAAAAAATATTTAAAAAATATTGGAAAAAAAAACAGAAAAAAAATTAGAAAATAGTCAACATCTGAAGAAGCAGAAGTAATAGAATTAATAAAAGGACTCCAGAGTCAGTCTGAATCATTTCCCTAGAAAGGCTTAAAACAATTTTAGATTAAATGATATTTAAATACATGAATAATAAAATCTATAAGAACACTTCCTCAAACTTGACTAAAACTCTTCATTATCAAACTTTCAGAGAGATAGTAAAGCTTAAAGATTACATATTGTTGTTCAATAAAGTTCAAAGTCATTAGAATGCAAAGAATTGATTTAGCAGAATAAGATTGGACAAAACTCATTTGCTCAATTATGTATTCCAGAAATATTTACTAGAGGTGTTTAATGTGCTACCAGTGGCTAGGGATACAGGGTAAGGAAAGGGGGCTTGGGTTCTGCTTATATTCTAGATCAGGGGTTAACAAGCTATATAGTCCATGACGTTTCTGAAAGTGACATCTTATTGGAAGACGGCCATGATCATTTATGTATTGTTTGAACTTGTTTTTGTGCTCCACTAGTGGAGATGAGTAGCTGTGACAGAGACCATACGGCCTGTGAAGACTGAAATTTTTACTATCTGGACCTGTAAAGAAAATAGTGCTGATCTCCCTTCTAGATCACCCATACGTATGATAATTTAAGATAGTATAAATGCTTATTAGTCAGAGTTCTCCGGAGAAACAGAACCAATAACATGTGCACATATGTATAGAGAGATTTATTTTGAGAAACTGGCTTACAAAATTGTGGGATCTTGCAAGTCTGAAATCTGCAGGGAGGGCCAACAGGCTGGAGACCCAGGGTAGAGTTGATGTTGCAGTCTTGAATCTGAAGACTTAAAAAAAAAAGATTTTATTTATTTATGTGACAGAGAGAGAGATCACAAGTAGGCAGAGAGGCAGGCAGAGAGAGAGAGAGAGGAGGAAGCAGGCTCCCCGCTGAGCAGAGAGCCCAATGCAGGGCTTGATCCCAGGACCCTAAGATCATGACCTGAGCCAAAGGCAGAGGCTTAACCCACTGAGCCACCCAGGCACCCCTGAAGGCATTCTTGAGGCAGAATTCCCTCTTCCTCTGGGGGACCTCAGTTTTCAACCTTCAACTGATCAGGTAAGACCCACCCCACATTATGGAGGGGATATGTTTTATTCAGGGTCTGCTACTAATTTAAATATTAATCATCTAAAAAAATACCTTCACAGCAACATTTAGACTGATGTGTGGCCAAATACCTGTGTACTGTGGCCTAGCCACGTTGACATATAAATTTAACCATTACAAATATTATGAAAGAAATATGTGGGGAGATGTTCTAGAGAGTGAAGGAGATCTATTTTTTTTAAGATTTTATTTATTTATTTGACAGAGAGAGAGAGAGAGAGAGGGCACAAGCAGGAGGAGTGGCAGGCAGAGGAAGATGGAGAAGCAGGCTCCCCAAGGAGCAGGGAGCCCAATGCAGGGCTAGATCCCAGGACACTGGGATCATGACCTGAGCTGAAGGCAATTGCTTAACTGACTGAACCACCCAGACACGAGAAGCAGGTCTATTTTTAAGTGGTGGTCACAGGCATCTTCTCTTAGAAGACAGTATGTGTGCTGAGATTCAAACGATGACAAAATCCAACCATGGGAATATCTGGGAAGAGGATATTTCAGACAGAGAACACAGCAGATGCAAAGGCCCTGAGGTAGGAATAGTCCAGGCATGTTTGAACCCTGGGACATCAGTGTGGTTAGAGAGGAATAATGATGTGGACAGTGGTAAGGAATGAGGTTAGAGAAATCATGGAGGCCTTACGTGTAGGAATCGAGGTCGACATTTTTTTGCCTTCAGTGTAAATTCAGTGGAAAATTTTAAACTAAGACTGTTGTGTGAAAATTGGAAGCAGGAATGTAACTGGGAAGTTGGTGGAGGACTCTAGGAGAAAGATGTGATTGGTTTGGGTGGGGTGATGGTTGTGGGGCTAGACAGAAGCAGAGAATTGCAGGCTGTACCAGTTGGGATTTGGTGTTATTTCAATGACCTCAAGTGGCTTTCTATTAACCACAACCAAAACCCCCTAACTGCTCACATCAGCCCATCAGATTCTGCCCAATGTCCTCCTGTCACCTCCCCCATCTCATGGTCTCCAATCTGCCCCTTCACTCTGTACCAACCACAATAGGCCTCCTAGCTGTTGGTATGCATGCCTGGCACAGTCCTGCCTCAGGGCCTTTGCTCTGACTGTCCCTTCTGCCTGGAAAACTCCTCTCCCGGATCTTCCCATGTAGATTGTTTTTTATCAGTGCTCAACTCCAAAGCCATCTCTTTACCTGACACTCCACTAAAAAGAGCACCCCTGCCAATTCACTGTATTGCCGACCCTGTCTTATTTTGTTTGCACTGTGTACCAGTTATCCAATGATGCATAATAAGTGCCCCAAACTTAGTGGCACAAAACAATAACCATTTTATTATGTTCATGGCTTCAGTGGGTCAAGAATCAGAACAGAGTATAGTAAAAATGACTTACTTTCTTCTCCACAATGCCTAGGGCTCAGCTGGGAAGATTCAAATGCCTGGAGATGAATAACCAGGAGCTGGAATCGTCAGGAAGCTTGTTCACTCACAGCTCATATCAGGACTATCAAATCATGCACAAACCCTTGTCTTTTCTTTGTGGCTTAGGGTTCTCACAGAATGGCAGACTCACAAAGTGGCTGGATTCCAAAAGGCAGGGCATGGAGTCCCCCAGGACAGTTCAAGACTATACCTGAGAGTCACTTTTGTCATGTGCCATTCTTCCCTCAGGGCCCAGCCAAATTTAAGGAGGTAGAGAAAGTGACTTTTTAAAAAAAGATTTTATTTATTTTATTTGACAGACAGAGAGCACAAGCAGGCAGAGAGGGAGGCAGAGAGAGAGGAGGGAAGTAGGGTCCCTGCTGAGCAGAGAGCCCGATGCGGGGCTCGATCCCAGGACCCTGGGATCATGACCTGAGCTGAAGGTAGAGGCTTTAACTCACTGAGCCACCCAGGTGCCCCAAGAAAGTGACTTTTGAGGGCAAGTTCCAACTGCAGAAAGGCCCACTGGGATGGGAGATGTTAGGACAGTCATCTTTGGAACACATTATCTGTCATACTACTTTGATGGCTTATTAGGAGGGTTTGATAACAAGTTGCATCTTCAGTAGCCAGAGAAGCCTTCTTGTTCCAGGAAGTGGTAGAGTCTGGTATGTAGGATGAGATGCAGGCAAGAGAGACCCACCTTTGACTTGCCAAAGTATAAGCTCCATGGTAGCAAGAGTTTCTGTTCATTGAAATTTACTGGTGAGTCCCAGGCATTGAGAACAGTGCCTGATACATTAGGTGCTCAACAAATATGGGTGGGTTAGGAGAAAACATACAAAATTGAGTATTTCAGCACCTGGTCTGGTTTTGTAGGATCCAGAGAAGTCCTATGATCTTAAGAATTCTCCCCAAGAGGGAACAGGAAGTGTTCAGTGGTTGTATCCATAGGAAAGGTCTGAGAGCCTGAGAATCTCTAGCAGAGCTGACTGGTGACAGCACCTCTCTCCTGCAACCAGTCAGTAAAGACTGGGAAGACATGACCCATTCTTCATATGTAAAGACAGGAAGTGCAAGCCTTTAAGGAACATGAAAAAAAAAATCAAGGAAATGAGACACCTCCAAAGAAACACAATAATGTTTCAGTAATTAACCCAAAGAAACATAAATATGGTTTCTTTATAAATACAGTTTTTTTTATGTGATCGAAGTTAAGCTGTGATCAGCTGAAAAGACTGTTATAACTATGAGATGTTTTATGTAAGCTCCTTTATAATGACAGACCAAAAACTGATAGTGGATACAAAAAAAAGATAAAGAGAAAAGAATCAAAGCATATCACTATGGAAAATCATCAGATCAAAAAGGAAGGCAGGACCTACAAAACAGCCAGAAAACAGTAAGATGGCAGTAGTATGTCCTTACCTATCAATGGTTACTTTAACCATGAACGGACTAAATTCTCCAATCAAAAGACACATAGTGTAGGGGCACCTGACTGGCTCAGTGTAGAATGTGTGACTCTTGATCTCAGGGTGGTGGGTTCAAACCCCATGTTAAAAAAAAGAAGAAAAGTAAATAAAAAGACATACAGTGGATGAATGGATTAAAAAAACAAACAAAACAGAACTATATGTTGCCTATAAGAGACACACGTCAGCTTTAAGGACACACAAAGGCTCAAAGTGAAGGGCTGGAAGAAGATATTCCTTGACAATGGAAACCAAAAGCCACAGGGGCAACTATAGTTTTATCAAACAAAATAGACTTTATTTTTTAAAGATTTTATGTATTTGTTTGACAGAGAGAGAGAGAGAAACAAACAGCAAGAGAGCGAACACAAACAGGTGGAGTAGGAGAGGGAGAAGCAGGCTTCCCACCAAGGAGAGAAACCAATGTGGGTCTTGATCCCAGGACACTGGGGTCATGACTTGAGCCAAAGGCAGATGCTTAACGACTGAGTCACCCAGGCACCCCCAAAATAGACTTTAAATAAAAACTGTAAAAAGAGACAAAGAAGGCCATTATATAATGATAAAAGAGTCAATTCATCAAGAGGATATAACATATATATATATACATATACATATGTATATATATACACACACACACACGTATATGTATTATGTGTATACAAACACACACAGAGACTTAAATACACACACATCTATCCATCCAACACTAGAGCACCAAAATATATTTTGCAAGTATCAGAAAATCTGAGGGAGAAATAAATAGTAATGCAATGACAGTAGGGGACTTCGATACCCCACTTCAACAGTGAGTAGATTAGCCAGGCAGAAAATCAGTAGGAAACATTGGACTTGAACTGTACTTTAGGTTGAATGGACCTAACAGTCTCTATAGGACATTTCATCCAACACCAACAGAATACACCTCCTTAAGTAGATATGGGATGTTCTTCAGGAGACATCACATGTTAGGTAACAAAGCAAATCTTATTAAATTTAAGAAGATTGGAATCATATCAAGTATCTTTTCTAACCACAGTGATATGAAACCAGTAATCAATAACAGGAGGAAAATGGAAAACATTCACAAATATATGGAAGTTACTCAATACACTCCTGAACAATAAATAGGTCAAAGAAGAAATTGAAAGGGAAATTAAAATATATCATGAAGCAAACGAAGATAGAAATGCCATATGCCAAAACTTAAGGTATGCCGCAAAACAGTTGTATAATTGGGTAAGTTAGAAGAAATGGATAAATTCCTAGGAATAGACAATCTGCTGAGATTAAATCATGAAGAAACAGAAAATCTGAACAGACCAATGACTAGTAAAGAAATTAATCAGTAATCAAAGTCTCCCAACAAACAAAAGTCCAGGACCGATGGCTTCACTGGTTAATTCTTCCACACATTTAAAGGAAAATTATCAGTCCTTGTCAAGCTCTTCCAAAAATAGGAGTCAACTCTCCTCAATTCATTGTATGAAGTCAGTATTACCTTGATACCAAAGCCAGACAAGGACACTACAAGTAATCAAAACAGAATGGTATCGGCATAAAAGGAGTCACAAATCAATAGAACAGAATAGAGAGCCCATAAATAAACCCATGCATATATGGGTAATTAATTTATGACAAATGAGGCAAGAGCACACAATGGGGGAAAGAACAGTCTTCAACAAATGATTTTGGGGAAACTGCATAGCCACATGTGAAAGAATGAAACTAGACCCCTGTCTTACACCATACATCCAAAATTAACTCAAAATAGATTAAGACCTTGCATGTAAGACCTGAAACCATAAAAATTCTAGAAGAAAACAGGCAGTAAGCCTCTTGACATAGGTATTGGTGATGATTTTTTGGAACCAACTCCAAAAGCAAAGGCAGCAGAAGCAAAAATAAACAAATGAGACCACATCACACTACAAAGGTTCTGCGTAGCAAAGGAAACCATCCAGCAAATGAAAAGACAACCCACTGAGTGGAAGAAAAAATTTGCAAGCCATATATCTGATCAAAAGAGTTAATCTTCGAAATACATAAGGAATTCATACAACTCAATAGCAAAAAACCCAAATAATCCAAATAAAAATGGGCAAAGGACCTCAATAGATTTTTTCTAAAGAAGAGACACAAACGGACAACAGGCACATGAAAAGGTGCTCAACATTAGTTATCATCAGGGAAATGGAATCAAGAGTCAGATGCTTGGGACACTTGGGTGGCTCAGTCGGTTAAGTGTCTGCCTTTGGCTCAGGTCACGATCCCAGATTCCTGGGATCAAGTTCCACATTGGGCTCCTTGCTCAGTGGGGAGCCTGCTTCTCCCTCTGCCTGCTGCTCCCCCTGCTTGTGAGCGCTCCCTCTGACAAATAAATAAAATCTTAAAAAAAAAAAAAGTCGGATGCTTAACCCATAGAGCCACCCAGGCACTCCCATATTTTGGTAGTTTAAAATTTCTGGTCAGGGGCGCCTGGGTGGCTCAGTGGGTTAAGCTGCTGCCTTCGGCTCAGGTCATGATCTCAGGGTCCTGGGATCGAGTCCCGCATCGGGCTCTCTGCTCATCAGGGAGCCTGCTTCCCTCTCTCTCTCTGCCTGCCTCTCTGTCTACTTGTGATCTCTGTCTGTCAAATAAATAAATAAAATCTTAAAAAAAAATTTCTGGTCAGAAGTATTTGCATGCTGTATACTATTTGCTATATCGCTGAATAGAAACTGGATGCTAATTCCTGATCTCAAAGAAGCATGTACTTGAATATGATCATAGGCATTGATTCTGCGGAAACTATTAAACTGTTATTTGCGAATATCTAAACTTGTTTAATTTTTTTTTTTTAATTTGACAGACAGATCACAAGTAGGCAGAGAGGCAGGCAGAGAGAGAGGAGGAAGCAGGCTCCTTGCTGAGCAGAGAGCCCGATGCGGGGCTCGATCCCAGGACTCTGGGATCACGACCGGAGCCGAAAGCAGAGGCTTAACCCACTGAGCCACCCAGGCGCCCCTCTAAACTTGTTTAAAAGGAAGAAGAGGAGTCAGCCCATATTTTGAAGAATCCCTGGTAATGGATATTACTGTTTGAATATTTTCTTATTTGGAAAAAAAAAAAAAGAAGACTTGCATAATATGCTGCTATTGCTACCCAGCCACGAACCTGTTCATGATCAAAGATGTATCAGGGGTGCCTGGGTGGCCCAGTCAGTTAAGTGTCCGCCTTCGCCTCAGGTCCTGATCCCAGGGTCCTGGGATGGAGCCCTGCATCAGGCTCCCAGCTCAGTGGGGGATCCTGCTTCTCCCTCTCCCTCTGCCCCCCCACCCATGCTTTTTTTTTTCTCTCTCTCTAGTGTTCTCTCTCTCAAATAAATAAAAAAATCTTAAAAAAGAAAAGACAAGGATGTATCAGAAAAATATTTTGGTCTGATCAGCATTTTCTGTCTAGGTAAATATTTTGATTTCTAATAGAATGAAATGGTTTCTTTTCTTTTTTTGAAAGATAGGTATTTGTTCAAATAATGCATGAACATTTATGGACATCCCATATCCAGCCACAATTTTAGCATTTTACTTTCATAAGAAGATATTAAATATTATTGAAAGATAATTTGCAAAGGTAAAATAATGACTTATAAAAATATAAAATGAATATATGTCAAAGACATTATTTAACACAATAATTAATGACTAAACCAGTAAGATGTTACAATTGTTTCAAACCACCACACATACATGAGTCTATCAAGAATGACTAAATTAATTTATAAATAGAGGCAAAACTGCCTTTTTATTTTTTTTAAACATGCTGTTTTCTTTTTTTTAAGATTTTTTATTTTTTTATTTTTAATTTTTTATTTAACAGAGATCACAAGCAGGCAGAGAGGCAGGCAGAGAGAGAGGAAGGGAGGCAGGCTCCCTGCTGAGTAGAGAGCCTGATGTGGGGCTCGATCCAGGACCCTGGGATCATGACCTGAGCCGAATGCAAAGGCTTTAACCCACTGAGCCACCCAGGTGCCCCAAAACTGGCTTTTCCCATAAGGGATGGAGAAAAATCAATTGCTTTCCACTGAACAGAATTATTTTCATGTCTATAGACAAGAATCTTTTTATATGAGTTATTTGTAACTCACAGGATTATAAAATCACTCAAAGAAAATGGTATAAATACTTTAAAACAGATAAACCAAAAGGATATTCACAGGTATCCATTGAAGACCCCCAATAATTTTTTGGTCTATTTCAAAGTCTTTTATAATTTTTTTCTGGTAATATTTTTACTAAATTTATATTGAGTAATTTATCCAGAGGGGAAGGCAGAAAAGCATAATTTACTTCATCTTAAAGTTTACCCTAAAATTCAAACTTAGAAATCCCACTAGTATCGGCACTCTAAGTTATAGTTCTGGTTCTAAACTCCTTCAGAGCTCAGAGTCACAACCAGTACTGTGGAATATTTTTGTCCATGTACTCTTCAGCTCAGACAATCCAGAGCCGGTCACCATTTACTATTTTTAACCTTCTTGTGACTTCCGTTTTTCTGCGAACAGCCGTACTCTGTCCAGGTCACATCCTTTGCCATCATGAACATTTTTTTCCTAAAGGATAAAACTTTTCTTTTAAAATAAATGTTCCTCTTTATGAGATGAAAACAAAACAAAACCAAACCAAACCACCAGATGTGGGGATGTGTCCTGACCCAGAAACAAGCAATTAAATTCCTGCAATCCACATCTTATTGGTTTCAATAGTGTTTTGAGAACCAGCTGAAACCATATCATTTCCCTTCATAGAGGCAAGCAAAGCTATAAAAATGGGGGCTTGGCTGCTAAATCTTGGCCCAGAAAGATAACCACCTGCTGACAGCCTCATTCATCCCAGACCTCAAGGTTCTTCTCCCTTGGGACCCCAAAAAGGATGATTGGGGCCACTTCCACCTTTGCCTTATTTCCACCACATCTAATAAATGGATTGTGGTACTCTCCTAAGTGTATACACACACACACACACACACACATACACACACACACATACATATAGTAAATAAATTTATATTTTTTCATATATAAATTTATATTTTCTATATTTATATATGAATTTATACATGCAAATATACATAAATATGTCTATTAATATATAAATGACTAGATTCATAAATATATATTTATAATAAATATAAAAATAAAATAAAAATAAAATATATAAATATAAGTATTTATTTATAAGGATATATATATATATATATATATATATATATATAGTAAATAAATGTACTGACTCCTGGCTCTGGCATGTGGGGAGGGAGAGACCAGAGAGGAGCAGGGGGGCAGAGAAGAGAGGGGACCAAGGCACAGACCTGTGAGTGAAGAGGTCACTTTGAAGTTGGTTTCTCCAGCCCCTCCTGTCCTAGCAAGTACCACCTGGATGAGAGGTAAAGCACCCCAGCCCTTCTCAATTCCTGACTCTTACAATTTTAAGAAAAATAAAGCCAGTACTTTTTAGGGTAGCTTGTCATGTGGTAGTAAATAAGCAAACCAGTGAGGGGTTATTATTATCACTTCAGCAACCAAGAAGCTGAGGCTAGCCATTGAAGTAATTTTCCTAGGATGGGGGCACAGATTTTTACCCAGGCAGTTTAATTCCAGGGGTTTTCCCCAAACCTAGACTAGGGGTTCTGAGCTGGGGGTGACTCTGCCCTCCCCAAGGGACACTGGGCAATGTCTTCAGACATTTACGATTGCCACATGCAGGGGGGATTTCCTGGCATCAGGCGCGTGGGGGCCAGGGATACCTCTCGACCTCTCGCAGTGGCCTAGACGCCCCACCACGGAGAAAGATCCAGCTCTGAATGTCAGTAGTGCTGAGTTTGGGAAACCCAGCTGCAGACCTCAGCATCTGGCGATTCTGTATCCCGTGGGTTTGGAGTAGAGATCCCTTTCTGAAGTGTAGTATCCAGCTCCAGGAGAGCTGTCCTGGTCAGCTTGAGCTGCTATAATAAAAATACCCCAGGGGCGCCTGGGTGGCTCAGTGGGTTAAAGCCTCTGCCTTCAGCTCGGGTCACTGAGCACCACCGCATGGGGCTCTCTGCTCAGCAGGGAGCCTGCTTCCCCCCACCACCCACCCCCCCCCCGCCCCGTCTCTCTGCCTACAAATGATCTCTGTCAAATAAATAAATAAATATTTAAAAAAAAAATACCCCAGACTAGGGGGTGTAAAAATCTTAAAAAAAAACAAAAAAACAAAAACAGACTAGCGGGCGTAGACAATAGACATTTATTTTCTTAGCAGTTCTGCAAGCTGGAAAGTTCAAGATCAAGGTGTCGGCAGGGCTGTTTTCTGGCGAGGGCTCCCTCCCTCCCAGCTGGCAACTAGCCCGCTGCCTGCTGTGTCCTCACAGGGTGGAGAGAAAGAGAGAGACCAAGCTCTGTGGTGTTTTTCTTATCAGGGCACCAATCCCGTCAAGAGGGCTCCACTCCCATGACTTCATCTAAACCAATCTCTTCCCAAAGGAAAACACTGTTTATGTTACTCAGCTAAAATAAAGCTATTTCTCTACATATGCCCACTAGAGGAGAACTCTTTCCTTCTCCCTTCTCCCCCTGCCCCCACTCCAGCTTCCTTTGAAACATAATTGACATGCAGCACGGTGCAGGTTTCTGGGGCACAACATAATGATGTGACAGACGTGTATACTGTGAAATGATCACCACAAGAAGGGTAGTTAACACCCATCACCTCACATTACAGAAGGTTACAATAAGGTTTTTTTCCCCTGTGATGAGAATTTTTAAGATTTAGTCTCAGCAACTTTGACATACACAAAGCAGTATTGTTAGTTATAGTCTCCAGGTTGTATGTTACATCCCCAGAACATTTTTATTGCCGGAGGTTTGTCCCTTTTAACCACCTTCACCTAATTCCCCCTCCTCCATCCCCCTCTTTCCTTCTACTCTACTCGTAGGACACTTTCAACATCGCATGCGTGGGTTTTGCCCCCACGCTGACCATTTCTCAGACCTGTGTCCTGCAATTCAACTCCAGCACCATCTGTCTGCAGTGAGTGTGAGATCCCCCAGGGTCAGGGCTCACTCCCACGAGACTGCCCCCGACCTCAGATGCCCATCAAGTCTGGGCTAGAAGTGGAGGGTTCCCACGAGACTCCTCCTTGGGTTGATAATTGGCTCACAAAATCTCACAGAACTCAGGGAAACGTCTACTAACTAGATCACCCGTTTATTATAAGAGGATACGACTCGGGAACAGCCAGAAGGAAGAGCCGCAGGGGGGCACAGTTGTGGAGGGGCTCGGGGTTTCTGGTCTTGTCCAGGTGTCCCATCTTCCCAGCACCGCGATGTGCTCCACAGCGGAAGTTCTCTGAGCCCCTTGGCTCCGAGCCTCTTTTGCAGGCTTTGTTAGGTAGGCGTGATTGATGGAATCGATGGCCAGTAGTGACCAGCTCAAGTCAAGTCCCTCCTGCCCACAGAGCTTACTGGGGAGCCTCACTGAAAGTGCGAACCCAACCTTAGGAGCTTTCCAGAAGTCGCCTCACAACACACATCAGGTGTGGTTGAGTTTCAAAAGGAGCTTATTACCAATAATGACAGAAAATGACAGGATTGGGGCGCCTGGGTGGCTCAGTGGGTTAAGCCGCTGCCTTCGGCTCAGGTCATGATCCCAGGGTCCTGGGATCGAGCCCCACATCGGGCTCTCTGCTCAGCGGGGAGCCTGCTTCCTCCTCTCTCTCTGCCTGCCTCTCTGCTGGCTTGTGATCTCTCTCTGTCAAATAAATAAATAAAATCTAAAAAAAAAAAAAAGAAAATGACAGGATTTTAGGAGCTCTGTGTCAGGGATTGGGGACAAGATCAAATATATATATACACACACATATACATGTATATATTTATATATATATCACATATATAAATACATATATAAATATATGAATTTAATGTATAAATACATATATTACATATATATAAATACATTTTACACACACTATCAACCTCCCAAAAGTCCCATCTTCAACCACCGTCACATCGGGGCATAAGCCTTCAACTTGCAAAATTCAGAGTACACATTCCATCTAGAACCTGTTTTTTCTAAGCCCCCCAACCCCAGTCGGTGCTCCGGCTGAGTTCTTACCAGGCTGTTTTTCCTGGTCTACAAGCCCTCCTGCTTATGATTCTGGTGTTGATTACTTCCTTCTCAGTGAACTCCCCATTTTGCTTCTCGTGCAGGAGCCTAGTCTGGGAACCGGTTCATCAGAAGGAGAAAATTTTAAGGGCTCGCAGTTTTAGAAAATCGGTGAATGCCCGTAATAAGTCATGTTAATTATGAAACCCAAATAACAGGGTGTTTAAAATGGAGATAGGGTTTATGTAATGACAAGTATAGTACTGCAATGACACTGAGCAAAGCTCATACCTGGGGAACCCACATGCCTTTCAAGATTTAGAGCTTCTCTTCCATCCCTCCAGACCTGTCCTAGGCATCCTTGCCAGAACAACATTGTTCTGCTGCTCCATTACAATTCATAAACATTGCGTGTTCTGGAACTTCTGAGTTATGGAAGTATATAGAATGTATCCTTTGGCGTCTTCTTTCACTCAAAAGAATGTTTCTGAAGTGCCGCCTCAGCCTTCATTTCTTCTTCAGTGTTGAGTAACACCTCACTTTACAAATAGTGTAAGCGTAGTTTGCTTATCCTTTTGGAAAAGAGACAATGACCCTGAAGGGGGTCTTTTGCTCCCAGGACAGCAGACCAAGACACAATTGCAGCCTCAACCTCCCAGAAATGTAACCTTCGAACCGTCAACCCGAAATGTCCTGACCAGCACTGATGGGGTCTTGCGTGAATGAGGACCCCTGTGATTTCCTCTCTCTCCTCCCCAGAACGTACAAGACAGCCTGGAACTATCTTCTTTCTTGTTTAGCTAATAACTTCTCCGCCCCGCAGTCCTCTCAGAAATATTTTCCGTTTCATACTGTTTCACAGAATGCTGCTTTATGGGAAGTGATGCTGCCCAGCTGATGAATGATTAAATTTTCTCAGTACATTGAATTTTCTTTCTTTAAAGATCTATTTCCCGGTTGTTGGACATTTGGGTTGTTTCCAGGTTTTGCTTATTATGAATAATCTTGCTACAAACAGCATTGCCCTCCCGTCTCTATACACATGTTCACTATTCTGAGGGAAATACCTGGAAGTGAAATGACCAGTTATAGGGTTGCCACGAATTTAGTTTTACAAGGCCCGCACCATAATTTCATTTTAAAATAGCAATTTAAAAATCAAATAGAAACAGAAACTTGAAAGCACTTAAATGCGTTGCCACGTCAGTTAAAACATGGGGTCCCCATATGTTACCATTTTTACTCAACCTGATGATAATTCAATACATCTCTTCTCATTAAAAAAATGTGTCCTTACCAGGTGGTGGTACTGGGGAGGGCACAGATTGCATGGAGCACTGGGTGTGGTGCAAAAAACAATGAATACTGTTACGCTGAAAAGAAATAAAAAAAATGTTTCCTTTATTCTGGTAAAATATAACTAAGATTTTCAATCTTAATCATTTTAAAGTGTCCAGTTCAAAGGCATTAGGTACTTTCATATTCTTGTTCACCCATTCCCCTTTCTCCTCCTCCAGGCTGTTTCCATTCTGCTCCCTTTTGCATTTATATTTCTTCTCCCCTCCACCCCTGTAGCTCGAATTTTCTGGGAATGACCTAGAGACTGTGAAAACCTAAAACTGGTTTTGAACTGCTGCTCTTTTTGAAAAATTTCCTTTTGAATACATCTCTTTAAGCCTCTCTCTCTCTCTCAATGTATACAGTCCATGTGTTGCTTTTTCTCTTTTACCTGTCTCATCCTATGATTCAGCTTCTGGAGAAAATTGAACATGTGTTATAGCTATTTCAGGCTTATGAGGCACGCCTGGTAGGGAGCTGCCTATTGGAACCATCTGGAAAGCTTTAAATAACACCGAGCCTTGGGACCATGGGAGACCTACTGCATTGGAATTTCTAGGTGTGAGGTCCAGGAATATGTATTTTTAAATCTCTTTTTAAAAAAGATTTCATGTATTTATTTGTCAGAGAGAGAGAGAGAGAGAGCACAAGCAGAGGGAGAAGCAGGTTCCCTGCTGATGAAGGAATCTGATGTGGGACTTGATCCCAGGACTCTGGGATCATGACCCGAGCTGAAGACAGACGCTTAAGTGACTGAGCCGCCCAGGCGTTCCAGGAATATGTATTTTAACAACTTGCTGGATGTACTAGGCAAAAGTGAAGGCCAATCCCAGTGATTCCACCCCTTATAGAATTCCCTTCCCTGTGAAAATGATAGTATATCACTCCTGTGATTATGTTACATGGCAAAAGGGATTTTGCAGGTTTAGTTTAGTTGACTCTGAGTTAATCAAAAGAGGTAATTCAGGTGGGCCTGAGTTAATTACACAAGCTCTTTAAGTGTGGATCACAAGTCAGAGATGGAGAAAGTCAGAGGCCAGAGAGATTCACAACTTGAGAAGAGTCAGCCTGTCCTCACTGGCTTTGAAGATGGAGGGAATCCTATGGCAAGAACCCAATCACATCTTCAAGCTGAGAGCGACCACTGGCCAACAAGGAGCAAGAAACTGGAGACCTCAGTTCTACAACTGCAAGGAACTAAATTGTGCCAACAACGTGAATGAACTTGGACATGATTCTTCTCCAGTCCAGCCTCCAGATGAGAATGCAACTCGGTTAACACCTCAGTTACAAAACTCTGAGCAAGGAATCCTGCTGAGCCTTGTCTAGACTCCTGATCTGTGGACACTATGAGATAATAAATGAGTGTTGCTTTAAACCACGAAGTTTGTGGTGATTCATTACACCCCACGAGCTGACCCCTAGTTATTTCTATGTGGCCAACTTGCTAATTGGGGTCACTTGTCCTGTGTGCAAAGATACTCCAGAACCACGGACAATGGAGTGTGTACCAGGGAAGAGCAAACTGGCTGATAAATCACCTTCCAACGTGGTGCAACTCTATTGGGCAGTCTTGGACTTGAGTTTTGATTATTGGTCTAATTAGTTTTTTTTTTTAAATTTTAAAAGATTTTATTTATTGGGGCACCTGGGTGGCTCAGTGGGTTAAAGCCTCTGCCTTTGGCTCAGGTCATGATCTCAGGGTCCTGGGATTGAGCCCCACATCGGGCTCTCTGCTCAGCAGGGAGCCTGCTTCCTCCCTCTCTCTCTGCCTGGCTCTCTGCCAGCTTGTGATCTGTGTCAAATAAATGAATAAAATCTTTTTATTTTATTTGACAGAGAGAGACAGTGAGAGAGAGCATGAGAGGTGAGAAGGTCAGAGGGAGAAGCAGACTCCCTGTGGAGATGGGAGCCCCATGTGGGACTGGATCCTGGGACTCTGGGATCATGACCTGAACTGAAGGCAGTTGCTTAACCAACTGAGCCACCCAGGTCTAATTCGTTCTTGTTAGGGCCTATAGACTTGACTTATCTTTGCCAGACATAAAGATGTGTTGTGGGGGTCCTATAAGGTCTTGAGTGAACTAGTCTTTGCCTACTTCTTCGGAAGGATCTTGTGCCCTCCTCTTCCTCAACGACATCAACCTCCTTTTGGCTTCTTCCTGCTTCCCAGCTATTAGCCACTGACGGTCCTACAGTTAGGAATTCTCTTCCTTGTTCCTCTCCAACTGCCCCCTCCTCCCCCCAGCCAGCTCCAACTCAGTCATTCTTGGTGTTTCCTTGAAGGTCACTCCTTTGGGAGTCCCTTCCTTAACCCCTGTCCCCAAAGGAAGCAAGATCTTCCTGATATGTAGTAACTTACAGCTCTCTGAACTGATGCTTTTCAAATCTTATTACAACTGTGTTTTAAAACATCTTTTTTTTTTGTAATAATTTGTTTGCTGCCCACCCCCCTGCCAAGACTGGCTAGCCATTCCCCAAAACTGTCCCCTTTTCTTCTTGGGCTCACATAGCTCTTAGACTGTGTGTCCCAGCCTCCTTGGCTGTAGGTTGGCCAAGTTCAAGTCAGTGGACTCTGAGGTGAAGCTGTGTGCTCAGCTTCCATGTCTGGCCCATGGAAAACCTTCCACAAATGATCCTTCATCATCTTTCCTCTTTTGCAGATGAGCACATCTGTGGATGGTAGAACCACAGCATGGGAGAAGACTGGATCCCCGAATCACTGCTTGGAGGAGAGCTTCCCAATAAAATGGAAATGCCTGTTTTAGACTTTGTATGAACAAGAAGTAAACTTCTGTTGTGCTAAGTCACTGGGGCTTTCGGGTTTATCTGTTACAACAGCTAGAGTTATCTTAATATACTCTAACTCTTAGGAGGGTGTTTTGGCTCCTTCAGTGTCCATATATTTTCTGTTTGTCTCTTCAGATGCACTGTCCGTGCTTCTTTACCTCCTGGAAGGAAGACCTCTAAGTACCCCCGTTCCCTCACAACCATCATTCCTGTTGGGTTTAGCTGGTAGGAGGTGTTGGAAGGGAATGAAGGATAGGAGGTCATTGACAACTGGGTATTTATCCCCCTTAGCTCCCTCTCTGCTGGGTCCCCTTATATTAAGAAAAGAAAAAATATCTAAAACTTGAAAGAAAAAAAAAAACCCAAACAAACAGGTAGATGGCCACATTTCTTTTCATTGCTTAATGTCTGTCAGTTAGGGTCTCCAGGAAACAGATGTTGACACTGAGTCAGAAGTGTAAGAGAATTACCAAAAGGGAATGATTCACAGTTTAAATGGAAGGAAGCAAGATGGGGCAGAAGGAACCACAGACTGTATCCACATTGACCAAGTTCAGTCAAGCCAGTGTAGACATCGAGAGTGAAAATAAAAATTAAAAAAAATCCCATTCTCTTCAGCTGCAACCTCCCCATTCCCTCTCCCACACCCTAGCCCTCGGTAGTCACTAATATAATTTCTGTTCCTATGGATGTGCCTATTCTGAGTATTTCATGTGAGTGGGATCGTGCACCGTATGACCTGCTGTCATGTCTGGCTTCTTTCACTTAGCATAATGTCTTCAAGTTTCATCCACACTGTAACATGTGTCACTGCTTTCTTCCTCTTTATGCCTGAATAATATTACATTGTGGGGACATAACACATTTTGTCTCTCCATTCATCAATTAATGGACATTCATTTTCCACTTTTTGGTTATTACAAATAATGCCGTGACAGGCATTTCTGTAAAAGCATTCATCAGTCTTGTTTGTATCAGCAAATTCATTCTGGGTGTTCTTTGACTTTTGTACGTTATGTTTCCTGAATTCGAAATCTGCCCTACCATCTTCATTAATGAATAAGCTGAATAAAATCTTTAACACGTTTATTTTATATTAGGATGACCATGAAAGCTTTCATTTTTTGAACTTCACTGAAGGACAGAGATCTTCTCCTGTAGGCTTTTGCAACAGTTAGGGCTATGCTCTTTGGGTTCTCGTAATTGCTTCCTCCTCTGGCCCCTGTGGGCTGTGGCTAGCCTGGGGACCCACATCACTACTGGTGAGGTTGCCCCAACCCTGCCCATGCTGTTGAAAACTGTCCCTTTACCAAGCACAGTGCATGTGCCATTTGTTTCCAGGCTGGATCGGACTGATACTATAGAGTCAGGGAACATTATGGGATGTAGTTCACTCTGCCCAGCACATACATACTAGTGCATTGAAGGTCCTCATTAGACCTTTGCAGAATGAATAACTCAAAGGGCACATGCAGGTACCCAATTTGCAGGCTCTTAAAGGCTTCTTATGTATCTGCTGTTATGAATTGACAATGTTGATTGACTGAAGGTTAAGAAATCCCTTTACAGGGATTAGCTGTATGCTTATCTTGATGAGCACTGAGTAATGTATAGAAATGTTGAATCACTAAATTGTGCTCCTGAAACTAATTTAACACTCTATGTTAACTATACTGCAATTAAAAATTTTCAAATGGCAAAAAAAAAAAAAAAGAAAAAAGAAATCCCTTTACGGTCAGTGTTTCTGAAAATGGCTTACTGCAAGGAACCAACCTTCACCATATGACATCGATAAGACCCACATATGTCTCCCCTTGTTTATCTGTAGTAAGGCCAGACACGGACCCTCCAAACCCTCATTCTTAGCCTCAGAAGTGATCAGCCCAACTGCTCGTCCCCACTGACCCATCAGAACTCGGTGCTTGCTCACCAGACTTTGATTAAACTTCTGTCCTGCCCACAGGCCCTGGACTTTGGCCCTTCCTCACTTGAGCCAGCAGCCTCTCTGAGAACAGGCTAGCTTCAGAATAAAACTTTCTCTGACCCAATATTCCATCTCATGGTCCTTTTATCCCCTTCCCCAGTGCCAGAGAGCTCAATTCTTTCTAGCATGGTTTATTCCTTTCTAGAAAAGAAAAACTTGGCCTGACTCTTGAGATACTTGAAGACGTAATGCTCAGAGTTCTCCTATCCCAATACTCCCCCTGTCCCATTTCAATATCTTCTCCTGGCCCCTTGTAAGAACTCTTGGGTAAAGTCTCTCCTTACTAAGTCTGTTGTTGTTGTTGTTGTTTTTTTAATCAGACAGAGTGATGGTCTGTGTGCCCACCCAGACATACATGGTTCAGGGGAAGGGAATCTTCTCTTCCATGTTTGGGGAATTCTTTCTAGTATTTTGAATTATGTACATTAGTTGGAATTCTTACCTCTTAGAAATCTTAATTTCTAGTGAAAACTAAAAAGCAGGCAATTATGAACTGTTACATACCAACATTCTGTAGATTGGCAAATTATGAATATACTCTTTCATTACTTCTAGAAGCATATAATTTTCCACAATTTTCAATGTGGCACATTTTTTACTAATTGACCCCCCAAATTCTTTCATTCGAAAAGGGAGCCAAAGGCAGGTAAACTAAGAGTTATGTTTGGCAATGAATATTTCATTACATTTTCTTATTTGGAAATAATCTAGATACTCAATGAATATCTGTCATTCAACTTTTAACTTAGTAGAACTTTAAGATTTCAAGGTACCAAAATATGTTGGAAACTATTTTAAAGTAGACATACTTTATAAAACATAATCATTGTTGGGGCGCCTGGGTGGCTCAGGGAGTTGAGCCTCTGCCTTCGACTAGGGTCATGATCTTGGGGTCCTGGGATCGAGCCCCACATCTGGCTCTCTGCTCAGCGGGGAGCCTGCCTCTCCCTCTCCCTCTGCCTGCTGCTCCCCTTGCTTCTGTTCTCTCTCTCTCTCAGTGTCAAATAAATAAATAAAATATTAAAAAAATAATCATTGTTAAAATGTTCATTTATAAACTTCCAGCTCATGTTTATTTCATTCACTTGTTCTTAACAGTTATGTTTAGATTACTTACTGGGATGGCTGGCTCAGCTGGTTCAGCATATGACTCTGCACCTCAGGGAGCCCCATGCTGGGTGTAGAGATGACTTCAATAAATAACAACTTAAAACATTAAGCAAAGCTAACCATCGTCTTCAGTCATTTTTCTCAGTGACAAATTTCATTATATACCTATGGTAGGCAAGTACCCAACATTCTAGGGCTCTTGTGTAAGTGTTTTCGGTTTGTATTTGAGCCTGGGAGTTCAGATGCAGCTCAAGCTAAACAAAGTCCAGGCATGTCTGGGCTTGTCTCCTGAGCGTTGGGGCACCAATCTATCTGGGCCTATTTGCATAACGATAATGAAGAGTCCCCACAGTATAGAGTTAATTCTAAGGGAGGAAAGAACCACACAAGCATAGTGTGATCTTGCGGTAGGGGAAAGAGGAGAAAAGTCTGCCCCAGATCTGCTGGCACAGATTTTTTAACATTCTCTGGGTCTTCTGTGATCCCAGTGGAGAACAGATAGAATGTGAGGAAAAAAATCAGTGGATCGGTTTTCACTAAGGCTGAAGGATTCTGCCACCTTCTCCTAGAACCCATGCTGGGGGAGGTCTCACTGTCTGATGGCTTTAAGTCTCACACATTTTAAATCCTCAAGGGCTGTGCCCTTGGACGATGATACCCTCGCCGAGGAACAGATATTACCACAGGTACGTATATGCCCATGTACTCATTCCAACCACCAAGGGATAAAGAAATACAGAATGTGGGGACACTGGTGTCTTGCATCATACTGAAGGGTGCGGTTGCCCCAACTGGGGAAATCTGAGCTATCTTTATTCAAATAGTTTCCACTTAGGTCCTAGAGGTGGTGAGGTCCAGGATGGGGAGAAGGGGAATTCAGATTAGATAATGTCTGAGCATGGTCTTTGAGTCAGTATCTGGAGAAATTGAAAAAGACACATTTTTTTCTTTCTCAGCTTTCTTTCTCTGATTTTTACCATCATCCATCAAAAAGAGGCACACCGAGAATGTTAAAATTGGGGGCTCCTGGCTGGCTGGGTTGGTGGAACGTGTGACTCTCAATCTTGGGGTTATGAGTTTGAGTCCCACATTTGGTGTAGAGATGACTTAGAAATAAAATCTTAAAAATGACAACAACATTCCTAATGAAGGCGGGCCTCATCTAATCAGCTGAAACCTGAGTAGAACAAAAAGGCGGTGTATGAGGGAACTCTTGTCTGCCTTTGAACTTGGATTTTATTTCATGCCTTCATCCTCAGACTGGAACACTGGCTCTTTCAGTCAGTCATGAAACTGTGGGCCCCTGGACTTCACCATACCACTGCTTCTCTGTGGTCTCCACCTCACCAACTATAGCTCTTGACTCATCTGGTTCCACAATTGCATAAGCTAATTCCTTATAGTAAATCTCCTATATTTTTGTGCCTTTTGTTGATTCTGTTTCTCTGAAGAATGCTTACTAATCTACTTTCTGTCTTTATAGGTTTTTCTGTTATGGACATTCCATATAAATGGAATAATATAATATGTAGCCTTTGGTATCTGACTTCTCTTACTTTGCATCCTCTTTTCAAGGTTCGTTCATGTTGTAATACGTTTCCGTACTTCATTCTTCAGCTGCCAAACAGTGTCTATCAGACTACATTTTGTATATTTTTTCATTCGTTGAAGGACATTTGGGTTGTTTCAATTCTGAGGCTATTATGAATAACAGTATAGTGAAATTACTGTACAAGCTTTGTGTGGACCGTGTGTTTTTATTTCTCTTGGGTACATACCTAGGAGTGAAATTCTTCATCATGCGGTGGTTCTGTGTTTAATTTTTGAGGAATAGCTGGGCTGTTTTCTACAGAGATTGAACCATTTTAGAATCCCACCAGTACTTGTATGAATGTTCCTGCTTCAGAGTTCACTGGAGAAACAGAACCTACAGGAAATATGCATCTGTAAAGAGATTTAATATGACAAATTGGCTCATGAGAGTATGCCTCATGGTCTGTCATTTTCATGCCTGAGACTGAAGAGAGATCTTGATGTAATTTGAGTCCAAGTCAAAGGCCTGAGAACCAGAAGAGTTGGTGGACATCACAGTTCAAGGGCAGGAAAAGACCAGTGTCCCAGCTCAGTGAAGCAGTCAGGAAGGACATAGATCCTTCCTCTGCTTCTGGTCTATTTAGGTCCTCCACAGGTTAGATGAGGCCCACCCTCATCAGGGAGGGCAGTGCTCCCTTCGCAGTCTATAGATTCAGATGTTAAGCTCTTCCAGAAACACCCTCACAGACACATCCAGACATCATGCCTAACCAGGTGTGTGGCCATCCCACAATCTGGTCAAGTGGACAGCTTAAGTTAACCATTCCAGTTCTAATTTCTGTCCATCTTTGTCAGCATTTTCTATTGCCTGTCTTTTTTATTGTAACAACCCCAGGGGGTGTGCGGTGGTATCTCACAGTGGTCTCGATTCACATTTCCCTCATAACTAATAATGCAGAGTTTTTCTTTTCTTTCTTTAACCAATATTTACCTTTTCTCCCCTATCATTATTATGCTCATTCTCTTGCCAAACCACAGATACTCTAATGTCTAAAGTAAACAAGGCTGCCCTGGTCCTAATGGAGAGTCAGCAAACACTCCCATGTAGAGCTGTTATTTGTAGACAGCATGGTGAAGGAGAGTACCAGGGGTGCAGAAGGAGAGAATGTGATCTAGTCCTGCAGTGGGGAGGATTGTGTTGAAGGCTCCTGGAATGACCTTTTAAAACTACAAATTCAATCACATTCCTCCTCACTCTGACACCTTCAATGGCTCCCTCTTTTCTGGGCAATAAATCCTCAGTCCTTAGTCTGGCATTCAAAGTTCTGCCTAACCTGACTCTAGACTCATTTTCTACTTCACAATACACTCCAGAACCCTCTCCAATTCTGCCATTGTGAAGCTCATGATCCTGACAATGGCCCCTTGATTTCAAGTGGAATGATCCAATTCATTTCTGAAAGTGGATGACGATCCTTTTGTTTATGAAAACCTCTAGATATATAATCTTTGGTGATTGTGGAGCACTATAACCCTGGATATCAATGACGGTAGAACTCAGGTACTCTACATGAAATGTCAGCAGAATTTTGAGACAAGGGAGTAAGATCTATGAAGAGAGAGACAAGGGCGGTGGGAGGAGAGGAGAGAAGCAGGAGCTAATGAGAGAATGGAACCCCAACCACTATGGCAAATGGGAGGGCATGTGTTGTTTTCCCATGGCTGCCTATAATGAATGATCACCAACCTCGTGGCTTAAAACAACATAAGTTTACATTCTTATGGTTCTGAAGGTCAGAATGTGAAATAGTTCTCACTGGGTTAAAAGAACGAAACTGGACCTCTATCTTACAACCGTCTGCAAAAATCAACTCAAATGTTTAAAGTCTTGAATGTTTAACATCAAAGGCAAAGGCAACAAAAGCAAAAAGAAACAAATGGGGCGATCTCAAGGTAAAAAGCTTCAGAGAAAAGGAAGCCATCAACAAAATGAAAAGGCAACCCAAGGAATGGGAGAAAATATTTGTAAACTATATATCTGAAGGGATTAGTATCCAAAATACATAAAGAACTCACAAAACACAGTAGTGAAAAAAAGAAATAATCCAATTAAAAAAAAATGAGCAGAGGACCTGACTAGACATTTTGCCAAGGCAGACATAAAGGTGGTCATTTGGTACATGAAAGATGCTCACCATCTCTCATCATGAGGGAAATGAAAATCAAAACCACATGAGATAACCCTTTACACCCATCAGAATAGCTATCCTTCCCATACTCACTTAGCCGAGCCATCCTCTTGAAACTCAGATCTACTAGCAAGCAATCTGGAAGGATGTATTGCAAAATGGTCTGTGATCCTTTTAAAAGGTAGATCAATGGAAGGACTATACAAAATCTGGCTTTTTTTGTTGTTTGTTTTACTTTATATTCTTTTGGTCTGCTGGGATTTTTGCCACCAGGCATGTTTTACTTTTGGAAAATTTTTAAAAGCTGCAAATCCAAAAATCATTGCCAAGACCAGTGTCAAGGAAATTATCTCCTACATTTTTTCTAGGAGCTTTATGGTTTCAGGTCTTATGTTCAAGTCTTTAATCCATTTGGAATTGGTTTTGCATATGGTGTAAGATAGGGGTCTGGTTTCATTCTTTTGCATGTGGCTGTCCAGGTTTCTCAAAAACAACCATCATTTCTCCATTGCATATTCTTGGCTCTTTTTTCATAGATTAATTGACCATATATGCATGGATTTATTTCCAGACTCTATTCTGTTCCAGACATAATGTGTTTGTTTTTATGCCAATACCATACTGTTTTGATTACTATAGCTTTGTAATATAATTTGAAATCAGTAAGTATGATGCCTGCAATGTATTTCTTTTCTTTTCTTTTCTTTTTTAGATTGCTTTGGCTATTTGGGGTCTTTTATGGTTCCATATAAATCAGAATTTTTTCCTATTTCTGTGAAAAATGCCATTGGAATTTTTATAGGGATGGCATTGAATCCATAGCTGGATTTGGGTGATATGGACATTTTAACAATATTAATTCTTCCAATCTATGAACAAACTCCAATTGTTTGAGTCCTGTCATGATCCTTTGTATTTCTGTAGAACTGGTTGTCATGTCTCCTTCTCTCACATTTCTGATTTTATTTATTTTAGTCTTCTCTGTTTTTTCCCCCGTGAGTCTTGCTAAAGGTTTGTGTATTTTGTTTACTTTTTGAAGAGCTAGCTCTTAATTTCATTGATCTTTTCTATTGTCTTATGAGTCACTGTTAACTCTTCTACCTGTGGCTACATTTAATAGTGCTGGTATCAGCAAGGGTGTACTAAATTTAGTAATTTACATCTAAATGACATCATCTTGTATGCCCTGTGGAGATCACCTTGGAAGCTAGGATTTCACAAGTCCACTGTTTAAACTTTTGAAACTCAGAATTTCTCTCTTGACTACACCACCCTTCACTGAGGCAACTTTCATTACTTTATGTTTTACTGATAAACTTTATTTTTTAGAACATAGATCTGTAGGAAAGTTGAGCAGAGAGTATAGACTTCTCATATACTTCCATGCTCACAGTTTCTCTATTTTTAATACCTTACCTTGATATAGAACCTTGCTACCACTCATGGACCAATACTGATACACCATTATTAACTAAATCGCATAGTTGATTCAGATTTCCTTCGCTTTCCCCCTAATATCTTTTTCTGCCCAGGATCCCATCCATGATTCCCAAGTACATTTGGTGATCACGTTTCCTTAGGTTCCTCTTTGCTGTGACAGTTTCTCAGACTTTCTTTGTTTTTGGTGACTTGGAGCATTCTGAAGAGAACTGATCAGGTATTTTGTAGGATGTCTCCTTCTTGGAATTTGTCTGATTTTTTTTTCTCCTAGTTTGACTGGGGTGATGGATTTTGAGAGGAAGAACCCAGAGGTGAAATGTCCTTCTCATCCTCTCATATTGGAAGTGTGTGGTGTTGCAGTGTCTTATCACTGCTGATGTCGGTCTTGGTCACCTGGCTGAGGTGTGCTGGTCAGGTTTTTCCACTGTAAAATTACTCCTCATCCCTATACTCTCCATTTTGTCCTCTTTGGAAGGAAGTCACTATGTAGAGCCCACACCTACAGAGCGGGGAGGTGTCCTCTCCTCCTTTAGGATGGAGTAGCTACATTGTGAAAATTATAAAGGGAAACCTCATTAAAATGAAGTTGGGATTTGTGGCAGGGAGAGCTCTCATTTCCTAACACTCATCATTAATTGTAAATCCAACAGGAGGAGCCACACCTTGCACATGGATACTCTTTACTACACCAGCAGGAGGAAGGAAGTTTTCCTCCTACCTTGGCAGCAGTGAAACTGATGGGAGACTCACAGCTCACCTAACGAGAAGCCATTATACTTCAGCCTCCCAGGTTACTCCAGTGGACTCTTTGTTTATGCCAACATTCCCAGTTTCCTGCTTTCCTCTATAAAGAGCTATCCTTTCCTTTGTGTGGCAGACATGCCTATAGTTTTGCGATAGCTTGCTTGTTGTGGATTGAAGTTTTCTGCTATTCCTGAATAAACCCATTTTTTTGTTGGTAAAATAACTGGCAGATTTTTTTTTTTAAGATTTTGTTAATTTATTTAGAGAAAAAGAGAGAGAGTAAGAGAGCAGAAGGATGAGAAGAGGGAGAGGGACAAGCAGACTCTGTGCTGAGCAAGGAGCCTGATGTGGGACTTGATCTCAAAACCCTGAGATTGGGACACCTGGGTGACCCGGTGGGTTAAGCCTCTGCCTTCGGCTCAGGTCATGATCTCAGTGTCCTGGGATTGAGCCCTGCATCCATCATCCATCGGGCTCTCTGCTCAGCGGGAAGCCTGCTTCCCCCTCTCTCTCTGCCTGCCTCTCTGCCTACTTGTGGTCTCTGTCTGTCAAATAAATAAATAAAATCTTTTAAAAAACCCCCCCAAAAACAAAAACAAACAAACAAAAAAAACACCCCTGAGATCACGACCTGAGCTGAAACCAAGAATGGGTTGCTTAACAAGACTTAGCCACTCAGGCCACCCATAACCAGCAGTTTCACTTTTAAGGTTAACAACATAAATTTGAAATCCTGCACAAGGTTTTTGTCTCTTCTTCCCCATTTATGTATTTAATCACCTATTTATATCAATATGGACTCATGGATATTTATTTTATATTTTGAATTATAATTCAGTATAATTCTATTTATTTTATCGCTCAAATTATTCCAATTTTAGTCACAAGGGACACACACACACTTTGTCAGTTCCCTTCTGTGTTCCTTTGACACACACAGACCAATATGACATCCATCTTTCTTTCTTTCGCTCTCTCATTTCTTTCTTTCCCTCCCTCCCTTCCTTTTCTTCTCTCTCTTTATTTCTTTCTCCCTTTCTTTTTTTCTTCTTTTATCTTTCTCTCTTTCCTTTCCTTTCCTTTCCTTCCCTTCTTTCTTTCGTGTACATCCTTATTTCTGCCACTTACACAATGCTCCATGGTTATCTTGCAAATTTTTTGGTCCCACTACTATAACCAGCCATTTCTCAAAGGAGCCCTGATTTCTTTTTAACAGAGAATGGTATTAGAAATCAAGATGCAGGGGTGCCTGGGTGTCTCAGTAAGTTAAGCATCTTCCTTCAGGTCAGGTCTTGATCTTGGGGTCCTGGGATCATGCCCTGCATTAGGCTCCCTGCTCAGTGGGGAGTCTGCTTTGTGCCCCCCCGTGCGCCCCCACCCCCATCTCAAATGAATAAATAAAATCTTAAAAAAAAATCAAGATGCAGGTGCTAAGTGTGCACATTGCTCTGTGGAGTCATGATGGTGGTTTTCTAGCTGATAGAATTCATTCATTCACTCAAAGGTATGTGCCAAGCAATTCCCTCTACACAGCAGAGACCGCAATCCCTGGCCTCCCCAATTCTTCATTCTAGTTGGATGTAGCAGGAAGACAGACAATAAGGAAAATAAGTAAGTGGATCCCTCTAAAATGTTTAAAGGTGATAAATACTATAGAGATCTGTTAAAAGATAAACTGAGGCAAGTAAACATTTTAAGAATTTATTTGAACAAAAACCAATTTGAGGGGCATCTGCCTCTGGCTCGGGTCACCATCCCAGGGTCTTGGGATCAAGCCCCGCATCTGGCTCCTTGCTCAGCGGGGAGCCTTCTTCTCCCTTTGCTGGCTGTTCCCCCTGCTTGTGCTTGCACACTCTCTAGTAAATAAATAAGTAAAAAAATTCTTTTGAAAGATTTTATTTATTTATTTGAGAGACACACACACACACACAGAGAAGAAACACAAGCAGGGGGAGTGAGAGAGGGAGAAGCAGGCTTCCTGCTGAGCAGAGAGTCTGGTGCAGGGCTCTATCCCAGGACCCCAGGATCATGACCTGAGCTGAAGGCAGACCCGTAATGACTGAGCCACCCAGGCACCCCCAATTTTTTTTAAAAAGTTAAAAAACGACCAGTTTGAATCATCCAGCACCAAGCCACAAGTGGTTGGTGAACCTCCACCAGCCCCCTCCATGTTCTCTCCAAGCAAGCCACCCTTTAGCAGTCCTGACGCTCTCCTAACCCCATCCTCCTGCGTTTAAAAAAAAAATTTTTTTTATTAACATATAATGTATTATTTGCTCCGGGCATACAGGTCTGTGAGTCATCAATCTCACACAATTCACAGCACTCACCATAGCACCCCAGTGTCCATCACTCAGCCACCCCATCCCTCCCACCCCCCACATCCCAGCAACCCTCAGTTTGTTTCATGAAATTAACAGTCTCTTATGGTTTGTCTTCCTCCCGATCCCATTCTGTTTCACTTTTTCCTTCCCTACGCCCCACGACCACCTTCTTCAGCTCTTCTTTTTTTTTTAGAGAGAGTTTATTTATTTATTTGATAGAGATCACAAGTAGGCAGAGGGGCAGAGAGAGAGGAGGAAGCAGGCTCCCTGCTGAGCAGAGAGCCCAATGCGGTGCTCGATCCCAGGACCCTGCAATCATGACCTGAGCTGAAGGCAGAGGCTTTAACCCACTAAGCCACCCAGGCGTCCCTTCTCCAGTGTTTTCGAGGAGGCTTCATTACACAGGTTTCTGGTGGCGGGAACTGAAAGTTCCAACCCCCTATTCCTTGGTTGGTTCCCCTGGCAACCTGGCCCTAGACCCTAGGTGAACAGAGGGCTTTCCCAAAGTCACCTCATTAGCATAACAAAAGACATCTTTATCATTCTCATCACTTAGGAAATTCCAAGGGTTTTCTGGCACTGGAGCTCTGTGCCAGAAATGAAGACAAAGACCCAATAGATATTTATTATAAGGTGCTATACTGCAGAGATACACAAAGAAAAAAGAAAGCATTTTTATTAGAGAAAGGAAAAAGAAAAGAGAAAACATCCTCCCAACCGATCTGGGTCAGGAGGGGCAATAATTAGGGGTGCACCCACTGAACCCCAAAAAAGGTCTCATCAGCGTTTGGGGACGGCAGCAGGGGCAGGGTTAGGTTGGTGCAGAGCGTGTCCCCTTGGGCCAGTGGTGTCAGGCGCTGGGAGGTGACCACACAGCCTTCGTGAAAGTTGAGGCGCAGCAGGCTGATGCTGTGGGCTGCTGGGGAGCAGATGCCCACCGTCAGGGTGGCCCTGTGGCGCGTGGTGGCCCACGGGGAGGACGAACAGTTGGCCAATGTCACTTGGATGTGCAGCCTATAGATACCACTGCGTCGAACACGCAGCTGCCCGTTGTCCAGCTCCAGTCCGTGCAAGAAGGAACGGCCCAGGGCCGGGTCTCCCAGCCAGCGTAACCTGCCATCTCGCCGCCGACCTAGAGGCAGAGTGTCGGGGAGGTCGGAGGTTTAGGGAAGGAGCGCTACAGCCCAGATGTCCAAGATTCCTGGTTTGAGACCTAACCCCCAGGGTCATGGTATTGGCTGGGGCCTCTGGGAGGGGGTGAGGTCTTAAGGGTGGCGCCCTCTCTCCCGGTCGGCCATGTGAGTACACAGAGAAAAGAAGGCCACCTAGACACCGGGAAGCAGGTTCTCACCAGACACCGAATCTGCTGATACCTTGATCCTGAACTTCCAGCTTCCAGAAACGCTGTTACAAGCTACCCCATCTACTGTATTCTGTCCCAGCAGCCAGAGTGGAAAAGGCCAGAGACAAAAAAGAGGAACGGGGTTTCCTTCCATTACCAAATGCAATGATCACAGCATTCGGGCCTCTGGGGATGAGCGGGGAAAGGCCCCACCATGGGGAGGGCTAGAGAGAGCCCAGGAGGGGAATGGCTTCCCCACGGACCACCAACTGGCGGCTCCGTCCATCACCGCCTCCACGTCTTTGATCTAAGGCCACCTTCTCAGGGACGCTGCTCCTGAGGATCTCACTGCCCGCAGCAAAACGAACCCTGGCAGGCCCCAATCCCGTCCCCTGCTTCATTTTTCTGTAAAACATATGAGAGGCAGGTTGTACCCTCCACGGCAGCTGCGTGATTTATGCATTCATTCATTTACTGTCTGAGCCCATGGGTGCGAGGCCAAGCACAGTCCTCTTCCCTGCTGGGGCCCCAGCTCACAGCAGCTGCTCAGTTAAGGTCTGTGGGGATGGATGAAGGAATCTGGCAACCCACCGTGACCGTGATGGGCCGTGTTTTAGTTCTCCCAAGGCAGAGGATAAAGTGCAAGGGACTGAGAAAGTAATGGAGCAGAGAGCCGGAAACACTGCCCTACTTCGCCTCTCTTTCTCTCCCTTTCTCCTGTTCTTTCTCTTTCTGTCTCTCCGTCTCAATTTCTCTTTTTTCCTCCCTCTCTTTTTCTGCCTCCCCCACATGCACCAGGGGTTACCTGTGTGGTTCAGCTGGAGCTCAGCCATGTCCCACTGGAAGGAAAGAAGAGAAAACCGGTGGGCATATCAGCATCAAGGCTTTAAGGTCCCCCCAAATGAAGACCTCTCTTTTCTCTGGTGGTCCTCCTACCCACTTCTCAACACGTTGGACTGAGTTGTGACTTTTTTTAAAAAGAGCTTTTAAAGAGGAAGTAGGTTTGAACTGCCTACACCTGCTGTCTCTCCGCTGCGAAGTCCCGCCCCCCTGCGCTGCCCCTAAAGGGGGTCTCTGTGGTGGGTGTCCGGGGTTTCCAGAAAAGCGCTGTGGGTCGCTTGCCCTTGGAGGTCCCGAACCCACCCCGTCCTGGCTTTGTGAAGCCCCCAGCAGCTTCTGAGTCAGCCTGCTGGGGGAACACCAAAGACGAGTCATTTTCCCATGCCCACATCGGATGCCCCATTCTCAGCTGCAACCTCCGCACTCCGGGATCCCCACCCGGGATTTACCTCCCCGGCTCAACCACCATTCCCTACCGCCCCCCGCCCCCCAAGCCCAGACATCCAGAGAAGCCATGCCCTATCTGCCAGCTCGGTCTCTGTTCTTCCCCAACCAGAACGACTTGTCTCCATCTCATTCTGATATATATATATTTTTTTCTCCCCCCCCCGCCCCCGGCGTTCCGTCTCTCAGTCTGCGCCGGGCTCTGCCCGATCGCATTCTCTTCCCGGTTGGTCTCCTCCCCTCCGCACCCCCACAAGGCCCCACACGGAGGTCCCCACGCTCCACGGAGCAGGTGGCAGGTTTGCATCTCTCCGCCTTCCTTTTCGGCTTACCCCAGGTGACTCGAGCTGCCGCTGCTGCGCAGGGCGCTGGCACAAGAAGCAGTATACCACAGCGATCACGCCGGCCAGGATAAAGAGCGGCAGAGCAACCCTCTGGATGGACGCCCAGGGCAGGCGGGGCACCGGGCAGCCAGAACCCTCCTCTGCCATCGTGGTCCTCAGCCGGAGCTGCATCGGCCCTGCTTCGGCTGGCGGGCGCGGGGCGAGCCGCCGATCGGCGGGGAGGACAGGAAGCGGCAGCCCTCCCTCAGCCCTGAGGCCCCAGCCTGCCCAAACCTGCCTGGGACCCGCCCCACCGCACTCTGGGGATGTCCGGCAAAGGGGAGGGATTTGAGCTGTTCACCGAGCAGGGAAATCCCCCCCCCCCCCAGCTTCTGCCCATCCTCGGCTCCTACCGGGGTGGTGCGCCAGGGATCGAAGGGCTGCCTCGGGTCCCTCAGACTTCCTATTTGGCTCCTGACCCTTGCCTTTCTGGTATTCATTCATTCATTCATTCACTCAACAAAACTTCACTGAGCATCCTACGGACCAGATGATGCTGCGCTGGGCTTTAGGGGTACAGCAAGCAGGCAGGGAAACCAGGGGGATCCCCAAATATCCATGTGCTTCTCAGCTCTTCCCCAGCGCGTTGTGGGGCCACGTGACTGACCTGCCCAATAGAAGGAGAGTAAAAGCAGAGGGATGGTCGCTTGGCCGGCTTGCTCTGATAAACCTCCCACAACACCCTTCATCTCTCTCTTCCTCTTGGGGCCCCCTGTTCCTGACGGTGGCAGTGGGTTGACAAGTGTGCCCCTCCTCCCCCCAGATCATGTCTGCTTAGAACCTCATTTGGTATATGACCTCGCCTGGGAACCAGGTCTTCCTGGTTGTAATTAGATGAGGTCATATTGGACGACAGTGGGTCCTAGATCCAATGAATGGCATCTTGTAAGGAAAGGAGAGGGCACACAGAGACACAGAGGGGAGACGACCATGTGCAGATGGAGGTGGACATCAGAGGGATTTATCTACAAGCCAAAGGACACCAAGGATTGCTTGGAACACCAGAAACTGGGAGGAGGCAAGGAAGGGTTCTTAAAAAAAAAAAATTAAAACTTATTTTATGGGTGTGTGTGTGGGGGGGAACGCACAAACGGGGTGGGGGTTGCAGAGGGAGAGGGGGAAGCAGGCTCCCCACTGAGCCCGAAGCCAGACATGATGCAGGGCTCCATCCCAGATCTCAGGACACCCGGATCATGACCTGAGCCGAAGGCAGATGCTTAATGGACCGAGCCACCCAGGTGCCTCTGGAAGGATTTTTCCCTAAAGCCTTGGGAGGGAGGGAGGCCCGGTGGATCGCTTGATTTCACACATCTGGTCTCTTGAACTGTGACAGGATAAATTTTTGTTGTTTTAAGTCTCCTCCTTTACGGTACTGTGTTGAGGTCCCCACAAGAATCCGGTACCAGAGGCATAGCTACAAGGCGTAGAGAGACCACCTGGGCTCGTGGGATTGTGCCAATCTAAGCCGGCCTGGCTGGAAAGCTGCTGTAGGGGGGCGGAGGGGGAGTCAAGCGCACGTGGCCGTGTTCCAGGGAGCTTTACCTGTAGGCATTGGAATTTGAACATTTCCTTCCAAAGTGAGGACCCACGGAGACCTGGCCTGGAGGAAGGATAGGGCGGGATAGGTTTCAGAATTTGAGGCAACCATGCTGGCTGATGGAGAGGCAGAAAAGGAGGAAGGGGAAAGAAAGAAGGGAGTCAAACACGTTCAGAATCCTTGGGATGCAGGTGATTGGCTATGCACCCAGGGACTACCAACTACTAAAGGAATTTCCTTCCCTAAAGCCCTAGGATTATGTCTGGGGGCTTCAGCTGGCGGCACCCCCAAAGGCTCCCCCACCTCAAGCTCTCCTGAGCGCGGTGATGGCTTGAGCAGAGGAATTTTTTTTTCCAACCTTCTTCCTTATTGTACTGCTCCCCCGCCGGGTTCTAAAGTCTAGCTCCAACCACTAACCCCATCTCCAGAACCTCCAGTCCCCATTGTGTCATGTTCTCCACAACAGACTTCTTTTTTTTTTTTTAAAGATTTTATTTAATTATTTGACCAGAGAGTGAGAGTGAGCGAGAGAAATGAAGCAGAGGAAGCAGCAGAGGGAGAGGGAGAAGCAAGCTCCCCGCTGAGCAGGGAACCGCCTCCCACTCGGAGGTCGGAGGTTGATTCCAGGACCCAGGGATCAAGACCTGAGCTGAAGGCAGGTGCCTAACCATCTGAGCCTCCCAAGTGCTGCCCCCCACCCCAACAACGGACTTTTTTTTTTTTTTAAGCCCACACGGACTTTTGATGGTTTCCTGCAATCCCACCAGTGTCCCTTCCCGATCTCCATCTAGCCATGGTATGTGGCTGGTCAGGTACATGGGATCTGCAATCCCCTGACACGCCTGGATTCCAGTCTCCAGAAAGTCACCTTCTAGCGCTGAGGTTTTGGGAAACTCATGCCCTCATCAGCTTTTAAGGTCAATATTCCAATCTATAACGTGGGCTGTGATGAGGTTCAAAGGAAAGGCGCGTGTGTAAGGCCATAGCACGGTATGAGCATACAGTAAGGGCTCAATAAAGGCCCACCCTTGATTTTGTTATTTTCAGCCACAGAACACTCATTAGAAGAACGCACAAGGGCTCGAACAGACAATTCACAAAGAAAGGAATTCGAATGGCTTATAAACACAGAAAATGGGTGTCAATTTCTCTGGGCAGTAAACTGCAAATTACGTCAATCAGCGGTTGACAGAAAAGCCAAATAGATGGCCAGAGCCCTAGTAAATTCCAGCAAGATCAAAGGTTTAAGTGTAAAAAGGAAAAAAAGAAACCAAGAAAACACCGAAAGTGTGGTGATTTCATACAAATTCACCCTGGTGCAGTGAGATGTTAAGCATGTTAAAAAAAAAAAAAAACAGCAACTAAGAAGACATAAATAGCATGCTCATGGTTTCACATATAAATGAGTAATCACGCCATTAAAAACAGCAATTTAAAGGTGTACCCCCCCATACACGCAAGATAAGAAACAAGCGTGAAAAAGGAAAGGTTGATCAAACATTAATAATGACTGCCTTTAAGGCAGGAAATACAAGTGAAGTCCTTTTTTTTTTTCCCTAAAGATTTTACTTATTTATTTGACAGAGAGAGACACATCGAGAGAGGGAACACAAGCTGGGGGAGTGGAAAGTGGGGAGTCCGATGCGGGCCTCCATCCCAGAACCCTGGGGTCATGACTGAGTCGCCCAGGCGCCCCATAGGTGAAGTCTTTAAGAAATGACTGATAGTCTCTAGAAACGCGAAACAGAAAAAGCTGTCGGCTTATAAAAAGACACGCAAGTGCCTGGGAAATAACATCGTAGGATACGCTCTCTTTTCATAATAAAAACATTTGGAAGTTCAAAGCCCGTAGAATACACTTTTTCTTTTTCCCCTATGAATTGGTAAAAGATCAAAGCGCTTGGGGGCCTGGCTGGGCTGCCGACCTGTGGCTGGAGAGGCGTCCTCACAGCGGGGCGATGGGATGTGAAATGGATCCCACCTTTGGCAAGGGCGGGGTCCGGCAAAATCAGCCAAGAGACCAGAAGGCGCCTTCCCTTTCTGCCCGCAGAAAGGGGCATTTTCTTACTTCAGGGCATTTTCATACTTCAGGGAATTTTCTCGGACACGCACACTGTCCCCCATCACAAACGCAGATATCCACACATCTGTTCCATGTGGTGTGATTTGTAGTAAGAAGAAGGAAAACAGAACCAATGCAAACACCCATTCGTTATTGAGGGCTTTTTTAAAAAAATATTTTATTTATTTATTTGACAGACAGAGATCACACGCAGGCAGAGAGGCAGGCAGAGAGAGAGGAGGAAGCAGGCTCCCTGGCGAGCAGAGAGCCCGATTTGGGGCTGGATCCCAGGACCCTGAGATCATGAACTGGGCCGAAGGCAGAAGCTTTAACCCACTGAGCCACTCCGGCTCCCGCAGGACTTATGCCTGGGCTAAGTACCGGTCATTTTTTAAAAACTTCAGGCGGCCGGGGAAAGCGTGTGGGGCTAGGACTTTCACCTCTCACAGAGGCAGGGCTGGAGCGGGTCGTGGCCAGCTAGGTCAAACTGCGCCCGAGTTTGATTACACATTTGCATCACATGCCTGGTTTCTCCCCTCCTCGGTTCTGAAATTACCGGACTGGGACTTTAGGGGGGCTCCGTACATCGATTGCTCCCCACCTCCACGCCCCCGGGGAGGGCAGTCTGATGCGAAGAAATAATATGACTTTCCTCCTGGGCTTCCTCTTTCCCTGAACTGCGGATAGTTGCGATCACTCCGTAGGTAGACTCTACAGACTGGCTTCTTTCGCTGGGGAGCACGAGTGCACATTTCCTCCTCCGCGTCCTTTCAGGGTGGCGAGCTCATTTCTCCGTAGCGCTGAGTGATAGCTCGTTGTCTGGTTGTCCATTCACCTACTGGACACCTGCTTCCAAGTTTGGGCACTTAGGAGTAAAACTGCGTGCAGGCTTCTGTGCGCGCGGGGTGCGGGTAAGCGTTTTACCTCCTTTGGGGGAATGCCAAGGAGTGCGACTGCAGAGTCCTATGGTAAGAGTATGTTTAGCTTTCTGGGAAACTGCCAAACCGCCCTCCGAAATGATCCCAGCCTTCTTTGCATGGGGGCTGGATCTGAGAAGGCAAAACTGGGGCGGGGGTGGGGGGCGCCGGTTGCAGGACCTCAGCCTGGCGGTGTCACTCCACCCTATTCTTTTGGTGAAAGCAAATCGGATGATCAACCCAGATTCAAGGAAACGGGAAGTCGACGGACTCCAGGACTTGCTGGGAGAAGTGACACGAATCTGCAGAGATGGGGGGAATGGTTGGGGAGTCATTTCTGCAGGCAGAGTCGAGCCTGAGAAACAGGAACTAATGTGGTTTTTAAACATTTCTAATTTTTTCCCCAGCTTTATTGAGGAATGATTGACAAATAAAAATCGTATGCATTTGAGGTTGATTCAAAAAAGGAAAATACGATCGTTTAGGGGCACCTGCGTGGCTCAGTCAGTTAAGTGGCTGCCTTCGGTCAGGGTCCCTCCGGGTCATGATCCAAGGGTCCTGGGATGGAGAACCACATGGGGCTCCTTGCTCAGCAGGGAGTCTGCTTCTCCCTCTGCCTCTGCCTCACCCTGCTGGTGCTAGCCTGCACACGCTCTCTCTCTGCCAAATAAGTCAATAAAAAAATCTTTAAAAAAACACGATGATTTAATATATGTTTGCACTGTGAAATGGTCACCACCATCAAGTTAATGAACACGTCCATCACCTCACAATTCCTAACTTGTTGGTTTTTGGTGGTAAGAACACTTAAAATTATCCCCTCAGCAAAAAATTTTTAAAGATTGTTATTAATTTGAAAGCGAGAGAGCACGGAAGGAGAGCCTGACACAGGGCTCAACCCCAGGACCCTGGGTTCATGACCTGAGCCGAAGGCAGACGCTTAACCACTTAACTCCCTGAGCCACCCAGGTGTCCCTACTAGCAAATTTTAAGTGTACAACGCAGCGCCCTCATTATTTCCATCATTCTGCACACTAGATTCCCCAGAATTATGTGGCAGTCATTGGTCCACTTTTTAGTTGTATGAGTGGGGACTTTTTTTTAATTTTTAATTTTTAAAATTTCTTTTCAGTGTACCAGAATTCATTGTTTATGCACCACACCCAGTGCTCCATGCAATACGTGCCCTCCATAATACCCACCACCAAGCTCACCCAACCTCCCCCACCTCCCCGCCCCTTCAAAACCCCCAGATTGTTTTTCAGAGTCCATAGTCCCTCATGGTTCATCTCCCCTTCCAATTTCCCTCAACTCCCTTCTCCTCGCCATCTTCCCATGTCCTCCATTTTATTCCTTATGCTCCACAAATAAATGAAACCATAGGATAATTGACTCTCTCTGCTTGACTTATTTCACTCAACATAATCTCCTCCCATCCATGTTGCTACAAAAGTTGGGGATTCATCCTTTCTGATGGAAGCATAATACTCCGTAGTGTATATGGACCACATCTTCCTTATCCATTCTTCCGTTGAAGGGCATCTTGGTTCTTTCCACAGTTTGGCGACCGTGGCCATTGCTGCTATGAACATTGGCCCTTCTTTTCACTACATCTGTGTCTTTGGGATAAATACCCAGTAGTGCAATTGCAGGGTCATAGGGAAGCTCTATTTTAAAGATTTTATTTATTTGACAGACGGAGATCACAAGTAGGCAGAGAGGCAGGCAGAGAGAGGAGGAAACAGGCTCCCCGCTGAGCAGAGAGCCCCATACGGGGCTCCATCCCAGAACCCTGGGATCATGACCTGAGCCGAAGGCAGAGGCTTTAACCCACCGAGCCACCCAGGCGCCCCGGAAGCTCTATTTTAATTTCCTAAGGAATCTCCACACTGTTTTCCAAAGTGGCTGCACCAACTTGCATTCCCACCAACAGTGTAAGAGGGTTCCCTTTTCTCCGCATCCCCTCCAACACAACGTTGTTTACTGTCTTGTTGATTTTGGCCCTTCTAACTGGTGTAAGGTGGTATCTCAATGTGGTTTTCATTTGAATTCCGTGATGGCTAATGATGATGAACATTTTTTCATGTGTCTGATAGTGGGGACTTTTAAAATTCCATACATGAGTAAGACCATTCAGTGATTGTCTTTCTGCTTCTGGCTTATTTCACTCAGCAAAATGTCCTTCAGGTTCACCTACCTTACCATGAGAGACGAGTGTGATTTTTAAGTAACAATTTTGTTCTGGGTCTGTGAAAACCTATACTGCCTACCCCCAGGTTTCTTGAAAAGTCTGAACCGGTGACCATGCCTTCTGTGGCATGGCCTGTGCTGTGGTATGGGAGGGTTAAAGATGGTTTTCAGTGACAAGGAAAAGGAAATCACTGACTAATGGTGATTACTCCTTCTCAGAAACGTACTTTCCTCTGAGAATAAGATGTTTGGAAATGAACCTTCAGTGGTGTGGTTTAGCTGCTCAGTGAAGCCATCAGTTCCGGATCCAGGCTCTGTTTTTCATTTTTGCCTCCATCAGTGTGAAGGTTTATTTTTAATTGAGGTATAATTTCTATCCAGTAAAACTCACCCATTTTAACTGTACAGTGTGATGTGTTTTGTCAGATGCCTTAGGTTATAGAATAATACCAGAGTGGAGATCTAGACCATCTCCGTTGCCCTAGAAAGTCGCCCGTGACCCTTTCATGGCTGCTTTTCCCAATCCATCCCTAGGCGGCTACTGACCCACCTACTTCCTGCCACTTCTGTTTTGCTTTTTCTATAATTTCATATGAATGAGATCCTGAAGTATGCAGCCGTTCTGGGCTTGACACCTTCCTCTTAGCATAATGTTTTTGTCTCATTCATAATGTTATGTGTATCAATATTCTGTGGCCATTCGTTGCTGAGAAGCTTCCATTTATCTGTTCTTGCATTCGCTAGTGGGCGTTTGTGTTGTCTTCAGGGCGGGACAATGGTGGATAACAATGTTACGAGCACTGTGTGTGGGTAAATTCAGAGGAGTGGGACTGCAAGTCAAATGCTAGGAGCAAGCTCACCTTTATAAGGAATTGCCGACCAACTCCCCAAGTGGCCGTCCCACGTCCCTTCATGAAGTTTTTATAAAAATTTTTATTTATGGGGCACCTGGGTGGCTCAGTGGGTTAAGCCTCTGCATTCGGCTCAGGTCATGATCCCAGGGTCCTGGGATCGAGCCCCACATCAGGCTCTCTGCTCAGCGGGGAGCCTGCATCCCCCCCCTCTCTCTGCCTGCCTCTCTGACTACTTGTGATCTCTCTCTGTCAAATAAATAAATAAAATCTTTAAAAAAATTTTTAAATTTATTTTTATTTAAATTCAATTAACATATAATGTCTTATTGGTTTCAGAGGTAGAGGTCAGTGATTCATTAGTCTTACATACCCAGTGTTGAGCATCTTTTCAAAAGTTCATTTGCCATTTGTGTATCTTCTCTAGGACATATCTATCCAAATTTTTGCCAATTTTCTTTCTCTCTTTCCCTTTTTCTTTCTTCCTTCCTTCCTTCCTCGCTCCCTCCCTCGTTCTCCCTCCCACCCTCTCCTTTTCTTTCTTTCTTTTTCTCTTTCTTTCTTTCTTTTTTTGCTGAGGTTTTGTCTTATAATTTTTGAGATGCAAGAGTTCTTGGTATATTCTGGGTACACATTTCTTTTAGATGCGTGGCATAGGACATGTAAATATTTACTCCCATTCTGTGATTTAAAAAAAAATTTTCTTAATTGTATACTTAGAAGAACAAATGTTTGTATTTATTTATTTATTTATTTAGGATTTTATTTATTTATTTGACAGAGAGAGAGCACTTGAGCACAAGCAGGGGGAGCAGGGAGGGAGAGGGAGAAGGCGGCTCTGGGCTGAGCAGAAGGACCCCGGGATCATGACCTGAGTGGAAGGCAGACGCTTGACCGACTGAGCCACCCAGGCGTCCCAATGTTCTTAATTTTTTAGAAAGAGAACAAGCACTTGAGTGGGAGTGGGCGGAGGGGCCGAGGGAGAGGGAGAGAAAGAATCCTTCCATAGGCTCTATGCTCAGTGTGGAGCCCAACCCAGGGGTCCATCTCGGGACCCTGAAATCATGACCTGAGCCAAACACCAAGAATTGGGCACTTTGCTGACCGAGCCCAGGTGCCACTAATGTTTCTTTAATTTTTGTATGGTCCACGGGATTCCTCTTTCATGGTTCATGATTTTAGTGTTACTAAATGTTCTCTACTTAACCCCTCATTTGTCTACCTCTTCTCAGGGCCTAGGAATAGAGAACAAGGAGTCCCTCTGGGTCAGGCCATGCCTCGTGGATCTTGTCTTAGAGAACATTCAGTCAGGAACTATTTGATAAACACTTACCCTGTGCCAGGCACTGGGGATACAATGGTAAAGAAAGTCGGGTTTCTGCTCTATGGAATTTATGCTCCAGTGGGTGATGGACAAGGAGCATCAGGTGCTCAGGGGAGCCCAACTGGCTCCTTTTTGATCCTCTTTGCTGGGCGGTGACACCAGCCTCCAGCTGCTGTGGGTGTGGGCGGCTCATGACTCATTCTTGTACTCTGCTTCTGGAACAGAGTGACCTTCTCTGACAGAGGTTACTTTGCTTGAAGAGACTATGAAAGTTGTTATCACCCCATGCTTGGGGGTAGTCCTTGGCCAATGACTAAACAATTTAGGGATAGAACAGCCCACACTTCTTGTGTCTCTGGGCAGGAAAGCCATTGTGATGCTTGTCATGCTCTAGATCTCCCTATGAGATCAGGCCGGAGGCAGGTTCTCTTCCCTTGCAATCACATCGACATGGGTAGCTTCTCCTCCTGCTCTATTCTTTGTCCTTTTCCCTTCCACGGGTTTCTTCTAAGAGACCTCCTGCAGCAAACCATAGACACAAATGGTTTTAGGAAACCCAACCTAAAACATTGGATGTCAAAAGTAGTTCTGGGAAACGACTCTGAAAGAGATTTTGGGACGGGCTACCTCACTGGTCAGATGGCAGTCAGAGCCCCAGCCTTGGTGGTACAAGGATGTCTGAGTACCCCCTCCCCAAGCCTAGGGCAGTGTGTTAATACTTTCACTAATGATGAATTGAGGTGGGATACAGGAGGAAGGAGACGCACGGTTTGTTCCATATCTCTGGTGTTTCAGAGTTAGGGAGAAATAACTAAAAAGACTGTGGAATTGGGTGGTTACTGTTGAGCAACTCTGAAATTTTGAAGAGAGAGAAGAACCAGCTCATGTATAAATAACCAATTCAGGGTGTAGTGCAAGAGTCTGGGTCCTCCCTTAGCAGCATCTGCAAAGGTCCTCACGTGCAGTGGAGGTCAGGCAGAGCTGGGGACCCGACTCGCCACATAACGGTAAGGGTGGCAGAATTTCAGCGAAGGTTGTTTTTGCTATTGAAGCAAGTTTCCAACATCAAAGTCAGGATCCTGATGGCGAATGAGTAGTAATGCAAATCCCTGGGCAGATGCAGTTGAAAACTTTGGGCATCCACATTCTCCTAAGCCTGCATAAAGGAGAAACACAGGAGGAAAACTGGGTTTCCCAAAAATATAGACATACACACATCTGAAGAAAGACAGAGATTGGAGGGAGGCATCTACAAGTCAAAAAACACCAAGGATTGCCTCCAGAAGCTGGAAGAAACTAGGAAAGCTCCTTCCCTACAGTTTTCACAGGGAGCATGGCCCTGCTAACACTTAGGTATTGGACTTCTGGCTTCTACAACTGTGAGACAATAAATCTCCACTGAAACAATGTAGCGAAGAACGGTGGAAAAGACGTATTAATAGCACAATTGGTAGTAGCTATAGACGTATGTATTCCCATAGCCGCAGGGCAGGATTCAATGACATAATTAGTTGCTCCATAATCATTAGAATTTCATGCTACATATCTCAGAATTAAAGGTCTCAGTTAATGAAAGGATCCTTAATACTTATTCCTCTGATATCACTTCATGACCTGTGTTTGGATCTTCAGGGTCACACACACCTTTGTTTTTCTGAGTGAATACTAAACTTCTCCCTCTCCCCCCAAAATGCATGTTTCAATCTTTTTCAAGTGTAATAGGCTTTGAAGTTGACCTGCCAGTGTAAGACTCACCTCTCCCTATGGGTTGCAAAGCAAATTTGAGAAAGAATGTTGAGTGGGAATACTGAGTCCTTGGGAATAAACAGCTTCTAGTTTTGGCTAAAAAACCCCTGAGGTCTGGGGTTCCCAGATTCCTGGTGAGAGGGCAGCTTCCTCCTTTCTTCCTGTAGTGCTCTGTGGCTCTTACAGATGCCACATTCTTGTTTCAAAGTTTCGAGTCTTCAGTCTTTTGTTTTTTTCTTGTCTAATTGCTCAGGCTAGAACTTCCTGTACTGTGTTTAACAAAACAGACAAAAGTAGGTATCCATGTCTTATTATTGGTCTTTCATTATCAAGTATGTTATTAGCTGTGGGTTTTTATAGCTAGCCTTTATTACGTTAAGGAAGTTCCCCTGTAGTCCTTGTTTATTGAGTGTTTTTGTCATGAAAGGGTGCTGGATTTTGTCAAAAGCTTTTTCTGCATCACTTGGAGTGATAATATGTTTTTCCCCTTCAATTTATCAATTTGGTATATTACATGGGTTGATTTTTTGATGTTGAACCATTCTTGCATTCTAGAAATAAATCTCTATTTTATTTATGTCTGCTCTTTTATTTTGTCCTTTATTCTGTGGGTGTCATAACTTGACATTCCTTTTCTAGTTTCTTAAGGTATTCAGTGAACTTACTGATTTGAGATCTTTTTAAATTGTTTTTATTTTTATTTTTAGTTATTTATTTTTAAAGACTTTATTTATTTATTTGTCAGAGAGAGAGAGCACGCACAAGCAGACAGAGGCGGAGAGAGAAGCAGACTCCCTGCCGAGCAAGGAGCCCGATTTGGGACTCCATCCCAGAACCCTGGGATCATGACCTGAGCTGAAAACAGCAGCTTAACCGACTGAGCCACCCAGGTGTCCTGAGATCTTTTTTTAAAATATATGCATTTACATCTGTAAATTTCCCTCATAGTACTGCTTTTGCTGAATCCTATTCATTTCGGTAGGTTGTGTTTTAACTTTCATTCATTTTAAGATATTTTCTAACTTCTCTTATGATTCTTTCTTTGACACATTAGTTGTTTAAAATCGTACTGCTTAATTTCTACATATTTGTGAAATTTCCAGTTTTCCTTCTGTGATTCATTTCTGGTTTTATTTACTCAATTGTTCATTGGAAAAAGTACTGTATATGGAGTCAATCTTTAAAAATTTATTAAGACTTCTTTTGTGGCACAACATATGGTCTATCCTGAATAATGTGGAATGTACTTGGGAAGGATACGTATTCTGCTAGTGTTAGGCCAAGTGCTCTGTATATGTGTGAAGTTTATCACGTTGTTCAAGTCTTCTGTTTCCTTATTGACCTTCTATCTGATTGTTATAGTCATTATTGAGGGTGATGTATTAAAGTCTACAACTATTATCGTTGAACTGTCTAGCCTTGCTTCAGTTTTTTCAATATTTGTTTCCTATATTTGGGGCTCTTTTATTAGGTGTACATATGTTTATTATTGTTATATCTTTTTGTTGTTTTGAACCTTTATCGGTATATAATGTCCTTCTTTGTGTCTTGTGATCTTTTTGATTTAAGGTTTATTTTGTTTGGCAATACTATAGCCTCCCAGCTCTTCTTTGGAGTAATTTGGATGGAGTAATTTTTCCCACCTCTTTACTTTCAACCTTTGTGTGTCTTTGCATGTAAAGTGAGTCTCTTGTGGACAGATTGGAACATGGAACATGTTTTTTTGTTTGTTTGTTTGTTTGACGTTTTGGCTTTTGTTTTCCTTTTTTTTTTTTTTTCGCCAATGTGCCAATGTCTTCCTTTTATTCTATTCTATTCTTTAGTAGATTTTATTTATTTATTTATTTGTTTGTTTAAGAGAGAGAGAGTGAGAGAATGAGCAAGGGAACACAAGCAGGGGGAGCAGCAGAGGGAGAGGGAAAAGCAGAATCCCCAATGAGCAGGGAGCCCAATGTGAGACTCAATTCCAGCTGAGCTGAAGGCAGATGCTTAACCAACTGAGCCACCCAGCACCCCTAATATCTCTATTTCTTTCCCTCTTTTCCTTTCGTTTCTTAAAAATTTTATTTGCTTAGCGGTTATCTTGGGAATTACAATTAACATTTTAGTATCGCAACCTACTTTTATTTATTTATTATTTTTAAATTTTTTAAAATTAACATATAATGTATTGTTTGCTTCAGGGGCAAAGGTCTGTGAATCTTCAGTCTTACCCAATTCACAGCACTCACCATAGCACATACCCTCCCCAATGTCCATCCCCAACCACCCCATCCCCCCCCAACTCCTCTCCACTCCAGCAACCCTCAGTTTATTTCCTGAAATTAAGAGTCTTTCATGGTTTGTCTTCTTCCCCGGTCCCATCTTGTTTCATTTTTTCCCCCTCCCTTCCCCCCATGACCCCCACTCTGCCTCTCAAATTCCTCATATCAGAGAGATCGTATGATAATTGTCTTTCTCTGATTGACTTACTTCACTTAGCATAATACTCTCTAGTTCCATCCACATCATTGCAAATGGCAAGATTTTGTTTCTTTTGATGGCTGCATAGGATTCCAATGTATATATATACCACATCTTTATCCATTCATCTGTTGATGGACATCTAGGTTCTTTCCATAGTTTGACTAGTTGTGGACATAGTTGTGGACAGTGCTGCTATAAATGTTCAGGTGCATGTGCCCCTTTGGATCACTACATTTGTACCTTTAGGATAAATACCCAGTAGTGCAATTGGCGGGTCATAGGGTAACTCTATTTTTAACTTTTTGAGGAGCCTCCATACTGTTTTCCAGAGTGGCTGCATCAGCTTGCCTTCCTGCGAACAGTGTAGGACGGTTCCCCTTTCTCTGCATCCTGGCCAACATTTGTTGTTTCCTGGCTAGTTAATTTTAGCCATTCTGACTGGTGTGAGGTGGTATCTCACTGTGGTTCTGATTTGTATTTTCCTGATGCCAAGTGACGTTGAGCACTTTTCATGGGTCTGTTGGCCATTTGGATGTCTTCTTTGCAAAAGTGTCTGTTCATGTCTTCTGCCTATTTTTCGATTGGATTGTTCTTTGGGTGTTGAGTTTGATAAGTTCTTTATAGGTTTTCGATACTAACCCTTTATTTGATATGTCATTTGCAAATATCTTCTCCCATTCTGTCAGATGTCTTTTGGTTTTGTTGACTGTTTCCTTTGTTGTGCAAAAGCTTTTGATCTTAATGAAGTCCCAATAGTTCATTTTTGTTCTTATTTCCCTTGGCTTTGGTGATGTTTCTAGGAAGAAGTTGCTGTGGCTGAGGTCAAAGAGATTGCTGCCTGTGTTGTCCTCAAGGATTTTGATGGATTCCTATGTCACATTGAGGTCTTTCATCCATTTTGAGTCTATTTTTGTGAGTGGTATAAAGAAATGGTCCAGTTTCTTTCTTCTGCATGTGGCTGTCCAATTTTTCCAACACCATTTGTTGAAGAGACTGTCTCTTTTCCATTGGACAGTCTTTCCTGCTTTATGGAAGATTAGTTGACCATAGAGTTGAGGTCCGTTTCTGCGTTCTCTATTCTGTTCCATTGATGTATGTATCTGTTTTTGTGCCAGTACCATACTGTCTTGATGATGACAGCTTTGTAATAGAGCTTGAAGTCTGGAATTGTGATGCCACCAACTTTGGCTTTCTTTTGCAACATTCCTCTGGCTATTTGGGGTCTTTTCTGGTTCCATATAAATTTTAGGATTATTTGTTCCATCTCTTTGGAAATAATGGTATTTTGATAGGGATTGCATTAAATGTGTAGATTGCTCTAGGTAATACAGACATTTTCACAATATTTCTTCCAATCCATGAGCATGGAACGTTTTTCCATTTCTTTGTGTTTTCCTCAATTTCTTTCATGAGTACTTTACAGTTTTCGGAGTACAGATTCCTTGCCTCTTTGGTTAGGTTTTTTTTTTTTTTTAAGATTTTATTTATTTATTTATTTGACAGAGAGAGAGAGAGAGAAAGAGATCACAAGTAAGCAGGTGGAAGATGGGGGTTGGGGGGAAGCAGGCTTCCTGCCAAGCAGAGAGCCCGATGTAGGGCTTGATCCCAGGACCCCGAGACCATGACGTGAGCAGAAGGCAGAGGCTTAACTCTCCGCATGGCCCAGGTGCCCCTCTTTGGTTAGGTTTATTCCTAGGTAGAAACCTAGTTTTAATAATACCAACTTATTTTCAATAGTATAAAAACATTCAGCTCCTGTACATCTCTGTCCCTCCTCCTTTATATTATTATTGTCACAGATTGCATTTTTTTTTGAAGATTTTATTTATTTATTTGTGTGTGTGTTTGTGTGAGAAAGGGAGAGCACAAGCAGGAGGAGCAGCAGGTAGAAGGAGAAGCAGGTTTCCCCTGAACAGAGAGCCCGATGTGGGACTCGGTCCCAGGACCCTGGGATCATGACCTGAGCCAAAGGCAGACAGTTAACTGACTGTGCCACTCAGGGATCCCACAGATTGCATTTTTGTTCATTGTGTTCCCTTTAGCATATGATTATTGTTTTGTGCATTTGCCTTTGAAATGAAAGTTTGGTTTAACATTAAAAATCAGTTACGATAATTCATTACATGAACATAATGAAGGAAAAAAATAACATCATCTCAAAATATACAGAAGAAGCATTTAATAAATTCGCATCTTCTAATGATTAAAACTTGCAGCAATCTAGAAATAGGACATTCTTCATCTGCTAAAGAGTATCCACAAAATACCTAAAACAACAACATACTTTAGGGTGGGCGGTTGAAATTGGAATTGCTATCACCACTTCCTATTAATGTACCACTGAGGTCCTAGCCAGTACAACAACACAAAAGCGGAAGCAAAAGGATCGAAAAAGGAGAAATAAAAGTCATTACTTAGAGGTCACATTATTATGTAGGTAGAAAATGAAAAGAAACTACATATAGATTTCATAAAATAATTTAGCCAGGTCACTGGATATAAAATCAAAATAGAAAAATCAGTGGTGTTTCTATGTATCAACATCTCTAGAAAAAGATATTTGGAAATTATGCCATTTATAAGAGCATCAAAAAAAATTAAGTGCTTGTGACTAAGTATAAGTAGTGTAAGAATTCTACACACAAAACTGTAAGATGTTATTGAGGAAATTAACTAGAATCTAAGTAAATAGAAGGATATACTATGGTCATGGATTGGAGGACAATATTCTGAAGACATTAATTCTACACTAACATCTATCAATCTGTAGATTCGATGCAATCTCTGCCTTGTCTCACCAGGACGTATGTGTGTGGTGCTGACTCACAAAACCCACAGAAATGCAAATGACCCAAAACAGCCAGGACAGTTTTCAAGAAGAGAAACAAAATGGAGAGTTACTAGTCCAGATATTAAGACCTATCATAAGGCCACAGTAATTTAGACAATGGTGTTCGTGCAAGGATGGATTGTCATCCTGGGGGATTATAAACGTAAAAGTGAAAGGAAAATCAATAAAGTTTAAAGAAAGAGATTTCTATTCTTATAGGAGAATATTTATTTATGTGAGGGCATGCAAATATTTTTAAAAACAGAACACAAAAATATTATCTATGTAAAGGAAGATATTAAATTTATTATTAAATTAAATATTATTCTCATAGTATATGAAAAGTAAGATCTTTTGTTTTTCAAAAGATATCAGTTCAGAGAATGAAAAGGTAATCCACAGAGTGAGAAAGAAAATTTGCCAAAAAAAATGTAATTCACAAAAGGGCTCCCTTCCATATTGTATAAAGAATTCTTATAAGTCAAAAAGAGAAAGGATGCCTGGGTGGCTCAGGTCATGATCCCAGGGTCCTGGGAAGGAGCCCTGCACTTCTCTCTCTCCCTCTCCCTCTGCCTCTCTCCCCCTTTCCCCCTCTCCCCTGCTTATTCACACTCTCTCTCTCTCTCTCTCTCCCAAATAAATAACATCTTAAAAAAAGACAACCCGTTTAAAAAAGGGTTTTAAGACTTCACATAAGGGGCACCTGGGTGGCTCAGTGGGTTAAACCTCTGCCTTTGGCTCAGGTCATGATCTCAGGGTCCTGGGATCGAGCCCCGCATTGGGCTCTCTGGTCAGCACGGAGCCTGCTTCCCCCTCCCCCTCTGCCTGCCTCTCTGCCTACTTGTGATCTCTCTCTCTGTCAAATAAATAAATAAATAAAATCTTCAAAAAAGATTAAAAAAAGACTTCACATAAAACAATATGTAAATGGACAATAAGCATGAAGGGGTGATTAACCATATTAACCATCAGGAAAATGCAATTTAAAACTACAAGGGGATGGGGTGCCTGGCTGGCTCAGTCCATGTACTGTGCAACTCTTGATCTTGTGGTTGTGAGTTCGAGTCTCATTTTGGGTGTTGAGATTACTTAAAAATAAAATCTCTGAAAAAATGACAAAACTACAAGGGATCCCATTACAGAACACCTAAAATAGAAGGCCGACAACACTGGGTTGGTTGGTGTGATATGAAGCAATGGGCACTCTCACACTTGGCAGGTAGAGGTGTTAGAGTGTCGACTGGTTTGGAAAATTGGTTATCATTTAATAAAGTTGAGCATAGGAAAATCCACTCCTGGATAGATTTTTTTAAAAAGACTTTCTTTATTTGAGAGAGAGCATGCACGAGAGAGAGCACAAGCAGGGGGAGAGGCAGGCAGAGGGAGAAGCAGTCTTCCTGTTAAACAAGGAGCCCAATGCAGAACTCGATCCCAGGACCCTGGGATAGTGACCTGAGCTGAAGGCAGATGTTTAACCCACTGAGCCACCGAGGCGTCCCTTTTATTTTTATTTTTTTCTTTTTAAATTAAAAATTAATTTATTTGAAAGTTTACTGTTATTAAAAAAACCCTATACTTTTTATAGTCACTTCTCAGAATGTTTAATGATACCAGTTAATGATATATAAAAGGCGACCAGCTTCTTGAAATGGCTGCAAATGTTTACCATGTACTGGTATTAAATTGGCTTGAACTCTTTGGAAAAAATTGCTGTGACTTTAAGTACAGAGATTTCAAATTCTCAGATTAGAAACAAGATTTTTAAGTCAGGAGGAAATTTAGTAAAAATTCAAGGCTTAAAGGAAATGTTAATAGAAAAACAAAAATACTGTAAAAATAGGTTTTCCCCCACCCCCAAGTTAGGCTAAAAAAAAAAAAAGGTAACCAACCCCACCCCGCCCCCAATATCTCTCTTAGAAAAGTCACCCAATCCTGCACATAGGGCATCCCACACAAAAACAAGTATTAAGCACAAATGTACACAAAGGGTCACTAAAAGCCACAACAATGCACCAATTTTATTTGTAAACGCATGCAAGTTTTAATAAAATATTAGCGAGCACTCAGTAAAGATAAAAAGGCCCACGGGCACAAAGAAAAGATGCGATGAATCATCGGGGAAATGCAAATCAAAATCACAGCGAGCTATCATCCCACAGGGTTACAATGGCTACGGCCCATCCAACACGAAATCCCAGACAGAAGATAGCAGGTACCATTGAAGATGTGGAGAAACTGGAAACTTGTTCACTCCTGGGGGTGGGCATGCCAGAGGGGGCCTCGTCTTGGCGAGCAGGGTGGAGGCTCCTGGAACATTGAAAATGGAACCACCTTACCATCCAGCAATCCTGCGTCTGGGAGGAAGGACCCAGATAACTGAAATCAGCATCTCCAAGAGATACCTACACTTCTTCGTTTGTTGACGCGTTTACAGAAGCAAAGGCGTGGTGGGTGAATGCATAAAGGACATGCGGTGTACACGTACAATGGAAAATTGTTCAGCCGTAAGTAAACCACTGATCACATGAAATAAGGCAGGCACAAAAGGACAAAGATGATTCCACTTATACGAGGGACCTGGTAGCCAAATGTATAGAGAGAACAAGTGCAATGATTACGCCAGGGGCTGGTGGGGGGAGGGATGGGGAATTGGTGTTTAATGGGTTTCCGTTATGGAGGACGGGTAAATCCTAGAGACCTACCATAAAGCATACTGCATATAGTTAACAATACTATATTGTATACTTAAAAACATTTTTAAAGATTTTATTTAGTTAGTTATTTGAGGGGGGGAAGCACAAGGAGGGCAGAGGGAGAGAAAAAAAATTTTTAAAGATTTTATTTATTTATTTGACAGAGATCACAAGTAGGCATAGAGGCAAGCAGGGAGGTGGGGGCGGGGCAAAAGAAGGCTCCCTGCTGAGCAGAGAGCCGGATGCAGGATTCCATCCCAGTACCCTGGGATCATGACCTGAGCCAAAGGCAGAGGCTTTAACCCACTGAGCCACCCAGGAGCCCCTGAGGGAGAGAAAATCTTTAGCACAGGCCACACGGAGCTCAGAGCCCCACGTGGGGCTCTAGTGCACCCTGCTGAGATCATGCCCTGAGCCGAAAATGTGAGTTTCAGTTTGTTTAACTGAAACTCAACAGTTTGTTTAACTGACCGAGCCACCCAGGTGTCCCCAAAATCTTTTTGAAGAGGATAGCTCTTCTAGTAACTATTCTTATCATGCTCGCTTGGGCAGACCGTATATTAAAACTGTAACAATACAGGGAAGATTAGCATGGCCCCTGAACAAGGATGACACGGAAATTCGTGAAGTGTTCCATGTTAAAAAAAAAAAAAATTCTTATCACACACAAATAAAGAAGAAAAGAGGAAACTTTTAGAAGGAATGGTTAAGCTTTTGAAATTGTGGTGATGGTTCCGTGAGTGTTTACTTATCTTTAAACTCATCAATATGTAATAGTAAATGTATATGGCATTTTTGTATCTCAGTCATATCTCAGAGAAAAAAACAAACGTAGGGTTTTTTAAAACCACGAACATAAAGTGAACTCACAATTCTTTGTTAGTTTTTGTTAGCTTCTAGTCCTACTTGAGTTGGTTTTGTTTCTTTTGGTGGGCAATTTCCATTGTTTGAAGAATAGAAAAAAGATATTTTTATCCTAAAAATGTGTTTGGTCGAATAAATGTCTTTACAGGAGATTATCTGTGATTTTATATTTTTTTAAGATTTAAATTTTTTTTTTTTTTTTACTTATTTTACAGACAGAGGTTACAAGTAGACAGAGAGGCAGGCAGAGAGAGAGGAGGAAGCAGGCTCCCCATTGAGCAGGGAGCCCGATGCTTGGGCTCGATCACCAGGACCCTGGGATCATGACCCGAGACAAAGGCAGAGGCTTTAACCCACTGAGCCACCCAGGCGCCCCAGATTATCTGTGATTTTAAATAAACATTACACATTAAAAAAACAAACAAACAAACAAACAAAAAAATCTCACATTGACTGCTGTTCTCGCAATAGCCTGGAGGGGGCGAGAGTGGATACAGGCAGAACTGTCAGGAGGCTAGTGGAGGTGAATCGCGGAAGAACTTTTAGACTCCGACAGGTTGAAACTACACAGGAAGGTAGGTGCCTACGGAAATGGACAAAAGAATAGAACAGAATATGTCATTTCTGAAATAAGTAGAAGGAAAAGCTGGAATGAGAAAAAAAATCCGAGCTAAGGCAAGGAGTAAAAGAAATATAGAAAAGGCGGGACAGGGGGACCTGGGTGGCTCAGTGTGTTAAGCATCTGCCTTCCACTCAGGTCGTGATCCCAGCGTCCTGGGACTGAACCCCAGGTCAGCCTCCCTGCTCAGAGGGTGCCTGCTTCTCCCTTTGCCTCTGCCCCTCCACACCCTCGTGTGTGCCCTCTCTCTCTCTCTCAAATAAATAAAATCTTTTTTTTTTTTTTAAGGAGGGACAATCGGAAATTACAAAATGAATCCAAACTGATAATTTGCATCGTTGGAATTAATGCGGATGATCTAAATCTCCACCACCTGAGAGAAGAGTGGCCAGGCACCGTGGAGAACTGGGAAGGTGGGCTGTCTGGGCTGAGATCCATCCAGTATCAGTGGGAAATGCACTGCAGAATTTGGAGACCTAGAATGAAAAAAAGTGTAAAGCATCTTACTAATAATTTTATGCAGATTGCACCTTGAAATGATTAACATTCTGGATACATTGCTAAATAACATATATTATTAAAATTCACCAATTTTTGAGCTTTTAATTGTGGCAGCTAGAAAAGGCTTAAATTACAGAGATGGTTCACATTTCATTTATGTTGGACAGCATCGTTCTAAATACTCAAAAGACAAATATTGTCAGGCTAGATAAGAAAACTTAAAATCAGGGATCCTGGGTGGCTCAGTGGGTTAAAGCCTCTGCCTTCGGCTCAGGTCATGATCCCAAGGTCCTGGGAATGAGCCCCACATCGAGCCCCACATCGGGCTCTCTGCTCAGCAGGGAGCCTGCTTCCCCCACCCCTGCCCCCTCACCTGCCTCTCTGCCTACTTGTGATCTCTGTCTGTCAAATAAATAAATAAATAAATCTTTAAAAAAAAAAGAAAACTTAAAATCCAGAAACATGTTGTTTACATTTAAACATACAAGATGTAACAAGTTGCTAATTAAAGGATGTAAATAGCCAGAAAGAAAGTTGTTTTAGCACTACTAATGACAGATAGCACAAAGTTTAATGGAAATAGCATTACTAGATATAACCGTGAAAATATAACAGTTTTAATGTGCATGCCCTTAAAAATGGTCTCGAAATAAACGAAGCAAAAATTGACAGAACTCCTCCACCATGTGTATAGGATGAACTGAGATGTGTTGTTAGAGTAAAATGCTCTGCAAAAATTGAAGACCCAGAAGGAAAAAAAAAAAAGGAGGAAGAATGTAAAATATCTTGTATTGGGTATTACACCACTGAAGTGGAAGATTTTAAAAACACCCCTTGTGGCCGCTGGTCGCTGAAGCAGACAAAAAGTAAGAATGTGGATTTGAATAGTACACGAACAAGCTTGATCTCATGCTCACATATATGGAACATGTATTCAGCCACTGCAAAACACACAGTAAAAAATGCTTAGGGAGTTGGTAGGAATGTAGAATGGTGTAGTCAAACAAACCAGTATGGTAACTCCTCAAGAAAGTAAAAATAGAATTACCATTTAATCCAGAAATTCCATTTCTGGGTATCTACCCAAAAGAATAGAAAGCAGGGACTCAGATATCTGCATATACATGTTCATAGCAGGGTTATTCCCAATGGCTACAAAGTGGAAGCAACCCAAGCGTCCATCAACGATGAATGGATAAACAAAACGTGGTCCATCCACACAATGGAATATTTTTCAGCCTTAAAATGGAAGGGAATCCTGACACCTGCTAGAGCGTGGATGGACTTTGAGGATATTACTCTCAGTGACATAAGTCAGTCACAGGAAGGTCAACTACTGTATGATTTCACTCAAATGAAATATTTAGAGTGGTTGCATTCATAGAGACAGAAAACAGAATGGAGTTGCTGGAGGTGGGGAGTCATTGTTTCATGGGGACGGAGTCTCAGTCTGGAAAATTTTTGGAGGTGGATGTTGGGGATGGTTGCACAATGAGAATGTGCCAAATATGAGTGAACTACCCACTTAAAAAACAGTTTAGATCTGTAAGTTTTATGTTGTGTATATTTTACCACAATTAAAGATGCTTAGAGAATCTCTATCTCTTTCTTTCTCCACCCTCCATCCTTCCCTCCCCTCTTTCTCCCTCCATTTTTTTTTTAAGCCAATCATGAAAAAATCTTGTAGATTTCAGGGATAAGTGTGGGGATTTTGCCACCAAGGAGTAATAAAGAGGCATGAGAAGCCCCAAGCTTATGGAAAGGACATGCAAAACCAACTACTCCTTGAGTAGGGAAAGGGGCAGGAGAAGCAATCAGCTTGAACAACATGGGTTTGGGCTGTGCGAGTCCACTTACAATGCATTCTTTTTTCAATACATATATTGGATGCATTTTTGGAGATTTGTGACAATCTGAAAAAACATGCAGATGAACTGTGTAGCCTAGAAATATTGACAAGCTAGGAAGAAGTTAGGTCTGTCAGGAATGCATAGAATATATGCAGATTCTGGTCTATTTTATCATTTGCTACCATAAAATGTACACAACTCTGTTATAAAAAGTTAACATCTATCAAAATTTATGCACATGAACACAGACCACACGTGTATGCCATTCACAGTGTATCCTTATGTAGGCATAAGGTGAGTGATGCTTAATATAAAATTACCAGTGTATTGTTTTTCTTACTGTTTTATAACTTTGCTTTTAAAGAAGGAATCGCAAGTCAGCCCATCATCACAGGTATTTTTTTTTTAAATGCAATAATGTCTCAGATACTGTATCATGAACATGAGAGTAATACTGTCTGTCATTAAAACCTTGTAACAATTCATTCACTAATGTATAGGCTAGACCACAGTGAAGCAGTGGTTTGGGTTACAGGAGGCCACCACAAAACAATCTTACCGCGGCGTCTTTGTTACTAATGCATGAATCATGACCTTTTAAAGAAATAGGAATTTCTTTTTCATATTATCTTTTCACTTCTGGTGTCTAGTGTTAGTAATATGTACCACATCTGCAGTGGGGTTTTTTTTATCATATAAAATAACATTGATGGATTTACTGATAGACGATCAGTCTTGTAAAGAGATTATCTAAATTTACGGTATTGATAAATACAGTCCAGGGCTGTACATGTGTTTTCTCTTCCTTATGATTTTCTTAATAGCATTTCCTTTTCTCTAGCTTACTTTCCCGTAAGAACACAGTGTGTAATACATAGAACACAGAAAATATGTGTTGATCAATTTTTTATGTTATCAGGAAGTCTCCCAGTGAGAGTAGGTTAGTCATAGTTAAGTTTTTGGGGAGTCAAAAGTTATGCGTGGATCTTTGGCTGGGTTGGGGAGGGTCAGTACCCCTAAACCCCAGCTTGTTCAAGGGCCAGCTGTACTAATATCAACAACAAGGGCCAATATTTATTGAACACCTGGTATGTACCACAAACCACTCAACTAAGCACTTGACATGTCTTCACTGTGCTCAAGGAGTGGGTGGGGGTTGCATCGTGAAGTAGTGGAGACATTATTATCCCTACTGTACAAACAAAGAGACTAAGAGAGAGTGAGAGGTTTAAGCCACCTGCTTAAGGTCACTCACCAGTAACTGATGAAGTAAAGATTTAGATCAGAAGAAGGAAAGGAAAAAGATCTTAAATTATTATTTCAGAACTATTATCCCTCCATGCATGGAATCTTTGAAGTGATTTCCCATGTTGTATAGCTGGGGAAACAGGCTCAGTCAGGTAAAGGGAAATGACGAGGGGAACACGCAGAAGCCCCCTACGAGCGGGTCAAGTCAGTCCTCAGGGCCAGGTGTTGGTGAGACGGTCTGAGAAGTGGGAGGCGGGGTGGAGCACGGAAGAGAAGCATTGGGGGAGGCAGGGATGCCAGACGGAAGTCTTGGACTTGAGGTCCTAGGATGGAGGTCCACACACATAAGCTCAGAACCCTTCTGGAGCTCTCATGTGAGGGCATCCGGGACCTGTAAGAAGGGGACCACCTGCACAAAAAGCTATGATAAGGATATTCATGACATCATTTTGTGTACTACTACGAAACAACCTATGTGTCCATAGATAGGGGAGTGGGTAATGAAATGGGGTCTATGCATACGCTGGTGTACCATGGGGTAGATTTAGGAAAGTGGCTTAGACAAAGGCTCTAGGATTAGGAGTCTCCATAACTTCCTAGATGAAGGACTTTGGGCCAGTTGGTTCACCTCCCCATGCCTCAGTTTCCTCTTCTGTAGTCAGGGGACAGTAATAACATTGACACCACAGAGTGATGGTAAGAGTTTAGAGGGATGACACATGTCTAGCACTTGGCCCTTGGAAATCACTGAGCAGATCAGGTGTTGAAAGCTTTTTCTGTGGATAAGGTCAAGTGGAAGCCTCCAAAATTACTCCCCTCCACACTCTTTGCCAATCAAGGTAGTAAATTGAATGCAGTGTTGCCTCACAGTGCGAGGGCAGAAGTTAGTGCCCCTCTTGAAGGTGTAAAGGCATGGTGAGCGGTATCTCTGACCCCTCAGGCATGAGGAACTAGGTCACCTCCACAGGCAAGCCACCTAGATGAACAGAAGCACTGGCTGAGGGGAGAAGGGGATCCGGAAGGAGTACTTGGGGAGGGAGATGATGAACACTTGGAGATGCTAGATTCAGGGACAGCAGTGGACGAGTCCACTTTCTGGATGGAGAGAGACCAGCAAGACTCCTGCAGTGGCTGCCTCCACGCATGGTGAACTTCTCAACCTCTCTGCAAAGTACATGGACCCAAGTGGCATAGGGGCATAGGGACGGACTGTCCTGGATGCCCTGGAGTACCTCCCAGGTCCCAGCGGGGCCAGCTTACTTTTGCTACTGTAACACATTGCTACAAACGCAGAGGCTTAAAACAACGCAAGTCTATGAGCTTACAGTTCTGGGCTAACGTCAAAATATCAGCAGGTCTGCATTCCTTCTGGAGGTTCTAGGGGTGAATCTGTTCCTTTGTCTTTTCCAGCTTCTGGAGGCCACCTGTTTTCCCCAGGGCTGGTGGAAGGCTGAGAGGGGGTGCATCGCTATGCTGGGGCTGCCATAGCAGACTGAGTAGCTTTAACATCAGAAATGTCTTTTTCTCTCAGTTCTGGAGGTTGAAAGTCCAAGATCGAGGTGTCAGCAGGACTGGTTTCTCCTGAAGCTTCTCTCCTTGGCTTGTAGATGACTGCTGTCTCCCTACATTCTCACGTGGCCATCCCTCTGCGTGTTAATCTCCTCTTCTTATAAGGACACACATCCTATTGGGTTAACACCTACTCTAATATCCTTATTTTACAGGAGGGGCACTTGGCTGACTCAGTCAGGAGAGCATTCAACTCTTGATCTCAGGGTCGTGGGTTTGAGCCCAATAAGCCCCATGTTGGGCATAGAGTTTACTTGAAAAAAAAAAAAAAAACAACCAGCCTTTATTTTACCTTAGTTTTCTCTTTAAAGACCTTATTTCCAAGTGAAATCATGTTCTGAAGTACTGGGTATAAGAGTTCAATATAAGAACGTTGGGGGACACACTTCAGCACCCATAAAGGGAGAAAGTTCCCATGCCCTGATTTTTTGAAACACACAGACCTGGAATAGGGAAAGTTCCCCAGAGATATTCTAGGGGCCTTCCAAACCAGAAAAGGCTTGGGTCCTGCTCTTCGTTACGGAGCCCAGAGAGGCTGCAGGTCCCCAAAAAGGAAATGACTTGATGGTGTCTCTGGGCAGTTGATGCCACAGACAGCTTCAAAGAACTTCCGGTGCCTCAAGCTGGCTGAAAATCAGCCTTGCGAGCAAAGCTTAGGAGCAGCAGAGAAAGCAGCAGTCTTGAAGTTTACAAGTATAAAAGTGGGGGACTGATGGCTCAGAAGCAGACTGGTGGTGGGCACCTGTGTGGACACGTGGCTTGAGAATCAAACGGATCCCTCCCTTACCCTGAATGCCAGGATACTGCCCAAGCTGCCTAGAATTTTGGCAGTCTTGGGAAAGGAGCATGTGGGCAGGAATGGTTTCCAACTGACTGATAGTTCTTAGCATCCTAGTGCAAAGGGATCCTTGCACAAAGTAAGTCATATTAAGAATAAAAAAGAAGTTAAATTATTTGCACTCTTTGCAAATTGCGATTTATGTATGCCACACGTGTGTCATAGTTTTTGGTCTCCCATAAAGGCGACTCTGATTAAAAGGTTTGAGGCAAACCTTTCTTCCAGAAAGAAGAAAGTCTTACTGACATGTTGATTTTAGTTCCGTAAGACTCTTTCCTGACTCCTGACTTCTAGATCTTTAAGGTAATAAATGGCTATCATTTTTTAAAAAGATTTTATTTATTTATTTGACAGACGGAGATCATGAGTAGACAGAGAAGCAGGCAGAGAGGAGGAAGCAGGCTCCCTGCTGAGCAGAGTCGGATGCGGGGGGGGGGGGGGGGGGGGGGGGGGGGGGGTTGGATTCCAGGACCCTGAGATCATGACCTGAGCCGAAAGCCGAAAGCCGAAAGCCGAGCCACTCAGGCGCCCCAAATGACTATCATTTTAAGTGGCAGCAGGAAATGAATACAACTATGATCTCTTATTCTTCCTGAAACTCATTTATTTTCTCACCTCTGACAGAAGTGACTTCACCTCTCTGTGCCTAGAATTCCCATAAGTTACTAAACTACCTCCCTCAGTCACCATGAGAATTAAATGAGTTATTGTGAATTAATGCACTTAGCACAGTGTCTGGCACACGGTAAGTACATCAGAAGTATGACCTATAATTAGTGATCCTCATTACTTTAAGAGAAACAACCACAGAAACACGATGCTGAAAGGCAACTGACATTCAGACTCTTGTGTGGGAGACAACGGGGTGTAGTGGAGACTGGGGCTAAGCTGGTGAGCCCATGCCTGGGTTGTTGTTCACTCCTTCCAAACTTCCAAGAAAATCCATAAATTTGGGTTTGTCCACAAGTAAAATTTTGTAATGTTTAAATATTGGCTACTAATTTTCCATATTAAAAACTCACTTTGGCGGCTCCTGGATAGTTCAGTCTGTAGAGCAACCAACTCTTGATCTCAGGGTCATGAGTTAAAGCCCCACACTGGGCAGGGAGCCTACTTAAAAACAAACAACAACATGAGGTGCCTGGGTGGCTCAGTCAGTTAAGCTGCTGCCTTTGGCTCAGGTCATGATCCCAACGTCCTGGGATCGAATCCCACATCAGGCTCCTTGCTTGGCAGGGAGCCTGCTTCTTTCTCCGCCTCTGCCTGCTTGTACTCTCTCTCTCTTTCTCTCTGACAAATAAATACATAAATAAATAAAGTCTTATGAAACAACAACAACAAAAACAGACATAGTGACTAGATGTGGCTTGTGGATATAATCATCGAGAAGAATCTGAACTTTAAATGTGCACAGGATTACAGTTTTGCTTACAAAAAGAATATCTACTAAGGATTGAAGAACTCACTGTGGGCCAAGCTCTGGAAAACTACTTAAACATTCAAGTCATTTCACCTCACGATAACCAAGGTAGATGAGGAAACTGAGGCCCAGAGAGGCCAAGTGTGGATCTTGAGATCAGCCAGCTGGGAAGTGGCAGAGTGGGGATTTGAACCCTGGTGGCCTGGCTTCCCCGAAAGTCCCATTCTCGTTTTCTCTGAGACAATGCATCGCAGTGTTGGAACGCAGTGGTATTTAGCGGGAGAGATATAGCATTATAATATGAGATTCACCAATGACTTATCACCATTATTTTTACTTCTACCACCTCTGGGTTTTGGCAGGAGATGAAGGGAGAGCAGGGGCTGGGGGAGGTCAGGGATGCAGACCTCAGGTCTCGAGGAAGAGCTAATTGTGGGGGAAGGTGATATTTGAACCAGTGTCGGAGCACGGGATGTGAAAGCGGAAATCAAGCAGATAAACTTCTCAGAAGTTGTGAAGTAGGTCAGTGGCCTGGGCTGGGGGCTTCCCGCCCCATGCTCTATCTGAAATCAAGCTGGGTTCTAGATCTCCTACTGCACCTGCCTCTATACCTCCAGGGCCCTCTGTGCCTCCTCCCTCCTTCCTTCCCTCCCCTCCCTCTCTTTCCGTCTCCCTCCTACCCATCCTCTTACCCGCCCTCTGTCTTCTTCCACTGGCTCCTCCACCTCAGGGCTGGGAGGCCCCTCCCAGGAATGATCTTTGGAGGCTAAACTTAGCGAGAGGTTCCATCCCCAGGCGGAAGTTGGTGGCTGCCGGCAGCTTTGTAAATATGCCGTCCCCACATCTTGGTCGCATCAAAGCCACGGAAATAGAAAAATAGTGACAAGAGTAAAGGAAACTCTATTAGGGGCTGGGGCTGGGCATTTGGGGCTGCCCCACCTCCCACCAGTCCTCAAGGGCAGAGAGCATGAAACTGTGTGCCTTTGTTGGGAGTGGAGAGGGAGACCAGCCTCTCTCTCTCTCTAGGTCTGGAACATGCGGGCAACAACAGTTCCTGCCCGGGTGTGTATATAAGGTTCTGACTCACACAAGATGCCTGGCATAGGGAAAGTGCCTGACAAATGCTGTTCTTAATATTTCTAAATCACTTATGTCACTCGCGCACTTAGGGAGCTCTTACTGTGTACCAAGCACCGTAACAAATGTTTTTTTCTGTGCCTGATCTGATGTCATCTTTACAACAGACCTAGGGGTGAGGACTGGCATCACCTCCCATTTTACAGATGAGGAAACAGAGGCACCAAGAAGTGATGGGACTTGCTTGAGGTCACACAGCAGCAAGTGGCAGAGGGAAATTGGAAAGCAGGACCACCTGATTGCAAAGTGTGTTTCCTTCCCCCCGTGCCGGGCAACATGACAACAGTATCGACAATAATAACAATAATCCATCCACTTCTGGCTGCTGAGCCCTTATCTTTGGGTCCTGGGCACCAGCCCCTCCCTTTGGCCACACCAGGATACCTGCTCATTTATACAGACCATCTGATTTGTATGTGTCTCATTATCTGCCCCTCCCCCCATGCTCCCCCCATGCTCCCACTTGCTCCAAGATTCCAGCTGGCTGGCTAGACCACCACTCTGTCCCGGATGTCTGCCATAGGGGTGCCTGGCAGGAGGGAGCCTCCACTTGCTCAGGAATGGGAGACTCGAGGGGGAGGCAGACCTGGGCATGACATCTCTGGACTCCCTCCCGCCCCCCCTGCCCCCCCTCGCCTCTGAGCTTCCTACATGGAGTTGGGCCAACTGGGTTCAGTTTTCTGATCTGTAAAGTTGTAAAGTGACTTCCACGGGTGATTGCATCTACCCCTGTGCCTCTGCTAGCCACCCTTTCCCTGAGAATAGACAGACCCGGGTGCAACATTTACTATTTATTTCCAAGACCCGTGGGAGCCCAGGGCTTCAGACAGTCTGGTCCTCATCCCAGGATGTATCCGTCTTGGGTGGGAGAAACCTTAGGCTGCATGCATGTGTGTGTGTGATGTTGTGTGTGTGATGGGTGTGACCATGACACAGCATGAGGAAGTCCAGTGTGATGATCATGGCATCCCATGTGTCACACTTGATGTGACTGTACAGCCCCTGTGGGTGACTGTGGTTGTGATGATGACTTGGGTATGACTGTTCATATGTGGTTCTCACATAATGTCTGTGACTGAGTGTTTGTGACGCTATGACGGGTGTGTAGTTGTGCGAGAATACGATGCTTTGTGTGTATGAGTGCAGTTGTTAAAGTGATTGTGGGGCTGTGTGATTCTCTGTGACACCCTAGGTGTGTCTGCATTCTCCCTCCCTCCAAGGCCCTCCCCCCCCTTCCTTCCTTCTTCCTTCTTTCCTTTCCACCCTCTGGGCTTCCTCTGTGCAAGCGTTTTCCAGGTGCCTTCCAGGGGCCAGGCCCTGACCTGGGTGCTGAAACACCACGGGACGTCCTAGTGGGACAGGAATGCGACAGAGCCAGGAGCTGGCCCACAGGTGATGCCTTGGTAGCAGGAAACCAGCCGCCATGGGAGTAACGACACCAAGGAAATTGCAGATACTACAAAGTCTCTTCCCTCCTGGGAGAGCCGGTTGTCACACAATTACCGGCAGGCGGCACACGGGCTGTGCAGAGTCTCTGAGAATAACCTCACACGGCCAGGAGAAGGGGGGCCATGCGGCTGCCGGCGGAACTTGAATGTGTGACTGCGGCCGTGGGTGGGCCTGGGCTGGGCTGTCCACACGGAGGAGTCTTGATGATGACTCTCTCCCCCCAGCCGCCCACGCTCATGAGAGTGAGGCTTCCTGTCTTCAGCCAAGTCCCCGGACCCCCAAGTCCCACTCTTCTCTGAATCAAAATCATAAATACCCACCCCTCGCCCCTTCTTCCTGAATATCAGGCAGATTAGCTATCCCCCCACTGGGGGCCTCCAGACCCCCGAGTCCGCGGGTCTTTGTCTTCAGGACGGCCCGTGGCAGGGTCCACAGGGTTTCCTTTGGTGCCCGCTGCGTCTTCAGCCTTCAGGGGTGGCTGGGTCCCCCGCCCCTGGAGGTGCCCGCGGAGCTCTTTGCTTGCTGAGTTTGGGGCTCCCCAGAGCACCTCTGAGGTCCCGCTGCCTGTCCAACCCCCGTGATCTGCGGTCACTCCTTCCTTCACACCATGAAAGCCCCGAAGTAGGAGCGGGTGCCGTCGCGGAGTCGGACCAGGCGCTCCTCCGGCACGCGGACCACCACCTCCTCACCGGCGTCCAGGTGCACCACGCCCCCCAGGAAGCTGCTGTCCCACCACACGCGGGCGTTGGCTCCCCGCGCGCAGGGGGACCGCCGGCTGACCAGCAGCTCCAGCTCCTCGGGGTAGCGGGGTGTGCGCTTGTAGAGGCCGTGGGTGATGGGCAGGCTGCCGCTCAGCCCCGGCGGGCAGCCCACGCCTCCCAGCTGCACCTTGGAGTAGACGTAGTAGTAGCCGGCCCGTGCGATGACCAGGGAGCCCTCGCGGTAGCCGAGGCCCCTCAAGAAGGCCAAGCCCAGCTTCGTCTCCCAGAGCAGCGGGCCCCCGCTGCCCGTCAGGCTGGAGTTGGCTCCTGGGGATGGAGAGAGAGGGGGCCGGTCAGCACGTGCCTGTCTCTGGGTGACAGAGCCTGACGACCTACCCCCCAACCCCCCATTTTAGGCTGTTTGAGAACTTTAGAGGTATTAGCTCATCTTTACCCTCACTTTGCAGGGGGGGAAATGGAGGCACCCAGAGGCCAAGTCATTTGCTTCTTTTCTGTCCTAACTTGTTTTGTGCCCCCTCCCCCACAGGTGGGGAAACTGAGGCATGGTGCAATTAAGTGACTGGCCAAAAGCATGAACACTTGGGAGTGTCAGAACGAAGGGAGGGAGATGAATGGAACGCAGCCTGGCCCAGGAGGCTCCTCATCTCCATGTCCTTCAGTCTCTTGCTCAGGGTGTGGGAGCTATGAGCCGTGCCTCCTCAGGGTGCAGTGAATGAACATGGCCAGAGGACGTTACAGCACGGGCGACACCGTGAGCCCCGGGTAAGGGGCTTATTCCTTAAATGAGAGAAGTTCACGGGCGGTGCCTGTGGTCTGGACTATGCTGGGAACGAAGAGTGATGGCATGCGTGGACGGATGAGTGCTCGGACATGTTGGCCGTCTATCTGGTCTCCCCAGGACACCCTGCCCCCCCTCCCCATGCCAGCACCCCGGGTTCCCCTCACCTGTAAGGTGTGCGGCTGGGTTGGTCTGGTAGGACCTCCGCTCTGGAGAGAGAGGGTGAGAGGTGAGCGGTGACTATAGTGGAGTGGGAGTGACGGCTGCCCCCCGCCCAGGGGTCATAGAGTCTACCTCTTGGTGTCAACCCCACCCTTTCCGGAGTGGCCCAGACTTCTGCTTCTCGAGCCTGGAGGAGGGGCACCTGCTGGGCTCTGACCAGTTGTGTAAATCACATTGGGCAATGGGCTGAGGGGGCGGGGACAGCGTGGGAACCAGCCTGCCCGCCCTCCCTGGGGCCCGGGACCCTGACTCACCTTGCATCACCTGCTTCCAGGATTCCGCATCTCCGTCCTGAAAAGGCAGAGGAGCCCAGGGTAAGGGCCTGAGGGGCCCACGCACTGGCATCCTGACTCATGACTGTGAGACACACACAGACCACGGGTGCAGACACCACCCAGGGCCACGTGCACAGCCCTGCCCCACCCGGCAGCCTCAGTTTCTCCTCTGTAAATGGACATAGGGATGGTACCTCTCTAGGATTCAGTGACTTCACGGATGGAAAGCGTGGGCCAGCGCCCAGCACGTTAGGAAGCACTATGTAAGGGTTAATTCAGTAAGTCCTATGACGGATACATCAATCTGGACGGCAAGACACGTGGACATCGATGCCAACAAGTGGATACAGACATGGGGTGTAGCGCACAGACCTGGACACTTGCGTGACACACTGACAAGGCACACGTGGACACGTGGACTCAGATACACGGGTGTGTGGTTGATGGGTCCACGTGGGTCTGTGCGCCACGCCAAGGCGTGAGCCACAGACAGGCCGGCACGTGGACACGCGGGCATGCAGACAGATGCCGGATGGCAACGTGGAGTCACATGAAGGACGTGCACGTGTGGCCATCAGATCCAGGCACAAGGAGAAGTGACCCAGAGACACAGGACACGAAAATGAGGTCATGTGACCGTGGCGTGGGACACGGAGACAAAGACAGATCCACAGCCAAGGGAAAACTGATGCAGAGAGATTCTCACAGATCCAGACCGAACAGGTTGGTGACAGTCCCCACAGTGGGGACCTGGGCATGACTGGTCATAATCAGCAATGTCAGAGTGTCAGTGCCGTGGGTTACAGACCACAGGACTCTACTAAGAACATAAAACCTGGGGCGCCTGGGTACCTCAGTGGGTTAAAGCCTCTGCCTTTGGCTCAGGTCATGATCTCAGGGTGGTGGGATCGAGCCCCGCATTGGGCTCTCTGCTCGGCCGAGAGCCTGCTTCTCCCTCTCTCTGCCTGCCTCTCTGCCTACATGTGATCTCTCTCTCTGTGTCAGATAAAAAAAAAAAATCTAAAAAAAAAAAAAGGACATAAAACCTGCTCTCAGAGACTGATTTTATGGGGGGGCCACCACTAGAAGAAGTGATCGTCACAGCACACCAAAGTTGGGTTTGCTCCCGCCACAAGCGATCATATCACAAAATAAATGCCTCAGATCAACAGGCTGTACCCCTGAATGGGCAGAATGCATTTATGTCTTGAGTTTTAAAAATACTGGTTTTGATGGATTGAACACTTGCCCCTGGCACCACACACACAGTATCCCCTTTCGTTCCCTGGGAGCCGAGCACTCTTATTACCACACCCATTTTACAGATGAGGAAACTGAGTTTCAGAGAGACAAACTGACTGCCTGGGGCTGCCCTTGGCCTGTCTCCTGTCCTGCACATGCACGCACAGAGAGATGTCCAGTGACACAGGCACCGCGCCCCCGGCCACGAGCCCCGAGGCCCCCACTCACCAGCAGGGGTGTGACCATCGCCCCCATGCGCCAGTGCAGCTGAAGCAGGAACCAGCCCTGGACGGCCAACCCGGCGGCCAGCAGCAGCAGCAGGAGGCCCAGGCCCAGCTGGGCTGCACTGCAGGGCCGTCTCCGACGCCTGTGCCCCAGCCTCCTGAATGGGATGTCCGTCTGTCCGTCCACCGTGAACACTGAAGGTCGCACAGCTGTCTCCTCCATGCCTGAGCAGATGAGGTCCTGAGACACGCGGGGGGCTGGGCTAGCACGGCTGCGTCCCCGAGGGCAGGGAGGAAACCACAATTGCCCAAGCCTCCTGGGCTTTGCACGCTGCAGACAGGCACCCGTGGGTCCCGGGGCTGCCTTTAGAGCAGGGGTTCAGCCCCTCCCCTTTCCCCACTGGCCCTCCTCTTCTTCCTGTCCCCCCACCCCCAGGCTGGCCCGTCTCACTCTCACTCATGTGGCCTCTCACACTTTCCAGGGGCATCTGAAGATGTGACTCAGGTAGGGACCGAGCGGGGAGGCCCCAGCTTTTCCCTGCGGCCGCCTCATTGACTCTGTTACCAAATATTTCTAGATCGTCTCCCATGTGCTGGGCACTGTTCTAGGTTGGAGGGCACAGCCGTGAATAAGAGAGACCAAAGCCTCTGGTCTTCTGGACTCCTACTCCAGTGGGGCGAGAGACAACAAGCCTGGTAAATAAGAAGACACTCTACAGTGTGTTAGAGGGTAGTAAGAGCGGCGGGAAATACAAGAGTGATTTCTGTAGGGTGTGTGTGTGTGTGTGTGCATGTGTGTGTGTGCACGTGTGTGTGCATGCAAGTTTTAATGGGAACTCACAGTCAGGTGGTGGAACCATTGGTCCAGGAGTCGTCCTGGGGGGCGCCCTGAATTAGCCTGTGTAGCCCTGTCTTTTCTCATCCCTCACATCCCACCTTTCAGCAAAGCCCCAGTGACTCAGTCTCCAAGGCAGACCTCCACCCAAGCCCCCCGTGGGTATACCCACTGTTCCCACCTTGCCCGAGTGCTGTGGACTGTTTGTGTCCCTCCCCCAGTCCTCTGCTGAAGTCCTGATCCTCAAAGTGACGGTATCTGGCGGTGGGGTCTTGGGGGAGGGGACTAGGTCATGAACGTGGAGTCCTCCGGAATGGGATGAGTGCCCTACTGGGAGATCTGCTCTCTTTTTGGGTCTGCAAGCCGGGAAGAGAGCCCTGACCAGAGCCCGACCACACTGGCACCCGCTTCTCAGACCCCCAGCCTCCAGAACGCTGAGAAATAAATGTCTGTTGTTTAAGGCCCGGCCCGCCCCCGCCTCCCGCCGCTGCCTCCCCCAGTGTAGGGGTCTTGTTACAGCGGCCCAACCTGCCGATTCTGGCTCTGGCCGGTTCTGGTTTGTGGCTCGACACTCTCTTTCCCTCTTGCCATCTCGTAATTCATTCTCTGCCCTCTACCTAGCGTGAGCTTGTTTATTTTATTTTTAACTTAATTTAATTTTATGGAGGCGAAATTCACATAACATAAAACTAACCATTTTGAAGCCAGCAGCTCAATGGCATTTAGGATATTTACAATGTCAGGCGACTCTATCTCCTTCCCAGACGTCTTCAGTGCCTGGAAAGGTGAGCCCCTTCCCATAAAGCGGCCACTCCCGACCCCCGGGCCCCCCCAGCCTCGGGCAACCGCTAGTCCGCTTTCCTGCTCTACGGTCACCTATTCAGGACATTCCAGAGAGTTCATAAAAGCAGAAACAGGCAACGTATGGTCTTTTGCGTCTGGCTTCTCTCACTGGATGTCCTGTTTTCAAGTTTCATCCACGTCGCGGTGTGTGCCAGAGCTCCCTTCTGTTTCGGGGCCGAGGAGAGTTGGAGCTCATGGACATAGCGCCTTTTGCTTGCCCGCTCAGGCCCTGAGGGATGTTTCCATTGTTCTCACCCTTCGGCTACGGTGCAAAGCACTGCCAGGAGCACGTGTGCCCACGTATTTGTCTGGGCACCCGTTCTAGGTCTTTCAGTTATAGCCTGGAATGGAACGGCTTCCACTGGCTTTTTTTTTTTTTAAGATTTTTATTTATTTATTTGACACAGAGAGAGGGAACACAAGCAGGGGGAGCGGGAGAGGGAGAAGCAGGCTCCTCGTGGAATAGGGAGCCCGGACGCAGGACTTGATCCTGGGAGTCCTGGGATCATGACCTGAGCCAAAGGCAGCCTCTTAATGACTGAGCCACCCAGGCGCCCCTCCATCAACTTTTTAAACACATATGCCAGCCTTCATCTCTCCCCTGCTTAAAATCTTGCCATGGCTTCCCACTGAGCACCCGGCGGTTAACCAATTACATCCTATGGGCCAAATGCAGCCATTCCCTCTGTCTGCCCAGGAGCAACCCTCTGGAGAGAGCACTATAGCAAGCCACAGATGCCCACCTAGGGGGGTTTCCCTCTGCCTGCTCCACATTCTGCTCCCAGTGTCCCCCCCCTGACCGACAGCCAACATCTCACCACCTCCCATGGTCTGTGCTGTCGTAGAGAGAATTCCAAGCCGATTCTGCTCTGAGCGTGGAACCCCACATGCGGCTCGATCTCATGACCCTGACATCACGACCTGAGCCAAAATCAAGAGTCGGATCCACCCAGCTGCCCCATCTATTTTCTTTTCTTTCTTTCTTTCTCCTTCCTTCCTTCCTTCTTCTTTTTTTTCTTTCTTTCTTTCTCTTTCTTTCTTTCTTTCTTTCCTTTCTTTCTTTCTTTTTCTTTCTTCTTTCTATCCTCTATCTATCATCATCATCTCTCTACACACATACACAATTTATTTTAAGGAATTGGCTCTTGTTTTGAAGTAGGCTCCACACCCAACGTAGAGCTTGAACTCATGACCCTGAGATCAACAGTCGCGTGCTCTATTGACTGAGCCAGCCAGGAACCCTAGGAATTTGACTCATGTGACTTTGGGGTGTAGCGAGTCCAAAATCCACAGGAGAGGCCAGCAGGCTGAAGATTCAGTTAAGAGTTGACGCTACAGTTTTGAGTCGAAAGGACAGAAACTCAGGCAGAATTTCGATGCCACTATGTTGAATTCCTTCTTCCTCTGGAAACCTTATCTTTTCCCTCTGCTGCCCTTCAACTGATTGGATGAGGCCCACCCACATTGTCAAGTGTGGCCTGAAAGTCAATTGACTATAGGTGTGAATCACATCTAAAAAATACCTACCTAGCAACATTTACACTGGTGTTTGACTAGGTTGACACATGTTTGACACATGGCTATGTTGACCCAGAAAATGACCGTTATTGGATCTAAGGACTATACTGGTGGCCCCACAATAGGCAAGTGTTCTCACATTGTCCTGTTCTCCTTTTCTCTTCAGACGTCCTCACTGTCTGAAATCAACTCCATGTTGTCCTTAGAATGTCAGTTTCAAAGACCCTGTCTCCTGTCCATCCTCGGGGACCACAGGTGCTCCAACAAAACAACACCCTATGTGCTAAAAGAAAGGAAGAAAAGGAATCCCAGGGCAGAAGAAAGGGGAAATCAGCAAGCAAAGAAATGAGAAGGAAGACATCAAGCTGGGTGGGCAGGTTGGCTGGGACACTTAGTGAGTGATGAGGATTTTGGAGTCTCCCCTTGACAGAGGTCCCTGCCAATCAGGGTCTAGAGAGGAGGGGGACGCTGGCTGTGAATCTATTTCCCCCATAGTCCTGGAATCAGGAGGTGGGGTTTACAGGACCTGGGGGGGGGTCTTAGGGGAAAGGTGCTGAGAAGGGGTGACTGCAAAACTCAGGGCTTTTCCGGTGATGTAGAGCCCGGAATGGGTCCCACCCTCAAGAGTCCTAGCAGTGGAGTTAACCAGAAGAGGCATCTAGGACCCCACTTCCCCTCCGCAGCCAGTGAACCCATTTGCCTGTGGCTGCTGCCCTTCACACAGCTCTGGGGTGCTGTGACCACAATGCCCCCGCGCTCTCCGCCTTTGACCGCTGACTCAGACCTTCCCTCTCAGCTGGCTCCCTTGCTCACTCACCCTGAGCTCCGGTGGAAATGTCGCCCGGCCTGCCCCCTACCGCCCCCTCCTGGGCACCGCGGCCCCACACAGAAAGCCGGCGAGGGAGCACATGGGGTTGACCCTGGAGCTGCAGGTGAGAACAGGTGAGAAAGCGGATGGGGAGGCAGGTGGAAAGGAAGCTAGAGGAGTGTGTGGGGCAGAGAGTCGGTAAAGATACAGGCAAGCCTGCGGTGGGACATGTCAGCGTGGGCCAGGCGGGAGTGCCCAGAATGTAGATGGATACTATCCGGGGTGTAGGTGGGACTGCAGGTCAAGGTTCAGATGACAATATCGGTGGTAGGAACACAGGTGAGGGTACGGGCAGGGGCAGGGGCAGGGGCAGGTAAGCACGCAGGTGGGAAGGCTGTGCTGAGGGGCAGGGGAGCGGCAGGTGCAGGCCAGGCGGGCAGGCGCAGGATCCCTGGGGAGGAGGGAGGACACCCTGCAGGGGGGCGGAGGGAGGGCACCCCGCAGGGGGAGCACAGGCAGGAACGGGGTGCGGCTTCAGGATGGAGCTGAGGGGAGTTGCTGGTGAGGGAGCGGGGGATTACAGCTGCCTCTTTCCCTGTCAAAGACCTTCCCACATGGGGAGACACGCGGCATATGACTGCGGCTTTATTGTGGGGACGCGGGGAGGGGTCAGTTGGGACAGCCGTAGACGATCATGTCCTCCGCGAAGTTGGCCAATTCTTTGCACTGTTTCTCATTCTCCTCGTCCTGGCATTCTTCAGCCTCGGGCCACAGCTCGACCCACGTGTCTTTGCCGATGATGTAGCTGATGCTGGTGGGGGAGGGGGAGGCAGGACAGGTCAGGGGCAGGGCGGGGCTGGGAGGGTGGGGCGACCCTGGGCAGGCACCGGGCTGGCACTCACTTGGGTTTCTCTCCCCACAGGTCGGAGGAAATGCCCCACATGAGGTAGCGCTTCCCCTCCTTCAGCTTCAAGGCTTCTCGGCACTTGATGTGGCTGATAAACCTGCGTTCTTCGTTAACCCGCACCTCGTCAGAGCCTGGAGGGCAGGCAGTGGGAGCTGAGCACCGCGGCCAGAGGGAACTGGGAGGAAGGGGGCGGGACTGTGTGGCAGAAGGCAGAGTGCAGGGCTGACCTGATTTGATGATCTGGTCGATGACCATGATGTAGTCGTCAAAGTCCTCCGAGGGCTCCTTCCTGAGGAGCCTGGTCTTGTACACTGCGGGGGGTACGGGGGGCGTGCGGGTCACCCTCACCCACAAGTGCACCTGCGCACTGGGCCTCCCCCCCCACTGTGATCCATGCAGGATCACAGCCCGTCCTGCTACAGTCCCTGCCCCTGCCCAACCCATCCGCCACACACAATCCTATACACAGCCACCTATGATTACAGTCCCGTGCACAACCACAGCCACACACACTGCTGCTCACACGTGCTCACGTGTGCGTATACCCGCTTACCGTAGTCCACACCCGGCTCGCAGGCCTTGTCCAGCCGGTACGCCTCAGTGACCTTGTCTGCCTGGTGCATGAAGCAGTTCTCTGCAGGGTGGATGATAGGGGGGCACGGCTATACCCTACGTCTCATCCAGGACCCCCCACTCCTGGGTCCATTCCTCTGGGTACAGTCCACCCCCACCCCGGAAGGAAGGAGGATCCAGGGGGTGTGGTCACCCCGTCTCAACCCCCCTGTGCCCACCCTCAGCACAGCGACACAAGTCCTGGTGGCAGAGTTTGCTCAGTAAGCCGTCGTCTTTCTCCGGGTGGTAGAACCGGACACAGTTCTCATCTGTGGGCGTAGTGGTGCGGAAGGGTCAGAGGGCTTGGGCCTCCAGCCCAGAGAGCCGGGAGGCTTGGATTCCAGTCCCTCAGACCTGGAGATGGCAGGTCCCCAACCCTAGGACCCTCGGACCTGGAGATGGCAGGTCCCCAACCCTAGGACCCTCGGACCTGGAGATGGCAGGTCCCCCACCCTGGGGCCCTTGGACCTGGAGATGGCAGGTCCCCAGGCCTGGGGCCCTCAGACCTGGAGATGGTAGGTCTCCAACCCTGGGACCCTCAGCACCCCCCACCTTTCAGATCCCGGGGACCCTCAAACCCCAGGTCCCAGGTCAGCTGCTCACCTAGGTTGTAATAGGAGTAGACCCTGACTGACCCAGGCTGGACCAGCCCCACATTGAAGTACTGGTGCACTCTGAAGGATATACAGAACTCGCGCTCATGCGGGATCTGTGGGGAAGAAGGAGGCCGGTCAGTGGGATGACACGGAAGGGAGACCAGCATGGGTACTGGGGGTTGGAGAAAATGAAGGATGAAGGTGGGATATGGGTGGGGAGGGTGGAAGGAAGCAGAGGAAGCTCTGCCAAAAGATTTATGAGCACTTAAAAAAATTCATGTTCTGGTTCTCCAAGGCTCGCAACTAGACTCCTTCCTTCCCAAGAGTGGCCATGTGATTGAGTTCTGGCCAACGGACTGCTATCTATGTCCATAAAAACATCCCATGCTTAACGATACTGAATAGTTATTTAAAAGTTGCTGGGACACCTGGGTGGCTCTGTTGGTTAAATGTCTGCCTTCAGCTCGGGTCATGATCTCAGGGTCTTGGGTTTGAGTCCTGCACTGGGCTCCCAGCTCAGCGGGGAGCCTTCTTCTCCCTCTCCTCCCCACTTGTGCTCCCTCTTGCTATCTCTGTCTCACTCTCTCAAATAAATAGATAAAATCTTGGGGTGACTGGGTGGCTCAGTTGGGTTAAGCCTCTGCCTCGGATCAGGTCCTGGGATCGAGCCCCGCATCGGGCTCTCTGCTCAGCAGGGAGCCTGGTTCCCCCTCTATCTCTGCCTGTTTCTCTGCCTACTTGTGATCCCTCTCTCTCTCTGTCAAATAAAGGTATGAGGTAGCTGAGGTAATGGATGTGTTAAGCAACTTTATTATGGTGATCATAATCACCATAACTTATTATGGTGATCATTTCCCAATATATGTATACATCAACTCATTATGTTATACACCTTAAGCTTACACAGTGTTACAAGTCAGTTACATCTCACTAAAGCCGAAAAAATAAAGATAAAGAGAGAGAGAGAGAATAAGAAATATGTAGACATATGTATGTGCGTGTGATAGGTGTATTTGAAGGAAAAGGCTAACAGTGAATTTGGGTGGGAGTGTGGACCTGTGTTCTGTTGCTCTGCCATTTCCCTGTAAGGTTGAAATTACATAAACATTTAAATGTACAAAAATTAAAATACAAGAAAATGTCAATGCCCATCTCATGCACAATCCTCTTTTCTTCTAGAAAGAATGGGTCCAGTAGACCGCTCTAAGATCCTAGGGATTAGAGCTCCAGGATGGAAGACTTGTGGATCCCTAAGTGACTGTGTGGAACAGAAGGCTCTTTTTTTTTTTTTTTAATTTTGGAACAGAAGGCTCTTGCCTTAACCTCCCACACCAACTAGACTTGGCACGAGTGAGAAACACAAGTCTGGGATCCCCATATATTCTCGGGGGTTTTGTTATAGTAGCTAGTGTTACTTATGCTGACTAGTATGAGGGGAAGGGCATCGGGACTGAGCAGGGAGGATATGAGGATAGCAAAGCAGGAAGACGTAAGTAAGGGAGAGGAGGAAGCTCAGGTCGTGTTGGAGATAAAAAAGAGTGAGAGGTCAGATGGGGAGCTATGAAGAAGAGAGAGAAATGCCAGGAAATGGGGAGCAAGGGAAATCCTTGTTCACCACGGAGCACTTGATCTTTTAAACCAAAGTGGCTCTTTTCAGTGGTTGCTTAAGACTCTCATGGGAAGAAGTTGGAGGAAGAAAACACAAGATGAGGTTTGGACATGAGTGGTCAGAAGGTAGGATGCTTATAAAGGACCTGGGTTGACCACCTTTTTCCACATGCCCCTTTCTCCACCACCCAGCAGTAGGGACCCCATCTCCCCTAGCCTGGGCCTGGCCTGACCCAGAGGAAGGACAGCCAGCTAGGGGTCAGGTACCCATTGGAGGCTTTACCTTGTCCAGGTAGAGGATGAGGGTGTTCTTATTGGACAGCTTATTGTCCAGCTCGTACTTAGAGAAGTATTTCTCGACACCGCCGCTCAACTGGGGAAGGGTAGGAATTGTGAAAATCCTCCTTAGTCTTCTTCCAGACCCCAGAGTTCTTCCCACTGATCCCAGCCCCCAAACCCACAAGCCCTCCATACATCATTGAGGTCATCAATGTCAGGAGAAAAGCCAGTCATCATGGATATATCCAGGATCGACATGGCAGCATCTGTTGGTCCCAGGTACCTGATTGGGGCAGAGAGAGGACAGTCAGGTCCCAGGGTGGGGTCAGCCCTGGGGGTCAGTTCCTGGACAAGGGGGGTCTGATCAGAGGTTCCTAGTTCCCACATAACAGCACAGCGCAATGTTAGGTTTTAGGAAACATTCCCCAAAGGGACTAAGGGAAAGGCAGTATGATGGTCAAGGAGACTAACAGCTCAGGCTCTAGAGCCCAATTGCATGGGTTCAAATCCCAGCTCTATATGACAGCTAATGAGTCCCTTGCCCTCTCCATGCCTCAGTTCTTCTAGAAAATAAAGACAAGAAAATGTTACCATGGTCTAGCTCAGTAACATCGGGGTACAGTAATCACAAATGCATAAAGTACGAATCTTGTTTCTAGCTCTCCAGTCCACCAATCTCTTTGCAAATAACAGATGCTCATCACAGTCAATGACCAATCACGTCATTTCTTTCAAGTCCATCGGTGCCAGCTCACTGAGCTGCCATTAGTCAGTTCATGCACTGATAGCGTGGCCTGTGGTTGTGTTAATTTTTTATCAACCCACCTGACGTTTTGGGTAAATGAGTCATTGAAAGAGGGAACTAGCCAACAAAGATGAAAGCAAGGCACAGAAATGAAGACTGGTTAAAGCGGGTACTGCTGGACGTAAAAATTGAATAGCACACAAACGGAGCTTGAGAAAAAACAGCAGGCTGCGGGAATGTCCCCCCTGCTGCCATTTGAGAGGCCGGCTCTGCAGTGGGAGGAACTTGGGGGAAGACGAGCCCAGCAACACAAGTGAGAAGGACGGCTGTGACCAAAGGTGCAGCTGTCCCAGAGGAAGCAACGCTGGCGGAGATGCAGCCATAACTCCTGGGTATCTCGTGACACTGACCACTGCAAGAATTAAGTGGTGGAAGCTGACCTAACTCAGAAGGGAACATGACAATTCACAACTTCATGGGAAGGATGCCTGCTTTATCCGTAACCTAAATTACACAAAGAGGAGGAAGGAGGTGCTTTCCAACCACAGTTCTTTTGATAAGTGTTTTACAAAGGAGAAAAAAAAAATCACTTCCATCTCAATGTTCTGATGTTTTCATTTACAGCATCCTAAACAAATTCTCGTCTTACTGTCATTTTCATTTCTCTGTATCTTTATAACTGGCAATATGAGAGTTTTCGATGTTGTGATAAAACACTTTCAAGGTCATGGAACAACTGTAACTTCCCCCATTGATTGTTGGGATTGCTTGCACCGTCTCGCCTCTGTGGTCACGGCTAGTCTCGGACTGCTGAGTGCAGTGAGGACTGTGTCCATGGCATCTACCTCTTTGGGGGACTTCACACAATACCAGATGCACAATGCGCTCTTGGAAAGGATTAGGTACCGCAGATATTATTCGTGAGAAGTCTTGTTATAGACAGAGGAATGGTCAAGAGGATCCCCCAGTGAGCTATCATCACTAACCTGGTACAGATGTCAAGGCGCATGGTGCTCTTGGCGTCCTGAGGCTTCTTGCCTAGAAACACAGAAGACAGAAAAATGGGAGGGGGGCGGTCCCTGGGTCCTGATTCAGGAGGGGGGGCAGACATTAGAATGGGGTTAGGGGAAGGAAAACAGGTAGGGGCTTTACTCCCTTTACCATCTTCAGGGACTCGTTGAATGTTAACCCTGAGGTCAAAGTTCTGGCAGGAGACTTGGCTTTTGAGCTTGGCATAGTACATTGTCACCACCTGATGGAATAGTGCGGGCAATGAAGTGTCAGCCCACCTGAGTTGAGGAGAGGGTCCCCCTGGGGCAGAGGGGTTGAGAGAAAGTGGTGGGCCAAGTGGATGTGTGTTCCTGTGTCTTACCGACAAGGTGCCTTCTCCTTTTCCTTTAGCTATCACTTCGAAATTCTCATTTTTCTTGGTCTGCGGGGAGTAGGGAGAAAGAAGAGAGGATGTCGGGAACGAAGCCTTCCCCTGGGTATAATAATCATCTGCTCTCCCTCCTGCCTTTGGCAAACCCTGGCTGGTGTGGAGGGTGAAAGCAAGGAGGGTTTGGCTAGGCCACTGTACCTCTTCTGACCGCAGGAGGCTAGCAGACTCCCAGAGGATGAGGTGCTTGATATCATTGTTTCGGCTGGGCAGTTTGATGGACACCTCCAGGTTCAAGTCCTTGTGGCGAGGGACATCCTTCTGGTATTGGGCCAAGGCTTGGAATACCATGAAGGTGGCCTAGAACCCAAGAGAGAGGAAGAGACTCAGATCAGAGGGAGGGGGCACTAAGACTGTAGCCTAGGATGCCACCCCCACACCCAGAGAGGGTAAGGATGAGATTGTGGGTTGTTAGACACTGAGGACATGCTCCAGATTCTCCAAGGGATAGAGGCTTAGACCAGAACTTGAAGACACTGACAACAAGTCTTGAATTCATCAGAAATTGTAGGCGTAAGACTGAGGCTGTAGCAATACCGAGAATGTGGCCCAGACTCATCCAGAGGAGAGTCTAAGGTAAGAGTTTGGAGCCAAATGAAAATGTGTTTAGAACCCCCTTGTGAAAAAAGAATGAAGTCGAAGCCTGGGGTCACTGACCATATGATCTAGAATCCAAAAGGGATACTGAGAGTATGACAGATAGCTTGCCAGAAAGAAAGGGGGTCAAACTGGAGACTGAGGTTTTTGAAACCATGGCCTAGAACCCACCAGGGAGAGACAGGCTGGGAGTCTGGTGGAGCTGAGGACCTGGTCTAGAACCCACAGGAAGACGAGCTAACATGGAGTTGGGTGGAGCTGAGAACCTGGTCTAGATACCTGGAGGCTCAGAACATAGCTTGGGGCATTCAGAATGTAGTCTAGATTCCACAGGTGGGTTCACAACTGAAAAAGCCTGATCTCTCAAATCCACTCCAGCCCCTCTGGCTTGTGGGAAAGGACTTCCCCTCAGTCTCAGTGTCTTCTCTTGGAGGCCAGTGGGAGGCCAGAGGAAGTAGGCATGCAGGTGCCTGGGGGATATGGGGTCACTTGCCTGGGTGGAGCCATAGCCACCTCCGTAGTATCTCTGCTCATTGAGCCAGCGCACGACAGGAGGGGCAGAGTCAAAGTCTTTGAGCAGCAGCAGGGCCAAGAGGGCGTAGGATGTGGCTTCCACACTATAGAGCTTCTGTTTAGGCTCCTCCCAGCGTTCCCTGTCTGTGGAGAGAACCCCCACCGCCCCATGCTCACTGCTCTGTCCAGCCTGGAGATGGCTCAGAGAAAGCTCAGAAGAAGACAACCCCTAGACTTCTTGGTGTTCAAGTATCCTTATATGCAAGGCACTCAACCTGCTGGCTCCTGCCTCACTCTCTTCTCTCATTAACCTTTACTCTTCCACTTGAATTCTCAACTGTACCCCCACTGAGCTACAGGAGATTCCCTAAACTGTCCATGCTCATTATTCCCTCTGAGTCTTTTGATATTCTGTTCCCTCTACTTGGAGAACTTTTCTCCACTTAACTCCTGTTAATCCCATCCTGCACAATTTGACTTCAGTGGTACCCCAAGACTGAGTGACAGACCCCTGTCCTTCCTTCTGTCTCTCAAAACATCCTGCACTCTCTTGTTCCAGCATTATCATGCTCCATAGCAATGTATTAACTCACTTCTTTCCTCAACTGGAGTGTGGGGCCATGATGGCAGGGGCTATACTGTATTCACTATGATGTCCCAGGTGCCTAAGAAAGTAGTTATGGCAGAGATTGTTATTAAGAACCGTTCCCTCCTCTTCCTGGGCACACAGTTGGACTACATCTCCCACATATCTTTGCAGGCAGGTATGTCCAGATGATGGAGCTCTGGACAATGGAATGGGCACTGGCAGTGACAGGGACCCCTTCCATGCCTGGTCTACACCCTTTGCATAATCCTCCTGACTCTTTTCTGTTCTACTTGGATGGAGTGGGTTCCAAGGACCTGGAGTGGCAGAGCCATGAGGAGATAGAGGCTGGGATCTGGGCATTAGTATACGGAGGAGATCCATCCATGAACAACAAACTTCTATTGTGTTAAACCACTTCAGTATATGTTACATCATGTTTCTTGACGTATGTTCCATCAATCAGGGCAAACCTGGTACAGATCATCACTGGAACCAACGATTAAGTGCTCACTAGGTGCCAGGCACTGTGCTAAATTGCCTATGGCATTATCTTGTCTAATCCCAAAGACCCTTGAGATAATGTTAATGTTAGGACAACAGGAATGATAGAGCTCTTACGGGGTGCTAGACCTTCTACCTGCATTACTTGTTCAATCTTCACAACCACCTATGATGTAAATATCATCTTAAGATGAGGACCAGAGAGGTTCAGTGACTTGTACAAACTGAGAACATGACAGAGTGGGATCTGAATTGGGGTCTGTCTGATGTCAGAGCCCATGTCCTTGCTCCTGAGTCATAGCAAGTGCTCAACACACACTTGTTGAATGAAGGAGGCCATGGACCTTCTTATGGAGCTTACAATGAGAACTTTGCACACCTCAGAGCCATCCACCCAGCATGGCTTAGCACCATCGACTCCAGCTCCCCTTGAAGCTGCCCATTGCAGCACAGCTTAGCACCCCGCATGCCAGTTCAAGATGGCCTCCCCCAGCCCCAGCCATGCATTCTTCTTTTACCTCGTTAGGCTGCCCCTCACCTTTGGCTGTCCTCAGGAATTTTCTGAGGAGGTTTCCCTCCAGCTTGCCTATCTGGGCGAGGGCATAGCCAGCAATGGCCACAGAATAGGATCTCTGCAGGTTCTCATAGTGGGCTTCAAGATACTGTCCTGCCTTATTGATGCTGCCCGGCAGGCTCTATAAGAAAGAGGATCGAGTACTTTGGTAAGGTGGACATCACTGCCACAGAGAGCTGGTAAGGATCACAAAGGCACCACTTCTTGGGTACCAGGATGGTTTCTGTCCTTGGGACACATCTGTCTTGGATCGATCTTCCCTCTCCCACACCCCCACCGGGTTTTCCAGACATTTTAGTCACCATGAGCTGCCTTGTTGTTGAATACCTAAAAGGTGCTGGGGACAGTTTATATAACCAGCAACCTGGTGTTGCTGGTAGCTGCTTCAGGCCTCCAGTGTGTGTTTGGGGGTAGGGGAGGAGGGTGGCTAGTTTACAGATCTCCAGTTACTGTAAGGGAAATACTCCCACTGTGGTCAGTTTCAAGCTACCACCATGACATGCCTGAACATGGAGTGGAGAAGAGATGTCTCAGATAGGCACTTGTGAGCTAGTGTGAATGATTCAGCATCCTGCTGGGAGTGCCTCTTGTCTCATCATCAGCTTCCTAGCTAACACTTACTATATATGCCAGTCTATTTTTTTTTTAATTTTTTAAATTAACATATAATGTATTATTAGCCCCAGGGGTACAGGTTTGTGAATCGCCAGGTTTACACACTTCACAGCACTCACCATAGCACATACCCTCCCCAATGTCCATAACCCCACCCCCCTCTCCCTACCCCCACCCCCACCCCCACAACCCTCAGTTTGTTTTGTGAGATTAAGAGTCTCTTATGGTTTGTCTCCCTCCTGATCCCATCTTGTTTCATTTATTCCTTTCCTATCCCCAAACCCCCCACATTGCCTCTCAACTTCCTCATATCAGAGAGATCATATGATAATTGTCTTTCTCTGATTGACTTATTTCGCTAAGCATAATACCCTCTAGTTCCATCCACGTGGTTGCAAATGTATGCCAGTCTATTTTTATCATCATTCCTACTGCACAGATGAGAATACTGAGACCCAGAGAGAGGAGGGGTAGAGGAAGACTCGATCTGTAGTGTTTGCGGATTTTCATGGTGCAAATACAACCGTGGCCAATTTCAAACTACGGATGTGGAAGCAGTGAACGCAGAGTTGGGAAGAGGTGGGCAGTAGCACAGCGTTTGATAGTATTTCCACCATATACGTGTGCAAAGAACCTCAAGATGTATGGATGTACCAAGGATAATGATGAAAGTGAATAATTAGGAAGTGATGAGTTTTGAGTGTTTTTTTACCTGTTTTTTAATGTTTAATGCATCGTCTAATTTACTTAAATGTAAACTTCTATGATTTAATTTTTTAAAAGATTTTATTTATTTATTTGAGAGAGTGAGTGAGAGAGAGAGAGCACAGGAGCAGAGGGAGTGGGAGAAGCAGGCTCCTGCTAAGCAGGGAGGCCAAATATTGTTGTGTTGTAGTAGAAACTAACCCTTTTGCCTGTCCAGCTACCTCTCCTTCATCTACTTCTGACTTTTGTAGGAACTTTTCTTTCATTCACATGCCACAATGGAAGTGGCCATATTTGCCAGTAAGACCTACTCCTGGCCTCAGCTGATTGGCCCAGTTGTGATCACATGAGCATGATGGAGCCAATCAGAACCAGTCCCTGGGGGGCTCCTGGAGGGCTCAGTCGTTAAGCGTCTGCCTTCCGGCTCAGGTCATGATCCCAGAGTCCTGGGATCAAGTCCCGCATGGGACTTCCTGCTCAGCAGGGAGCCTGCTTCTCCCTCTCCCTCTGCCTGCTGCTCCCCCTACTTGTGCTCACTCTCTCTCTCTATTAACTAAATAAATAAACTCTTAAAAAAAAAAAAAAAAAGAACCACTCCACGGGGATCTGATAGCCTTGGTTAGGCTATTCCCCCAAAGAAGGCAGCCAGCCACATTCTGCTCGGCTGGGTGGGTGGCAGAGAAAAAGTAATTATTTGGCACAGAAGGGCCTGGGTTCCTCTTGGGCACTAAAGATTACCCCCCTCCCACCCCGGCTCCATCTCTTTTCTGGGTTCCAACTAAGGGAGAAGCAGCTGGCTGACGTGAGATCCTGGGCTTCTGGACTTGGTAAGCTAAAGGTCAAACATGCCACTCTTAAAAACCCAGGACAAAGCAAATAGAGCAATTACAGGGACTCTCAGAAGCCCATCTTTCTAAGTTTCTCCACTTCAAAGCCAAAACCAGAGGAAAAGGAAATAGCCATAAGACAACATTTTTAATCATTTCCCTTTAAGGATCATGGTTCCTTTGAAAATTTCCTAAAAAGACAGGCGCCTGGATAGCTGAAACACCTGACTCTGGATTTCCGCTCAGGTCAGATCTCAGGGTCCTGAGATGGAGCCTTGCATAGGGGCTCTGTGCTTAGCAGGGAGATTCTCTCCCTCTCCCTCTCTCCCCCATGTTCTCTCTCTAAAGTAAATAAATAAATCTTTAAAAAAAATAGAAAGGAAAAGAAAATTTCTTAAAAAGATCTCTCAGACTAAGAAAATAGTCTTGATGTTTTCTTAGCTCTCTGTTGTGAGTTTTCTTTAGGGAAGCAGCAAGGATACAAGGCACTGATCAGGTGGGAGTGATGTGGAAAGTAGGCTGAGGGGGCTTTGGCTGACATTGGTGAGAACTCTCTGAAAATGGTAAAGCAGGGAGAAAGGACCTGCTCTTTGATCTCTTTGTGTCTCAGTTTTCTCTTCTGCAAATTGGGGATAAGAAGAGTAGCCTACCTCTTGGGCTCTTACAAGGATTACAGGACTTAACCATAGGAAGATCTTAGATGAGCATCCTAGTTAATGACCCCCAAATGCTGGGTATTATTATGGCTGCTGTTGTGGTTGTTATTGCACTGGGGAGGACGGAGAATCACCCAAACGTAACACCTCACCTCCAAGGTGGATGTGCCCTGGGTAGGGGAGGGGAGGATGGCAGACACTTACATTGACCTGTCCTTCGCAAATATCTTCAGCCTCTTTCAGTGCAATGAGGACAAAGGCTGTGAGGGACACCTCCTTCTCTTTAGAATCCCGGAAGCCACCCTAGAATAGGAAGCAGGAAACAAGGATAGGGTCACCAGTGTGTTCCCATTTGGTGACCAATCACCTTGCCCGGTGAGTAGGTCAAGGCAGAGCTGAGCCTCTCCTCAGCGTCTCCTTAGGAGGCCACTCTCTTGAGTGTTCATTCACTCAGCCCATGTCACTGGTGCTGTGAATAAGATGGTGGGAAAGAACCAGACACTAGCCCAACCCTCATGGAGCTTTCCGTATGGTAGGGGAGACAGACATGAACCAACCAGTTCACCAAAAGATATATCATTACAGACTGATAAGTGCTGTGCAGAAGTGGATGTGGGAGTGAGAGTGGACAATGGGAGTGTGACTCAGTTGGGGAGATCAGGAAAGATGTTGCTGGGGGAATGATGGAGTTAGCATGCTAGGCAGTGGGGACAGCATGTGCAAAGGCCCTGTGGCAGGAGAGAGCAAGGATCCCAGCAGTACAGATGGAGTATGGATGGGGGTAGGAGGACAGCTGTGAGATTGGACACCTGAAAGTTCAGGCTAAGGCACTGATTCTCTAACTTAAGCACGCATCAGCATCATGCAGGTGGGGTCGGGTAGGGTTTGTAGAAACTGATTCCTAGGCCCTCTCCCTAAAGTTTCTGATTCCATGCACCTAGGGTCTAGCCTGAGGACATGCATTACTAACAAGTTTGCAGGCGATGCTACTGCTGCTGGCAGAGTGAAGGGAGAAGGGCTTTGGTTTTGCCCTGGACTCTGAAGGTCTCTGGTCTTTGCACTGGAAGAGCGAAACTCCAGGCCAAGGGGTAGTGTTTTCTCCTGTCTATCCTGGGACTTCTGGGCGCCCCTTCCCCAGCCTGCCCTGACCTCCTGCCGCTTACAATCATCTCTTGGTGAATCACTGGCCCATCCTCGTTGAAGATCCCGTCGGGCTTCTGCTTCTCCATGATCAGCCATTTGACTGCCCCACAGAGGACCTGGGCATCGATGGCGATGAGGTTGGTGGCCAAAGAAAAGACCTTGACCACGTAGGCTGTCAACCTGACGGCGGGCACAGAGCGTGAGTCAATTGCCTCTGGGATCCAGAGACTGCCATTTCAGCCCACCAGTGAGCAGAGAGGGGCAGGGTCTGGCCGGGCTGGCCCCGCTTCCCCCCTGTAAGTGCAGACCCAGCCTAGCTGTGGGGAGGCGCTTGATGACTGCAGGCCACTCGCCTCTACGGGGCCGAAGCTCTAGTGCTGGGCACAGGGCTGTGTGGACGAGGCTCCCCGGGATCACCCCAGGCCGCCCCGCTCTGTGGGGTACCAGGATGACTTGCCAGGTGCTGGACGCCCGGTCCTTGAAGGCCGCAAAGGCCGAGTTGCCTTGTCTGAAGGCCAGCTGCTGGGTGTACCCTGCAGGGAAGCGAGAGGAGTCACCCTAGGAGCAGGGGCTGAGTGGAGGCGGTGCCTGCCATGGGCATGTCAGGGGAGGGACTTAGAGGATAGGGGATCCGAGAGGAAAGAAGGGGCCCAGCCAGGAGCAGGGAAGTCTGGCAGGAAGGCCCAGGAGCTCCTAAAAGACGAAGGGACTCAGGGGGTGCTGCGATTGGAGAGGAAAGGAGGAGGGAGTTCTCAGAGGAGAGGGCTTCCGAGAGGAGAATGGTCTCAAGGGGGTTCAGGGAGAGAGGGAGCTCCCTAGGGCTCAGAGGGGCCCAGGGTCTCAGAGAGGGGAAAGGTCCACTGGGAGGTCTTTGAGAAGAAGGGGTCCAGATCAGAGAGGGGCCTCAAGGAGGGGCGGGGCCTCGATGGGGGGCAGGGTCTCAAGGAGCATACATCTTGGGAAGGGGGCTGAAGGGCGGGGCAGGTCTCCAACGTGGGCTCACCCTTCTTCTTCTTCTTCTTCTTCTTTTTTTTTTAAAGATTTTTATTTATATATTTGACAGAGATCACAAGGAGGCAGAGAGACAGACAGAGAGAGAGAGGGGGAAGCAGGCTCCCCGCTGAGCAGAGCGCCCGATGCGGGGCTCCATCTCGGGACTGGGACCATGACCTGAGCCGAAGGCAGAGGCTTAACCCACTGAGCCACCCAGGCGCCCCGCGGGCTCACCCTTCTTGATGATCTCCAAGGCGTCCTGCCGCTTCTCCAGGCCGAACTTCTCCCATTGCTCCGTCTGGTCCAGGTAATGCACCGCAATGACGGTAGGTGTCATGCCGATCATGTTTTGCTCCCCGCAGCCCGACGGGGTCACGATGAGGTGCTTCAGACGGTCCCCATCGATGGCGTCCTCTGCCATCTGAGCCACCGGGGTCCCTGCAGCCGGGTGGGAAGACTGCGCTCAAGCACCATGGGGTGGGGTGAGGAGGGTCAGGGCTGTGACCAGTGATCCCAGGCTCCAAACAGGCTTGTGCTTCATAGGAGAACTCTGGGCCCTGAGTCCTCTTATTACACCCGTGGAAAACTAATTCCAGGAGCAATGGTGCTTCATGCTGTTTGCCAAGCGCTGTTCTAGAGAACCTCTCTAGTATCTCATTTAATCCTCTTAAGGCCCCTTTGATATAGGTACCGTTATTCACCCCCATCACAGATGAGGAAACCAAGCGTCTCTACCCCAAATCTTACTGCTTGCAAGGTGCCTTTCCAGCGACTTCTTTTCCCTTCTTGCGAAACTCCTCCATCCCAGGTATTTAAGTTCCAAAATTTCCCACTCTTGAACTATACTGTTTCTCATTTAAATTTCTTTATCTGCAAAAGCTATTTGCTGAACTAAATACTGCCTGGGGTCTTCTGTAAAACCCATCAAGGAGGTGGCCAGCTGTCCTAGTGGAAGTGGAGAGGGGAAGCATAGTAATAAATAGCCCCAGAATTAGGTGGGACTGCGTTCCCTTCTCCAGGGTCGTGCCTCCTGGGGTCAGGGCCAGTCAGTGGCAGCTCACCTTGCAGGAGGATCCTGGTCTCCAAATCTGTGTCTGGGACTTGGTCGCTGAGGTCTGCCGCACGGACGTGCACTTTCTGCTCTCCCCCTGCCGCGGAAAAGGAGAGAAGGATTGCAATGGCCGTCTCCCACCAGGCCACCAGGCCCTCCATCACCACCCAGGCCTCAAACCCTCTGCTGTGGCTGACTCACCTACTCCTTTCTCTTCTGGATTCAGTGTGTGAACAGCCACAGTCTGGTTGACTCTGACTCCTTCCGGCTGAACCGTGTTGGGATGGGGGACGGCAGGGGGAGGTCAGGTGAATAAAGGAACAGACAGACACAACTGGTCAGCAAAGACGCTGTCCTTCTGGGGATTACTGTAGCACAGGCACAATGGAATCACCTGTCCTAGCTGTGTGACAGGGAGTCAGTTCCTTAACTTCTCTGTGCCTTGGCTTCCTCCCTTCGAAAGAGGAAGCAATACAAACATCTACTTCATATGGTCGTCCTGGGAATTAATAACCTTGCTAACAAAGTAACAAGCCCCTTTGAAAGCTTCCTCTGCGCTAAGGAGCTTTCTTTACTCTCTGGGGTTAACCTTTTACCTTTGCAACAAACCCCGTGGGTTGAGTACTGTTAGTACAACTCCCATCTCAGAGGTGGGAAACACAGAAAGGTGAAGGCACTGGTCCAATGTCACACAGCTGGTAGAAGAGAGCTGGGTTTTGAACAGGGCAGTCTGGTATTTTTCGGGGGGAGGGGATGGCAGAGGAAGGTAGTCAGGCTAAATGACCCAGGAAAGTCTGTGTTTTTAACTCCGTGCCTTGCAAACGTCTCTAGAATTAAAGAATGTGCATAAGGTACTCAGCACAATGTCTGGCATGCAATACATGCTCAGTTAAAATAGGGGCTGTCTTAGTGTCAGAGTCCCAACGGATGCTCTCCCGTGTCTACAGTCCACTGTGGACTGTAGCTGTTAATGCCTTTCCCGAACACAGTCTCCTTTAGGTTGATATTAATGCCCGAATTTTCCTTTGGAGACCAAGTCTTTTCCAGTGGCAAGCTGGTAAATATCTGAGGCGCAGTTCCCCGGGAAGAGAAGATCCTTCTTTCAGCTCTGCCAATTTCCGTGCCATAGCTGCCTTCCAGCTACCAGCACCGGAGCGTGCAGAATTGGGAAGTTGTGGGCACACTAGCTCTCGGGTGTTGGACTATGCATGCCCTGAGCACCCTCCTAGGTTTTCATCCCATAGGTGCCACACTGAACTGGGACCCCAGGCCAGAGGGATAATAAGAAATGTGCCCCTAGGGGGCGCCTGGCTGGCTCAGTTGGAAGAGCAAGTGACTCTTGATCTAGGGGTTGTGATTTTCAGCCCAACAATGGGTGTAGAGACTACTAAAAAAAAAGAGAGAGAGAGAGAACTAAAAAAAAAAGTGCTCCTAGATTTATATTTTTATGTATGCTTTAATGGTTAATTATACTCCAGAACATTAAAGTAGTTGAAAAAAAAATGAGTTTGGGTGCCCCTGGCTGGCTGGGTGGGTAGGATGTGTGACTCTTTTTTTTTTTTTTTTTAAAGACTTTTATTTATCCACTTGACAGACAGAGATCACAAGTAGGCAGAGAGGCAGGCGGAGAGAGAGGAAGAAGCAGGCTCCCTGCCGAGCAGAGAGCCCGATGCCTCTGCGGGGCTCAATCCCAGGACCCTGAGATCATGACCTGGGCCAAAGGCAGAGGCTTTAACCCACTGAGCCACCCAGGCGCCCCAATGTCTGACTCTTGATCTCAGGCTTGTAAGTTCAAGTCCCACGTTGGGTGTAGAGATCACTTAAAAATAAAATCTTAAAAAAAATATATGAGTTTGGATCCATTAAAATTGGGAAAGAAAAATTATAATAAATTTTGGTTTGGGTATAAATAAGACATTTCACTATAAAATAACACTGTCAGTTTTAAAGCTTTGCTTTTCGGTGTTTCAATATTTTTTCAACTACTTTAACATTTTTTGGGGAAAATTAACCATTAATCAATTTTAACCATTAAAAAAAGACACATATATGGGGGCCATATTTTCCCTTTAGATTAGGGAAAGCTCAATGTGGGTTGACTTGATACTGTTAGATCCTCTCTGTTTAAAACTTTGATCTTTTGTTTATCATGAATTTTTTGACATGAATTTTGATTCCTTACAACATTGTATTAAAATGTTGTCGCTCTTATTTATGATCTCACATTTTGCTTGAAAATATTAATAAAAGATGATAGGAGACTTTTATTTTTATTAATGACTTGATCTCCTATTATATTGGCAAATGTTTGTCACTGTAGGAAAGAGTAGAAAAGTAACTGTTAACATATATATTAAGGATAAAAACCATATGTTAAACTAGAAGTTCTTATGTTCTCACATTGTATGTTACTGCTTTCTAAAATTTGTTTTGTGTGGGACGCCTGGGTGGCTCAGTTAGACGTCTGCCTTCTGCTCAGGTCATGATGCCAGAGTCCTGGAATCAACCCCTGCTTTGGTTGGCGGGGGGTGGGGGGGGAACTTCTCCTTTTCCCTCTGCCTACTTGTGCCGTCAAATAAATATATAAAATCTTTTAAAAATGTTTGGGGAAAATGTTTTCTCCGATTTTTAAGGTCAAAAGAAAACTCCTATATACTGAAATGTGTTAAAAATATCATATTCAAGGGGTGCCTCGGTGGCTCCGTCATTAAGCGTCTGCCTTCTGCTCAGGTCATGATATCAGGGTCCTGGGATTGAGTCCTGCACCGGACTCCTTGCTCGGTGGGAAGCCTGCTTCTCCCTCTCCCATTTCCCCCTGCCTGTGTTCCCTCTCTCTGTGTGTGCCTCTCTCTGTCAAGTAAATAAATCAAATCTTTTAAAAAAAATCGTATTTGATTTTTCACTTAAAAATGTACCACTGGTTTTTATGACTAAGTTTTTTGGTGCGCCCTAAAAGTCCTCACTCACTCCCCCTAATCCCGGCCCAGCATCCAAACCTATGACTCCTAAATTTCCTAAGCTGGACACTGGACACTCTTAGTGTCTCAGAGTCTGGGTCTCCAACCTGGATTGACAGCAAGGGGGAGAGAGGAGATTCTCCTGAAGGACAAGGGGCATCAGGGGCCCCAAGGACTCACCACGACCTTCAAGGTCTTCTTGACACCATCGCTGATTAAATGGTTGTAGACGGCAGCCTTGACCTCCACCTCATGCAGGCCGAGCTTCAGAGGCACAATGACATAAGGCACGGCGACTGAGGACTTGGGTGGAATTTCTACAGTCTGCAGGTAGCGCTTCTTGGCGGTGGCCAAGCTGCAGAAAGCTGAATTGTAGAGCAGTTCCACTCTGACCTGTAGGGGATGGGGGGGTGGGGGAGAGTATCAGTCAAGGGCATGTGTCACAGACCCCCACCCCCAGCTCTCCATCATGCCTCTGCCACCCCAGGGACTCACCTTGAGTTTCACTGTTTCCTGGTAATTGTAGAGCACGGCTCGGACCTCCACCTGCTCATTACGCACCACAGAGTAGGGTAGCCGCAGGTCAATGAAGAAGTCTTGCATCACCGAGACCTCATAGGGGTCAGCCACGCAGATCCCTGCCCGGGAGAGGGGTGTCAAGGGAAGGAGGCAGACAGCCTCACAGTGCTCACTCCCGCCTGCTGGAGCTGTGCCAAGTTCAGCCTGTGTTTGTAGAAGGCCACAGACTGAACAGCTTCAACGGTGATCCATTTCCCGGTGGTGGTGGCAGCTGGAAATTGCTGGGATGGGGCGATTTCCATTTTCTTTATTCACAGGTAGGTGTGCAGGTGGGAAGAACTCAAATCTGTATCTGTGCTCTCCAAAGCGGTAGCCCAAGGTCCAGGTAGTCACTGGGCACTTGGATCGTGGCTAGCTCCAGTGGGAACCGGACTCCTACTTTTATGTCATTTCACTTCATGCAGATTTAAACTTAACAACTGATGCTCATCATGAATATACCACAACCCCCTGCATTGTACACTTTCAAAGGGTGACTTTTATGGTAAGTGAATAATATCTCAATTTAGAAAATGATGCTTGATTTAGTGATTGGAAAACTTTTTTTTTAAGATTTTATTTACTTAATTTGACAGAGAGAGAGAGATCAAAAGTAGGCAGAGGGAGGCAGGCAGAGGGGAAGGGAGAAGCAGGCTCCCCTGCTGAGCAGAGAGCCCGATGCGATGCGGGGCTCGATCCCAGGACCCTGAGATCATGACCTGAGCCGAAGGCAGAGGCTTAACCCACTGAGCCACCCAGGTGCCCCTGGAAAATTTTTTAACGTATGTTTGGGCCAACTTGGATGGCCAATCTACCTTTTCAGCTGTACATTTTACAAATCCTAAAATAAGATCAAAATATTTCCAGTGAAAGGCCCCTGGCCGGCTCAGTGAGGGAAGCGTGTGACTGTTGATCTCGAGGCTGTGAGTTTAAGACCCATGTTGGGTGAAGAGACGGCTTAAAAGAAAAAGTAAAATCTTAAAAAAAAAGAAAAGAAAAGAAAGCACTGCCATTGAGATGCTCTGCAGGTATAAAATAAGTACTAGATTTCGAAGCCTTAGTACAAACAGTGGTAAAACATATCATTCATAATTTTGAGATGTTAATAGGTCATTCTTAAGTATTAACAGATGTATCCTTGTAACATTATTATTAGTGTGACAGTGGTTTGTAGATGTTTACAAAATGTTGAAAGAATAAAAAAATGTTGAAAGAATAATATTTTGGATATATTTAGTTACAGAAAATATATAATAAAATGGATTTTTAAAAATATTTTATTTATTTATTTACTTGACAGAGATCACAAGTAGGTAGAGAGAGAGAAAGGAAGAAGCAGGCTCCCCGCTGAGCAGAGATCTGGATTCCGGCTCAATCCCAGGACCCTGGGATCATGACCCGAGCCAAAGGCAGAGGCTTTCACCCACTGAGCCACCCAGGCGCCCCTAAAATGGATATTTTTTTCAAGTAGGCTCCATGCCCAGCATGGGGCTTGAACTCATGACCTGAAAACAAGAGCTGCACGCTCTGTGAACTGAGCCAGCCAGGTGTCCCTCGCCTACTCCTTTTCTATGGGACTACCAGAAAATTTAAAATTACATAGCTTGCACTGTATTTCCAATGGACAGCGCCAATATACAGGAAGTGAAAATGATGCCAGAAACAATGGTTATTTGCATTATCACGGTTACTGCATTAAATTCAAGCAAAAGGGAACGCCTGGGTGGCTCAGTTGGTTAAGTTACTGCCTTCCTCTCAGGTCGTGATCCCAGAGTCCTGGGATCAAGTCCCATATAGGGCTTCCCCTGCTTTGCTGGGAGCCTGCTTCTGTCTCTCCCTCTGCTTGTGCTTTCTCTCTCTGTCAAATGAATAAATAAAATCTTTAAAAAAATTAAATAAATTCAAGCAAAGGGTGGATGCAAGCAACATTTGCAAAAACATCATATTGAAAATACTGTTATGCTAAAAAAGCAAAACAAATAAAAATAATATTACACTAAGACATCTATTAAGACTTTTTGCCTTATTCTTCAGTGGTGAAAAAAAATTATCGGAGGCTTGAATGAAATCCTTATTTCCTAACCCTTCCCTAATGAAATCCTTATTTCCTAACCCTAACCCTATTCATTGCCTTTGTGATATCTGCTCTAATCATGGAGCTATATACCATTTTTTATCTACTATTTGTTTTTACATATTTTTTAAGTTTATTTTTCAGTCATCTCTACACCCAGCCTGGGGCTCGAACTCGCATCCCCAAGGTCAAGAGTGGCACGTTCCACCTACTGAGCCAGCCAGACACCCCTGTTTCTACATTTTTAAACTCAAATTTAATTTACTATGGTGTGTAAAAAAGCAGCTTTTGCACCATAAATAGGAGGTTCCCTCAAGGAAAGCAAAAATGGTTTTGTTGGATACTGGTTAGCTCGTGCAGAAAGTCGCACTGGCTCCCCTCTCCTTGCTGATCAAAGTTGTTGAACGAGAGCAGGAGAGATGAAGGCATGCTTGGCACGGACTGAACGCTCCCCTTTGAACAAGATGGAAGGACCGAAAGAGAACCAAAAGAGGAAAGACTTCTGACACACTGTCCGTGTTACTTTTAAGGCAGTGAGACAACTCCTCTCGGTGATACTGGTACAGCGGCTACGTATTGTTACAGGTTGGTCCAAACCCCCAGAAGATACAACACTGAAGGGGAGCCCTAAGCTATTTATTGGCTACAGTTAATAATAATGTACCCAGGACCAGCTGCGGGGCTCAGTCAGTGAAGCATCAGACTCTTGATTGCGGCTCCGGTCATGATCTCAAGGTCGTGAGACAGAGCCCCACATCGGGCTCCCCGTTCAGCAGGGAGTCTGCTTCAGGACTCTCTCTCTCTCCTTCCTCCCCTCCTTCTTCTCTCTCTCTCTCTCTCTCTCTCCCCCAAATAAATAAATAAATCTTAAACAACAACAAAAATAATGTATCCGTTGGGCCCATCAATTGTAGCAAATGTATCACTCTAATGCAAATAGGGGTTAAAAATGGGAATCGGTAGAAGTGAAGGGTTGTGTGTCAACTCTCTGCTTTTTGCTCAATTGTTTCTGTACACTTAAAACTGTTTTTTAAAAAAATCTATTCATTAAAAATATAAAGATGACTGACTTCTGGTGCATGATTTGTGGGATTTGAGGAAGTGTCCCTGCGTGTCCGAAAAGCATTTACCCTTTGGCCTCTAAAATATGTTTGGCTCCAATAATAACCCACACACATCAGACCTCTGTAATAGGCCAGGCACCATTATAAGGGTTTCCTGTATTAACTCATAGAGTCATCCCAATAACACTGTGAGTAGATACTATTTCTATTGTGCCCATTTTATGGATGAGTGCAGAGAGGTTGAGTAACTCGACTCAGGCCACACAGCTCTCTACAGGAGGACTTGGGATTTGAACCCAGGCATTTAAGCTTGGGAAGCTCCCTGCTTGTAACCTTGACTCTTGAATTCATAGGAGCTCAGGAGTCTGGAATTTCCAGGTTCCGTTGGTTACAATGCTACCTACCATATTTACTCTGAAGCTCTAAGATGGGGTTTCTGGAAGATTCATCCCCCAGTGGTCTTTGGCAAGTCGCCTTCCTTTCCTGGCTTCAGTATCCTCATTTGTAGGCAAATACTAGTACCACACACATAGGGTGGTTGTGAGCACTGACAGAGCTAATGTGTGGAGAGTTAAAATCATGCCTGGGGAGACAGTGACGTCGAGAAGGTGTCACAAGGACACAGAGAGCGGAATCCAAAAACCACAGGGCCCTGTAGGATTCTGCACCACATCCCGCCCAGGGGACATTGGGCAACTTCTGGGGGACATTTTGGGGACATGTCACAACTGGGGGGGGCAGTTCGTGCTAGTGGAATTTAGTGGGTAGAAGCTATGAATCCTGTTCAACATCCTACAATACCCAGGGTAGGGCCCCACCACAGAGAACCATTCAGCTTGGAGCCAAACTAGTGGCTCTACATGCAAACAGACACCCACCCCCCCGACCAAGGGACCGCATTAAAGTGCAGGTTCTGAGTCAGCAGGTCAGGAGTGGGATCCATGATTCTGAATTTCTAACAAACACCCAGGTAAAGCACCTTTGCCAGATGGCTAGTGGTTCAGGAAACGTGGTTTTAGGACAAGGACCTAAACTGTGGATTTTGGAGCACCTAAGGGGGCTTAGTTGGTTGAGTATCTGCCTTTGGCTCAAGGTCATGATCTCAGGGTCCCTCATCAGGCTACCTGCTCAGTGGGGAGCCTGCTTCTCCCTCTTCGCCTCTCCCTGCTCTCTTCTTCTTGTCTCAAACTCCAGTATGGTTTGGTGCAGCCCTGGCTTCTACTTAAAACGTAGATATTTTGTTCAGCATGAATTTCTTTTTACATTAAAAAAAATGATTGCATGAAAATATTACTTATCTGGGTGCCCGAGTTTTGGGGGGCACATTTAAAATTGGCGCTTAAAGTTAGTGCACCCCTCTCCTTGCCCTCCTCAAGACCGTCAGTGCGGCAGCCCTGGGACAGCCAGGTTTCATAATCCGACCACCGATGTTCCAATCATGCATTTCATTCTGCTTCCTCTTCTATGTTTTCTTAATTGCTCTACCCACCATCCTATTGACATCACCCCTCAAGGGTGTTTGTGGTTGCAAATTACTCTGTGTGATACTGCAATGGTGGATATACGTCCTTATACCTTTGTCCAAAACCTATAGAGATTGTACAACACCAAGAGTGAACCCTAACTTCAGCCATGAACTTAGGGTGACGCTGATGTGCCCGTGTAAAAAATACACCGTGCGGGGGTGGGATGCTGGTAGTCGGGGATGCTGGGTATGTGGGGAGGTGGTATGGGGGTGTGTGGGGGATCTTTGTACCTTCCCCTCAGTTTTCCCATGAACCTAAAACCTCTCTCCAAATAAAGTCGAACTACAAAAAGCACTGGGCTATGTCACCCACAGAGTAGGAGCTGACCCCCCTCTAGCCACCAAGAAACGGAGATCTCTCTGGATGGGATGAGGAAATGCCCAGTGGCCCCGGAGTCCCCGCCTCCCGAGGATGGGACCACCACCTTCTCTCACCTTTGTTCTTCGACAAGCTCACAGCCAGAATCTCCCAAGTGGTGATGGAATCTTTCAAAAACACACTCATGGTCTTCGTGGAGATTCTGGATGGGGAGGGAGACGTGGGAGCCTTAGAAGACAGGTGTCCAGGTTGTGGGGGAGAGCTGGGATGGAGGGGTTCCCAGGGAAGAGTTGGAAGGGCTCGTGGCTGGACAAATGTAAGTAGCCTGACTCTCAATTTTTCTAGGCTGGGTTGTGGGGTTGCACAGCGACTCCAGAAAAGAGGGGGGTTGGGGTGCATGAAAATTAAGCAGATCCAGTCTGGGATGCTATAGGAAATGGTCTGGGGGGTGGGTTGAAGTGGGGGGGGGTATCTCGGCCTTACCCATTTTTCTCAGGTTCATTGAGACTCTCTACGGTCCACAGCCAGCTCTCAGGGAACTGGCTTCGGGAAATGATCTCCTCTTCCGGGATAATTTCCTCATCCATGTCACCTGGGAGGCAGGGGTTGAGGAGGGGAGCAAGGGGTTTAGAACAGACCCATCTCTCCACTGTCCCTAACAGCAGAACTCACCCATGGCCGTGCAATGGCTTTGGAGGAGGGAGCCCCGGCGTGTTTAAATTTGTGACTCTTCCCTCCATAAAAACACTATTAAAAATTACATTTTACAACTGTGTCGGTACGAAGGCAAAAATAATCCAGGCTGGTTATATGATGTACCCCTCCCCCAATTTTCATAGGCTTGAAAGCACACGCTTGAGCTTCTCTCTCTAAGCCCCATAGCTCCCAGGCCCCGTGCCTGCCACATCTGATGGTGACGGTCCTGAAGGAAAACAGCAGACTCAACAGACTCCCTAGACCTGATGGTGAGGGGGTGTGGAGAGGGTGACCTTTTCAAGCCTGGCTGACACCATCAGCAAGTAGATGGGGTGGGGCTGGAAGAGGGTCCAACCCTGTCTGGACTTTCTTTAAAACATGATGGGCAGATTGTAACTTGTTCTGGGTCTGAGAAATAAAATATGTGAAACCACTGATGCCTCAGTCCACCCACGTTCTGGAAAAACCCATCAAAGTGCCTTTGGGGTATGGACACATGAACAACTCTGTTTCACCCCCAATTGGCTAAAAAGAAAAAAAAAAAGTGCACAATGCTAAGGAATGAAAACACCCAAGTGTGCATAAGCCCGATGCTGGTAGATGGGATATTTTTTTGTCTAATTTTCCTCTTTGAGAAAGGACATCTGTAGCTCACTGGAGTAGAAGGCAGTGAGCCGAGGTTAGTATATTTCACACAGACTGAAGGGAGAGTCCTTTGTTCATGTGCGTTGGAAATCTTTGGTTCTTTTTAAGCGGTGTTGGTGGAGGGAGTGCTAGCCTTCCAGCTAAAAGAATTTAGAAATATCTGTCCGCTTTGGCAATGTCTGCCTTTAAGAAGTGACTGTCTATTAAGAGCAAAAAAATTAATAAAAATACAAGTGTGCACAAAAAAAAATACGTGTTCCCACATAAGGAGTCCCCTACCTGCTGTCATACAGGCTAAGTAAAAATTGATTTGGGGAAAATTTCCCTTGGCTTGAATTTTGCCATGATCTGATAGCAAAAAGAAGTTTCAAAAGCAACTGTAAGCGAACAAAGGGGAACTTTACAGTGAAGCAACCCAGCACACGCGGCCTTAGCCAAGTGATCAAGGGTCACATCACCAACAATGGGACAAAATCAAGGTCATAAGGCCCCTGAGAAGATGCACTAAGAAGGCCACAATGGCTCTTTTGTGACAGTGCTGTCGAAAATGCAAAAGCTGAACGTGATTATGAGGAAACACTGAGCCAACCCAAACTGAGGGACGGGCCCCCAGAAGAGTTGGACATGAGAGTCGCTGCAAGACGGACTCTCTGACAGGAGTTGGGAAGATCTAAGGACACTAAGGAGACCCCACCAGCAAATAGGACGTCCGAATCTGGACCACATCCTGTTCTTGTAAAGGACAAAAACCCAAACCAGACCAGATCAAAGCGACATGAATGGGGCTAGAAGGTTTGGCGGTGGTAACGAGTCCACATTAATGTCCTAATTCTGGTGTCTGTGCTGGGTTTTCTGGGAGAACATCTCTGCTTCTAGGAAATCCACACCGAGCTAGTCGGGGGTGGTGGGTCCTCACACAGTTCAGGGGGAAGAAAAGGTTTTTATGCCCGTTTCTACTTTTTCTGTTAGAGACTATTGAAAGAAAAAAAAAAAGGATTATTTTTGCTTTGATCAGACAGCGTGCTGCTGTGAAATTTCCCCTTCTTCTTCAGTTTTTAAGCAAAGGTATTCTCATTACAGGACTTTTCATCCTGTAGTTAACAAGATAAGTTCCCTCTATTTCAAGAGCCGCTCACATGGGCCTTTCTTGGAGCCCAGTTTGAAGGACACAATTTCTGGTCCCCCATGAAAACAGTGGGATGTACAAAAGAAGGGTTCAAAGGGCCAGGTAAAATGATCACCAGGGCTGCAAACGCTCTGCATAAAATGGTTAAAAAGAACAATCTGGAAAGGCTGGGATGAGCTGGGAATTTGCCAAGGTGACCCTCATAAAAGGTCCTGTGCTGCTCACCATCCACTGTCCCTGGGTTCAGTTTCGCCCGCGCCCGTCCTAGCAGAGAGATTTTTCCCCAGTCAAGACCCATTTTTAAAAGCATTTTTTAAAAGGAGGGATCAGGTCTCAGTGGGCTCAAAGCCTCTCAGCAAACGGCAGTTAGACCACACCAGTCCCCTCAGCTGCTGTGGTGGACCCTGCTCCGGGCGTGCTTTAAGTGGGGTTATTATAAAAGAAATCTCTCTTGGCTTTGCTTAGGATTTATTTGGCCTGAGATATAAACGTTCAAGTGGGTACACATTTTGTCTTATCCAGAACTGAATGAATGAATGAATGAATGAATGAATGAAAATGAAGCCACAAAGGTTGTTAGGCATTGAGTTAGGCACCTCTTTGGAAAGCACCATAAATTAATCTTCCCTGGTAAATGCAAGCTGAAAACCCATCTCAGACAGATGTTTCCTCTCCCCTCTGACCGGGCCTCCTCCCTCAGATAGGCCCTCCACCCTCAGACAGGCCCCCTCCCAACTTAGACAGGCCTCCTCTCTCAAACAGGCCCCCTTCCCGCTCAGACAGACCCTCCTCAGACAGGGCCTCCCCCTGAAACAGGGCCTCCCCTCTCAGACAGGGCCTCCTCCCTCAGACAGGCCCCTCCCTTCTCAGGCTGGGCCTCCCCCACTCAAGTGGGGCCTCCCAGCTCTGGCCTCCCCCATCCAATCTCGCCCCCCTTGTCCCCCCATCCCCCATCCCCCCAGCCAGACTCACTCCTGGCCAGTCCCAGGGGGTCGTCGTGGCTGTAGTTGAGCCGCAGCTGGGTGATGTAGTTGCAGCAGTCCAGGAAGGCCTTCACGCAGCGCTCCTGCTCCTCGTGGGCGATGAACTGCGCCCTCCGCTCGCAGGGGTACTTCATGATGTTGTCCCGCATGCCTTGCGTGCAGCACATGCGCACGTCCTTCGGGTACTGGCCGGCTGTGGGGGCGCAGAGCCCGCGTCATGCCCGCAGCCCCCGCCTCAGAGCAGGAGGCCCTCGGGACAGACGGCAGGGAAGCCGTCCCCACGGCCAGGCCCTGTCCTCCTCCCTCCTTGCCCCCCCCCCCACCTCGCCTGCACAAGACTCAGGGGGCGGCCAGGGCTCCCACCTTTGTCTAGCCTCTTCTCCATGAGCTGGACGGAGCGGCGGCGCCGGGTGGCTGGCTTGGGGCACTCGAGAGCTGAGGGGCAGGTGGACACCAACGGGATGGGTCAAGCACCGATCGGGAGCCCTCCCGTTGCTCCTCCCTCAGACAGGCCCTCTCAGTAGCCACGGGGGAGGGGAGGTGTTGCTCCCATGCGACAGAGGAGGAAACCGAGGCTCGGAAGGCAGGGACTGGCTAGGTGGTGGCCGAGGCAGGACTGGAACCCAGGCCCCCCCACCCCAGAACCCAGCCCTCCAGCGCGCTCCACCTGAGGGCAGAGGCGCCGCCCCCTCCCTCAAGCTCACTCGTCCTCTGCGCGGTCTGCAGCTCTTTGTTGGTCTTGAGGGCCAGCCCCGCGTCCGTGAAGACCCCAGCGTAGTCCTGCCCGCTGCCCGCCGTGCAGCCGATGTCCGCGTTCTCCACCACGTTCCAGATCTGCGGGGGCCGGAAGCGGTCACGTGCGGGCCTCCATCCCCCGGAGCCCACGCGCCCGCCCTTCCCTTGGTTCTCGTCCCAGACCCCTCTCAGAGCCGCGAACCGGCTGTGGCCACGACCTCCCCCGGCGGGGACCCTACCAACCGCACTCCCACTGCACCCTTGACTTCCACCCGCGGTGTCCGCTCCTTCCAGCCCACGCCTGACCGCGCTTCCTGTGCTCTCCCCTCCCCCCAAACGCCACCTCAACCCCACGTCACCCCTTTGCCTCTGCTGCCTTCCACCCAAGCATCGGGGGCTGGGGGAGGGACGCACCTTGCTCTGAGTCAGCTTGTTCTTCTTGTTCAACACGAACACACCCTTGTCCACCGCCACGAGCCCTACTCGGGCCCCCGGGTCCCCCTCGATCTTGAGCATCATCTGCTGTCCAGGCTGATATGGCCTTTCGCCCTTCCTGACACCTTTCACTACCAGCTGTGGGGGGGCAGGAGGGGCAGGAGAGAGGGGTCAGCGCTGCCAGGCGTGGGCTCCGTCAGTCCAGTCCGAGGGCAGCAGCTGGCAGGAGAGGAAGGGCAGGAAGGCGGAGCCAGAGGGAGCCAAGGCCTGAAGGCCAGGAGAGAGAGTTCGGGAGCAAGAGAGGCCCTGGGGATGAAACAGAGCAGTGCCTAGGGAGCAGGGGTTGGGGGAGAGAAGGGGCTGGGAAAGGTCACAGGCAGAGAGGCTCTGACCCTGGTGGAGAGCCTGCCTGGAAGGCTGGAGAGAGGTGGAGACTGAGAAAGCACCGGCACGTGGGGTGTCCCAAGATGGGCGAAGGGGGAGGCTTGGGAAGCTTACCGTGCCCACACAGGTGTCCTTGACGTCCACCCACACGGAATCGGCCACCACCTCCCTCTTGCCGTTGCTGCCGGTGACTGTGTAATAAGCCACCAGCCGGAAGGAAGGAATGAACTGCGGAGTGGTAATCAGAGGCATGACGACCAGGTCCTGGCCAGGTTGCCGCTTCTGGCGGCCCACGGTCAAAATCTTCCCTTTGTTCATGATCTGGGAGGAGCAGGTTGGTATAAAGATCAGCAAGGTGGGAGGGGGGATAGGGGTGGGATTGGGGGCTCTGGAGAAGCGCGCGGGAGGGGGGTGCCTGGGATCCTAGCAAGCCACAGACCAGGTAGGTGTAGTAGGTGATGGACTGCTCCTGGCTGGGGTCCACTCGCAGGTGGAAATTGACAGTGAGAGTCTCCCCAGCCTTGAGCTCCGAGCGAGGCACAGAGAGATGCAGGTAGTTTTTGAAGTTGCCCATGGCGTTGTAGGGCTGGACTTTCATTTCCCTGGTGGCCTGTCGAGACTCTGGGATACCGTCCTTCTTCGTGCGCACCTGGGCAAGGAAAGAAGGATGAATGCTGGCCCCCCCAAAGATGTCCATGTCCTAAGTCCTGGGACCTGCAAATCTGGTACCTTCTAGGCAAGAGGAACTTTGCCAATGGAATTAAATAAAAGATCAGAGGATGGGAGATTGTTTTAGATTATCTAGGTGGGTTGAATATAATCACAGTGATCCTTCTAAGATAGCTGAGCAGCCGGAAGGACCCCTAGTGCAGAGGAAAACCCCTCTGTGAGAATGAAAAATCTCGGTGTGAGTGCAAATATCCTTAAGGGAAGGGCATGATTCCCTTGTGCAAACAAAAGGGCCCCACTCTGCCGGTGGCAGGATGGCTGGGGGCAGAGGGCAGGGACCCTCTGTGCCTGGCTCTCTGCAATGGGGCCCCAGGCGGGCGAGGACTCACGGTGATGATCAGGGGCTGTACGTTCTTGGGTGTGTTCATGGTCAGCATGGCCACACCATCATTCCGCGTCGAGGTCCGGGCTTCGGTACCCTTGATCTCCACGGGGACGCTGTGGGCTGGGGAGCCATCAGGGTTTGTCACGAACACCTGTGGGCAGGTGGAGGGCATGGAAGTGGACCCAGAGGCAGGGCCAGTGCCAGGAGCTGGGTTGGGGGTTGCAGGTCCACCCTGGGTCTCACCATGAGGTCAAAGGGCATGGCTGGTTTGAAGAACTTGGGTGTCTTGGTGAAGTGGATCTGGTAGGGGGAGGTCACGATGGGGATCCCGCTGTACTCCGCCTCCACCATGTCGCTGCCTGAGGGGGCCAGCCATGAGGGCAGGCTCCTGGGCCACCCCTCCAGACTGGACCCCACCTTCATGCCGGGCCTCCCACCTCAGACTAGGCCTCCTTCTCAGACTGAATCCCACCTTCATAGTGGACCTCCCCCCTCAGAGTGAGCCTCCTTTCTCAGATTGGATTCTACATTCATACTGGGCCTCCCTGCTCAGAATGGGCTCCTCTCTCAGACTGGATCCCACCTTCATCCTAGGCCTCTGCCCGAGACTGGGCCTCCCTTGTCAAGCCAGATATCACTTTCATCTGGATCTCCTCTCTTCGACTTGGTCTCTCCTCTCCCTTCTCAGATTGGATTCCACCCTCATTCCGGGCCTCTGTCCTCCAACGGGGCCTCCCCCCTCAGCTGGGCCTCTGCCCTCAGACCAGGTCTCACCTGAGTCCAAGACAACAGTGACCGACACGTACAAGGACATCCCCACCAAGGCATCTTTTCGGGAGGGTTCCACCCCATTTAGGAGGACATTTCGGCTCAGCTTGGCCTCCCCAGTGCCATCGTCGATCTGGGGAGAGGAGAGGAGACTCAGAGAGGGGGAGGGGCGAGGCTGGGGGAGGGCGGAAGTTCAGAGTGGAGGGGGTGCGGGGGAGCAGAGCACCTTAATGCGTCTGAGGGACTGGGCCAGAGAAATCCTGTGGTCACCGTCCTGGACCCCAAAGATGACGAAGGCTACTCCATCCACATTCTTCCCGTACAAGAACCTGAGAGGCAAGAGAGTCTCAGATGCTCCTCTCCCGAAAGGCATGCTCAACGCCCACTCGCTCCTCCCGCAGCGCCCCTGCACCCTCACTTGGTTCTCACCTGGTTCACACCTCACCTATCCCTCCCCCTGGCCTCATTCCCAGACCCTCACCTGGCCGTGATGGTGACCGTCACGCCCTCTGGGTCATCGATATAGTAGAATTTCTCTTCAGGCTCCAGGTGAACCTCAAAACTGGGCAGCACTGGGGGAAGAGACATACCAGTAGGGCACCATTGCTGGGGCCTGGGGTCCGGCGCTGCGGGGACCCACACCCAGACACCCTCCTCCTCTTACCGTATTCCTTCACCTCGAACTCAGCAGAGAAGACTTGCTGCGGGGCATCTTCATAGTGGACCTGGATCTTCCACTGCCCCATGCTGTGGGAAAGGCAGGACGGTGAGCCGCACATGCCCCCATGCCCTCCCTTGGGAAAGGGAACCCCCTCCAGGACTGCCTGACATACTTGACCAGCTCCGGGATGTTCCAAGACTGTGACAAGATGCCAGCCTGGTTTAGAGAAGACACAGAGTCCCGCTTGATGGGAACACCATCTGGGGTCTGTGGAGACAGGGAGGGTGTGTCTCTTCAGAGATCGGGCTTAGCCCTCAGGCTCTCCTCTCCCTCTCTGTGTCTGGCCACTCTGTGTGTGTCAGGACTCCTGCTTTTTGAACATGGACTTGGGTCAGTCGGCCTGGATTCAAATCCCCGCGCTGTCATTTGTGAGCTGTGTGACCTTGGGCAAGTTACTTAACCTCTCTGTGCTCAATGTGCCCACGGAGAAAAAGGAGATAAATAGAGCCCCTACTTCATTGGCTTGGGACGTGGTTAAAGTAAGCAGGAGTTCACTGTCATCAGGGTCTGTCTGAAGACTAACAATAACCAGCATTTATCACCTCCTTTCTGCAGGAATCTGGGCCACAAAGAATTGCCTGCGTTTGACTCTTTGACCCACATGGATAGCAATTCCATGTGGTTCGACCAAGTCCACATTATTTCATTTGTTGCCAATAATTAAATGTAAGAGACATCCTGTGGACATCTGGCTCTCTGGCTCCTCTTGGAGAACAGGATAATTGTGGAGAATGGATTCCTATTGGTTTGAGGTGACATTTGACTGGGACTGGGCCGAGGCTGTGCCCTTAGAAGTGTGTGTTCACTGGTTTCCACAAATTCCACTGACTCCCCAAATCAGCTCATGGTTGTCAGACCTGATCCCTGTTCCCTTTGCATGATTTCAAGAAATACTCATGATGATTCTCTGAGAAAGACCTGCCTCTTCCCTCCCTCCTTCAGTTCGTCCTTCCATTTTCCCTTCTCTCCTTCCTCCCTTCTCCCTGTAAATTTTTATTAAGTTAGTGTATGCCAAGCACTGTGCTGGGTTCAGGAGAGAAGGTCCTGAATGAACAGATAAAAAAAAAAAAAAATCCCTTCCCGTGTGGAATTTAGGTTCTGTGGAGGTTGTGGGAGGGGGGACAATTAGCAAATGAATAAATCCAATTGCTAGGATGCCAAGAGGAGATGACAATAAGGGTGAAGAGTAAAGTGTGTGTAGGGTGAGGGGGAGGGAGGTTGCAACTTTACAGGATGCTCAAGGAGGCTTCTCTGTAAAACTGGGACATTGGTGACATTTGAGCAAAGACTTGAAGGACGCGAGGGGGCAAGCAGTGTGGGTATTTGGAGGAAGAGAGTTTTCTGGGTACAGGGGAACAGCCTGTGCAAAGGACCTGAGGCAGGTCCTGCATGGCAGTTGGAGGTACAGCGAGGAGGCCCATGTGGCTGGAGCCGAGTGAGTAAGGGGAAGAGAGAGGAGGGTAGGGTAGGAAGGGGACAGGGCAGGTCTAGCAGGGCCCTGGGGACCGCAGGAGGCCTTAAGGTTTTAACCCAGGGAGGTGGGAACGCCTGGAGGGCTGTGGGTAGAGGAGGGCGGGACCTGAGTTGGGTGCTCGCGGGCGCCCTCTGGCTGCAGGAGGCGGAATGAACTACATAGGTTTTATCCGTGTCACCCCAATCTTCTGATGAGAAGACTGAGGCCCAGGAAGGGGAAGGGACCTGTCAGTCACCCGGGGTTTATCTGAAGCCAGAATCCACGTGGTATCCCTGGATCTCTGGCCCGTCTCCAGTGTTCTTTCTGTGTTTGTGGCTCTACACATTTCTCTGTCTTTAGGTCTGGTCCGGTGTGCCTTTTCTGGAGTCTCTCTCTTGGGTCTCTCCTTGAGTCTTTTCTCGGGGCGTCCGTGGGACCCTGGCTGGCTCGTACCTGGATGACGATGATAACACTCCGACCCACGGGCAGCAGGTTGTTGTCCACGGTGAAGATCCGATAGTGGACTGGGAGGGGATGGAAGAGAGAGGGGGCGGTGGGTGAGGCCCTGCGCCTCCCGCAGCCCCGGCCCCGCCCTCTCCAGACGCTGCCCCTCCGGTTACCCGTGGAGCCAGGGGTGTAGATGGTCTTGTCTGTCTGGATGAAGAGATACCCGCTCTGAGGGCTGACCAGCACCACCTTTTCCACCACGGTGGCCCCAAAGGCCGCCTGGACAGTCACAAAACTTTTTCCCTTCTCTGATATTAAATCCTTGTCGTTGGGGATCTAGGGGTGGACCAGAGAGGGTCATTAGGACTTTCCTTCTGGGCCCCACAGCTGCCCCACCCACCAATAGCACCTGCCCAGCCCTCCTGCTCTCCCTGGTGTGCCCAGGCTGGGAGAGGAGGGCCACTCGGAGAGGGAGCTCCGGCTAGAGAGGCGGTAGGGGTCAGAGAAGGGGGACCCAGACAGGGGGCTCAGGATAGGAGGGGCTAGTTGAAGGAGGAGTCTCAGAGAGGAGTGGGCTCCAAAGTTGGAAGGGCTCAGAAAGGGAAGGGGGTGGACATCAGCCGCTGCACCCACCCTGATGGTGACCGTGCTCAGGTAGTCGTTGGCGCTGCTCAGCTGGGTTCTCTCGTTGGACAGCACTTGCTTCTTGGCCGGGAAGTCATGGACTGTGACTGTGACGCCAATGTTCTCTTTCCAGTCGTGGGCCTCCAGCACCACAGTCTCGTCGCTCCCCAGCCGCAGGATGTTAGGGGTGATCACGGAGAACCTGCCGGAGCGGGCGCAGGCAGGGGGTGCTGTTCTAGGGACCTGGCATCCCAATCCTCACCCACACATCGTGAAACTCCCAAGGTCTACGCAGTCAGATCTCGAGGCCTCTGAATCACGACTGCGACAGAATCACTGAACACCACGGCACATGCACCCTAAACCCACAGACTCCTGGTTCGAGAAACGCGCACCCCCCATAACAACCCTGAATCCCACAAACACCCAGCTCTTGAACTCGAGCTCACAGGAAACCCGAATTCATCAACGGCCCAACCCACTGACCCCTCTTTCCCCAGGCACTCAAGTGCACCCCGAATTCTCCTGAGACCTGACCCCACAAACACCCACTCCCAACCTCAGAAGTGACCACGTTTGGGAAGGGGTTGTGACTACTCACAGGGGATCCCCCAGCACCAGGGAGAAGCTGGTCAGCAGCAGCAGCAGACTGGGGCCCAAGGCAGGCCCCATGGTGCCCAGGGACGTGGAGAAACAGAGGGACTGAGGGATGGAGGGAGAGGCTTGGGAGGGAATGACCAGAGGCTGTGAGAGGGTGCCTTTTATCCGGCTCCTGCCTTCCCCCCACCCCCACCGTAGCCCAGCCCACAGCTCCCGTGGCCTCCCTCTCCCTGGGGCTGCCCCAGATTTCTCAATACCGTTTCCTAAGTTTTTCAATCCCTGGGGCCAGTGTGTTCTGGGGTAACTAACCCAAGGGCACGTCCTCCTACAACACAAACACACCTTCCCTTTGCCATGGCCTCCCTCAGGGTCAAGGACAGCTGGTGAAACTTCTCTCATTGTACGTATGTAGTAGAGGAGGAATACCGAGGGCCAGAGAGTCCCCCACCCCAGATATCGGGGCCCGATCCCCAGTCCACTTCTGGCCATGCATTTATTAACCAAACCCTTCCTACCAGTCCGTCTCTACGCTGGTAGTGAAAGTCCTTCCTCCATGCTTGGATCAGACTGGGGGACAGAGTCCAGCACAGACACTCTGGGCCCCACTCTTCTCCCCAGTGGAGAAGAACCCTGCTGCTTGGAAGGTCAGGGAAGATTTCTGAGAGGAGAGGATATGTCAGCTGGGTTTTGAAGTATGTGTAGAAGTTTGCTATGCAGGGGAGAATGCTTTTTAGGGCAAGGGGAGCCTGGAACTCTCATCACCTACCCTTGTCAGGTGACAGACATGGCCCGAATGACTATGATGATTTAAAAAGTCATCCTTGGGGCACCTGCGTGGCTCAGTGGGTTAAACCTCTGCCTTCGGCTCAGGTCATGATCTCAGGGTCCTGGGATCAAGCCCCGCATGGGGTTCTCTGCTGGGCGGGGAGCCTGCTCCCCTCCACCCCCCACCGCCTGCCTCTCTGCGTATTTGTGATCTCTGTCTTTCAAATAAATAAATAAAATCTTTAAAAAAAAAGTCATCATTGAGCAAAGCCCCATTGCTAGCTTTTTTTCTGTCTTACATCAACATTCTCTTCATCTGTCATTATTACTATTATTATGAATTGTATTTAGTTTTTTGGTAAGAACACCTGATATATGCAAATGGTTCAACGGCTAAGAGATGCAAGGAGGTGTACAGAGCAAAGGTCACTTTCCTCCTTTTCCTGTTGGCAAACTTCCAGGTCTCAAATATCACAGTACGGTTGAACTTCTGGTTCCTTCCAGAGACACCTTACTCATTGGTAAGCGTTCGCGAGTTTTGAAAACAACTGATCAGTGTTCTCTGCATGCTGTACTTCCGGGTCTCCCTGCCTGGGTCACACTTTGCTTTTTCACAAACAATGTCCCTTAGAGATTGTTTAATATCGGTGCCAAGAGAGTCTCCTGTTCTTTGAGGCAACCGCTGCACATTGCATTGTGCGGAAGGAACCCACCTTTCCCGCGGACTGAGTTCCATGGTTACGAGCCGAGCCGTGTTTTCTCCAGTGAGTAATGTTGAGCCTGCAACACTTTCTAGTTCTGACACTTACTAGTGGTAAACTTTGGCCACCTGCCGAATAGCCACCCTGAGCCTCAGTTTCCCCAGGTAAAGTGAGGTTACCAATGGCGCTCACTACGCAGGGTTGCTCTTGCCATGAAAGGAGGTAACCCTGGATCAAAGGGGACTCACGTACGTGAATAATCTCTCCAGATATTTCTGTATTTCCCTCCATGACTGTATTGATTTACATTCTTGCTGACCCTGCAGGAAATTGCTGATTTCCCTACTGCCTCGCCATGACAACCTGTTGGCAAAGCTTTGCATTTTCTGCCTCGGTGTCATTTTGATGTGCATCTGTTGGATTCCCAGCGAGCCTGCACATCGGGGGAAGGGGTTTGTGAAGTCCGGGGTGCAGATGGCAACTGGTGTGGAGGATCCCCATCTCTGAAGGGCTGGTTTCCAGAGTCCAAAGGAAGGGGGTTAAAGGGGAGCTCGGTGAGGATTTCCTGTAAACCACGCTCCTTTCCTGGCTCTGCTGGCATGCCTGGAGTCGGGGGAGGCGCGCAGAAACAGAACAAACTTGGCCCCTGTCTGTTTTGATTGCAACACCCTTTCTTTGGAAGAAGGTGGGAGAGGGCAAATGCCTGCTTACTGTCCAGAATCGAGAATAGACTTCTGAAACAGGGAGGGGAATCTGCTAGGATCTCCCAGCCCCCCATCACTCCCTCTATGCCCTTGCTCCACCCCAACCCTACCCTATTTCCTTGGTTAATCACAGCCTTAAACATTGGAGCTCTTTGACCGTCTTGGGCAAGTGTTGCTGCTGGCCTCTGCCTCCCTTCCAGGCCTGGTTCCTTCTTTCTCTGAGTCTCCGTTAATCCTGCCCAAAGGACAGATGGATGATAGCTCCTGCTGTTTTGACAATGAGAGGTGCTAAGATGCTTCAGAGCCCTGGGCTTATACACTTTATGCCCATGGTGGTGGAAGTTTGGGAAGGGTCCTGTCCCCGATCTCTAGGAAGTGACCAGAGGGATGAAGGCAAATGCAGAATAGGGTCTGTTAGGAAGGAAAGAATTCTCTGAGGTTTCTTCCTGGGGTGGGTATTCCTGCCCAGAAGTGCGGGAGGATGACAGGCAAGATAAGGCAGCAGGGGAGACAGAGGAGGAGACTGGGGGATGGGACTTCTGGTTAGCTGGTGCACCCTGCCCAGCATTCCAGATATGGAGGGAGGGAGAACCAGGCTGCCTGAGCTGGGTGCGGTCGGTTTCTGGGACCAACAGAGCATTTGCTGTTTATCCGCAGTTCAGACGGAGCTGGGTGTCCTGTATAATGTCAGGCCACCCTAGCTGGAAGGGCAAGGAGAGAAGAAGAGGAAGGAAGTGGGGATGATTTCTGGGTGGGAGGAGGTGCTCCCCCATCCACGCCTGCTTGAGTGCAGTTACTTCCCTGCCTTCCCCCGCCTCTCACCTCTGACCCTTCAGAGGCAGTGTCGGACCCAGGAATGGTAGGGACCACTGCTGCCTCCTGGCCCCCCAATTCCAGAATGGGGTCTTTGCTACACTGCTTTCTGAGAATTTCCCTCCCCCCACCATGCAACCTGAGCTTCCCCTTCTCACTACTTATTACTCATTAACTTGAAAGTAAACTTGGCCTGGTTGAGTCTCCTCTGCCCCTTGGCTCCTTCTCCCCGCCCCCACCCCCGCATCACCTCACTCGCAGTCAGCAGAGGCCTGGGCACCAGGGCCCCCTCTAGACCCCACCCCCCGCCAGCCTTGGAGGATACAGGGGCAGAGGTTTTTGGCCTCCCAGCCCCAGTTCCTAATCTATAAACTGGACCATCACAACCATGGAACTTCTCTCTGAGTCTTGGGGTGACAAGCTGGTGGCATCAGCAGACAGAATGCTCAGCCTGGTGTCCCACGCACCTGGACTGTGTGTTTATTTTTCCAACCTGCTCCTCCCCCTTCGTGCCTTACTTCCGGGAAAGCCCCGCCAGGCCTCCAAGCCAAGGTCCCCCCTTCCTCCCTGTCCCCTGCATTCCCTGTCCCAGTCTGTCCCTTCTCTTACCCCTGTGGTCCGCGGCCTCCGGGCTGCAGGCTCATTGCTTCCAGACCACGTGCTCTACAGCAACTGGGGACTTTTCCTAAAAACCCAGATTCGTAATCTTACTGCATCGTGATGTCGAAAACAGGAATACACAGGAATGAGGCGAAAGACTCGGAGAGACCCAGACGCAGCGCCTTATCCCACCAACCTTGTTTTTTCTGCCTGTTTTGCCGACCAAGAAACGGAGGGCTTTGACCACTTGCACAGTATCTCCCAGCTGGCAAGAGCTGGGGTCCAGAGTTCATGTTCCTAAACTGTATGAGCTTCTGACCGCTGCTGTAACAAATGACCACAAATTTGGTGGCTTAAAATAACCCCTTTATTATCTTACAGGTCTGGGGGTGGGCGCAGATGTCTGCAGTCAAGGTATAGGCAGGCCTGTGTTCCTTCATTTCCTTCGGGAGGCTCCAGGGGAGGAATCGTCTTCCAGCCTTTTCCGCTTCTAGAGGCCACTCCACTCGAGGCTTGTGGCCCCTCCGTCCCTCCAGCCCCACAGCACACTCCCCCGGGGCGAGTTTCCTTGTCCCTCTCCTTCTCGGATGGACCTCTTGCAAGGATCCTTGTGCTAACACTGGCCATCCAGGATCACCTCCCATCTCAGGGTCTTTCACTGAATCACAGCTGCAAAGTGCCTTTTGTCACAAACTATGACATTGGCAGGTTCCACGGACGGGACGCGGACATCTTTGGGGAGCCACGACCCTGACCAGCCCCGCACGCGCGGGGAGTAAAACCTCGATCCTGTATGGCCATGTCCTTCCCTGCCTTGAACTTATCCTCAGCTCCTGCAGGCACCAGTGAGAAGTCCAACCGTGTCTGCGTCCTGAGGCTTCTGCCAGGTTCTCACCCCTCCCCCGCCCCTTCCCAGCTCCAGCCCGCCCTGCAGTGGGACTGCCATGCTATTCTGGGCTCCTCTGCCTCCACGTAACTTCCTCAGTCTGCAATGCCTCCCCACTTCCCTGTCTGGCAGGGCTATTTATTCACCTGTGCCCGTTAAGCTTGCTTCCGTTTGCAGGAAGCCTTGACCCCAGCCCAATTCTCTACCCGCTGTCCCCTGCCTGTGCCCCCCTCCCCAAAGCAGTACCTCCCAGAGTTCCAAAAGGGGCTCTAGGCACTCTAGTTGAAGCGTGTGCTGGAACGGGAGGGGGAGAGCTCCATCTCCGGAGCTGCCCGTGTGTGTGTGTGTGTGTGTGTGTGCGCGCGCGCGCGCTCAGGTCTGTCCCCAGAGGTCATTCCTCAAAGTCCGCTGCAGTTCACAAAAGGCTAGGCTGTGCTGAGTCACTCCCAGCATTATCCTGGGCCATATTTGGTGACCTCGTGGGACCCCCCTTTCACAGGCTGGGAAACAAGTGAAACCACTTATCTAGGATCACACAACAAAGGGGGCAAGTTCAAAAGGTTTGGCTGCAGGGAGCCCGGGTGCAAGGGGGCAGTGCCGTTGGTGGGAAAGCACAGCCACGACATCAGACTGTTGCTGTTTTGAGTCCCGAGTCTCCCAACTTATCTGCTGTGTGGCCCTGTGCAAGTGACTTAGCCTCTCTGTGACTCACAGGCTTTTTGATAGGAATGAGGGTCCACAGAAGCCTTGGAAGAGGGTGTGGCATAAAGCAGTCATTACTGTGTCCAGTCTTTGCTGTGAGCTCTTGTGGGTCCGCCCACCAGATTTTCTCACCCTCCAGCCTCTGCGGGTGCTGTCCCCTTGCCTGGGCCTGCTGCCCTTACCCCTACTGCTCCAGTCACCTGTCCCTGACTTCCCAGGCTAGGTCAAGGCCCTGTGATGAAACTGTCCAGTGACTCAGCCCTCTCCCTGACCGGCCCCCCACCCCAGACTGTAAGCCCCTTGAGCGGGTCATGTCCACTGCTCTGTCCTCAGCACCAGGAGGTTGCAACCCTCCCTCCGCAAGGAACACAGGTTTCTAAATTGTACGCACAGCCTGTGTTAGACCTCAACACCCAGAAAGGCAAGGAACCGGGGTAGCAAAACAGATAGGTCATTATTGCACAGTTGTGAGCGGTGGGTGGCTCTGGGGCAGGGACAGGGCTGCCCCGGGGTGGGGGGAGAGGAGACAAGGGAGCTCTCTTCTGAATGGGCTCCTGGGCCTCCAGTCCCGGAGAGCAGGGTGCTGTACCACTGCACCGCCCTTCTCCCCCACCGCACGTGCTTTGGGAGCAGAGCTGGAGGGTGAGGAATGTGTGCGGAGGGCGGAGGTGGGAGGTGGGGGAAGGAGGACAGTTCCAGACACTGGGGGATGATCACAGAAGCTCCCGGCTGCTGGCTGTCTTGTTGACTTTGGATAGGCCTTCCCGGAACCCAGAATCAGTCATTCTAAAGGCAAACAGCAGGGAGGGGGGCTGGCAGTTGAGGGGCACTAGGCGCCACTCACCCAGGGCTCATCAAGTCCCCGCCCAGAGCAGCTGGCCACCTCCCCCCACCTCCCCCCACCCACTGCAGCCCCAGAGCCCCTCCCACTCTGCCTCCAGAGGTGCCCCCGACTCCGCCCCATGGCTCACATCTGCTCCATCTGCATGTCCTCCTCGTCCTCCTGGGGCAGCTGCAGGTACGGGTTGTCGCCTGCCGGCTGGAACTTGTAGCCGGTGAGCACGAAGAAGGCCAGGGTGGACCCCTCCACCAAGAGCTGGGGGGCAAGGGGCATGGCAGTGTTGGGCATAGCCCCCCACCCCAGCCACTGTCTGGCCCACCTGCCCACCCCACCTGTGGTCTTGGTCTTCACCTGGTACAGCCACTGCCACTGGAACGGCACGGCCACCTGCAGCAGGATGGCAATGACCCGCGTGAAGTACACGTAGCAGATGACCTGCGGGACAGAGGGTCGGGCAGAGGCCGGATGTGGGCTCGGAGTGGCAGGCAGAGGGGCTAGAGTGGGCACCCCAGCGGCTTGTTGTATATACACCCCCCGCAAAAAAAAACAAAGACAAAACACCCCCAAATACTTGCTTCAGAGAAGAGGGCTCGTACCATGATGTAGTAATGGCGAAACAGCTTCAGCTTGGCCAGGTTCACTGCCGCTGTCGGGTGTACGCGGACAGGGGAGGGGAGGGGAGAGGAATGGAGGAGGGCCGTTTCGGGGAGTATCCAAGGGGCAGGAAGTCTGGAGGGGGGCCTTTCAGAGGACACGCAGCAGGGGCAGCCAGTGGGGAGGGAAGGGACATCCAGGGATCAGAAAGAGGGGCCTGGAAGTGGGGACAGGGGCCGAGGGCACAGCAGGTCCGGGGACCAGGACCTCACCCTTTCCATCTGTGCCGGATGCGTCCTGGAGATGCCGGATGGACCTGGAAGGGGACGGGGGACAAGGATGGCTGTCAGCACTGCCTCCTAACACGTCTGCAGGGGGCAGGGGTTGGGGGCAGGAGCCTCACCAGACCACAGGGAAGAGGATGGCACCACAGCAGATGAGATCCACCAGGAAGAGGATCTCCTTCCAGAGCATGTAGTCACTGGCACCCTCCTCGCGGGACTCGATGACGATGTAGGCCACGTTGGCCAGGACCTGCAGGGCGGGGAGAGGTGGGCAGGGGGCAGTGTGGGGTTGGTGGGTGTGCCCCAAGAGAGTATGTGTGCCCGCCCACCCCAGGGCCCCAGAGGCACCTGCAGTGGAATCACAATCCCAAAGATCTTCTTCTCCTTGTCTGACAGGACATACTTGACGAAGGCCCAGCCAGAGCCAATCAAGGCGATGGTGATGAAGAGGAGGGCGCCCTTTAGCCTGGGAGGGTGTGTGAGTGTGGTGAGGGGGGTGGTGCCCACCCCCCCCCAGCCCACCCCCCACCTGCCACGGAGAAGGGTACTCACAGGTGCGTGATGTAGTGCATGACAGCGAGGCCTTCAATGGGGTGGCCCTGGCTGTTGATGAAGTAGTAGTTGATCTGGAGGCGGATGGATGGACGGACAGTCAGACAGACAGATGGACATGGGGGTGGGTGGTGGTACGACTGGGAGGATGGCGGTGGTTTAGAAACACAGAGAGTCACTGTGGGCACGGGGGCCACAAAGGTGACAGAACCGACAGTTGTGATCGGGATGGCAGGTGGACCCAGAAACGGGCGGTCGTGGCTGTGACAAAGGAGGGGAAGTCACAGCTGGATGGATAGTGAGACCATCCGTCAGAGGGGGAGTCGGAGCCAGACCAGCAGGCAGTTAGACATAAGGACAGACGATCACGGATGGACAGGACAGGCAGACAGCTGAGCTAGGGTGTTGGGTGGCCACAGTGACAAAAATGGCTAGACATGGGGACATTTGGGATATGTAAACTCCCAAGCCCAGGGTCTGCAGAGATTGGGGTAAAGGGCTCCACGGGCTTCTTCCTGGACCCAGAGACCCCAGCCCACCCCTTCTACTCCCAGCCCAAGGCTCTCACACTGCGGAAGAGAAGGGAGATGCTCTTGGTGAAAGCCAGGGCTGCCATAAGCCAGTGGATCTTGAAGACGTTGTACCTGGCAGGGGGGTCAGGGACAGAAGGGGGTGGGAGGCATTGGTCAGGGGCAGGGATGGGAGGGCTATGATGAGGGGAGGTGGAGGGACCACCCCAGGGGCCAGGGCATTACGTGTTCTTGCAGAGGACGGACACCCAGAAGATGCCAGCGGCCAGGAAGAAGGAAGACATGACCATGTACAGCTTGAAGAGGGGGATTTCCGCCGCTGACAGGAAGCCCTCGGGGTTCTTCTCCCGGATCATGACCTGGGGAGTGGGCAGGGGTGGGCGGCGGGGATTTCATGCCAGCTCTGGATGTGCAGAGCTGCGAGGGTGTGTCTCGCCCTCACACTCTCAAGCTCCCCTCTCCATGCCTCAGTCTTCCCGCCTCCCAGGTGGGCACACGGGCTTTCATGCCCCAGCACGGCCTCAGGGAGGATGTGGTGTGGCCGGCCCACCTCTGCTCACCGTGATGTCAAAGGGTTGCTCCCGGCCCGGCTTTGAGTTGTAGCAGTTGTGGAAGTTGAGGTTGTACTGGCCCTCCTCGGCCCGAGAGCCGATGACCACGTGGAACTGGGTGGTGGGGGCAGAGAGGGGAAGATGGGGGGAGGTGGGGGCTCAGCCTGGGGGTTTCCCACTCCAGGGGGAGGTGGGGCCTCAGGCGCTCACAGACACTCACACTGAAGTTGTAGGAATTGTTGAGATGCCCGAGACCCAGGACCAGTTCCTTGTCCTTCCCACTGAGGCCCTGAGGGGACAGAGGGCCAGCATCAGTTGGCCCCAGGGCCTGGGTCTCCCCATGCCACCCCCGGAAAAGGAACAGACCTTCCTCCCTCCTGCCCTGGCTTCCTCGAACCTGCTGGTCCCCCTGAGACACTCTGGGTTTTGACTCGGCCTTGTCGAGTGCAGCGGTGGTCCCTATAGGGGGCAAATGAGTGAGTTCAGAGAGGCATGGACAGAAGGACAGCAGAAAAACGGGGAGGCGGGGGCAGGCACACAGCTCCGGCCAACTACCGTCGCTGCTCACACAGCCAGCCTGACTCACCACTGTCCACTTTGGGGGTGACTGGTTCGGAGGGCACTTCGGGTAGGAGCCCAGGAGAGATGAACAGCTTCTTCTGCTCCCCATACTTCCGCACCTGTACCCTGGGGTGAGCGTGGGGGCCTCAAGGGTGAGGCCAGGAGGCTCAAGGCCTGGGTCATGCACATAACGTGTGCGGAGGGACTCAGTGGCCCCTGGGGCCCTCGGGATCTCCTTTCTGAGAACAGCCGGTGTCAGGCTGAGTCAGTGATCACACAGTTCCAGCCCCCCACCACCAGCGATTAAGATGGCTGCCCCCTCTGGGCCCTGCCTGCACCAGCGACTGTCACTTCCTGTGACACTGACTTACTCATCCCCATTTAAGTGCGCTACTTAGCATGAATACGTGTCTACAGACAGGCCACACAGTATTGCTAGACTCTGGTTCTTGGGCCTCAGTTTCCTCCTTTAGAATGGGGATGACATCCGTGTAAAGGGTCAATGAGTTACCATCTGTGAAAATTTGCAGGACGCTCCCTGCCACCTAGGAAGCATTCGACAAGTAGGAACGGTGGCTATCAATTTTCCCAACACTCCTCCATGTCTGATCTCTGCCCTGAGGCCCCGACTCTGTGTCTTCTCCCTGGGCTCCCCCCTTCCCTCGCTCCCTCCTTCTCATAATCACAAGGCTGGAAGGCAAAATTAAAAAGCAAGTGGTTTTCCTCCTAAGTGCGTGAGGTTCTTTTCAGCAGGCCTCTCATTCCACCTGGTAGCTTATGTGAGTATCAGACCCGGGAAAAGAATGACGGAGCCTCTGGTCCATCAGCTTACCGCAGATCCTTGGTGTTGATGAGGAAGAGAACTAGGAGGTTGCTGCTGTTTTTCTGGAGAGGACAGTCATGGGGGTTCCGGGTCTGGGGAGTGGGTAGGAGGGTGTCTTGGTTACTGCCTCCCACTAGTCCAGCCCCACCCTGCCCCCTCCCCATCTACCTTGCAAGGGAGGGTCACTTCTTGCTCCCCTCCCTGCGAAAGAAGGGGGGAGTGTCCTCCTCCCTCCTCCCCCACTCCTCCTCCACTCACTGAGTAGGGTCGAATGCTTCCAGATCGAACCCGAGTCAGACTGAACCCCACCTGCCAGGTGGAAAGAAAAGGAGAAGAAATGAGGGAATGCACAGGGACCTCGCCAAACCACCTCTTTTCATAGCAAGAGAAACTTGACCTCGGATTGACGGAACCCGTCCTCTGTGCTAGGTCCCACATTCACTCATGGAATTCCAACAACCTGTCCTGACCCTGGGCCCTCATACTCTTCTTTTAATTCCTAACTGGTGCCACTCAGCTTCAATGTCACTTCCCTGGGAGTCGGGGTTGGTGTGTGTGGGGGGGTGTCTCGGGCATCTCTCACTGGTGTGCTGGACCCTGCCCACCCTGTTTTCACACAATTAAAATGTTGATGTAATAAACAAACAAACAGATAAAATGTTGATGGCTTTCCTGCCTGGAGCTGTGGAATCCAGCACACGTGGACTTGCTTACATCCGGGCACTGTGACTTTGAGCAAGCCACATACCTCTAGGCTTAACGTTTTCACAGCATCCTTGAGAGGCTGCTGGGAGAGAACAGACCCATGGAAACTGCTCTGCCCGGTACCTGGTACTCAGCGGCATTTAAAAAATGCTAGGTACTCATTCTGACTGCGGGAGCTGGGGCTATCTTGGGCTTTGGTGTGCCCTCCCCCCACCAACCGCAGCTCACCGCCCAGCACATACTGCCCGAGATTTTATTATTCCCATGTTACAGATGGGGGAACGGAGGTTTCGAGAGACCAGTGCCCTTGTCCAAGAGCCCACGGATGAGAGGCGGAGCTACGAATTGGGGGCTGCAGGTGGGGGTGGGAAACGTGCGCCCCTCGCCCTCCTCCAGTAAACTCCTCAAAGCCCCTCACCAGCGGGTCCTTCTCTTCTGTCTCCTGGAGGCCCAGCCGCAAGAGGCTCAGGTCCACCTCCAGGGAGCCATTGGCGTAGAAGCCGAAGCTGTTCAGCGGGATGTCTGCTCGCTTCTCCCCCTGCCGGACACCAAGGAGGCACAGGCAGCTCAGACTTCTTCCCACCAACCCAGCCCCACGGCTGTGGCGCGAGATAGGAACAGGGTAGCCCCAGCTCCTCCAGCCATTCCGAGCCCAGGAAGAGAAAGCCTGGGGCACCTGGAGGTCTCCGTACTGGTGGGAGCACCCCCCCACACACACACACACACGAGAGCAAGGTTATTCATCTTGGGGTTAGGAGCCCCGACAGTTCGTAGATTCCAAGAACCCAGTGAGTGCCCGGAGGAACCCATTCTAGAAATCCCAGCGCCCCCAGAGCGATCCCAAGAATTTAGGAGACTAACGGGGGCGAGGGGTTGTCCCAGGAGGTGAAGTCCCACCCCTAGTGGGCCGGGCACAACCCGAGCGTGGTCGGCCAGGCAACTCCACGCGAGGACTGAGGGGGACTCCTCGGACGAGACCACTCGGGGCCGGGAAGCGGGGGGCGGCGGGCCGCTCCATCTCGCGTAAGCAGAGGGGGAGGTAGGACGAGACCACTCCAAACCAGGGTCTTCTTAGGAGCAAAACTGCGCCCCCCGCCCCAGTCCGCCGCGCGGCGGGACTCACCGTCAGCGCCAGCCGGTGGATGCGCCCAGAGCAGCCGCCCAAGAGCAAAAGCAGGAGTAGCGGTTGCCCCCACTCCGCGGGGCTCCGGCGGGCGAGCCCCCTCCTCTCGCTCACTGCCATCTCTGGAGCCGCCACCTCCCCTGACACCGCCTCTGGCGCCCCCACCCTCCAAAGGGTGAGCCAATCGCCGCACGATGGGGGCCGACCCTCTAAATGTCAGGCCCTCCCAGCCAGTCAGCGACCGTTTCCTCGAAAATCTGCACCACCCCCCCCGTACGACACCAAATGGACATCACCAGCTCCGAATAGGCTGCTGATACCGCTTAATCCCGCCTCCGCCCTCACCAATCACTAGAAAGGTTGTGCTGATGTAATTTGACAAACAGTCCATCTAACCAATTCTAATGGATCTGATATCCCGCCCTTGAAGCGGAATTCCTTCACCCACAGATCCTTCACCCACGCCCAACTGAAGATCGGCCCAGGACTACATTACCCAGAATGCAGTGAGACCAGAGAGCGCTACAGGGCATTCAATAAACTACATTTCCCAATATCCCCAAAGATGGACTTCCTCTTCTCACTCTGGGGATGTGGCTCCCAGCCAGAGCCCAGGCTTTTGGTAAACACGCACGTCTGCCGAGGCCTGTCCGGTTCTAATCTTCCTGATCCACGAAAGGCCGAAACCTAGCCCCAGGCTAAACCCTGACCCCAGGATGACCTATGACCTCGGGCTGAATTCCAGCGTTAGGCGGAGCCTCTATCCTAGAGTGAGGCAAAGGAGTAGCCCATCCATAGATCCCACGCCGGACTTGTTGATTGGCTGAACACCAACCCCAGGCTGAGTCCCTACCTGCAGCTGAGCCCGGACGTCGAACTGAAAAACAGACTTCCCCACTCCCTTCTGACCCTCGACCTACACCGAGCCCGGGCCTTAGTCTCTGGTTGAGCCCCCAACCTGGACTGCGCCGTGACCCTAGACTAGGCCTGACCTCTGGACCCTAGTTTGAGTCCCAGACCCCCTAGTGGGTTGCTGACCCCTCCGCTAAACTGACCCCAGTCTGAGATCCCATCCCAAATGCCGTGTCGACCTGGAACGAATCCCAATTCCAGTTTGAGTTTGAGACTCTAATACCAGGCTAAGCCACTGAGATCAGAACCCATGCTGAGCCCCTGACACGCCTGGTCCCCCAAATCCTGGAGCACAGCAACTTGAGGTTTTCTAGCCCAGAAGCCACCAGCAGGTGGGGCCAGGTCCCAACAGAGCCATCTGTCCCAGTGTGGGTGTCCCACTGTGGGCTCCTGGGGCTAGCCTCCTGGGCTCCCCGGTGTGGGTACTGGTATGGGTGCTGGGAGCCTGGAGGCTTAGAGTCTCACTTGTGCCTGGGGGCGTCTGTCACCTCCGTAGACACTAAGGACCAAAGGCAGGAGAAGAGAAGATGAGGTGGGCGCTGCAGGGCTCTCTCCCCTTTCATTTCAGTGCCTTAAAGAGATTAATGAGGTGTGAACAGACTTTTATGAGCGAGGTGACAGACTTCCAAGCCCCAGGGCCCGAGTGTCTGGAGGGAGAGGTGGAGTCAGAACCAGGGTCTGTACAGTGAAACCTGATTGGATCTAAATGGATGTGACTGGAAAATGGGCAGGTGGAAGCGCGAACTGGATGAGGGCCGAGGAAAGACCTGGGCCCGGTGCCCCAAGGACGGTCTGTCCTCAGTTTCCCGGCGCAGACTTCGGGAGGTGGGGGAAGGCAGGATGCGGCGAGGGTGCTAATGGACCAGGCCTTGGCATAGGCGCGTTCTGGGCAGGATCGAAGTCCTCCCATCCGCCCTGTGGCCGGAGGGAACCAGACCATTAGTAGGCCCAGCAGAGATGTCTGGAGCCGGGCCGGCCCGCAAGAGCGGGGTGACCTCAGGTTCTTCCAGCGATGGGGTGGGGGAAGGACCTCTCAGGTTGGGGTTTTAATGTCTTGTCCCTTTAAGGAATGGTTGAAGGAAAAGAGAAAAGTAAGAACAGTCCCTGGCGGGGTAGGGTTGGGGAAGAGGGAGGGGGAAGAGGGGCCCGGGGGATTTGGAAAATGGGTGGGGGTCCTTTAAGGCACGGGTCCAGTGGCGGCTGGTGGCAACTTGCCTTTAAGAGGGGGCGGGGCGTCCGTTGGGTCCCGCCTCTTCGGGGGTCCCGCCTTTAGGGCGCTGTTCTGGGCCTCCTTGCAGATGGGGGTGTGGCAGGGCCTGCGGGGGCGGGTCCGAGCTTGGAGTGGGCGGGGCCGGGAGGGCGGGGCCGGGCGCGCCGCTCCAAGCTGAGTCTCCCCGCGGCGGGCGGCGGGGACCGGGCGCGGCGGCGGCGGCGGGTTCGGCGGGAGCAGCATGGATTGGGGCACCGAGCTGTGGGTGAGTCCGATCGGCCCGGCTCCAAGTTCCTCCCTTTCTGGAGTCCAACCCCCCTACTCCTTTGCTTCTGCAAGACCTTAGTGGGGGCTCGGCGCTTTCCCCTTCAGAGACCCCTGGAGTCCCCGCTTTTCGCCTTTTCTCGGAGTTCCCCAGGGCGTTTCAGGACGTCCAGGATGAAGGGCGACCTTGCAGGAGCGGACTAGAGAAACTGAGCGCGGGGTTCAGAGTGAGGAGGACAGAAGTCCTGGGACCAGGCCGGGGCGCCCGGGCGAGGTCACCTATTTTGAGCACCCTGGCTGGGCGGCCGGCTTATCTTACGGCCCCTGGGTCCCTGCCCGCCGCCCGCCTGTCCGGCTTGGGCGGGGGAGGGGACCCCCTGGCCACTTTCAACCCCACGTGGGACCTAGAAGTTCTGACCGCCCTTTCGGCGCCTCCGATCAACACCTAGGGGCTTGGGACGCTCTGGGGGGAGGGGGCCGCGAGGCTTCCTCGCGGCCCCCTCCCCCCATCCCGCCCCAGGCGCTGGGAGGGGCCGCCCCTAGGCAGCCTCTGACCTCTGCTCTGGAAGCCCCAGGAATTTCCCCTTATCCTAGTCGGGACCTCTGACCCCTCCTTTTTATGGGGGCGGTGGCATCCCTGGGTTTCTGGGTGCTGCGGGGTAACTAGATTCCTTCCCCCACAACTCTGAAATTTCTTTTGGAATTGCAGTGGAGTCAGTGGGGGAAACCGAATCACATATTGGGGGGACCCCGGGAAGCATGGCGACCCGGGTAACATGGTGCCTGTCTCCTGGACGTTCTGGGGCCCCCCAAACTGCGGTGAACCCTGGCCCTCTGGTCCTGACTCACGCCGGGCCGGCCGGATTTTCCGGAATCTTGGGAAGGGGGATTAGGGGAGCCGGGGCTGGGGGGAGTGGCTCAGCCCCATTCCACACCCCTCTTGGCGGTCTGGAGACGGGGACCCTGTAGTCCGGCTAGGGCCCCGCCCCTGTTCCCTGGCCCTTCCCGGGAAGGGGAGGGGGTTCCCGCCGGTTTCCTGCCTCCCCCCGGCGCCGCGCGGGGGCGGGCCCGGGAAGCCACACCTTCTCCTAGCTCAGAGCCTTGAGGCTTCTCTGGCGCCTGGTCCTTCGGCGGTGGGGTCCCAATGTGGTGATCTCGAATCCTCCACCCGCTTCCAGGATCAGTTTGAGGTGCTCGAGCGGCACACGCAGTGGGGGCTGGACCTGTTGGACAGATATGTGAAGTTCGTGAAAGAACGGACCGAGGTGGAGCAGGCTTACGCAAAGCAGCTGAGGTAAGACCCTAGGGTGGACCCGCCTGGGGCTGGGGGAAGCTGTTGGAGCGCTGGGGGCTCAGGCTTTCTGCCTCTCTCCGTTAGGAGCCTGGTGAAGAAATACCTGCCCAAGAGACCCGCCAAAGATGACCCAGAATCCAAGTAAGGATGGAGAGGGATGGCCAGGCTAGATTTGGGGGGCCCCGGGGGTGTTGGTCTCACTTCCTGGCTCTCTTGTTCAGTTCTCACCCGATCCCGATCACCTGTGCCGGAATCTTAAGTCCACTATTTTCCAACCCCACGACTTTGGGCAATTGACTGAGTTTTGCTTTTGCCTCACCTATTAAGTGAGTGAGGTTCCAGCAGTTACTAACCCAGTGCCTCTGGGTAATTGACCTACATTTTATGCTTGTTTTCTTCACCTGTGAAACAGGATGATGGCGACGATGATGATGGCCTTGTAGGGCTCACGCGATCATTAACTGAGATAGTGCGTAGTTCCATAATCCAAAAAGCTCTAGAAGTCAGAAGATTGTTTTGGTACTCTGTCAGGCAGCAGCTTCTGACGTCACTTAATGGTTGTCACGTCCTTGGTTTTTATCCCACTTTGTGTGACTAGTAATACCTCTCACTGCAAAAAATATTTATAGTGTTTGATTACAGGATGCTGCCCCTGATCCCACTGGGGTGACGCATAAAAGATGGCATAAGCATTATATTCCCTTTCTAAACCTGAAAAATTCTGAGTTCCGAAACGCATCCCAGTTAAGGGCTTGGGATAAGGGATATGGACCAGAATTTATGGTTGCTTCCAGGAGGAATGTATTGGGGCTTTCCCTTTCGCATGATGGAGGTGGTTCCTAGAGCATCTGGCTCCTGAGGGATGGGGGTGGGTGCCTGACCCCGGCTCGCCGCCCCCACTCATCTTGCCCCAGGTTCAGCCAGCAGCAGTCCTTCGTGCAAATTCTCCAGGAGGTGAATGACTTTGCGGGCCAGCGGGAGCTTGTGGCTGAGAACCTCAGCGTCCGTGTGTGTCTCGAGCTGGCCAAGTACTCACAGGAGATGAAACAGGAGAGAAAGATGGTGAGTGGTTCCCTCTCTGGGTCTTCCAAGGACCGCTACCTCAACCCAGGGGAGCCTAACCATTTCTGTTTGCACAGCACTTTCAGGAGGGCCGCCGGGCTCAGCAGCAGCTGGAGAGTGGCTTCAAACAGCTGGAGAATGTGAGTTTGTGGCCATGGAGAGGGTAACTGGCCCCTGGATCTGCCTGTGTTGTCTGGCCCAGAGCCCTTCTCCCTCTCTCCCATGGGTTTCCAGCTTGCCCGTTGTACTCCCCCTCCCTCATTTGCTAGTGATGTTCTCCCGTCCCTGCCCCAGTCTCTGAAACCTTGCTTTCTCACCTTCTCTCTCCTTCTGGTTGTGTCCCCGGCAGAGCAAGCGGAAGTTCGAGCGGGACTGCCGGGAGGCTGAAAAGGCAGCCCAGACCGCTGAGCGACTTGATCAGGATATCAATGCCACCAAGGCTGACGTGGAGAAGGTACCTGTAGGCTCTGGGATGGGCTTGGAGGTCCGGCCGGGAGGGACCCCGAACCTGGCCTCGACCCCTGCCTCCCTATTCCTCAGGCCAAGCAGCAAGCCCACCTGCGAAGTCACATGGCAGAAGAAAGCAAAAATGAGTACGCAGCCCAGCTGCAGCGTTTCAACCGAGACCAGTCCCACTTCTACTTTTCCCAGATGCCCCAGATATTTGATGTGAGTATTCCAAGCCCCCAGACCCCTCCCTGAAAGACCCAGAAAGTTAACCGACTCTTACACATTTGTCAAAACCTTAGCGGCAAGGTCCCGATCTCTAAATCAAAAGGGAACTAGAAATGACAGTGTGCTCTGTCTTCGCTCAGACTGTTTTTTTTTTCCCGCCAGAGGTGCTTTCATGTTTTTGGGAACTCCTATGCATTCTGCTAAGCCCCAGCTCTAACAGCCCCTCTGAAAGGCCCCGAATTTGCCGTCTTCTGCTTTAGCGTCTTCACTCCACTCTGTCTTGTGATAGGCAGTATCTGGGTTGGGTCTGCTGTCTGTTCAAAGTCCTGGCTTCATTGTCCCCTCCTTTGAGAAGCCTTTCCTGACTCCCTAGGGAAGGCGGGAGCTCCTCACACTCCCTTCTTAGATCTCCTGTTGCATGTCTCTCCTCTGGCCACCCGGGGCTGGAAGTCCCTGTTTGATTTTGTTTTTTTGTTGTTGTTGTTGTTTTTTTTTAAAGATTTTATTTATTTATTTGACAGAGAGATCACAAGTAGGCAGAGAGGCAGGTGGAGAGAGAGGGGGAAGCAGGCTCCCTGCTGAGCAGAGAGCCCGATGTGGGGCTCGATCCCAGGATCCTGAGATCATGAGATCATGAGATCATGACCTGGGTCGAAGGCAGAGGCTTAACCCACTGAGCCACCCAGGCGCCCCTGATTTTGTGTTTTCCCCACCCGACTGGGCTCGGGGCTGGGGCCAGTGTGGAGCCCCATCACGTCTGCGGACTGAATCATGGCCCCTGGCCCCATGCATGCATCCCTGTCTCTGCCTCTGCAGAAGCTGCAGGACATGGACGAGCGGCGGGCCGCCCACCTGGGGGCCGGGTATGGGCTCCTGTCGGAAGCCGAGCTGCAGGTGGTGCCCATCATTGCCAAGTGTCTGGAGGGCATGAAGGTGGCTGCGGATGCCGTGGATGCCAAGAACGTGCGTGTCGGGTCCGGGGCGAGTGGGCTGGCAGGTGGGCGGTAGCAGGACCCGGGCCCTAGTCTTGCCCCTGACTGCTTCCTGGCCATCCTCCCCGCCCCTCCTCACAGGATTCCCAGGTCCTAATCGAGCTGCACAAGTCAGGCTTCGCCCGCCCTGGTGACGTGGAATTCGAAGACTTCAGCCAGCCCATGAACCGCGTGCCCTCAGACAGCAGCCTGGGCACCCCCTCCGATGGACGGCCTGAGCTCCGAGGCTCGGGTCGCAGCCGTGCCAAGCGCTGGCCCTTCGGCAAGAAGAACAAGGTGGGGGCCGGGGCCCTCGGGAGGGGGAGTGTGAGTGGGGACAGAGGGGCCCCCACTGAGTCAGCCCCAGCCGCCAGGACGCTGAGTCCCAGGCAGGAATTTTCCTCTTGGCTGCAGGCCCAGGCTGGAGGGAAGGGAGGCGGCCCGGCTATTGGCCTGGGAGTCCCCCAAGGCTGACGGGGTGCAGGGAGGGGGCCTGTGGCGTCTGTCTGCTGCTTCTTGGGATGCTGGGAGAAGACCTGCTTCTGGGATTCAGGGCTGGATGAGGGCTTAAGATACTTGTCTTCAGGACTCCCCTGGAGTCTCTCTTTATCCTGCCAGTGGGTCCTTGGGCCCCTGACCCTCAGGCTGTTTTTTCTTAGGATTTTTGGCTTATAATGTCAAACGTATACCTGGACCCCCCTGACTTATACCTTAGACACCCCCTAAGTTTACATCCCATGACATACTTCTGATCCCTCTTGATGTAAAATTGATACCTCTCTGTAGTCACAAGGCTCCCTGAGCTTCAACCCACCTGTAACCCTTCTGACACTTCATGCCTTCTACCTTTCTCAGCTTGCCTCCAACCTCTGTGGCCATATACCTGTCTGAGATCTTGATTCCCTGAATGCATCTCCCTGTACCTTCTAGACTGTGAGCCCAGAAAGCTGGGTGGATAGAACCCTGGGCCTCCCTGCACCCTCCTTACCCCCAGCCCCCATGCTAGGTACTGCATACAGAATTCGAGGGATGGGTGACATAGGGTTTAGGGAGGGGTCTGGCCTTCTGGCTCACAGTCTAATGCCCTCCCCACCACCTCCCGGATTTTTGTGTTGCTCTCCGCATGCATTTTCTGTGTGTGATTGTGCATCTTGAGTTGTGGTTTTCTTACCGTTTTTTTTTTTTTCCTTTTCTTTTCTCCATTTTGTTTTTCTTTTTTCTTTATTACGTCCGTCCGTCCATCCATCCTCCTTCTCTACATCTTCCCACCCCTCCTGACCCACCCTCTCCCCTGCCCCCGCCGGTAGCCACGCCCCCCTCCCCTCTCCCCCCTGGGGGGCCCCCTGTCCTCGGCATTGCCTAACGGACCCCCATCCCCCCGCTCCGGCCTCGACCCCTTGGCCATACTGAGTGAGATCAGTAAGTCAGTCAAACCGCGGCTAGCATCCTTCCGCAGCCTTCGAGGCAGCCGTGGGGTAAGTGAGGCCTCCGGGGGAGGAGGGGGCAGCCCAGCCCGCCCAGTGCTGGGTGGCGGGACCCTGGGCTCGCTTCCTGCTGCGGGCTGGGCCCCCTCCTCCGGTTGCCAGACCCGGACCTGCTTTGCTCTGTGCATGGCCTTGCCCCCCAAGAACCTTGGGTGGGGAGGAAGGTGGACTTGGTATGTCTTCGCACTGTCTTAGAGCCTGAAAGCTGAGAATCCCTGATCCCAAACTCAGTCTTCTTCCCACCCTGCAGACAGTGGTGACAGAGGATTTCAGCCACTTGCCCCCAGAACAACAGAGAAAACGGCTTCAGCAGCAGCTGGAAGAACGGAATCGTGAACTCCAGAAGGAGGTCGACCAGAGGTAAGGTTGGGGACAGGCAGGGAACAAAATAAAAGAATAACGAATTCTACTGAAATGGTAGTCCAAACTCTCCGCAACAAGCCCCAGGCCCTGGTGGTTTTATAGGTGATTCCTCCCACACTTAAAAGGAAACACTTAACTTCCCCTCTTGCAGCAAACAGAAAAAGAGTGAAAGCTGCTAGCTCAGTCAGAGGCTGGTGGAATGACTTCCTATATCAGTGAGAATTCAAGAAATTCAAATTCTGGACTCATTTTCCTTCACTTAGGATCTTAAATGCAGAATCCTAGCCAGACAGATCCGATGATATATTTTAAAAATAACGTTTCACGTGAAGGGGATGGTCTCACTGCAGCGCGGATGTACTTAATGCCACGGAACAGTCCACTTAGATGCGGTTCGAGTGGGAACTTTCGCATTAGTGTCTTTTACCCGTAATAAAAACATAGTTTTTTAAAAAAGACGAGTCATGATCCATTGGGTGTTATTCCAGTAGTGCAAAGATGGTTCAATATAAAAACACCTGTTCTTCTCATTCACTATGATAACTGGCTAAAAGAAAACAACAACAACATGATTATCTGTTTAATAACTCAAAACACTTAAAATATTAACAATAAAAAAATCTGCCAGATTAAAAAAAATAATCTGTACTCACTTCTTCCAAGCAGCGAGATCCTCCTCCCAGTCCTCTTAAATCATAGGAATGACATTTGCTACTTCTGGATGGGCGGCCCAGTTCTGTTTTGCTGTTGACATGGAACCTCTCATACAAAACTTTTACCATATGAAGCTTTTGTTGGTGTGAAGTTCCATTCGGAACTTTGCAGTTCCTGAGTCTTTATTTTTATTTCTTAGTTTATTTTAAAGATTTTATTTATCAGAGAGAGAGGTCACAAACGATATGGAGGGGCAGAGGGAGAAGCAGACTCCCCGCTGAGGGGGGAGCCCAATGGCAGGGCTCAATTGCAGGACCCCGGGATCATGACTTGAGCAGAGGAGAGAAGCCTCACTGGCTGAGCCCCCAGGCGCCTCCTGAGTCTTTAGGATGTAGGGGAGAAGGGAGCATGCTGTGGAGTCTGTCCTTCAATGCCAGCTGTCCCACCTCTGCTTGTTTCCTCTTCTGTGGCCTGGATGTGGCATTAGGACTGGAAAGAAGTGGACCCCACGTTGGACATTCCAAGGTCTATGCTTGTTACTACTTCTGCCTGTGTATCTAGTCTTGGAGGAAACAGGGACTAATGCTAAGAACACCGAACATTTATAGATACTGTGTGCCGTACACTATTTCAGATCTTTTACATAAGTTCACGGACATTCCCTGGTTCTCCTGAGATTGGGAGCCAGGGTGGAATCCTGATGGTCTTGTTGGGGAGCTGTACTTCTGATGGCTGGAACGGGGCCTGGTATGCAGTGGGTACAGTATGTATCTGAAAACGGAGACACCCTTCTCATTTTGCAGCCACTCATATGCAATCCATGCCTCATCATCCCCATTTTCCAGATTAGCGCCCCGAGACAGAGGTCAGTAATCTCACCCAGACTCACAGGCGAGGAAACGCCCAGGCTGGGATTCGAACCCAGGCAGTGAAGCGCTAGCGTTCGCAGTGTAAACACTGCCTTATCTTGCTCCTGGCTTCTTGAAGCCAAGCACTTATTTTTTTCTGCTGGTGAAGTCATATGGGACTGTTCTTTCTGATCTGTCTGTGTCATCCTAGAGAAGCCCTGAAGAAAATGAAGGATGTGTATGAGAAGACGCCCCAGATGGGGGACCCTGCCAGCTTGGAGCCCCGGATCACGGAAACCCTGAACAACATCGAACGGCTGAAATTAGAAGTGCAGAAGTATGAGGTCAGGGAAGACCCTGGGGAGGGGTGGGGGCCAGCGGGCCTAGCTGAGTCACTTCCTGGGGGGGCGGAGAGGGGACGGGGACAGGGAGGTGTTGGGTGGGGGTGGGGCCCCAGCTGCTTCTCATCACAGCCCTGGGTGTGCATGGGTGATCTCAGGAAACCTCCAGTCCCAGAATGGGCTGACCCCACAGCCTGCCCTGGAATTGACCGTGTGACTCCCCCCTCTCAGGCTTGGCTGGCAGAGGCTGAGAGCCGGGTCCTGAGCAACCGGGGGGACAGCCTGGGCCGCCACACCCGGCCTCCAGACCCCCCAGCCAGTGTGCCCCCAGACAGCAGCAGCAGCAACAACAGTGGGTCACAGGATCCCAAGGAGAGGTGAGCGTGGAGGCCGGACTGGGTCCGTCCCCAGGACCTGGGAGGCCTGTCCTGACCTGCTTCGCTCTCCCCACCCAGCTCTGAGGAGCCCCTGTCTGAGGAGGGCCAGGATGCCCCCATCTACACGGAGTTTGACGAGGATTTTGAGGAGGAGTCGGCATCCCCCATAGGGCACTGTGTGGCCATCTACCACTTTGAAGGTGAGACCTGCGTGTGGGTCCCATCGCCTGCGTAGGGGCAGGGTGGTCTTTTTGGCTGGGCTGTGTTTAACTTCACCGGAAGCAGATCTGAGCCTGCTGTCTCTCCCACGACAGGGTCCAGCGAGGGCACCATCTCCATGGCCGAGGGTGAAGACCTCAGTCTCATGGAGGAGGACAAAGGTGACGGCTGGACCCGGGTCAGGCGGAAACAGGGAGGTGAGGGCTATGTGCCCACCTCCTACCTCCGTGTCACGCTCAACTGAACCCTGCCACAGGCGGGAAGAAGGGGGCTGTTGGCTGCTGCTTCTGGGCCACGGGGGGCCCCAGGACCCACGCACTTTATTTCTGCCCCCTGTGGCTTCAGCTGAGACCTGTGTAACCTGCTGCCCCCTCCTCCCATCCTACTCCTCGTCCCAGAGGGACCCGCTGTGCCTTCCATCATTGATGTACATACTCGTGTTTCAAATCTTTTCTTCCTGCCGCTGGGCTAGGGCCATTTTGTTTTATATAAAAAATTCTATAAAGCTTTCGGAGTCTGTGCCTTATTGGTAAATTTACAATCTGGGTTGGCATATGCAAATGCCAGCCTCCTTCCTGACCACAGAGGGAATGAGGAAGGGGAGGTAAACTTGGGTACACCTTGGACAAAACTTCCCCAGAGTTGGGTGCTTGTCTGTGACTTCAGTGTAGGGAGAAAAGCACCAAACATCCTTTCTGTGTTTACCGCAGCTTTACTGAGAAAAGGCAGTGTTGAGCACCTACTGTGTACCAGGCATTCTCCACCCATGATATTTGAACACTGTGACAACCCCTGGAAAGTACACAGCCTCACTTTTATGTTGAAGGCAGGCACAGAGAGGTTGGGCCATTTGCTAGAAGTCACACAGCTCGTAAGCATTTGCATCTGGCTTCTGAGTAGGAGATCTGCAAGTTCTCTTACCATTAAGGGTATATGTTCCCCATTTGAAAGATAGGTGCTTGGGGGTGGGAGATGGGATAGGGCCTCCAGACACCTGGGTTTTCTAGTGTGGGGGAGGAGGCTGTCCCTCACCCTAGGATCCATGTACCTTTTGGGGGAGTGGTGTGGGTTTTTGCAAATCCCCCCTTCTCCCTTGTGTAAGGCAGAATCTGGGTTCCCACTGCGCTTGGCTATGTGAACAGCTTGGGGCAACTTCCTTGGTGTCTGCAGGGGGTTTCCATAGCCTGCCTGGGTGTCCCAGTATGAAGAAGGGGGTCTGTGCTTTCAAACATCCGGCTCCAGGCGCTGTGAAAGGACACTGAGGACGCGCTGGAACTTCTCTAGACGTGCGGCTTGTGGCGCCCCGACTCCTCGGCTTCCCCAGAGGAGCCTCTGCACGAAGCCTGTGGTCAGGGCCTCCCTCAGCTGCGGGTTCGGCCGGAATCCTGGGGGCGGGGCCAGGCGGACTGGAGGCGGGGCCAGGCTCCGGCCTCGCCCCACCCTACACCTGCCTTCTGGCCTTAGAACTTTGTCCCAGCTGGGACTGGAGGGACTCTGCCCCGAAGCTCTGCACAACTGGGTGGGGTTGACGGGGAGGGGGCGCTCGGGGTCTCCGCAGGACTGGGGGTGGGGTGGCCAAGGGGCTCGGTAGAAGCAGGCTCTGCGAGGGTGCGTGGGGGCAGTCCGTTCCAGTGCGCGATGGGGGGGGGGGGGGGGGGGGGCCCTTAGGGGCTGTGCCTGGGGACGGAGCCACTTGGGAGGCAAGATTTGGAGTCTGGGCTGCCCAGTGCGACACATTTTGGGGGGAGACAGAGCCACGTTGGAGTGAGAGGCGTGCTTAGGTCGCCAGCGAAAGCGGAATAAGCCAGGTTGAGGATTCGGGAGGCTGGGCTGCCCCAGGACTGGAGGAAGGGTTTGGCTTTGAACGCAAAGGCGGGGGGGCGGGGGGAGGGCGCTGTTCTACCAGTTGAAGGACTGACTCATTTTGGAGAGAGCTAGGCATTGTTGGAGGGCTCGAGATCCTCTGGGGGCAGGGTCGTTTCAGGTGGGAGTAGGAACGGGGGTGGGGGCGGGGAGTGGGACTCTGTGGACGTGGCTCTGGGGCGGGGGGCCAACCCTTTTGGGGTGGAGAGCACTATTCCTGTCAACACTGTTGGCTGCGACTCGGACTCGGGGTGAGAGCTCACCGGGGGCCGGGCCGTCCCGGCTTGGGTGGGGCTCCGAGAGGCGTGGCGGGAGGCTCTGGTGCCTGGCCTGGTGGGCTTTGGGGTACTCGGTTAGAGCCTGCGGGGTGCTCGGGAAGTGGGGCCTTCTGGCAGCCGGGAGCAGAGGGGAGCACTCACCTCGTAGGCGCCGGGCTGCTGCCTCACGGAACTTGGGTGCGTCCCGGGCCACCTGACGCGCCCGGTGCAGGGTGCGCAGCAGCCGCTCGCAGCTCTCGTCTAGCGGCCCCGGGAGTTCCTCGCCCTCCAGCAGGCGCACGGCCGGTGCCACGTGCGGCAGCGCCACCTCGCCCGGCTCGCAGGGGCCTGTGCGGGGAAGGGCTCTGAGCTAGGCTTGGGGCTGAAGACGCGGCCAGGGTGAAGAGGGTGGGAGACTGGGTCGAGGCAGACCGTAGCAGCAGAAGCCCAGAAACACTGGTTCCAGCCTAGCACGGAGCAGGCCCGCGTCAGGGAGAGGACTGGGGCGGGGGCGGGGCCTAGGGTTCGGGCCCAGGGACCGAGCCGGACGCGAAGGGCGGGGCCTAGAGCGAAGAGGGTGGAGCCTATGGTGAACTGACTTGACTTGCGGGACCTAGAGCGGGATTAGGATTCCGCTTAGAGCTGGTGTGCGGCGCTAAGGGCTGCCACTCACCGGCGCCCTCATCCAGTGCCCGCATCAGCGGCTTCAGCTCCTGCTCGAAGGCCAGCGCCGCCTCCGTGTGGCTCCTTCTGAGCTGGCGCCACGTGCGTTCCAGCCGGGACACCTGAGGGAGGAGCCCTGAACATGCTGTCTCTTCCCTCTTCCCCATCGCCTGCCCTCGGGCTTCCTCCTCATTTCTGCTCCCCACGCACCTGGGGCATGAGCAGGGCGCCCATGACCGCGGCCAGTCCAGGCAGGTTCCCGGCCGCCCCTGGCCGCAGCGCCAGGGCCAGCTCCACCAAGCCCCTCAGGGTGGCCGCGCGCTCCTCCAGCGGCCCCGCGCAGCCCAGCACCGCCAGCGCCCCGGCCAGCGCCAGCGCCTCGTGTCTGTGAAGGTGGAGAGCGAGGGTCTGGGGGCAGTGGAAGGTTTGTAACTCGGAGGTGAGGGGCGTGGGGGCGGGGGGAAGCTTTGCCTATCTCCCCTCCTCCCTGGTGTCCGTGAATGGGGGAAGGTTTGAAGGCCCTGGGGATTCCAGGCGGCTGGCTCACCTTTCCAGAAGTTCCAACCTCAAGCGATGCCCATGGGGAAGTGTGAGCAGCTCCAGGCCAGAGGCGACCCCCATGGCACACCGCTGAGCCTTGGTCACTCCTAGGAGGCCTGTAGCCTGGGCAGGGGGTGGGGGGGTGGGTGGTGGTTAGCGGGGAGGTCAGATGGCGAGAATGAGTATATGGGTGTGAGGTGCTGTTGGGCATTGGCCTGGCCTCAGCCCCCGTCTGGGGAGGAGTGGCCCAGTAGTCGACCCACCTGGCAATCCGTCAATAATAGGTGCAGGGCCGTGCTCCCAGGATGGTGCTCCAGGAATAGGTCACGGAGAGTACTCAGGACTCTCGGTTCCAGGGGCCGATTCTGGGGGCCCAGCAGGCAGAAGGGGTTGTTAGGGGGCCAGAAAGAGACCTCGGCCTCGGGTCTTGCAAAATTTCTGTTCTCTTCCTCCTCTTCCTCACTGGCTTCCCACCATGGGGCCTCTGTCTCTGGGCCTGTGTGGCCCACGGGGGTTCCTTGGGCACAGGGCACTCGGGGCACCAGCTCACAGTATGTTGGGGGGCGTTCAGATGCCTCACGCAGCATCAGTGAGGGTGTTCGAGGTGGTTTGGTTGGTGCCTTGGCATGAAGCTGCCCATCGGAGGCTCTGAGGATGTCAACAACGGACCCCAGAGGAGGCGGGGTCTTCAGCAGCACGGGGTCACTACCCATCCGAGGGAGGGCACACATGGGCACAGCGGAGGCTCCTAGGGGTCAAACAAGACGGAATGAAGGGGGTACACAGAAAAGATAGCTGGATGGGGTGGGTGGCTGGATGGGTTACCATCCCCCCCCAAGTCAATAACTGTGTCTCTTGGACTTACAACTTCATCTGTATAAATGCTACGCACTTATCAGTGGTCTGAAAATGAACTTTCTTTAACACTTAGGTATGAATTCTGAATACTACAGTTTAAATGTGAATTCTTTGTTTGTTGCCCCTCTGACGTACAAAACTAAAATAGAAAAAAAATTATTCAAAATTCACAAAACTCCAAAAGCATCGAAGAAACTACGCTTATCAAACTTTCAAATGAAGTCTGTGGCATGGTTGCTTCTGAGGTTATCAGAACTTAAAGCTGCATCCAGACTCTTGGGAGATGCTGTATTTACCAGCCATATAAATAGGCCTGCTTATAGGGACTTAAAACCTTCCCATGGTTCTAGCTCATTCTGAGTGAAGGCCAAAGTCCTCAGAGTAGAAAAAAAAAAAAAAAAAAAAGCCCCCAGATCTGAGTCTCGGATAGTTCAGCTCCACTCACATCCTTTCGGTTGAATGAACAGTTCAAGTTCTTGTTTTGGCCCCAGGACCTTTGCACTGGCTGTTCCTTCTACCGGGATCACTCTTACCTCCCCAGATAGTCACATCATTTCCTCCTTCACCTCTTTCAAATCTTTCTCCATGTGGCCTGTCCTGACAACTACTTAAAATTGTAATACTCCCATCCCTCTATTCCTAATCTCCCTGATTCTGTTTTACTTTTAACTTTTACCCTAAAGCAGACTCATTTTTGTTATCAATGTCCATCTTCCTCCAGTAGGATGTTGGAACCACTGGGCAGAGGTCTTTGTCTTTCTATTGAGTGATACATCTCAGCACTTAGTACAACAGCAGGCAGTGAGGGTTCATGATGAATGGGGGGTGGGGAGGCAGGGCAGATGGGGCAGACAGAGCATAAGGAAAATCTCCTTTTAGGTAGGATGGCCAGGGTCAGCTACTTTGAGGAACTCAAGTTAAATGAGAAGGAGTCAGTCAGGAAACGATTAGGGGAATGGGTTTTCCCATGACCAGAACGGCAAGTGCAAAGACCCTGAGGCAGGAACAAGACTGGTTGGAGTCGGGTGCCTGGGTGGCTCAGTCATTAAGCATCTGCCTTTGGCTCCGGTCATGATCCCAGGGTCATGGGATTGAGCCCCGAGTTGGGCTCCCTGCTCAGCGGAAAGCCTGCTTCTCCCTCTCCAACTCTCCCCCATCTTGTGTTCTCTCTCTCAAATAAATAAATAAAATCTTTTTTTTTTTAACTCACCCATTTTTAAGCCCCTACAAAAGTGTCTGTGGATTTCTTAATCACATGACAATTTTGAAAGTCTTTTTTTTTTTTTAAGATTTTATTTATTTATCTGACAGAGAGAGAGAGAGAGAGGGAAGCAGGCTCCCTCTGAGCCACACAGGTGCCCCGAAAGTATTTTTTTTTTTAAATGATTTTAGTTATCTATTTGACAGAGACACAGCAAGAGTGGGAACACAAGCAGGAAGAGTGGGAAAGGGAGAAGCAGGCTTCCTGCAGAGCAGGTAGCCCAATGCAGGGCTTGATCCTGGGACCCTGGGATCATGACCTGAGCCGAAGGCAGACGCTTAGTGACTGAGCCACCCAGGTGCCCCACAACTTTGAAAGTCTTATTGTCTCCAGTTTCCAAGAAGTTAAGTCATCTGTGCAGTATCAGTCATGCAGTGAGTGGCAAAGCAATCTTGGGGCCCTGTGCTGTCCTGGTAGACCCTTACCTGGTTCAGAATGGTCTTCTCTTGACTGCCCCATGTGCTCCAAACCTGCGGGCTGACTGTCACTCCGCTTCCTAGCCCTGGGGGACAGAGAAGAGGGAGATGTGTAGTCCCACCCTGAGCAGGGCAGCCCCCATCAATGCCCAGAAAACCCTCTATCTAGTCACTCAGCACCAGCGGACCCCAATCAGGGTCCTCTATCCCAGGGGACACCTGACAGTGTCAGGAAACATCTTTCGGTTGTCATGACTGGGGGTGGGGTGGAGAGGACTCTATAGGCATCTAGTAGAGACCAGGGGTGCTGCTCAATGTCCTACATGCACAGCACAGCCCCTCCCCACCCTCATCAATCCAGGCCCAAATGTCAGTATCAGTTAGTGCACAGGGGCGTATCAGGTGTCATTGGTGAGGTAGAGAGCCTATGATTACCTGGGCAGCTCTGACCGAGCTGGGCTCTCTAGGAGGGTGTCCTCACTAAAACTGCGTCGAATGGGTCCTTGCCGTATCACAGGTCTGGAAGCCACAGCTCCCGTGGCCCGGGACAGTGGACGCTGTCCGGTCACATAGCTGCAAACCAGGGAGGGCAGGCTTGGGAACCGTTCATCCTCCAGCTGGAAGAGGGCTGAGGGCCGGCCTGGCCGGGGACGCAGGGCCACGTGGAGCACCTCGAAGTGCAGGGCTGAGCCCTGCCAGCGGCAGGAGATGACTGGGCGGCCCCCCCCGGGACCCGGAGGCTCGAACCAAGAAGTCCCCGTCTTGCTGCAGGAGGGCCTCAGCCTTCTGGGGGTGGAGGACAGGAGGCAGGGGGCTTAGCCATCAGCCCAGATCTGCAGTTCTTGTGATTCCTCACCCCCACCCCCACCCCCAAGAAAAGCCACCCCAGAGACCAGGTGGTTTCGCAGCAAACCATGTCCCGTTTTCTCATGGGCACACCTCTGGAATACATTTCCCAGGCTCCCTTGCAGTTAGTCGTCATCTGACACGATCTGGCCAATAGGATGAGGCAGAACCACTGCTGGGAATGTCCAGACCTGGCTCACACAGCGCTCCTGCGCAATCCTACAGGTTCTGTCCCCTGCATGTTAGGGGATGTCCCCCAAGGCCTTGTTGAAGGTGGAGCCACAGGCTAGAAAGAGCTTGGGTCTTGACTGACTTCTGGAGCTCCACATTCCCCACTCCTCAACCAGCTTGTACTGTAACATGGACAAGCCCCAGAATATTGGCTGTGCTTAGCCAGGGACATCTCAGGGACGTTTGTTGCCACTACTAGCTAATGCTGACTAATGCAACATCCAACCTGAGTAAATGCATAAGGCTTGGTGCACAAATGTGGCTTCAAAAAGTGCCATTCGCCGGATCCTTCCAAACTGACTGCAGCCTGGAAATCCTGTTATAAAAATGTTCAGGCGGTCTTATGCCAACTGTAGTGGCCGGTGTGGAAACGGGCAGGGGCCACAGCACCAGAGGGAGGCAAAGTGGAGTCGGTGATGGGAACTGAAGACTGAAAAATCTGTATGGTGCACACATGTAGCCTTTCCTACATGCCAGGTCCTGCTGTGGGTGTAAAACATGAACTCATTTAATCCTTCACCAAGGTTAAGCAGTAGATACCATCATGCCCATTTTACAGATGGGGAGACCAAGGCCCAGGTAGGTCAAATACCTTGCCCAAGGGCATACAAAATGTAAGTTGTGTGGCTGGGATTTTTAACCACTAAGCAATAATGGACTCTCACAATTTGATTGGATGGCCAGGGTCCCAGGACTCCTGAGGGTGACAAATGAGTAAGATTTGGGTTGAGCGCGAGATGTCAAGAGTGCACAACACTGACTGAGCACTGAATGTGTGCCAGGGCCTCTTCTAGACCCTGGAGACACAGTGATGAATGAGGCCAAGGCTCTGCCATGGGCTGTCTGGGGTGGGGGGCGGGTAAGACATGTGACAATGAAGCACAATGAATGAACATGAATGAAGAAGATAGATAATGTCTAAGAGTAGTCACTGAAGGTGATAAAAGAGGGAGACAGGACCCTGATGGGCGCTGGTGCCTGGGACCCAGATGGAGAGATAAGCAAAGCCAAGGAGTCCAGTCGGGGAGCATGCCACGATACCAAGCAAGCTTCAGGACGGTCCCCAGACCCTCAGCCACCCCTTCCAATAGACCTTGACTGTAAGTCCCTCCTCCAGGACCCTAGCAGTCCCCAGAAGTCCCCAGTAGTTCAAGGGCAGGAGAGGTTCCCTATCAGAAGTGCTGAGGCCCTGCAGGAAGCAGAGATACCTGACGGGACAGGGGGCCGTGGTACCAGGGCTGGCTGGCAAGGTCCTCTCCATCCTGTAGCACCTGCATGGAGCTCTTGGGGGCAGAGGGTAAAGGGGCTGAACTCTGTACTTTCAACAGTCCTCAGTCTTCCACATCTGTAAAATGGGAAGAATTATTCCTGCTTCCTAAGCTTCCTGGGTGGCTGGGTCAGCCTTTCCATATTCCCCTTAGTTTTGGAGACAGTAGCCCACATCCTATCAACCGTAAAATGCAACTCTCTCTCTCTGTATTCTAACATACAAACATATTCTAAACATATAACATATAAACATATTCTAAATATATAACATATAAACATTCTAAGTTAAACAAGTTACTCATAAACAAAAATATATATACATTAGATTTTGTTTATATATATACATGCTAGATTCATATACATACATTATATAAGTTGGGCTATGATTAACTTCAATTTAGAATTGGCCGTGATCTCATGGAAGCACTTGTGCATTCACTAGGATTCTTGCAAAGGGAGAAGACCTAGGCACTCCCTTCAAATGTAATGCAATTTTCATGCCGATGATATGATACTACATTTCAGAGAACACTCATTACCTAATTCACTCAAACTAATATTTATGGGACACCCAGCATGTGCCAGGTGCTGCTGGGCACCAGAGGCCCAGCAGTGAACAAAACAGGGGTATCCCTGCCCTTGGAGACCTGCTGTTCCAGTGGGGGAGACAGTAATTAAGAAAATAAATAAGGAGATGAAGGGGTAGATAGATCAGAAAGACGTAAGTGGGAAAATAAAGCCAGGGATGGAATATGAAGATTCAAGTGGTGGAGATAAGATTTTCCATAGGGTGGCCGGGGAAGGTCTCAGTCAGTGACAACTTGGAGGATTTTGAGGGAGTGAGTCAGCTGGGCGAAAGAACATTCCAGGCCAGAGTGAATGTATTTGAGTAATCACCACCTTCTAATAAGTATGTGTACACACTCAAGAATTCCTAAGTTGCAAGAAAATCTAACCCATATGTGGCTTTCCAATGTAACACCATTTCTTAAAAAAATGTTATTATTTATTATTATATTTTAAAGTAAGCTCTGTGCCCAGCATGGGGCTCAAACTCACAACCCTGAGATCAAGAATCACATGCTTCACCGACTGAGCCAGCCTGGTGCCCCTCCGATGCAACACAATTTTAAGGACATTAAAAAGTCATATTTTGTAGAAATGCCAGCAAACAGCAATTTGGCATTTGCAGATTCTTAAATTTTGGAGCCATGCGGTTTGTTATTATTATGGTCAAAGTCAGGTCTCTGACATTTTGGGACTCCCTTGGTATTGGCCGGGCCTCAGGCCCTGTGTGTCTCCAGTGTCTGGTGGAGAAAACCTGCCCTGGATGGGAGGGAAGCAGCGGGTCCGTTTCTCACTTCCTCCACCCCTAAGGTGTTCTGGGCCTGGCTGGGTGTGCAGGGAAATAGTATCAGGATTCTCTCATCCTGAGTCAGCAGGGCCTTGAGGGCCAGAAACGGGCAAGAAGTTCCCAGGCCCGCCCCAGGTGCTGCATGCCTGAACACCAGGTGTGTCTCCTGGACGCCTGTGTACTTCCTGTTTGTCAGCTGGGCCAGGCCAGCCTCTGTCTTGAGTCCCCAAACGCCAGTTTCCTCTGTCTTGTGCCCTCTTTAGTGGGCATGCACGTGGGTCACTCACAAGGCTCTGGTTGGTTGGAGGAGGGGAATTTGGATGAGAGGGGAGCACAGAGTGGGCGCAGGTTAGACACAGGCCAAATAAACCCTCCTCCTGCCATTCATCCTTTGGAATAATTTCTGGATATTTGGGCAGGGGAGAGAGGAAGGGAGCAGAATCAGGAAGAGAGTGGGGTAGGGGCAGACATGGAGAAAAGAAGGGGGTTATTCATGCTCTACAGACCACACCTATGTACACACATGTGGAGGGGGTCAACCACCTACACATGGACACGTGGACACAGTTAGACACTGGTACTCAAACTTGACATTGAGCAAACACTGATTGGTTGAGCACTTACTATGTTCCAGGACCTGTTCTTGACACTGGAGACACAGTGATGAATGAGATCAAGGCTCTGCCCTGTGCTGTCCGGTGGGCAAGACAAACAATAAATAGCACACAACGAATGAAGAAGATAATGTCTACGAGTAATCACTGAAGATGATAAAACGGGAACATGTGATAAAGAAGACTGGAGGAGGCAGCTACTGTAAATAACATATAGTCAGGAAGGTCTCTCCCACCAGGTGACATTGGAGCTGAGCCCTCAGTAAAGGGAAGGAGACAGTCACACAAAGGTTCAGAGAAAGAGCAGTTCCAGACAGGGGATGGAAGGTGGGGTGGGGGATGGGAGGGTGGACAGCAAGTGCAAAGGCCTGGGGGTGAGACAGAGCTAACTCTTTTCACTTTACAGCATCAAGGAAGCCGTTGTAGCTGGAATGCACCGAGCAAGGAGCTGAGTGGACAGCGGCGAAGTCGGCAGGGAAGAAACCATTCTGGTGCACCCCAAATTCTCATTTTAGCGGGATGCCATGGTGGTTACAGAAGGGTTTTAAATGAGGGAGGGGCGCGATCTGGTTTGTGGTTTAAAAAGACTGTTCAGGCAAAGTGGGAACAGGGAGGATTTTCGTGTTGCACAGGAAACACGCTTTGAGATGCACTCCCAGGTACGCCCAGGTACACGGACACGCGTGACGCACAGCGACCCAGTCAGGCACTCGGCGACCCTTCTACGTCCGCTGATGCTCTTGGACCTACACTCAGATTCTCCTGCGAGCCGGTGGCCCCACCTGGAAAAGAGAGGACTCCCCTCCCACAATAACCCCCGATCCTGGATGTGCCTGGGGCCCCTCACTCACCTGGGCCGGGACCCGCGGAGCTGGTAACAGGATGGGGCCAGGCCGAAGCCGGAGGCTCTACGGCTCCGGGACCTCCCTCCCCGCCCCAGCTGGCCCCACCTTCTTCGACCGCACCCGCGGGTTCCGGAGCCTGTTCACCTGGTCCCGCCCCGGAGGACTCAGCCTCGGAAGGTTGCCTCTCAGGACACCCGCCCTCCTGTCCCCGCTCCACCCTCTTAGAACTCTTCTCGGCACTAACCACGCCCCATTTGAAAACCACGCCCACAAACCACGCCCCCTCGGGAAAATCCGTCTGCCCCTGCGGCCTAGAACGTCGCCCCGCCCCCATCGGGTGGCAACGCCCACACGCTCTTCGCCCCTCTTAGTCCCGCCCCTTAGCTCTCGGCTCCTCCGTTCCTCGCAGGCTGGTCCTAAGTACCCCGACCCCTTGGGACATGGGGAGGAGTGTTTCTCTCCTCACCCCCAGGGTTCCTCGCGGGGACAGAACAGCCCCTTACGGGCTCTCCTGCAGCGCGGGGTTGGCGGCTGCTGTGACGTAGAGGTGCGCTTCCTCCAGACCGTCCCCTTGGGTTTCCGGGAAGGGAACTCCAGTGCGTGTCGGGTTTTGTGGAGACGGATGCGGGAAAACACGATAGGCTTCCCCGTGTAACAGCAGGAGGGAGATGAGCTAACTCTGGGGGAGACATTCAGGTGGTTTCCTTGGTGGGAGGAAGGAGGTGGGAGGGGGGCTTCCATCACGATGCTTGGAGCAAGCAGGGAAAAGTTGGGGGAGTGGATCTGGAACAAGAGGGAGGACGGTCTAGCCGCGTTTATTGAGGGCTCTGTGTGCCAGGACCGTTCCGCTTCCTTGACCTGCTTCAACGCATTGGATTTTTACATCGACCTCTCAGTGAAGTAGGTACTATTTCCATCACGCCCGTTTTCCAGATGCAGAAACGGAGGCAGGGGGCAGCTAAGCCATTTGCCCAAGTTGACCGGCTTGTGAGTGGCGCAGACGGGATTCGTACCTGGAGCCCTGGAGCGTCATCCTGCCGTCCTCTCCTTCCTCTGTGCAGGCCCACGATCTCTGACCCCTACCGTGCTTCCAAATGGTGAAGGTTACTGTCACCCATTTTACAGATGAGGAAATGAGCGCCCGGGATGGTTGGAGATGAAAAGTTTCGGTGCCTGTGGGATCTCAGAGCTGGTGATTTCCAGTCTCGGCTTTCCCCCGCACGAATGTGGAAGAGTCTCGAGGCTCAGGAAATGCTGGGGGGAGTGTCTTTTCCTTGACCTCCTCCCACCTAGTTTTGGTACCGTTAGAGGGTTGGGCGGTGGGGGTTATCTCCACTGAAGGAGACTAGCGCCCCCTAGTGATTAAAGATTTAAAAAGAAAATCCAAGTGGGGTGCCTGGTGAGGCGGATGGGGGAGGGGAGTCTATGCAGCCTAGTGGTGTGGAGGTGGGGCGAGGGACCTTGTAGACAAAATGATTTCAGGTAGTGATGAGGTCTACGAAGGCTGTAAATGTTTGCCAAACGAATGGATTAATGAGCGACCCCCTCGAAGTCTATAAGGAAAGAGGTGGTGGTGGCCAGGGCCAGAGCCATATGTAAACGAATTTGGGGGTGTCAGAGGTAGAGCCAAAAAAAAAGCTTCCAACCATTTATTTATTCATTCAACAAATACTTGCGGACCATGTATTTATGCCAGGTGCTGGGAACATATGAGACAGAGATTTCTAAATAGACAATAAAGAAAGAATTATGATAAAATGTCAGGTTTGTTGGGTGGTGTTCAGGGCTTCAGTGCAGGAGAGTGGGAAAGAAAGTCTGTGATTTGAAATGGAGAGATTTGGGAAGATTTCATGAGAAGGTGACACTGAGCAGAGGTGAGGGAGTCACTGTTGGAGGTGAGGGAGCTAGCCATGAAGTTGCTTGCCTAAGGCCACAGAGCACCATGTGCAAAGGCCCTGTGGCAAGATTTAAGATTTTGGGGTGACCTGGTGTCTTGGAGGAACAGTGCCTGTGTGGCTGGAGCAGAGTGTGTGAGGGAAAGTGGTGAGTGGAAGAGGTGAGGGCAGGGAGGGGACAGGGGCATGTCATGGAGGGCCTTGTTGGCTGCAGGGCAGTGGGCTGGAAGAAGAGGAGGGACGTCATGCCTTGCCCAGATGCCCAGGCCTGTGTTGAGCTGGTGGGGGGAGAAGAGATGCCAGGTCCTGCAGAGAAGGGGCTGGGCTGCAGGTGCTCCCGCCCCCCTAACACCCCCCCCAGGCTCCTCCCCCTCCACCCCCTCTCAGAGCGACAGTTACAGGCAGAGAGGAGGAAGTGGTAGCTAGCTAGCAGAGGCAGGCAGGCAGGCCACGGAGGCCGCAAGGGTGCGCGGGCTGACCCGGGAAGGCAGCGGCCATGGAGCTGTGGCGCCAGTGTACTCACTGGTTGATCCAGTGCCGGGTGCTGCCGCCCAGCCACCGGGTTACCTGGGATGGGGCCCAGGTGTGCGAGCTGGCACAGGCCCTCCGGGATGGCGTCCTCCTGTGCCAGCTGCTCAACAACTTGCTGCCCCATGCCATCAACCTGCGTGAGGTCAACCTGCGCCCCCAGATGTCCCAGGTGAGCCTGCCACTGACTGGGGCACCAAGGGTTGGAGGTGGGGGGCCCCACACCCCTGGCTGGCACCAGGAGAGTCAATGCACTGAAACGCTGGGCCTGTGATGGAGAAGGGAATGTGTGCTGGACCCTGGGGCTGGCACAGGGGGATGGGCAGCGGGAGGGAGGGGTTGGTGAGCGCCGAGATCCCAGGGGTGTCTCACCCAAGGGTCACAGGAATGGGTTGATAGACTCTGAGTTGCTGCACATCTAGGCTAAGAACTGACAAACTCAGGGTTAAAGCTTCCAAGCCCCAGGCTGACTCCACAGAGGTTCAACTCTCCAGATGGGACTGTGGGGGTGGGGGGAGCTTGAGGGATACCTGAGAACCCCCAGGTGGCCAAAAGGGTGCCCGAGGTTTATTACCTCCTTTGACATCCCCCCCTTCTGCCTATGGGGGAGGGGCCTCCACCAACTTCTTCCCCCACATGTGTCTCCTCCTCCCGGGCCCTGGGCCCCTTCCTTCCCCTCACATCTTCTTCCCCTTCGCTTCCTGCCTGGGCCTGGGGTGCGTGGGGCGGGTGGGGGGCTGTGGGCCCCTGGGCTCTGGTCTTCCTAGCTCTATCCATCCCAGAGAGACATTGAGAAAAGCTTTGGTCTTGAGCCCAAGAGTGGGTCCTGGGGTTTTGGAGCCTAGAAAGAGCTAGTCTTTCTCTGTAGGGATTACTGCAAAGGCCCAGGTATGGGGAGGGTGGATTGTACCGAGCAAGCGGGGCCCTTCTAGACTCAGGAAATATATTCAAATCCCTATTTGAATGCGGTTGGGGTGGAGGAGGTAACGTGACTGGATCCCCTCTCTGGGTCCCTGTGATGTCTGGGTGCTGGGGGGGGAAGCCATGTATGCTGGGGCTGGGCGCTCCTGGTGCCTCACCTGCCGTGGAAGTCCGAGAGGACACTCCTGTCTGGCCCTTGGGTTCCACTCTGGAATGAAAGCTTGGTGCCTGGGAGCTGTGGATTGGCCTGGGGGGGCCTTTTCTCTGGTCCCTGAGATGCCACGTGCGGGATGTGGAGAGGGGAAGTAACCGCTCAGGGAGCACACCCTTGGGGGTCTCTGGGGGCATTCTCTGGGGACACAGCCATGGAGTGGGGAAGGTGGGTGGCCCACCCTCCTTTGCCCAGGCAGGGCTTCCTGGAAGGATGAGGGAACTCCAGGGGCCCAGCCCCTCTAGCCACAGGCCTTCCTGGATTTGCATACATTTGCTTACGTCCTGGCTTCCAATGGATAGGGAAGTAGCCACGGGACCTGTCAGACCCTGGACCCAGAAGGGGTAAAGGTTCCCAGTGAGGATTTAATAGCTGCTGATGGGGAAGTGGATAAACTTGAGGATGAACTTCAACCCCTGCTTGCATCTTGCTTATAGCTGGTTGTCTAATGAAGGGCGAGGGGAGTGGGGGGTGGGTGCCTGGCCTTAAGATCTGGGAAGGCAGCTGCAGGGACTACAGGGAGGCAACGTCCTTGTTTGTGCCGGGCAGTGCCAAGGCCCCGTCCGGGCCTGGCCTTCATGGTGCTCCCAGACTGGGGAGACACAGACCCCCAGCCCTGCATGGTCACGGCTAGGACACAGGGAGACACCTCTGGGCTGGGAAGCCTAAAGCAAAGGCAAGACATTGCCTGGCGATGTCAGGCTTTATGCAAGAGGGGACACTTGTGCTGGGTTTTGAAGAGTAAGTAGGAGTTTCCCATTGCTCTGGCTTCCTATACCCAGCCGTGTTGGGCCCCAGGCCATGCAGGGGTGTTTCCCCAATCCTCCCATCTGGAGCTCTGTGCCTTCCTCCCTGTGCTCATCTTGTCTCCCCGCAAAGCTCAGCCCTTTTCCCCATTCACAGGGGGGATGAGTGCGGGAAGCTGAAAGGTGGTCCCATTGAGGTGGGACAGCCTTTCTAGATTTGCAGGACCCTGTGTCCTCTGATTTAAGCTGGGGCTGTGGACCACCCTTGAGATGCGGAAGGGCGGAGCGGCATAGACGAAGGTGTGGGGACCAGAATCCGGATGCTTCTCAGTTCCTCTGCTTTTTCTCAGTTGTTTCCAGGGAAGAGGGCAGGAAGGGCACCTGCACTCCAGGGCAATTGTGACGTCTGTCAGGCCCCTTCTTGGTGCTGGGACAGTGGGCAGGAGACACGCCCAGAGCGCTGTCACTGAGGAGCCCGCCTGCTAGTGGGCCAGACCGACAGTGAGCAAATACGGAAACGTTTTTCCTGTGGGGAGAGGGTAGGTGCTCTGGAGAAATCAAAGCAGAAAAGGGAGCTCCGGAGTGTGGGGGTCGCACTCTTGAATAGGTGGTCACTGATAAGGTCACATTTGAGCAGAGCCCTGGGGAAAACGAGGGGATGAGCCTTGTGAATCCAGGGACACAGCACTCCTGGGCAGGGGTACAGCCAGTGCAAAGGCCCTGAGGTGAGAGCTCGTGGGTGGCCCTCGAGTCTACTGGGAATGGCTCATGGCTGAGTCAGACCAGAGCGAGTCTCCAAGCTGGGTGAGAGCTCAAAGCTGAGATCTGGGGCCGAGGGAGGATTCTATTACAGGTGGCACCTTGACTGCCAGACGTCCTAGCTCACTTCCTCTCTCTGGGAGTCCACATTCTGGGCTGCAGAGATGAAACTTTAAGGCCAAGGGAGTGGAGAGGAAGGGATGAATGTGACAGTCATTGTGGGAAAGACCCACAGGGCATGGGAGCTGATTAGACCTGGCGGAGCAGGCACTGGGGCCCGGATGATGTCAAGGTTCCCAGCTTGAGAATGCCCAGGCCACTGGCAGAGGCAGGGGAGAGGGCGGGAGAGTTAGAAAGGGGGTCAGTTGGAGGGCAGTGACTCTGAGGGTCCAGACCTGGGTTCAAATCCTGATGCCCCCACTTCCTGGCTTATCCTCTCCGAGCCTTAGTTTCCCCATCTGTGAAACATGGCTAAAAATGGGACCTTTATTTCGAGGACTGTTGTGTTATTTCAATACTGCTTATCACGGTGTCTGATGCCTGATAAACCCTCACTAAACTAAAAAGTTTTCTTTGGAAGGACGTAGGGTAGCAAAAGGTAACACAGCAAGAGGGAGTTTGTGTTGGGGGAGTATTTCTCAGCTGGGCTGGTTTTGACCCCCAGGGGCATTTGGCAATATCTGGACCCTTGTTTGGTTTCATCACATCTGGGAGGTGGTACTGAAATCTAGTGGATGGATGTCAGGGATCCTACTCAGTGTCCCACAGTGCCACCCACAGCAGAGCATTCTCTGCCCCAAACGTCAGTAGTGCTGAGGTTAAGAAACCCTGTGATCGGGGACAGAGAGCTGCAAGAATCTTTAAAATATTTACTTTGTTGAATAATACATTCATATGGTTCAAATATTAAAACACACAAGAAGCAGAGTGCCGGGGTGGCTCACGGTTAAGTATCTGCCTTCAGCTCAGGTCGTGATCCCGGGGTCCTGGGATTGAGCCCCACATTGGGCTCCCTGCTCAGCGGGAAGTCTGCTGCCCCCTCTGCCTCTCCCTCTGCACCTAACCCTGCTCATTCTGTCTCTCAAATAAATAAATCTTTAAAAAACAGCAACACATAAAAAGATGTACAAGGAAAAATTTAACTTCTAGTCCTGTCCCTCAGATACACCCAGCTCCTTCCTTCTCCCATAAGCAAACTACTTTCTTTTCTTTCTTTCTCTTTCTTTCTTTCTTTCTTTCTTTCTTTCTTTCTTTCTTTCTTTCTTTCTTTCTTTCAAGTTGACTGTGTATCCTCCCAGAGTTTCTTCATGCAAACATAAGCAAATAGGAGTTTAGGTTCTTATTTCCCACCCTCCTCCCTTAAATGGAATATGGCACATACCACTGACTGCTTTGTCTCGCTTTCCTCACTTAATAATCATCTTGGGACTCTTTCCAAATCAATATATAGAGATTGTCCTTATTTAAAACAATAACAACAACAATCACCTGACTGCATGGTTTGCTGGATAGTCTATTTATTTAACAAAATGACTTATATTGTGTTAACTATGTGCCAGGCATTAGTCCAAACCAGGTGCCAGCAAACAACAATCCAACAGTTGAATCTGGATTGCAGCATTAAAAAATATATATATATATTTATTTATTTATTTTCGAGAGAGAAAGAGATAGTGAGTGAGAGAGAGAGAGAGAGAGAGAGCGAGCACTAGCAGGGGGTGAAGGGAGAGGGAGAAACAGGCTCCCCACTGAGCAAACACCCTGGGATCCTGACCTAAGCTGAAGGCAGATGCTTAACAGACTGAACCACCTAGGCGCCCCTGGACCACAGCATGTTTTTATAAATAAAGTTTTATTGGCACACAACCATGTCCATTGATTCCTGTATGTATTGTCTACGGCTGCTTTCCAGCTACAACTGTGGAACTGTGGAGTTGCCACGGAGACTGTCTGGCCTGCAGAGCTGAAGATATTAACTTTCCAGACCTTTGTAGAAGAAGTTTGCATATTTCTGTTGTAAACATTTTCTTTTCTTTTCTTTAAGATATATTTATTTATTTTAGAGAGAGAGAAAGAGAGAGCATGAGCAGGGGGAGGGGCCAAGGGGGAAGGAGAGTCCCAATCTGACTCTGCCCTGAGTGCTGAGCCTGATGTGGGGGTCAATCTCATGACCCTGAGATCACAACCTGAGCCGAAACCAAGAGTCATTTGTTTAACTGACTGCACTACCCAGGCACCCTGCAAACATTTTCTATACATTAACTTGTTTAATCCTCGTAACACCAGAGGTGGCAAAAGGTACGTTATCCTCATTTTTCACAGAAGGGATTGAGGCACAGAGGTGTCAAGTAACTTGATTCAGGGTGCCAAACTCAAAAGCAGCAGAGTTGGGGATTAGAACCCTGGGTAGCCTGGTGCTGGGATTTTTGCTGTCTGCAGTTACCCCAAACTGTCTCTATCCCATTGTTTAATGGGGCGATCATTTATTCTATCATCCTCTGTATCAGTGGATACTTGGATTGTGCCGGACTTTTGTTATGACACATTTACTGCAACCATTAACCTTGTCCATGAATCATTTTTTGACTCCCCGTCTGTGCGAGCTTGGGTTTGTTACCTAACCTCCTGTGCCTCAGTATCCTCATCTCTAAAATGGGGATAATAAATCCCTATCTTTAAGCATCACTGGGAGGGATAATGAATCACTATCAAGAACTTAGAAAAGTCCCTGGCCACACAGGAATGTTATTGTTGCTGCCATACACATGAGCAAGTATCCCCACAGGATAAGTTCTCAGAAGGATTTGCTGGCTCAAAGTGGCTGGGCCTTTGTGTTTTTGGCAGATATTGCCAAGTTGTTCTCCATCTGGACCTGTTCCCATGTGGTTTATTCCAATTACATTACCACTAACAGAGCATGAGACTGCTTATTGGCCATCACCTTGCCACAGACTGTTCTGTTGTTAAGACTTTGGAGTCATGACAACTTGATGGGTGATAAATGGAGCTCATTATGGCTCACTTTACATTTCTCTTATTCTGAATGAGCTTGAACCTCTTTTCCTTTGTTTAAGAGCTATTTCTATTTTCTCTTGGTGAAGAAATATTTGTTCGTATCATTTGCCCCTTTATTCTTTTTTCCCTTCTGGGACTGCTGTCCTTTCTTTCTTATTAGTTTTTAGGAACTCTTTATATATTAGGCTGGCTTGAATTTCAAGTCAGGTACTTACTACTTTTGTGATCTTGAAGAAGAAAAACATTGCTCTCTGAGCCCTGGTTGTCTTATCTATAAAATGGGGATATGGACAGCACCTTTATCTCAGGTTTATGTGAGGGTTAAATGTGATAGGTTAAGTTAAATTCCTTACTGGTGTGATTGATGTGCTAGATTTAGCCAACGCTAAAATAATGGGAAGTCCTCTTTTTGTTACTTTGATTTCAGTTAGCATGAGTTGGCTGTCCGATGTGGTATAAGTCAGGATGTTTAATGTTAGCTGCCGTAACAAAGTATACACTTCAGTAGCAGTAATGGTTTCCTTTTTGCTCACATCACAATCTAGTTTGGGTCAACTGGGAGTTAAGGGAGTGGCTCTTCTTTACAAAGTCCCTACAGGACCTGGGCTTCTTCCATCCCATAGCCCTACTCTCCTTAAAGCCCCCAGAGTCCTCCCTATCCCAGAAGGTGGGGAAGAAGACTGTGAGGAGGGAAACTATGGGAGGCTTTCATGGGCCAGGCCCAGAAGTGGTGCTGTCACCTCCATTCTTGATCCATTCACCAGAACTCCATCGCATGGTCCCATCCAACTGCAAGAGAGGCTGAGAATGGTTTAGCTGGGAGCCAGGGGGCACAGGAAATGTTTGCGTGGACATAGAAGAGAATGCTGTAGAACTGTGGAATGATGCCTAGCTGGCTTTAGAGAGGCAGGTCTAGAGAGGTGACTTGGAGGAAGCTGTAGTGGGATAAGGAATGAGGAGGGCTTGAACTAAAGCCATGGTGGAGGGATTCAGCTAGGGACTGGGGAGCCTGGGCGGGAGCAAATCTCAGCCAAGTAGGTTGGGTTGGGTCGGATTGGTTGGAAGACCTCATCTCAACATGACCACTGTGGCTGATGGGGACAGAAGTCTGGAAGGGCAAACATTTGGTATTGTGCCTTCTTTTCTTCCATTTTGTTCTGTTCACTAACCTTCTTTTGGGCCTAGTACTGGGAAATGTCACCCTTCAGCACTTTCCAAAGAGGGTGCTAGGAAATCCTGTTCCTTTCCTGCTCCCAGCCCTCCCATGACTCCCCATTGCCTTTGGTGCAAAAGACAAAGTCCTCACCCTGGCTCATGAGAGTCTTGGCCTCTGCCCACCTCCTGGCCCTCCCCTCCCCCTTCTTTTTACTTATTCTGCTCCAGACACATGAGCCTCCTCACTGTTCCCACAACCCACCTGGTCCGATTCAGCCTCAGGGCCTTTGCACATCTGTTCTTTCTCCGTGGATCTGTCTTCCCCCAGATATACACTGTGATTGGTCTCTTATCTCCTTCAGGTTTCTTATCAGAGAGCTTCCTGGCTTCTCTGTGCTCTCTTCCTCTGTGCTCTCTCTTCTTTTTCTTATTTTTATTTTTCTCCATGGCACTTATTTTATTTTTCTCCATGGCACTTATAGCCCTCTGACCTACATAGTTTTTACTTTTTGCTTATTATCTGCTTCCCCCAGTGGAATGTCAGGGCAAGGCTTTTGTCTTTTTGGTTCACAGCTGTGTCGCTGGTGCCAGAACAGCACCTGGCACGTAGTAGGTGCTCAATAATATTATCAACTATTCACTTCATTCACTCATCCTTCCTTTAATACTGGGAGAGCAAATCATAACTTATGCCTTGTTTCATACACACAATTTAATCTATACATGGTCACACTCATTTGTTGACATATTGTCTGTGGCTGCTTTCATTACATGAAAGAGTTTACCAATTGATCCCTGATTTAGTGGGTATTCGTTGAGTGCTTGCTTATTATTGGTTAGTGGTGGTTGGTTAGCTGTGGTTAAGTATGGATTGTTTGAGATCAGTCCCTGCTTCTACTGGTTCCTAATTATGTGCCTTTGGGCAAGTGCTCAGACCTCTCTTGCCTTTGGTTTTCTCACGTATAAAACGGGGAAAATGATGATGTGGTGGTAATAATAATAATGATGACACCATCCATGTCATGGATATTTCCTTGTATTAAACCATGTACAGGATGATGGAGAATTCCATGATGAACGACACACAGATCCTCATGCAGCTCATGGAAATAGGCGAGGAATTAGGCAGTTAACCTGAGAGTGGAACAGTCTGCTGATAGGTGGGTGGAGCCCAGGGCACTGTGGGAGCAGAGAGGCAGGGGAAACCCCAGAAGCAATCAAGGTAGACCTCTTGGAGGAGGTGACATGCCAATTGAGTGTGGGAGGTTGGGGCATATTTGAGGAGCCAAAAGAAGTTCTGTTTGTCTGCCTTGTTAACATTAAGGGCACTGGAAGTGGAAAGAACCCAAGGGTGTGTTGAATGGGCACAGCTGAACTTCTAGCACAGATGGTGATTGGAGACCCGGGTTTCAGGAGGAACTTGGGAGTCCCTTGGGGAAGGGGGGGTCCCTTGGGGAAGAAATAAGGGATGTTCAGTTGGAGAAGTTTGAAGGTTGAGGAAATTCTGAGCTCCGTCTGCAGAAATTTTAACCAAGAGTTTTAGCCCTTGTGACAGAAAACCCAACTGAAACTGGCTTAGTAAAAAATAGCATTTATTAGCTCACATAACTGAAAAGCTTAGGAGAAAATGTATTCAGGTCGAGCTGGATCCAGGGGCTGTATCTCGGGATCACCTCACCTCCACCCTTAACTTAACTCAGCTGTCTTTTCAGTGTTTTCCTCCATTCTCAGTCATCCTTTCCTCTCCTGGTGGCCGGCAAGGGTGCCCAGGTGCTCCAAATTTAGGTGCCCACATTTTTGTGTACAGTGAAAAATGGCTGCTCAAGCCCAAGTCTGGGCTTCACTGGACATAATTTCTTTGTGTGTACATGTGGCAGGGGGTGGGGATAGAGGGAGTGGGGATGGGTGGGTGGGGAGTCACGTGTCTATTCCTCAACCAATTGTTGTGGTGGGTAGAATATGCCGTTCTGATTGGCCAGGTTGAGGTTGCATATTTTTCCGGGAGCTGGGGAGGAGTTGACCCCACCCAAAGGAGGTAGACTTGGAGGAGATCGGGTGGCTCCCTAGGAGACACTGAGGGGCTGCTAGCAGAAGTGGGAATAGATGTCAGGAGGCAATCGATGTTTATACTGGCACCAAGTATGAAGTCGCTGCACAGCCTCTCACTGGTGCCCTCGGCTGGCTATTGGAGACCCATCTTTCTTGGTCCTGGGGGCTGCTCTGTGCATGGTAGGATGTTTGGCGACATAGCTGACCTCCACCCACTCAATGCCAGTAGCAACCTCTCCCTTGGAGCCGTGACAAGAGAATGTCTGCAGACATTGTCAAATGTCCCGTAGGAGGCAGAATCCCCTATCCCACTCCCTAGAAACTCCGTTTTGGAGGGAGCCAGCTTCTGATCTTCGGGAGGGTCTAAAGAGACATGCATGAACAATTACTGTCTGGGGATAGTGAGGAAGAGATCCAGAGCTTTGTTGAGTTAGAAAAATCACTTATTTTATTATGAGCAAAAGGAGCTGTGCTGATTGCTGGGGTTATGGGAAAGAACAGAGCAGACACATTCTCTGGTCTCCTGAGTTCATGGCCTTGTGGGGGAGAAGGGCAGTGTACTTGTTTCCTGTAACTGCACTAACAAAGGACCACACACTGATGGCTTAAAATAACAGAAGTACATTGTCTCAGGGTTCCTGGGCTTAGAGGTCTGAAATCAAGGTGTGAGCAGGGTGGAGCTCTTTCTTTTTTTCTTTTTCTTTTTTTTAAAGGTTTTATTTATTTGACAGAGAGAGATCACAAGTAGGCAGAGAGGCAAGCAGAGAGAGAGAGGGAGAGAGAGTGAGGAAGAAGCAGGCTCCCCGCTGAGCAGAAAGCCCGATGCGGGGCTCGATCCCAGGACCCCGAGATCATGACCTGAGCCGAAGGCAGAAGCTTAACCCACTGAGCCACCCAGGCAGCCCAGGTCAAGCTCTTTCTGAAAGCTCTTGGGGAGAATCCAGTTCTTGCCTCTTCCAGCTTCTGGGGGCTCCAGGCTTTCCCTGGATTCTGACTGTGTTACTCTGTCTTCATCAGGTTGTGCCCTCCGTGTCTGTCTGTCTGTGGGTCTCTTCTGTGTGTCTTGTGTAAGGACACTTGTTGATGAATGGAGGGCCCACCCCAGTAATCCAGGATGATCTCATGATCTCGAGATCCTTAATTATGTCTTGCAAAGTCCTTTTTTTATTTTTCCCCCGAATAATGTCACATTCACAGGTAGGTTCCAGGGATCTGAGGTAGTTATATCTTTTGGAGGGGGTCACCATTCAACCCACTATAGACAGTAAAAAAGCAAATCAATAAAATATTACAATAAATGCTGCAGACAAAATAAGCCAAGGTCAAGATGGAGAAGAGGAAAGGGGCATGCTTCTGGAGGGTGGTCAAGGAAAGCTGAAAGCTGAAGGATGGGGAGCTGGCTCTGGGAAGAATGGGGCAAGGAGGGCAAATGCCATGCAAAGGCCCTGGTGAGGAGGGTCTAAATGAAGGTGAATGGTGAAGACGGAGTACTGGGATTAAGGTTGGGAGGAATGCACTTCTCTAGTGTGGCTGTGCGTATGTCATAATTAGATGTGATGGGAAGTCCTTGGATGGTTTAAACAAATTGGTGGGTTAAAGAGGTCCCTCGAGCTGCTCTGTGGGGACCAGACTGTCAGGGTAATTGAAATGGCGGTGAGGGGACCTGGGCAGAGGGGTTGATGGAGGTGCCTCACAGGGATGAGATGGTGGCTGGACTAGGAGTCAGGAACAGTGGGAGGGCTCACATTTCAGTGGTTGTGCTGGTCAGACTTCCTGACAGACCAGATGGGGGAGTGGTGGGAGTGAACGAAAGAAGGTGAGATGATGTCTAAGTTTGTAGCTTAGGAACCTGTGTGAATGGGGGCATTATTTGCTAAGATGGGAAGGCTGTGGAGAGTCAAGTTTTGGGGGTGTTCTGATGGGGCTGAGTTACCTTGGAGTTGGAAGACAGAATAGCATAGTGGTTAGTGCAGTGGTTCTCACCCGGGGGTGTGGGGAGCAACTTTGTTTCTCCTGGGCACATTTGGCAATGCCTGGAGATATTTTTTGGTTTTCACTACTGGAGGGAGTGGTGTGCTCCTGGTATCTAGTGGGTAGAGACCAGGAATGATGCTGATATCCTAAATGTCCTGTAATCCCAGGACAGCCACTGAAATATCAGTTCTGCTGAGGCTGAGAAACCATGTTTGAGGGGCAAGGACTCTAGTTACATGGGGGTCTGGGTTCTAGTCTTGGCTGTGGGATCTTGGGTGAGTTACTGTACCTTGCTGTGCCTTAGTCTCCCCACCTTTCAAATAGGGATCAGGATAGTCCCTGCCTTATAGGTCTGTTACAAGAATTAAATGAGTGAATGGTTGTAAAGTTGTCACATGCTGTAAGCAGTACCTAGTAGTGATTGGTAAGCAAACTCATAGGGGTGGATGAGATCATTTGGGGAGGGAGGAGAGAGAGAGAGAGAAGAAAAGGGGCCTGAGCTTCAGGGTGCAGCAGCATGGAGAGGTTGGGAGAGGGGAGGAGGAAAAAGAAGCCAAGGAGTCAGAAGAGAACCAGTGACTTGGGGGGAAAGCCAGAGACCAAAGGAAGAAAGTGTATCCACAGCGAGGTGTTGGTACTTTGAAACAAACCATTTAATTGAAGGGATGGGAGTAGTGTCAGAAAGTATAATAAATAACAATAGAAACAGGTCCCATTTATGGAGAATTTATGATGTGCAGTTGTTCCAAGTATGTAACACTTTTAACTCATTTGATTTTCACAACAAATCCATGGAGTGGGTGCCATGATGTTCAGGTTATCTCTTCTGTGAATCAAACCACCCCAAACTTAAAGGCAACAGTTTTAGAATTCTCACAGATTCTGTGAGTCACGAATTCAAGTGGAGTGTGGAGATGATGGTTTGTCAGCCCCAAGATGAGAAGGCTTGAATGTTGGAGGGCTGGAATCTGCTGGAGGGTCCTTCCCCTGCACTCTGGGAGTCTGGGATGGGGTAACTCACGGCTGAGCTCAGCTGGGGCTGTGGAATGGAGCAGCGGCCCATGGTCTATCTGTGTGGCTTGGGCTTCCTCACAGCATGGTACCTGAGTTTTGAGGAGTGTGGAGAGATCAAGACAGAAGCTGCAAGTTTTCTTCTAACCTACTTAGAGACCACGTTGTGTCGCTTTGCTGTAATTCGCTAAGACCAGCCTGGATTCAAGGGCAGGGGAATCAGACTTCACCTCCTGATGGCGGTGTGACAAGTCCCACTGCAGAAGAGCATGCTGGATGAGTGCTGTGTTTGTGGCAACTTTGGAAAGCATAACACGTTCTTTGTTATTATCCTAGTCTCACAGATGAGGAAATGGAAACATGAAAAGTTTAAGTGAGTTGCCCAAGTGAATAAGTAGCTATGCTGGGATTTGAACCCCCAAACCTGTGACCACAAGCACTATACGAATATTGCCTCTTCGAGGGGACATATGAACCTTTTAGGTGGGAATGGAGATAGTCTTGGATTTAGATTTCTGGTTTTCCCAGTCAGGGTTTAGCCAGGAAAGCAGAAATCATCTTAAGATCTTTCAGACATAGAGGATTTCATTCAGGGAATGGCTAATGGGTGATGGGGTTGCTGAGGAGACAGGTGGGGAATACTGAGGTAACCCACAAGGCAGGAGAAACAGTGGAAGAGGTGGTGAGACCACGGTCCAGAGGCCAGAACCATTCAGGGGAGCCAGAACTTGGTGCAGGAGCTGTCATCAGGTTGCTGAGACCAGGAAGGAGACATATTTGCTGCTGAAGAGGGAGAAATACCCTGGTTTCTCTTCCTCCCTCCTCCTGTCTCCTGCCTGGGCATCCCATTGGCTGAGCCTACCTGGAAGCCAGGGTGCAAAGGAGTCTGGGAAATGTAGTTCTCTTCGCTGTGGAGCAGAGCAAGGGGCAGGCAGGGAATGGATCTGAGAGCAAGTGGACCAGTGGTCCTCATCATAACTGCCTATTTGAGCTCAGTGTTATCTCAACGGGAGCTGCTGTTACTGTTGTTTGCCCAAGAATGGGTGAGATGCAATGGTTTCATTTCCCGAGGCAGGGTCCTCTTTAGTTCTAATGGCTCTGGTGGTTTTGGAGTTCAGTTTAATCTTAGATCAAACCCAGATCTCCTTTCTCAGGACTCTCCACCAGCACACAGCTCATCAGCCTTCCTCCAGACAACCCATCAGAGGTCTGCCTGCAATAATTTTGTCCCTGGCTTCTTCCAAGTCACCTGTAGTCCTGGTGGAACACCACAGCAACTTCATAGCTTCTCAGTGGACAGCATGTTTCCAGAAATCCCCCTTGGGGTGTCTGTCTTGTGCCTGTCTGTGTGGGGACTCAGGATGATCCCCACATGGGTGCAGCGTCTAGCACCCCAAAAGATGTGTGGGGCTTGTTCCCTTCAGTGTGATCTGCTCTGGAGTGTGGGACTGGGGGATCTGGGGGAATGTCATTAACCATTTGTGCTTCCCTCTCAGGGACTCAGAGATATGGCCAAAGGGTAGAATGCTCTGGTGACAACCACTGGCCCCATTTTGATTACACAGTTTTATTTTTTTAAAATTACTTAGAGAGGAAGAGAGGTGGGGGAGAGGCAGAAGGAGTTGGGGAGAGATCATCTTAAGCAGCTCCACACCCAGCATGGAACCCAACGTGGGACTCGATCTCAGAACCCTGAAATCAAGAGTCAGACGCTTAGCCTACTGAGTCACCCAGGCACCTCTCATTACAATATTTTGATATCCAGTTTTGGTAAATCAGCACCTGATATTGCCCTTGGTTGACTCCCTCCCATTCCCCCTTTCTCACTTTGCTGCAGCCACACTGGCCTTCAACCTCTTTTTCCAATGCACCAGGCAGGGTCCTGCCTCAGGACCTTTGCCCTGGCTGTTCCCTCCGCCTGGAATGCTTCTGATCATACACTATGCACCCCCTCGGTCTGCTTCTTTCACTTGGCACCATTCTTCCGCGATTTATCATAGTCCTGTGTGTATCAGTCCTTCACACCTTATTCCTGAATAGTACTCCAGTGTATGGACACCCCACAGTTTGCTCATCCTTGGTGGACACTTGGGTTGTTTCCACGTTTTGGCTGCCACAGATACGGCTGTTGTGAACGCTCAGCTATGTGTGAACACTTGCTTTCATTTCTCTGTGTAAACGCCTGGAGGTGGAACAAGTTGTGTGGTAGGTGCGTGTCTAACCTTTTTAAGAAACTGCCAAACCATTCTTCCAACTCGGTTACACCATTCAACATCCCAGCCAGCAGTGCGGGAAGGTTTCCTGGAGCACTCCTCCTCTTGCTTTGCCATCCCTTAGTCCTTGGCTTTATCAGACACCTCTTTCATTTAACCAGATCCCTCCCAGGGCTCCCTGTGCTGTTTTTCATGCTCATGCACCCACTGTTGTAACCAATCAATTACCAATGCCCCTGTCTTCTCAATGTCCATCTCCTCACTAGACTGTAAGCTCTGTGGAGACAGGGTTCTGTCTGTCTTGGCCACTACCCGTTTCCTGGGGCTTGGCACACAGTAGGCACTCAGTACATGCTTGCTGAATGAATGTATGACCCTGCCTGGTGGGCCAGGTGCTAGAGCGGAGATTGGGTTGGTATTTTCATTCCCAGAGCGGAGATGAGCAAGTAGAGGCTCCAGATGGTTCAGTAACCCATCTGAGGTCCTCCGCTGGCAGCGGCTCGGCTGGGAGTGGAACCGTGTCTGTTTGACCCCCTCGACTGACACTGAGATGTTGAGTGTGTGTTGGGGTGAGAGGGGAGGAGACAGAAGAGAGACAGGCGGGCATGGGGAAGGTTTTGAAGGCCAGGATGAGGAGCTGATGTTCTGTACCTTTGCTTCCAGGCTTTGAAGAGGCAGCACAGCATGTCTACCCTCTCTGGTCTGCGAGATGAAGTCTTGCAGTCCCAAGATTAAGGGGTTTCAGGACTGAACACAGAGGCGCCCCCCCTTTCTTCTGTCTTCCTTAGCAAGCCCTGCTAACAGGCATTTCCTGTTTCCGGTGGCTCCCTGGGCCGGGGTGGGGGTAGGGGAGCTGATTGCAGCAGTTGTGTTCAGCTGTGGGTCCTCTCTGCTACTCCCTGCCAACCCCCCCCCCCCCAATCACCAAATGGAGCCTCTGTCCCTGCATACTGGTTCCCGAGAGGAGGGTGGCAAACTAACCAACCTTTCTGGCTCTTTCTTTGTCTTGGGCAGAGCTTGTGCTAACGGGACCAGCAGGAGGAGGGGAAGTGTCTGGGTGCTGATTTGCCTATGGGCAAGATGCCAGCCCAACTCTTTGATATTCTGGTGGAGGGGGAGGGCGTGCTGAGGGGCTTGCCTCGCCAACACAGAGGAAATGTTCTCACACACCCCTCCTACCTTTGGTTAAAAGACCTCCTGTCCTTTGCCACCTCTCCCACGCTCTGGGCTACCAGAAGGTCCTTCTGGTGGTCTAACCTCAGTCATTCTTGCTGCCTGAGGAAGCCCCTTTCTTCAACTGGCCCTACTCCAGTCTGGAGGGCTGATGAGTCATACCCCCACCCCATCCCCCCTTGAGATGTCACATGACTGGGGGGAAGAAGTCTCAAGGCTCAGCTGATCTCCCTGAGGTCAGGAGGGAACTTCCTCCCTCAGGCCAGATGAGACCAACTGCTCTGTTGCCCCTGGTGACTTGCAAGCCCTGCCTGGAGTCAGCCTCCAAGGCTGCAAAGGCTGCTGGGCAGAAGAGTGTTACATGTGGTTCCTGTCACGTGCTGAACCTCCTACGTGGCACCAGGAGGCAGTCTGGTGTGGTTCAAAGAGGTAGGGTGGTACCGTGGTTAAGGGCATGGCCTCTAGGCTCAGGGAACTTGTATCTGGCTTTTCATTCCTTCCTGTGTGGCCTTGGGCAAGTGACATATCCTCCCTGAGGCTCTGTTTTCTCACCAGTACAACGTGGATTCATCTCTCCACCGACTTTTACTGAGCATCTACGGGATGCCATATGTTGTGCTAGGCCACAGCAGTGAGCAAACAGCCCTGAGAATCCTCTTCTTGGGGAGCTGATGTGCTCATGTGTAAAGGGAGGACAGACAGACAGTAACAAAATAACTAAGAGAAGTATACAGTGCCCCAGACAATAAGCTTTATGGAAAAAACACAAAATAGAGGGGAGGATGGAGAGTGCTAGGTGTGGTGTGTGTGTGTGTGTGTGTGTGTGTGTGTGTGTGTGTGTGTCTAGTGCAGTTTTAAATAGAGTGGCTGGGAAGGTCTCACTGAGAAGTGACATTTCATCAAAGGCCTGTAAGATACAAGGGAGGTTGTCTCTTGCACCGGGTTAATGGGGGATGGACATTCTGAAGATGGGAACAGCCTGTGCAAAGGCCCTGGGGCATGGCCACGCCTGGCATGTTGGAGGAACTGTAAGGAGGTCTGTGTGGCTGGAGCAGAGAGAGCAAGAGAAGAATGGGAGGAGGGGAAGGTAGGGAGGGGATGGGTCAGGTCATGCAGGGCCTTGTGGTTTGCATCTGGGTAGGACGGGGTCCCTGGGAAGGTTTTGACCATATTTCTTTGGATGCCATATTGAAAATAAATGACATGGGCCCAGGGGCAGAAGCAAGCAGTCCAGTGAGGAGGCCACTGCAGTAATGCAGGTGAGCGATAATGGTGGCTCAGGCCTGGCAGGTGCCAGAAGGAGCAGGATTCTGGCTGTACTTGGAAGGTGGAACAAATAGGATTTGTTGAGGGGTTGGAAGTGGATGAGAGAGAAACAGAGGAGCCAAGGTGACTCGTGTTTTGAGTTTGAACAACTGGAAGGCAGTGTTGTTAGAGCATGCTTCCTAGGTTTCAGTAGCAACGTTGTTGGGAGGATTGAACAAACCTGTGCGTGCCAAACTTTTCATCTCAGGTTTGGAAGAGGCTATGCTCTCAACAAATGGTGCCTCCTCAGTAGGGCTGGGGGTTCTGGAGGGCAGGAGCTGGCTCTCACAGGCAGGGCTGGTTCACTGAGCCGCTCTTTAGAGACAGCTTTGGGAAATGGCGCTGTAGCAAGAAAGGAAGTGTGAGCCACGGGACAGAAAGGAAGGAGCCCCAGACAGTACAGAAGCATGCTACTTGCTGTTCATGGATGTGTGCATGCATGGAAAGTGAATGAGGACATGGGCTGGAACAGTCCATGTCTACTTGCAGAGGGGGGCAATCAGTGAGGAGGGAAAGAAGAGAATGAGATCAGAGACAGTGCACAGGACTTGGAAATGTAGCTATAATGTTTAATTGAAAAGAAAATGTATTGACCTGAAGGAGCTGAGAACTCATGTCCACACAAAAACCTGCACGAGATGTTTATGGCAGCTTCATACATCATCGCCCGAACTTAGAAACAACCAAGTCCTTCAGTAGGTGATGGATAAGCAAACTGTGGGACATCAGACAAGGGGAATTACAGAGACAGTGGCTGCCAGGAGTTGGGGGAGAGGGACAGATGACCAGGTGGAGCACAAAGGGTCTTGAAGGGAGTGAAACTACTCTGTATGTTACTATAATGGTAGATACGTGTCATTATATATTTTCCAAACCCACAGAATGTACATCAGGATTGGACCCTGATGTCGACTATGGACTTTGGGCGATGACAGGTCAATGTAGGTTCATTGATCATAACAAACCTACCCTCTCTGGTGGGGGAGGCTGAAGGTGAGGGAGACTCTGCATACTTGGAGGTAGGGATATATATGGAAATCTCTCTACCTTGCATTCAATTTTTCCATGGACCTAAAGCTGCTCTAAAAACATAAGTCTACTATGAAAGAAAAGAAAGGGTGGGGAAGGGTAGGGTAGAGCCTCCAGACAGGACTGATGGAGATACCACACACACCAAAAGGAGCTGACCCGGTGTTTTCTCACCTGCCTCCACCCTCGACCAGCCTGTTTGTCTCTGCTCCACAAGGTCTCTCAGCCTCCAAAGGTTAGCCTGAGCTCTGTATTTTGGCAGCAGTGTTCCAAGAAAGCAAGAGTAGAGGTTGCAAAGCCTCTGGATGCCTAAACTTGATTCACACAGTGTTACTGTCACTGTATTCTATTGGTCAAGGCAGGTCACAGACCAGCCCAGACACAAAAGATGGGGAAACCGACTCCGCTTCTACTTGGTATTTGCCTGACTTTAAATATTTTGCATCTCTGGTGGGTGGGAAATAGTATCTTGTGGTTTTAATTAGCATCACTTTGATGACTACCAAGGTTGACGCTCTCCTCATGGGCTTGGGGCCATTTGTGACTCTTCAGGGAAACTCATGTTCACATCTTGCCAATTTTATGATTGAATTGTTGTCTTTTTCTTATCGAATCTTTAGGAATTCTTTATAAATTTGAATACAAATGTGCAGCAAATATCCATTTTCACTCTGTGGCTTGTCTTGTCACTCTCTTTCTGATACTTTTTGATGAATAGAACTTTATTTTAGTTTGATCACTTCTTGTTTATCATTTGTTGTTCCAGAATCACTCACAATTCTGAGGTCATCCAGATAGTCTCCTCAATTGTCTTCTCAAAGTCTTGCCTTTAGCACTTAAGTCTTTAATACCATCTGGAATTTGTTTTGAGTAGGATATGAGGCAGGAATTTGATTTATTGTTTGTTTTTCTTGCCCCTTATGGATAACCATTTGAACCACCCACAATTATAAAATAGTACCTCTTTTTACCATACATTTGTAATACCTGCTCAGTCATAAGACATTTTTGTACATGTGTGATTTATTTCTGGGTCCTCTGTTATGGTTTATTTGTCTTTATCCCTATATTTCTTATCTATTGCTAGTAACAAATTATCCCCCAAATATTCCTTTATTGAGCACTTACTATGCTTATGAGTTATTTGGATCAGGAATGAGGAAATGGCCGAGGTGGGGTTTCTTGTGAGGTTGTAGTCAGATGTTAGCCAGGGCTGCCATCATCTGAAGGCTCAACTGTGGCTGGAGCATCTGCTTCCTTGTTGACTCAGCCACATGGAACCCCAGTTCCTTTCCGCTTGGACCTCTTGGTAGGGCTGACTGAGTGGTCTCACAATATGGTGGCTGGCCAGTGATCCAAGAGGCCCAAAGTGGAAGCTGCAATAGCTTTTATTACCTAGCCTTGAAAAGTTACATCTTGTTACTTCTACTGTACTCTATCAGTCAGTCACACAGGGCTAAACTTGGTTCAGTTAGAGAAGTAATTACAAATAGGGCAGAAGTTTTGGGATCTGTGGGCCACTGGGGACCATCTTGGAGGCTAACTGCTATAATTACATTGTTTTAATTACAGTAGATTTATGATAAGTCTTGATGAGAGTATTCCCAGTTAACTTTCCCTCTACAGAATTGTCTTGGCTATTTGCGGTTCTGTGCTCTCGCATATAAACTTTAGGATTCATGTGCCAAGTTCAATAAAAAACCATTTGGAGATTTTAATTGAAATTGTATTAGATCCATAGCTCAGTTTGGGAGACGGCTGAAAATTTTAATATACTAAGTCTTTCTAGGAAAGAATTAGGACATATTTCACTTTTTTTTTTGGATCTTCTTTCATATTTTTCAATAAAATTTTATAATTTTTCATAAAAGATTTTCACTTCTTTTTGTTAGATTTGGTACAATCACTAGCTTTTTTGTATGTTTGTTTTCCTTTTTTTTAAGGCTATGGTAAGTGGTATCCTTTTAAAATTGAAGTCCAAATTTTCATGCAGTGAAATGCTTAGTTCTTCAGTTTACTGCTCAATCAGTTCTAGCAGCTGTACACACTTGTGCAACCCACACCCTTATCAAGACACAGAACATTTCCATCACTTGTGGCCTTTCTGAGTCAATCTCCACCACCCTCCCCACCCCAGAAGCAACCACTGATCTGATTTCTATCACCATAGGTTAGTTTTGCTTATTCTAGGATTTCATAAATGTTATCTTTTTAAGAAAATAACATTTTCTGATTGATTGTTGCTAATGCACCAACACACGGTAAACTTCATATATTGATTGTGAATTCACTCACATTGTGAAGTTACTGTATTGATTTGGGTTATTTATCTGTATATTCTTTTGGGCTCTCTGTGTTCACAATGGTATCTTCTGCAGATGCCCAATTTCTTCCTCCTTCTTTCCCTTCTCTTCCCTTCTCCCCCCCTTCCCTCCCTCCCTTCCTCCCTTCCTTCCTTTCCTTGTTTTACCTTGTGGTGCAGGCTAAGATCTTCAACACACTGTTGTCTGGAAATGGTAGTGGGGACACCTTACCTTAGTTCTGATTTCAAATGCCAGGGGATCTTTTCAACACTTCCCCATTAAATATAATGTTCTGCTTTTTTATTTAAAACAAAGGTTTAAGAATTTTTTGGCAGATTCTCTCTTTATCAGGTTACAGAAATTCCTTTCCACTCTTACTTTGCCCAGACTCTTTTTTTTCCTTTCTCTTTCTTTCTCTCTCTCTTTTTAAAAGATTTTATTTACTTGAGATAGAGAGAGTGAGAGATAAGAGTGTGCACAAGCTGGAGGTGGAGGGAGTGGCAGAGGGAGAGGGAGAAGCAGGCTCTCCACTGAGCAAGGAGCCTAACAGGGGGCTGGATCCCATGACCCTGGGATAATGACCTGAGCCAAAGGCAGACGCTTAACCAACCGAGCCACCCAGGTGGATCTTTCTTTCTTTATCACAAATGGATTGTTGAATTGCCACTCTATGGCAATGGAGTTGCCATATGGAGATGCTATGAACCTCTAACTCTTACTAGTTTCTTTTCAACAGTGAGAGAACAAAACTCCGGCAGGCAATAGAATCCATCTGAAATTTACTAACACTGTTTAAATCATATTTACTTTACATTGTGTTCTTTTTATAGCAAATGATCCCAGTTTTCTTTTGATAGAAGGATGTAAAGTTATTTTCTTAAATACACTTATTTAAGTTAAAGTCTATTTATTTTATTTTATTTTTATTTATTTTTTAAAGATATTTATTTATTTGACAGAGAGAGACACACAGTGAGAGAGGGAACACAAGAAGGGGGAGTGGGAGAGGGAGAAGCAGGCTCCCTGCTGGCAGGGAGCCTGATGCCGGGCTTAATCCCAGGACTCTGACCTGAGCCGAAGGCAGACGATTTTAACAACTGAGCCACACAGGCACCCCTATCTTATTTTATTTTTTAAAATATTTAATTTATTTATTTGACACAGAGAGAGAGAAAAAGCAAGAGAGCACAAGCAGGGGGAATGACAGAGGGAGAGGGAGAAACAGATTCCCTGCTAAGGGCTCGATCCAGGACCCTGGGAAGCTGGACAGATGCTTAACCTACTGAGCCACCCAGGCGTCCCTACGTTAAAGTTTATTTAAAGTTCATGTTGCATAGATAGTGGGGTAGGTATACTGTGGATGCGGCAATAACTGAGAAGAAGACACAGTCTGAAGATGGAAGTGTGAGATCCATGGGTACAATGAAATCTGTATATTGACACGATTCATATATGTTCCTACAGCATAGTGCTTGCGGTCATGCTGCCTGGGTTGCATCCTGGCTGACTGTCCTTGCCTCAGTTTCCTTATCTGTAAAATGAGGATATACTAGTACTTGCAGGATTCCATTACACACACACACACACACACACACACACACGTGCACGCATGGGGGTGATGGGGAGAGAATATGAATGGGGGAGGAAGGGATTTGGGGGGAAGAGGGGAGAAAGAGAAAGTCAAACTCATAGAAGCAGAGAGTAGAAGCTTAACAGGTGCTGAAGGGATGAGGAAAATGGGGAGATGTTGATCCAAGGGTACAAAATTGTAGTTAGGTAGTATGAATCTGTCTAGGGCTCTAAAGTGCAGGCGTGATGTAGTTGTCCTAAATAATGCTGTACTGAGGGGCGCCTGGGTGGCTCAGCCGGTTGAGCATCTGACTCTTGATTTTAGCTCAGGTCATGATCTCAGGGTCTTGAAATCCAGCCCTGCATCAGGCTCAGCGCTGAGTGTGGAGTCTGCTTACGATCCTCTCTCTCCCTCTCCCTCTACCCGCCTCACCCCACTCCCTCTCCCATGTGCACATGCACACACTCTATCTCTCCTCTCTCTCTCTCTCTCTCTCTCTCTCAAAAAAACATACTGAATTGCACACTGGAAATATGCTAAGAGAGTAGATTTCAGCTATGCTCATCACACACAAAAATGGTGACTGTGTAAGGAGATGCTATGTTAATTAGCTGGACTGTAGTAATCATTGCATTATGAATATTCATATCAAATAATCACATGGTATGCCTTAAATATACACTGTATTTTACACATATATACGTTAAATATATAGAGTGCTGGGAATTGGGCCCCTGGCAGGTGCTCGTGCAAGGCCATGAGATAAAACTGTGGTCAAGAAAGGTTGGTTAGGGTTTTGTAGGTTCTAGGGAACTTAGAGAGTGCTGAGCCCACTGGGACGTTTGGGTGAACTGATACCAGGCAAATGTGAGGGTTTCCTTATAGCAGGACCAAATACCCCAAACCAGAGTGGCATCCTGGGTGTCTGACCACTGCATCAGTCAGTATCTTCTGGTTTTAAGTCACTACAGCCCAACCCAAACTGATTTAAACAGGAAAGGAATGCGTCGGTTCATGAAATTGAAAAGTTCAGACATCTTTCTTCTGCATGGAACCGTAGACTGCGTGACCTTTTGTGCCTGGCTTCTGTCACTGAGCACCACGTTTTTGAGGGTTATCTACTTTGTAGCATGTATCAATACTTCACTCCTTTCTATGGGCCAATAATATTCCATTTTATAGATATGCCTTACTTTGTTGGTCTATTGATCAGTTATAGACCTAGGTAAAGTCACAGAGACAGAAAGCAGACAGTGGTTACCAGGGAGAAGGAAGAGATAGGGGATGGCAGGTGACTGCCTAATGGGGACAGGATTTACTTTTGGGCTGAGAAAAAAGTCTTGGAACTAGATGAGGTGCTCATTGCATGACATTGTGAGTGTGTCAAATGTCACTGAAGTGTACACTTTATTTATTTTTAAAGATTTTGTTTATTTGACAGAGAGAGATCACAAGCAGGCAGAGAGGCAGGCAGAGGGAGTGGGGGAAGTAGGCTCCCTGCTGAACAGAGAGCCTGACATGGGGCTTGATCCTAGGACCCTGAGAACATGACCTGAGCTGAAGGCAGAGGCTTAACCCACTGAGCCACCCAGGTGCCCCATAAAGTGTACACTTTAAAGTGGTTCATGGTTAGATTTTTTTATTGCTGTAAAAGATACACAATATTTATTATTACATATACATACATAAGACATATATATTTGATAATTATAAATACAAATTTTTATATTTGAATACTATATAAATAAATAGAACATTTATTATTTTAACCATTTGTAAGTGTACAGTTTAGTGGCATTAAGTCTGCTCACAATGTTGTCTACCCATTACTACTACATCCCAAACTGTTCCTCTTCCCCAACAGAAACTGTGTCCCCATGAAACACTGACTCCCCACCCCCGCCTCCAACCCCTGACTCCCACCATCTACTTTCTGTCTCTGTGAATTTGCCTGCTCTAGGGACCTCATGGAATCCTACAATAATTGTCCTTCTGTTTCTGGCTTATTTCACTGAGCAGAACGTTTTCAAGGTTCATTCATGCTGTAGCATAAATCAAAAGTTCATTCCTTTTTCTGGCTGAGTAATATTCCATTATATGTATATACCACATTTTGTTTTCAGTTAATGGTTAACTTTATGTTGTATGAATTTCATCTCAATAAACAAGGATTCAAGGGTAGAGTCAGCTCCAGGTACAGCTTGATCTTTATCAGAAGAGAGATGTAGCTTACTTTTTCCCCTTCTGTGCCAGTCCCCAAGTCAGACTGCCCAGAGTTCAGCTTCTCCCCTGTCCTGTTATGTTTCCTACACCCCCACTTCTGTCTCTTTTCACAGTTCCTGTGCCTTAAGAACATCCGAACATTCTTGTCTACCTGCTGTGAGAAGTTTGGCCTCAAGCGAAGTGAACTCTTTGAGGCTTTTGACCTCTTCGATGTGCAGGATTTTGGGAAGGTAAGCTGGGGGCTGAACTGCTCATGAACTGGGGGCTGGGCACGTAGAGCTGAGAGATTGGATTTTAGTCCATTTCCATCGGGAAAGCTAAGTGCTGTCGGAGAGAAGAACAGGTAAGTCAGATGAGGCAACACACCAGGTACAAGGAGCATGGGACCTGTGCAGCTGGGTTCCAGTCCCTGCTTTGCTACTTGTTGTGTGACCTCAGATTTGTGACCATGCCTCTCTGGTCCCTCCTTTCTAACACAAGAATGATATCATCCTATGCTTTCTGAGTGGTTATAAGGATTGCATAGAAGAAGACAATCAAGTGGTGGGTGCTTAGTTAAGGGAACCTTGACCTACTACATGGAGAAGTGAAGGTGGAGAAAATCCTGAATTAGGCTCTTAGGGGTATGGATCTAACCATAATATCTAGCCTCAGATGTTGGAGTCAGGCTATGTTCTGGCATGTGGGTGGGTAAGGGGCTTACTGAGCAACCGTGGCCCTTGTCACAGGTCATCTACACCCTGTCTGCTCTGTCCTGGACCCCAATTGCCCAGAATAAGGGGATCATGTGAGTAACCATTTGAGCCGGCGTCCTTGGGTTGATCTGGCCCTAGTCCTTCCCTCCTGGAAGTGCCCCTCCCACCCGGCCCCCAAGCCTCTGGCTCATACCATTGTGGCTCCCCCAGGCCCTTCCCCACTGAGGAGGACAGTGTGGGTGATGAAGACATCTACAGTGGCCTGTCTGACCAGATCGAGTGAGTGTCTGGGACCACCACCCTGCCCTGGGGGTGTGAGGGGACTCGGGCTGCCCTAGGGGGCCTGAGGGGACAAGGCCCTGCCCTAGCGGGTTTGAAGGGACATGGTCCTGCCCTAAGGGGTCTGAGGGGACATGGCCCTGCCCTGGGAGGTGAGGTCTGAGAGTTCATGGCTCTGCCCTGTGATCTGAGGGGACACAAGTTTGATTTGGGTGGGACCTGAGGGGTCCCTGGCCTGGGAGCTCCGGGGGCCCTGGCTGACTCCACACCCCTCAGCGACACGGTGGAGGAGGATGAGGACCTGTACGACTGCGTGGAGAACGAGGAGGCGGAGGGCGATGAGATCTATGAAGACCTCATGCGCACGGAGCCCATGCCCATGCCGGTGCGTGGGGCTGAGTGCCGCGTCTGGGCGGGCGCATGGCCGGGACCGTGGCAGCCCCGGGTCCCCTAACACTGACCTGTCCTCCTCATTCTCAGCCCAAGATGACAGAGTATGATAAGCGGTGCTGCTGCTTGCGGGAGATCCAGCAGACGGAGGAGAAGTACACAGACACACTAGGCTCTATCCAACAGGTGCGGTGCTCGGACCCAGCCCCTGGCAGGCGCATGCGCGGGAGCTGGGCGGGCGGGTGCGCATCCGTCGGTGCGGTGGCCTCTGGGCCGTGCATGAGAGGCCACCTGTGCCTCAAGCAGGCCTGGAGCTCTTCTCTGCCCCCGTTGCTTTCTGCTTCTTCATCTCTGCTTTTCTCTTTCATCCTGTCTCCTGCGTTGATCTGTCGCTCTTTCCTTCGGGGTCTCTCCTTCTTCCTGTGTTTGTCTTTCTTTCCCTATGTGTGTCCGTCCATTTATCTCTGTCTATACTGTTCCTATATCCTTGTCCTGTCCTCCTGTCTCGATTACGTCTCTCTGACCTTCTAGTCCCTTCCTTTTCAGCCATTGCTTTTTGAACAGTTTTATTGAGAGAACCTTAATATACCATACAGCTCACCCATTTATTGGGTACAATCCAGTGGCTTTTGGTTTATTCACAAGATTGTGCAACTGTCACCCTGTTTCGTTTTAGAACCGTTTCATCATCCCCTCAAAGAAAACCCATACCCTTTAGCCATCACCCCCTGAACCCCCATCCTTCCTCAGCCCCTGACAGCTGTTAATCTGCTTCCCGTCTCCATGCATGAGCCTGGTCTGGACGTGTCACTCACGTGGAGTCACACGCCGTGTGGGCTTCTCTGTCGGCTTCCCTCCCTGAGCGTCGTGAACTCAGGGTCCATCCCCGGGGCCGTGCGAGTCGGTGCCTCGCTCCTGTTCAGGGCCAATTTTCCCGGGCGTGGGTGGACCCACTCATCCGCCGATGGACATTTGGGGTGTTCCCACTTCCTGACTGTTATGAGGAAGTGCTGGGACAGGTGTTTCTGTGGCCATTCTCCAACAGTCTTTCTCTCCCAGTCTCTCTTTCTGACTCTGCCGCCTTGTCCCCGTCTCTCTGGGACTGGGTTGGAGGAAGAGGTCTCGGTCTCCCTCACCCTTCTCTCTCCTCCCACAGCACTTCATGAAACCCCTGCAGCGGTTCCTCAAACCCCAAGACATTGAGATCATCTTCATCAACATCGAGGTGAGCTGACCAGTTCCAAGTCCTCCTGGCCTCCATCCAGTGGGGACCGCTTTCTGGCCCCGCCAGTCTCTGGAGTGCGGGGGGTGGGAGTTGAGCGATGTAGGGCAGGGGCGTGACCCGTCTCCTGCTTGGCTTCCTGAGCCCCGGCCCTCACCCCTTTCTCCGAGTAGGACCTGCTTCGCGTGCACACTCACTTCTTAAAGGAGATGAAGGAAGCTCTGGCCGCCCCAGGTGCGCCCACTCTCTACCAGGTCTTCATCAAATACAAGGAGAGGTGAGACCCAGCTGGCCAGGCCGCACCCCTGGAAGTCACCCTGTCCTGCTCAGGCTGGGCATTTGAGAGAAGTTGCCCTCAGAGACTACTGGACAGGCAGGGCTCTTCCTTCTTTGCTCAATGGCAAGGGATTGCCCATCTCTGGTCCAGTCCCCCACTCTGCCTCTTTGGGGCTGTGTGGTATTGGAAAATCACTTAACCTCTCTGTGCTTCTGCTGCCACATCTATTAAAGTCAGTGTGGTACAGGAACATACCTCCTAGGGTGTGGTGAGGTTTAAAAAATTGTGGCCCAAAGTGCTTCACACAGGGCCTGGCACACAGTAGGTGCTCTGTAAGTGTTGGTTAAATGAACGTTGGAGAGCCAATATACCAAGCGCTAAGAGCTTCTTCTGCGTCATCTCATTCAGTGTTACTATAGCTCCTTGTGGGAGGTGCCACTGTTATTCCGTTTTACAGATGGGGAGACCGAGGCTCAGCATCACCCGTCTGGGAAGAGGTGGGGCCTGGACTGCCACCCAGATCTGCCTGACCGTGGTGCTGGCTACCCATAGCGGCCCCCTGTCCTTCCCTCAGGTTCCTCGTCTACGGCCGCTACTGCAGCCAGGTGGAGTCAGCCAGCAAGCACCTGGACCGTGTGGCCGCTGCCCGGGAGGATGTACAGATGAAGCTGGAGGTGGGGGCCTGGACCACATCTGGGGGACTCTCTTACTCCTTCCCATGGCCCCAGGGGTGCCCAGGAGGAGACGGAGTGGGTGGTGCCACTTTTTGCAGCAGCCCAGCCAGGGACCTGCCCTCCGAGGGTTTGGGGAGTGAGGTACTGACCAGCCGAGTGGGAGGGATGGAGCAGGAGGAGGCAGGTGGGAGCACTGAGCCCTGACCGCAGCTGAACCCCAGCTCTGGACTCAGTGCTGACACCAAGCTGAGGTCCTGACCCTGAACTGAACTCTGAGTCCAAACTGATCCCCAGCCCAGCGTGGGCTGAGCCCCAGCCTTGGCTGTGCCCCAAGTCCGGGCTGAGCTTCAGCTTCACACCAAGCCCCCACCCTGGGCTGATACCACCCTGGCCCAGTGTGTCTCGCGGAAGCCCGGACAGGGCAGAGATGATGAGCAGTCCCCTGTGTGTGCGGTATGTCCGGCCTCGTGGAGGCCCTGCCCACCTGTGTCTCCCCCTTGCCAGCCCCACTCAGTTCATGGAATCTGGGGCTTCTGCCCCAGGCAGGATTTGCCAGCCTTCCAGGAAATTCTTCCTTTTATTTCCTTGGGGGAGACATGATGCTTCATGTTCTAGAAAAATCCATACCTGTCTCCCCCTCATCTTGCTCATCTCTTTCTCTGGCCCCCCAGGAATGTTCTCAGCGAGCAAACAACGGGAGGTTCACCTTGCGGGACCTGCTGATGGTGCCCATGCAGCGGGTCCTCAAGTACCACCTCCTTCTCCAGGTGCGTGAGAGGGGCGGGGCAAGGGCGTGGCTTCCGTACCCCTCTGTGTCCTAGGAGTGGGGTGCAGCGGGGCTTCCAGGGGCCAGGCTCTAGGACCCTCTGGGAGGAAGGAGGAAGCTCGCAGGCCAGGCCTGCCTGGAGGGCCCTGACAGGAGAGGGCAGGCCCAGGTGATGCCTGTCTCTGTGGGCCACGCAGGAGCTGGTCAAACACACGCAGGATGCGGTGGAGAAGGAGAGCCTGCGGCTGGCCTTGGATGCCATGAGGGTAAGTGGTCACACACACGCACACGTGCATTCAAGGTAGTGCAGCCCAGGCACATGGTCCCACCCAAGGGCAGCCCCTCCTCTCACCAAGAGTGACACACCTCTGCGACCAGTGAGTGATTCTCAGAACCCCCGCTGGGGACAGGACATGCTGAGGACACCGTCTCTATACCTCCTGCCAGCCCCTGGTGGGAGCTCACCCCTCTCCCCGGCCAGGTAGGGGATTGCGTGGGGGTAGCCTCCTACCTGTCCCACCCCCAGGACCTGGCCCAGTGTGTGAATGAGGTCAAGCGGGACAACGAGACGCTGCGGCAGATCACCAACTTCCAGCTGTCCATCGAGAACCTGGTGAGGGGGTGGGGCAGGGAGAGACAGGCGTGTGGCCATATGGGGAGAGCATTTGGTGTCCTCCTTGGTGGCCCCTTGCCAGACCCCCTTCCTGCCGCATAGGACCAGTCTCTGGCGCACTATGGCCGGCCCAAGATCGATGGCGAGCTCAAGATCACCTCCGTGGAGCGGCGCTCCAAGATGGACAGGTGGGTGGAGCCAATAGATAGAGGGTAGAATCTGAGCAGGGGTGGGGCCAGATTTCTAGTTATACCGGGGGGTGGAGCCTGGGTGGACAGGCCGGGAGGACCAGCATGGATGTGTGGGTGGAGCCAAGACTGACAGGTGCTGGGATCAGTACCCATCGTGGGGGTGAGATCAGGATGGACAGGCAGGAGGGCACTGCCAATTTGGCCACAGGGGAGGCGGAGGGCAGGAATCCTAGATGGACAGCAGGGGTGGCCAGGAAGGTGGAGGAGATCAGGCAGGGGGCCTGTGGGGACTGCTGTCGGGAGCCGGACAGGGGTACCTGACCCAGCTGCTCGCAGGTACGCCTTCCTGCTGGACAAAGCTCTGCTCATCTGCAAGCGCCGAGGGGACTCCTACGACCTCAAGGACTTTGTGAACCTACATAGCTTCCAGGTTCGAGATGATTCCTCCGGAGATCGAGAAAACAAGAAGGTAGGCTCTGAGGCCAGAACTGGGCTCCCCAGTGCTGGGAAGCCCCCGTGCAGCTCAGGGCTTTCCCCTTGACCTTTAGAATGCCCGCGTGTGTGTGTCCGTATGTGACCTGAGTGTGTATATGCCTGTGCGTGCGTGTGATTTTAGAGTTATGGATGTGTATTTGGTTCTCTTCGGTAGACCATTACAAGGGAACCCACGCCGGGTTCTCCTGGAGGCAGAGGCTGTTCTGGCCTGACCCTGTTCTCCACAGGGGGTAGGGGAAGAGAGGGTGTGTGGTCCACTCTCTGCAGAGTGGATGCCCTCATTCTGAACCCTGCTTCCTTGCAGTGGACTCACATGTTCCTCCTGATTGAGGACCAAGGGGCCCAGGGCTATGAGCTGTTCTTCAAGACACGAGAACTAAAGAAGAAGTGGATGGAGCAGTTCGAGATGGCCATGTGAGACCCCCGCCTCCTCTGGCCTGTCTGCATACGGGCAGGGGCTGAGAGGCAATTCTGTGCTCCATTCTGCAGGGCCCCTCTGAACCTCAGTTTCCTCATCTGGGAAATAGGAGGGATAGGCTTTTGATGCTGCCAGCATTTTCAGAATGCCATGGGTCTGTGTGAGCTCCTGCCGCCAGGCTGGACCCCTCTTCTTCCTCCTCCTTTTTCTTTCTCTTCTTGAGGTGAAATTCATGTAACAAAAATTGAGCTATTTAGAAGTGTGTGTTTGGGTGGCATGTAGTACATCACAGCGTTGTGCAGTCATCATCTCTGTCTAGCTCCAGAGCATTTCCATCCTCTCAGAAGGTAACCCTGCAGCCAGGAAGCAGTCACTCCCCATCCCCCTCCCTGCTCCCAGCCCCTGGCAACCACCAGTTTGGCTAGGTCTCCACCCCTGTTCCTAGCAGCACTACTCACAATGGCCAAAAGGTGGCGACAACCCAAATGCCCATCAGTGCTCGGAGGGAGAGGAACGATGGGATTGATGCAGCATATCCAATATGGCAGCTCTGATGCATTCAAGCGACAGCACGCATCCCTACTTCATTCCCTTGTGCGGCTGAATACTGTTCCATCACATGGAATTCTCTCCCCTCTCCAGCTCCAACATCTACCCTGAGAACGCTACGGCCAACGGGCATGACTTCCAGATGTTTTCCTTTGAGGAGACCACGTCGTGCAAGGCTTGCCAGATGCTGCTGAGGTGGGCATCTGCGAGGATGGCCCTGGGGCCTGGGCTTGGGCAGCTCTTCCTCCTTAGAGGGGCGCCTCCAGCCATCTGTTCCCCGAGTTGCGAGGTGGGAGGCTCTTCCTTTGAGTTTCAGCTCCGTCATCTCTCTCCTGCCTTAAAGAGAACCCAAGGGGACCCTTGGCAAAATGATGGCCTGTGTCTGTTCAACATCACTGACTTTCCTTTCTCTTGCTTTGGTGTCCCAGAGGCACCTTCTATCAGGGGTACCGGTGTCATCGGTGCCGGGCACCTGCACATAAGGAATGTCTGGGAAGGGTCCCTCCGTGTGGCCGACATGGGCAAGGTACCACTGGGCGAGAGAGGGTGGGAGGTAGGCTTGGCTCTGTGTGGGCTATTTCCCATCCTCACGATTTCTTTTTCCATCCCATAGATCTTTCAGGAACTATGAAGAAGGTAAGACCCCCATGCTCCTTTCTCTGCATGGCAAATCATGGGGATTAAGGAGGGGTGGGCAGGACCCTTTGCTGGGTGCTCACATAGGCGCTGAGGAGGCCCCAGGCTGGGCCCAGTAGCCACACTTGCTTTCTTGGTCTCTCCCTCCAGGATAAGCCACATCGCCGGGCTCAGGACAAGAAAAGGAATGAGCTGGGTGAGTCTGGGGCGGAGGCGGGGGGCGAGATGTGCAGTGTGGAGCAGGAGGAAATCCAGTCCTTGCCTCAGATCTCACAATTATATTATTGACAACATAAGGTCCTGTTTATAAAGCTGGGATCCCATTTGTTCCACTCCTAGAAACCTGAAAGGAATTTAAAAATAACCAACTCAAATTCTTTACTTGCTTTGCTCAAGCACTAGGAAGAGAATGCATAGGGTAGTAACAGTCCTTACTAAGATGCTCTCTCTCTTACTACCCAGTTCTCTTATCCACTGTCTCCTTTTGCATGTTCTCTCCCAGGCTCCTTCTCTAGCCTTAGTCAGTAGGCACTCCTCCAACTGTTCTCTCCTTTCCTCTTGACTCCATGCCACGGAATCTTACTATGATATGTGGTTTCAGCAAAATGCCCTCCACCTGGAAGACCGGGAAGTGAAGGACATGGGTTATTTTTAGCCCAGCGGCAGGGGGTGGGGGGTGGGTGGGGAGAGGCTGCGGAGAGGCTGGACTCATTCCTAAGTTAATGAATTTTGTGGAATCACAGCAGGGATGGCTGACTTGTGTTTAGTATCTACTGTATGCATCATCTGGGGCAAAGGATGGCTGGAACACCTGTGCTTCCTGTCCCCCACGCACCGGAAGCTCTCAGACTTTCGTGAAGACATGACATTGTGATGGGGGAAGTCAAGGGTTTTCTGAAGCATGAAACTGAGGGACCTGACAAATCTGAGGCTTCAGGGAAGGCTTCTCGGAGGAGAAGGCATTTAGGTGGACATTCGATGGATGAGGAGGAGTTAGGCAGGTGAGGAGGAGGGCAGGGGTGTTCCAGGCAGAGGGAACAGCATGTGCAAAGGCTAAGAGGCAGGGTGTGCATGTGTCCAGCCGTCATTAAACACATGAGGACAGTTTGGTGTGGCTAGTGGAAGTAAACCCTTTGCTCATAGTCATACAGAGTCAATGTTAAGACCCAGATTTCATATCTACCTATCCCTATCTACCTATATTCATATATAGATATCACCATATAAAGGTCTATAGATATCTATAATCTAGATCAATAGGTAGATATAGATATGCCAGGTTTATCTGAAATAGTAAAAAATTAGAAACAAATGATCTCAACAGGAGGGATGTATATATCATTGTGTATCTATATTGCATCATCAGTTTTATTCAAAAATAAATACCAGCTTTATTTGTTTTTTAAAAAGATCTATGTATTTATTTGTGAGAGAGAGAGAGAGAGTGGGAGAGAGAGAGAGAGAGAGAGAGACCAAGCACAAGCAGGGGGAGAGCAGGCTGACAGAGAAGCAGGCTCCCCGCTGAGCAAGGAGCCCGATGTGGAACTCCATCCCAGGCCCCTGGGATCATGACTTAAGCCAAAGGCAGATGCTTCACTGACTGAGCCACCCAGGTGTCCCTTCACTTGTTTTTTTTTTTTTTTTTTGGTTTTTTTTCTTTTAAGATTTTAGTTATTTATTTGAGAGAGAGAGAGAGAGACATAGAGCACAGGGGGAAACAGGCTTCCTGCTGAGCAGGCAGCCCGATGGATCTTAGGACCCTGAGATCATGATCTGAGTTGAAGGCAGACACATAACTGACTGAGCCGCCCAGGGGCCCTAACTTTATTTGTTAAAAACTAGAAATGACCCAAATGTCCTCAATGAGGGAAATACATATAAGCATCTGTGTATTTATTATATATAAATATATATATTTAGGCATATCATAGATATAGGTTAATATGCATATTTATACATAATGTATATGCATATATTATATGTAACATATTATATATAATATATATTATATATTACATATATACACACATACTTTTTATTAAGATAGAAAATACATCCTGTAAGATTTATAATGTGAACACATCTTAACTAAATGGCTCCGCGAATTTCTACCCCTGTAACTGCCCCGCAGATCGAGGTATGGAACATGTCACTGAATTCTAGAAATACACGGTCCAATACAAACTGAAACTAGTTTAAATAACCCAAAACCCCTGTACTCAGCCACACTGGCCACAGTACCTGTGCTCCATAGCCACCTCTGGCTAATGACCGCCCTACTGGACAGCACAGACTTTTGAACATCTCCACCACACAGAAGGTTTTCCTAAACAGTGCTGCTGGTCCATTCCCATCTGACTCTCATCACCATAGATGAGTTTTGCCTTTCTTTGAACTTCACAAAAATGAAATCATGTGGTATGTCCTCTTCCTGCTTCTGGCTTCTTTGATCAGCATCATGTTGGTGAGACTCACACCTTGTTCATTGCTGCGTAGTATTCCATTGTACAATTATATTGTACTTGGCATATCCATTTTATTGAGGACATTGGGTTGTTGCCAGTTTTTGGTTTTGTGAAGAAAGCTCATCTAGGATTTTGGTGGACATGAGTGTTCACTTCTCTTGGTCATGTACACCTGAGTGGAATTGTCGGGTCACAAGATAGACACCTATTTAGCTTTGGGAGATAAGGACAGGCAGTTTCCTCAGGTGGACTCTCACCAGCAATGTAGGAGAGTTCCAGGTGCTCCATATCTTCACCACCATTTGGTGCTGTCAGTCCCTACTTTTTGCCATTCCGGTGGGCTGTGAGACCCAGTTTTGAACATCTATGACCACCAATCACACCGAGCCACCACCTTCCCTCCCCTCCAGGCCTGCCGAAGATGGAGGTGTGTCAGGAGTACTATGGGCTTCCTCCACCCCCTGGAGCCTTTGGACCTTTTCTACGGCTCAGCCCTGGAGACATCGTGGAGCTTACCAAGGCTGAGGCTGAACAGAACTGGTGGGAGGTACAGGCTGGGCTGTGGGAATGTTGGAGAAGGACTGGAGTGTGGCATCATGGGCATAGGCAGTTCCTAGAAGTGACTCTGGCAGGGGAGGCTGGTCTGGAGGCAGCCTCTGGGAAGGGTGGTAAACATGGGGATTTCTAGGGCTGGCCTGGCCCTTCTGAGCTGGCTGTCTTCCCAGGAAGTTGATAGTGGCTGACACTCTGTGGGTCATGGTCCTGAAGGCCACAGAGAGATAGATGGACAGACAGAGTGGCCACTAGGTAGAAGATCAGCACACACACATACACGCATGAATGCCTATAACCTCTCTGTGTCTTTCCCTCCTGGCTTTTTAGGGCAGGAATACGGCTACCAATGAAGTTGGCTGGTTTCCCTGTAACAGAGTCAAGCCCTATGTGCATGTGAGTGCCTCAAATCTGGACATAGTGAGGGCAAGGGGGTCCAGAGAAGGTCCCATGAGGGTGGGAAGCCTTGGGGTGACACCCCTGAGATAGGGAGGACTTGCCCATCATGGTAGGTCATTCCCAAGTCCGTGTTCTGCCCAACTTGCCTACTGAGCCCAGAGTGGGGGCCACACAGAGAATGATGACCAGTCCTTTCCCCCTTGATTCTTCTTGTATGAAGGTTCTCTCCCTCATAAAGGAGAAGGAACAGGAGCCAGAAGACTGGCCAGTCCCTCTTTCCTTCAGAGGCAGCGAATGTTGTCCCATCAGGTGCGGTGGCCACTCACACCTCCTGGCCACCTGCCCACAGTTTGCCCCACCTCTGTTCTTCCCCTGTCCTCTGCTCACCTGACCACCTCATTCTCTGATGACCTCAGATCTTTCCCACTCTCCCCAGACCTCCCTCCCTTATTGTAGTTGCCCTCTGCCTGCTTCACAGCCCCAATAGGAACCCGCAGAGGGGAAACTCTCCCCTGTTTTGTTGCTTTAATTTTGTATCATTCAGGCTTCCAGAAAGGTTGCTAGAATAATGCAAAGAACTCCAAATAGCCTTTTCCCAGATTCACCAGCTGTCAATATTTTGTCTCATTTGCTCTTTCATTCACTCTTTGTCTGCACATTTTATTTTAAAAATTCATATTATTTTTTTTCTTGAGACATTTAAAAGTAAGTTTACAGACATATTTTCCCTTCACCCTTAAATACATCCTAAGAACAAGAACCTTTTCTCACATATCCATAGCATGATTTTAACAAACAACCCTGATTTTGACAATTGATGTTGACATTAGACTATGATTTAATCTATAGTCCATATTTAAATTTTGACAAATTCCCCCAAAATTGTATTTTAGAGATTTTTTTTTTCTTTTCTGGCTGGGGCTTCCTGGTTTCTCTGTAATGGAGCTACATTATACATTTCCAATTCTATGGTTCTGTCCAAGTTTATTCGCAGATGTTCTACTATAAAGACTAGCTGTGTCCTAATCAACCAATCAACTTACTTATCAATTGTAATCTATGTATCTAATGATCATCTATGTATCTGTGTCTCTGTGTGTCTCTTAATCACTTATGTATCAATTTATGTATCAAGCTTCTATGTACCTGTGTAGCTGGGTGTGTGTCTATCTGCCCGTTGGTCAGGTATGTACATACGCATTTATCTCAGGAAATGCCCGTGGATTCTTACTTCAAAATTGTCCCAGCTTTGGCCAGTGGGAGCCCTTTCAGGCTGGCTCATCTGTTCTTTTGTTATGTCCCCATTGTTATCGGAGCTCTTCCTCATTTTCTGGCATAATACCAGACCTACCTTGAACTTTCCACGCCCCAGTCTTGGAATCCACCGTTTTCCCAAGGAGCCCTGGCCCTTTCAGTGGGACATGACATTCAGGAGCCAAGATCTGGGCATCTCTCCAGTTTCTGCCTTCAAATGTACTGCCTTCCTAAAGCTACACCCAGCTTAGCCTCCTCCTCTCCCATTACAATGAAGTCTCTGAGAAAAGAGAAAAAAATGACAATTCTCCTTTCTACTCAAGGATTCCATCCTCCTGGCACCACCTACCTTACGAGATAACTACTGTTATTTGTTTCCTGTGTGCCTCTCTGGTGTTTCTTAGTGCACAACCAAGTAGATACAAATACCGATTCTCATGTTCCCCATGATATATTCAGAAGATTTGATACTCATTATTTTGCTGCCCTCCCCTTTGCCCCTTGCCCCTTAATATATCTCAGGATCTTTTCATATTACTATATGTAGACCATTTTATTCTTTTTTTTTCCTTCAAAAAATTGAGGTGAAATTTGAAAAAACATAAAATTAGACATTTAAAATCCACACTTCAGTAATACTTAATGCATCTTGCAACCAATTCATTTACTTGAAATATCTAGAATAGGTACACCCACAGGGCCAGAAAGCAAATGGGAGATTTCCAGATATTAGAGGCTGGGGAGGAATAGGGACTGACCATTTAATGGGTGATATGTATGGGTTTTCTTTTGGGGTGATGTTTTGGAACTGGATAGATTTTCCTCATTCTTTTTTATTGTTACTATTTTTCAATTATGGTAAAACACACATAACAAAATTTACCATTTTAGCCATTTTGAGTGGTGCACTAGGAAGATTCACAGTTATACAACCATCACCACTGTCCATTTCCAGAACTCTTTTCATCGTGCAAAGCTGAGACTCTGTCCCCATGAAACATTAACACCCCACCCCTTCCCTCAGCCCCTGGTAGACGGTGGGAACCATCTGCTTTCTGTCTCTATGGCTTTGACTCCTCTCGGGACCTCAGATGAATGGTGTTGGTCCTTTTGAGAATGGCTTTTGCACTGAGCATAATGTTTTCAAGGTTCATCCATGTTATAGCAGGTGTTGGAATGTCCTTTTTTTTTTTAAAGATTTTATTTATTTATTTGACAGACAGAGATCACAAGTAGGCAGAGAGGCAAGCAGAGGGAGAGAAAGGGAAGCAGGCTCCCTGCTGAGCAGAGAGCCTGATGCGGGACTCATCCCAGGACACTGGAATCATGACCTGAGCTGAAGGCGGCGGCTTTAACCCACTGAGCCACCCAGGTGCCCTGGAATGTCCTTCTTTAAGGCTGAATAATAGTCCATTACCTGTTCATCTCTTGGTGGGCACATACCTTTTGGCCATCATGGATAATGTTGTTAGGAACATGGATGGGTAAATCTATCTCTCTTTGAATCCCTGTTTTTAATTCCCTTGGATAGATACCCAGAAGAGGAATCACTGGGTCATATCGTAATTCTATTTTTAGTTGTCAAGGAACTGCCATCTGTTTTCTCTAGCAGCTGTATCATTTTACATTTCTGCCAGTAACGCCATAAAATTTCCAGTTTCCCTATAACCTTGCCAACACTGTCTTCTGTTTTTGTTGTTTGTTTTGTGGTTTGGTTTTGTTTTGTTTTACGGTAACCCTCCGAATGTGGTGGAAGCAAGCACCTTTGTATTTATTCAGACCAGGAGTTGGGCTTTTCGTAAATAGACAGATAATGCAGGTTTTCATCTTTGCAATCAGAGGCTCTCCTTGTGACCTCTTACCACTGCCAGAGAAGTGCAAAAGCACGAGAGGGCATGACTGTGTTCTAGTAAACATTTGGGACTTTGGCATGTGAATTTCATCCCATCCCCACAGGCTAGGCAATGTTATTCTTCCTTTAATTTTTGTCAACCATTTAAAAACATAAAATCCATTCTTGGCATGAGGGTCATGCTAAAACAATTGGCTACTCAGTCTCTCAGTGAACCGCACAGTCCCCGGCACTCAGTAAGTGATGGTGGAATGAATGATAGTAGATGATAGTGAATAATGGAGTGCCTTGCGAACCTGGGCTCTCGATCCTAAATCCCAGTCTCTGTCTGTGTCCCCAGGGTCCCCCTCAAGACCTGTCTGTCCATCTCTGGTGAGTAGAACTACGTTTCCTATTTTCAACTCGAGGCCCCCTGGGGTCCCAGGTTGAGCATGAGAACCATGCTCCAACCCCTTGGTTACTCATTTTTTGAACTCTGGGTATTGACCGCCGGGTTGAACCCTGTGCCCAGGGCTGCTGAAGAGCGAGCTAGCAAAAGAGGGTCCCTGACTCTGGGAGATTAGGGTCTCACTGGAAGGAAAATGATAGTGGGGATGGGAATAACAGCTCCTCCCTCCTGCTTTTGAATATCTGTTGCAGGTAGAACAGTGAGGGTTAGAGGTTTACAGTGTTGCTTCTGTAGCCCACTGAACTGGCTGCAAATGCTGAGTCCCACATTTCCCAGCTGTGTGACCTTGGGCCAGTAATTCAACCTCTCTGGGTTTTAGCTCTCCTTTCTGGAAAATAGATTGATACCAACATCTACTTTATAGGGTTTCTATAAGGCTTTAATGAGCTATTACCTGTACAATTCTTAGTCCTGTGCCTGGCACACAGTAAGCCCTTTATTATCTATGATTAGATTAGATCTGTTCCTATTGTGGCCATCTCATTATGACTACATTTCATCCATTCTAAATGCACATTTTTTTTTCATGTTTGAACCACTCTGACATTGGAATGGCTCTTACAGTCAATGGAAGATCAGTCTTCTGCCTAATATTATGGGTAGGAGTTTTTATTTCATAATGGCCCATGAAAGAACAGTGCCCTTTACGGTTGCTGGCATCCTAGATGATGTCACATGGGACTGTTTCTACGAGCGCTGTGTCAGCACTTTTACGAGCACTTCAAATTCTCATAATAACCGTTTGCTTTTCTTCCTGCCTTTTGGCAAAGAAGGAAGAAACCGGGGCTTAGAGAGGGGAAGTGATTTGTTCAGTGTCACACAGTGAGGAAGTGATGAGACAGGATGGAACCCATCTGCCCCCACTCCAGAGCCAGAACTTGCTGCCCCTCAAGAGTCATATTAACACAAGGGGCATAATAACGCTCACATTTCCTGAGCTCTGACTGTGTGCCAGGTGCACGGGCTGCATTACTGCCAGTGGTCAGAAATGCTGCTCTGGGAGAAAAAATGCTGCTCTGGGGTGGGGGCAGTTTTAGCTTCCTCTTTTCAGAAAAGGAAATTAGGGCTCTGAGTGGCAAAATCAGTTCCTGAGGTCACAGAGCAACCAAGGGGCAGAATCAGGATTCAGACCCCATCTCTGTCCTCTCCTGCTGGGATGGGGTCACCACGCCTGGAGCTGGGTCACTCATTTCCGGTGCAAGATTTGAGGGGGTGTCAAAAACTCAGGGATCGAGCTCCATAATATTTCAACATGGCACTTCATATAATCAAAAGCAAGGCAAACGGGGGCGCCCGGCTGGCTCAGTCGCGAAGCGTGCAACTCGGGGTGGGGAGTTTAAACCTCCCATTGGGTAGAGAGCTTACATTAAAAAAAAAAAAAGGCAAGGCAAAAAAAATCCATGATAAGCAAAATATCAAAATTATAAATAAAGATGGGATCTGACAGGGCTGGGGGTAGAAAGAGGTGACACAGTGAACCCCCAAGCCCAGAGTGAGGTCTTGTCTTTATTTAAAGCCTTAACGTTTTGTTCCCCATGGGGTTTTTTGCATTATTTAAAAAAATTTTTAAATTTATTCATTTGAGAGAGATACAGAGACAGAGGCAGAGCATAAGTAGGGGGAGAGGCAGAGGGAGAGGGAGAAGCAGACTCCCCGCCCAGCTGGAGGCTTAACCCACTGAGCCACCCAGGCGCCCCGACTTTGCATTAATTTTTAAAACTGAGTTGAAATCCACATAACATACAATTAACCATTTAAAGTGGCATTTATATTCATATTTACATTTCTGTTACATATGTCCATGTATGTATCATACATAGTTTTATTTTACCTCAAATTAATAGATACAATTTATGTTGTATATTTACATTTGCAGCTAAGTGCATTCATGTGCCCCTTTACATATCGTCTATAATTACTTATGATCTATAATCGGTGCATATAGGTTACCTATTTACATTTATAATATAATACATTCAATATTCATATTCACATCATCCATAATTGTATATTCTCTGTAATTAGCATATATTGTTTATGTTATGTATCTATGTCTACAACATAAATGTATTTATATCCAGTGGCATTTGGTACATTCCCAGGGTTGTTTGGCCATCACCACTATAAGTCCAGAACATTCCATCCCCCCAAAGGAAAGCCCACCCCCGTTAGTGGTCACCTCTAGCTCCCCCAGCCCCTCGCACCCACCTCTGACCCCTTTCCGTCCATGGAAGAGCCTGTTCTGGGCGTGTCACACACATGGAACCACACCCCATGTGACCTTCTCTGTCTGGTTCCCTCCCTGAGTGTCGTGGGCTCAGAGTCCGTCCACGGGGCAATACGTGTGGGCACCTCACTCCCTTGACGGCCCCTTTGGATTTTTTTCAGAGGGAGAGTGTTGGCTCCCTCTTCACTGTACCTGGGGCTCGTGTCTCACTCTCCTCACCCAGTTTCTGTCCTGGTGGCCACAGAGAGGGGTGAACAGAAAATGTCCATCCAAGCATTGCCAAATTCCAGATTAAAGGTAAAAACCCCTGTTTTTCTACACTCACACTCTCAATCAAATGTGTGGGTTTTCCCCTACACCCAAATAATTTGGTAATTCTTCCCTCTCAGCTTGGGTGTCCTACAGTTCAGTCCACTTCTGACACTACCCACCTGGAGATGGCATCAGACCCCACAGGTTAGGGGTTGGTTCAGACCAGACTGTCTGCACATCAGGTGCCAATCTCAAGTCCAGCCTTCCAGGACTTCTCACTGACCTGCTGCAAAGTGTAGGCTCCCACAACCCCCTCCCTGGCTGGCACAAACTCCTAGAACTCAGGAAACCCATTTACTTAGATAAACAGTTTATTCTAAAAGGGCGTATCAGGGCACGAGAATTCCTGTCCCCTTCAAGGTCCTTCTAGCAGGACTAAGAATCCAATTGACACAAGACAGACCAATAAAGAGAAAAATCAAATTTAAGAATCAAATTGACACGAGACAGATGAATGGGAGAAAAATCAAATTTAATTTTGTAGGTACAGGGAATCCACACAGACATTGAAACCCAAAGACAGTCAGGCAAAAGGAGACATACATGTCATTCCGAACTAAGGAGAAGGGGGCAAGGGTGTGGGACGTCAAAGGGAGGGAATGGACTTCACAGGAAGATGAAGAAGATTAAATGTCTGGTACACAAATGTTTGCTGGGCCACTGGGGAGCCGTGGGACACAGAGGATTTGATCAAACGGGCCTCACTAAGTTCCTCTCTGTCTGCCACACCTTCTTTGTAGCCTCACGTAGGTATCTGGGGCGACAGCTGCTCTCCTCCCAGAGTGGGTCCTTTGTCTGAATTCTTTTTAGTTATTTGTTGGGGAGGTAGAGTTTTTCCTGAATCTGCTGGGTTTTGATTGCTTTTTAAATTTTTTAGATTATATTTTTTTATTTGTCAGAGATACAAAGAGAGAAAGAGAGAGAGAGCACCAGCAGGGGGAGCAGCAGGCAGAGGGAGAAGCAGGCTTCCCGCGGAGCAAGGAGCCCAATACGGGACTCAATCCCAGGACCCGGGAATCATGAACTGAGCCGAAGGCAGACACTTCACTGACGGGGCCACCTAGGCATCCAGGGTTTTTACTGCTTTTTAACTCAAAACGGTCTTCATGCTAAATTGGCCCATTTTGGAGCAACCTGCTCTGGGACTGTCACCCACTTAAAAAAATCACAGGCATGGGGGCAGTGTGGACCTCTCTCCTTGGTATATGTTCACAGGTACGCCGGCCCTATGGAGCGCGCAGGGGCAGAAAGTATTCTCACCAACCGCTCGGATGGGACGTTCTTGGTGCGGCAGAGGGTGAAGGACACAGCAGAATTTGCCATCAGCATTAAGTAACTAACTCCTCCTTCCCTGACCCCCTATGACCCGGGTGCTGCAGGAGCCTGGGAGGAAGGGAATGTACAGTTATGACAACCATCCGTTACTGAGCCCCGCAGTGTCCTGGGTGATTGCATCCATCTTACTCCTTTTCCTTGACTGACAGCCCACGAGAAAGAGCTGTGCCTTCCAGACAGGCTCCAAAAGGCGTTTAGCACATTCGAGCAAGAGGCAGAATTGCCAGGTGGACCAGTGCTAGCTGACCCCTTTGCCCATGTCTGTCTGTGGTGTGCAGCGTCTTACTCATGGTGACTCGTTCCCTGGTTGGTTTTGTAATTTTGTCTTGTGATGTCCAGTGGGGATTTCCTGGTGGGAATCTTGTGCTGCTTGGGTCTCCAGAGATTTTGAATTTGTTTCTGTTGATCACCAACAGGTTAGTTTTTTTTCCAGGTTAAACATTTTAGGCTAATTCCTTAGTTTCCCAGACTATGCAGGTAGTTTAAGTTCAAACTCCAAACCTACATGAGGGCCGGCGTGAGGTTCTGAATTTCAAGGGCGACATTTCCATTTGAGGTCTGAGACAGACAAGCTTTCTTATGGTCCCCCTATGCGTCGGGTGTTTTTTCTAGAAGATGTAGTATTCGCTGGTCCAGGCTTATGGGGTGTGGGTGGGTCTCAGTGCTAACCTCCACCCCCCTGGACCCAGTACCTCATCCCATGTTTCTATGGGATCATCAAGGCATAAGCTACTTAGTTAGCAAGATCAGCAAACCCCATAGGGTAGCAGTTCACTCAGCAAGCTCAGTTTTAATTTCAACCTCATTTTTGGCCTCTGGGGATTTCCCTTTACTTTTTTGAGAGCTCAGCGCTTTTTTTCCCTCATCATTTCTAGTTTTCTGTGGTCAGATTTTTTTTTTGGGGGGGTGGGGGACGGTTATCTAGTTTTCTGTGTTGACAGAAGTGAATATCGCTTCCATGTCTTCACTAGTCTGTGGCCCGCCATGTTGGTGGAAATGAGTCTCTTTTCCCAACCTGCAGATTCTAGGTCCTCCGACTTGGGGGAAGCACAGATCTCATCCTCTCTATTCTAGACCATGGCTTTCTTTGCAAGATCTTTGTGACTTCTCAACAACCCTGTGAGTCAGGGAAGGAGATTCGTATAGACAGGGGAAGAAATGAAGATTCCTCCCAGGGAAGGGATCCTGCTGGGGAAGCAGGAGGCATTTTCTTCAGTCTTTGGGTTTCAGTGGTTGTTCCCTCCTTGAAGTTGTCAAGATTGTTTCTTCTGTGGTTGGGGCTGTGTAGCCTGGGGGGCACTGAACCTGGGTGTGGAATGAGCTTGGGTCCCCAGCCTCAGGGCCCTGTGACCCCCTGTTCCTCTCTCTCACTGCTTCCAGGTATAACGTTGAGGTCAAGCATATTAAAATCATGACAGCGGAAGGACTGTACAGGATTACGGAGAAGAAGGCTTTCCGGGGACTTACAGTAAGGGCCAATCTACCCCAACCTCAGCCTCCTAGAATCTAGGAGGAGAATCTAGCCCTCCCTGAAGCTCCGTCTCGGGACCCCATTTATTGCACAATCTTTTTTGTCCTCCAAACTTGATACTGAAAAATCTTCCCCTCATTTTTTTATGTCTGAAAAATTTCCAAAAAGTTATTAGAATGGTGAAATGAACATCTGTGAATCTTTCATTTAACTAATAGTTCTTATTCTGCTTCTTTTGTGCCCTGTCAATCCCTCCCCCCTGCACATTTATTTAGCCCTATATAAGAATAAGTTGCAATCATCTACACCCTTCACCCAAAAATACTCTAGCATGAATATCTGGAGAGCCAATACATTCTTGTACCTCACTACAGTATCATTATTACTCAGAAAGCTGAGCATTGAGGCAAAATTCTTATGTAATATACAGTCTATTTTCCAAACTCCTCATTGTCCCAAGTATCCCTTTTATAGCTCTTTTGTCATTCAGAATATAATCAAGAATCACACATTGCATTTAGTTTTTATCTTCTTAGTCTCTTTTCATTTGTAGTACTTTGCCAGTCTTTTAAAATCTTTCTTTCTCTCTCTCTCTCTTGCTCTCTCTCTGTCTTTCATGATACTGGCATTTTTGGAGTCAAAACTCTAAACCATGAGACATTTTGTTTTGTCTTAGCTGCTATGCTCTACTGCCCCCCCTCCTAGGGCACTGTATTCCGGATCTGTCCTTTTCCAGATGTGAGACCCTGGACAAGTAATTTGTCTTCTCTGGGACTTGGTTTTTCAATTTATAAAATGGGATAATCATGAATGTATTCATCTTTCATGATTATTAGGAGATTTTGATGATGTGTGATTGTACACTGACCAGCACACAGTAGGTACTCAGGAAACAGAATTTGTTAATATTAGAATAATTAATTGTAAAAATAAGTCTCTTGGCACCTACAGTAGGGGCTGATTTTGGTGAGCTGGTTATCAAGCAAGTTGATTATTTGGTAAATTTATTATGAAGTGATCTGTTTATTAAGAGAACTGGCTTTAGGTAGTGTGATCTCCTCCCCTTAGAATGGTCCTGGTTGCCCAGGAAGGGAATGAGCTTCCTGTCATGGGGAACAGTCAAGGAGTCACTTACCAGGGGTGCCAGAAAGGATAGCATCAGTCCCACTGTCCTTCCAGGAGCTGGTGGAGTTTTATCAGCAGAATTCCCTAAAGGACTGCTTCAAGTCACTGGACACCACACTGCAGTTCCCCTTCAAGGAGCCTGAGAAGAGAGCCATCAGCAGACCACCAGGTAGATGTCTCGGGCTGGGGGCCTGTGCCCCAGCTCCTTCCTACTGTAGAGGGCAAGTTTGGGGATGCCATGGACATTCCAGTGGGCATACAGAGGTCATGTCTGGTAAACAGTGGGAGCTTCTTCTCATACTAGTCTGTCCCTTTGCTCTTGAGTGGTTTCCATGTTCATTTGCTTGGGTGGGAGGTGGGACAGAGGTTACTTTTGTATTTGGGAAGATGAGGACACTAGGTACCAGAAGGGTCCTCACCTGCACCTTTTAAGCCTGTATTTTTATATCAATATCAAGGATTAATTAGTATCTATAACATTCTCTCACAAAAAGGCAAGACCTTTAGTGCACTCTTCTCTTTTCCATTGCATCTCTCCCCCATAGTTTCATGGACATTATCTGGAATATTGGATACAGTTTTCTATGAATTAAAATAAATATGACATGTTTTAGGAATTATTTCTTAACAACTGCATTTAACTTCTCAAATATAGTATCAAGAATTATTCAGACTCCATCTATATTTCTTGTTTTCCATATTTTCCTTTAATTTTTAAAATTCCTTTTTCTGATTCAAATGTCATTTTGCTAGGGAGCATCCTGAAGTATGTTTTTCAGAAAAGTCACATGGGTGGTATAGTTTCTGGATTCTCATATTTCCAAAAATTTTTTAAAGAGAGATTTAAAAATTAATTATTATTAAAACATTACATTTTTGAAAAAGCAACACCAGCATAACATCAGGACTCCAGTCCTCATCAGAGAATCCTCATCACCCAATGGGGTAAATGTTTGTGTCCGTCCATACATTACTTATTTGCCCTGGTGTATTTATGGATCTTAGCATACTTGGAGAAATACTACAAATTATTTTTCCATTCTACAATGTTGCTTAATATTTTACTATGAAAAGTTATCTGTGTCTTTTCCTCCTTATATATCTTTCTTTTATTCCCTTTCTTTTTTGACCTTTGGTCCTCTTCAGGATAATTAACATTAACCACCTCAAATGAATTTCTCCATATCTTCCCTTTATTCCTTTCACTATAAATATATAGAAACCATTTATAAAAATTCACAAATGACATTATTTTCTAAACCTGGATACGGTTGGGCTAGAAGGATGATGCATAAGTATTGTGTCCCCTCAGATCACAGGGCACCCAATATTCTTCATGAAGAAGTATTGAAGGACCCTTTGTCCTGTGTTACTCTCCCGAGAGCATTGCCTTCCTCCAGCTGTCCCTAGGTGGTGGGCAGGTGTCTGCTCCAGGCCCTTTACCCACCTCTGCTCTCCCCTACATAGCAGGGAGCACCAAGTATTTTGGTACAGCCAAAGCACGCTATGACTTCTGTGCTCGGGACCGATCAGAGCTATCCCTCAAGGAGGGTGACATCATCAAGATCCTTAACAAGAAGGGACAACAAGGCTGGTGGCGAGGGGAGGTCTATGGCCGGGTAAGTTGGAGCAAAGCTTGGCAGCCTGGGGAAAGGGCATGGAGTGACCTGTCTATTTGTCCTATAGCCTGGAATTGTGGAATAGAGCAGGTGGGGAGTGGCCCCATAGGTCTTCCCTGTTCAGAGGGGAGGAAAGGAGATAGAGATTTCATTCATTTCCATAACTTGTATTTATTTACTGAGCACCTACTATGTGCTGGGCATGCTCCTGGGTGCAGAGGATACAAAAATGAGTGTGGTACAGTCACTGTCCTTGTGAAACTCAGAGTCTAATGAAGATGATAAACATGTAACCAAGCAGGTACAATACTAAGTGGTCGGGATTGAGATGGGGAATCATGGGGAATGGTAGGAGCACAACAGGAGGACTTCTGAGAACCTAAGGTGATCACTGAGGGGTGAGTAGTTAACCAGGCAAGAAGGTCATAGAGAGGGTGGAAGAAAGTATTCTAGGCAGAGACCCCAGCATGTGCAAAGGCTCTGGGGTGAGAGAGTGATTAGTGTGTTGAGGGGACGCAAAGGGAGGGATTTTTGTCTGTCTTGCTCACAGCAGTGTCAACAGTGATTGGCACATTAATAGGTCCTCAATAAATATTGAATGCATGAAGAGACATATAACTGGAAATGACCACTTTGCCTTTTGTGCTTTTTTTGCCTGCCTGCATTTGGGCTGTTAGGAGGGACCACATGGTTCCTCAAAAAATTTTCTACCTGGTTCTTATTTTTGTCTTATGAAAACAGAGAATCTTTATTTTATCACTGAATGAGTTCCTAGTCTCTAGAATACTGCCTCACTTGTAATGGTTTCTCAAAAATATTTGCTGAATGAAGGTAAGGACACTGGTCAGGAGCTTACATTCTATTGGGAGAAACATATGTGAAAAAACAGTCCAGAGTTTTGTTAAGAATTGTGAGGGTAAGTTCAGTGTGCTGTGGAAGACAGTTGGGTTTCTCAACTGTTTCTCAACAGCTGAATTCTCAGCTATAATGAACTCGTCCATCCATCCATCCATCCATCCATCCATCCATCCATCCTCTTAAGAAGTATTTATTAAGCATCTCCCATGTGCCAGGAACTTTTCTAGACTCTTGGGAATCTAATGGGCAAAACAGACATCAATCCTTGCCCTTGAGGAGCTCATGTTGTAGTGGGGGGGGCACAGACAACAAGCCCATAAATAAGTAACATATAATCAATAAGATACTGACAAGTGCTACAGAGAAAAATAAAGCAGGGATAAGGAGTGTTGGGGTGGGTAGGGTTTGCAATTTTAAACAGGGTGGTCAGGAAGGTCTCACTAATAAGGTGACATGTGATAGAGAATTCTGGAAGGTATGGGGGGGTTGTATCAGCCATGTGTACCTCTGGGAGATGTCCCTTCTGGGGTAGAAGTTGTGGCAGGTGCAAAGATGGCAGGTGCAAAGGCCCTGAGGTGTGAGGGAACCTTCCTGTTGAGGAACAGTGGGGAATGTGCAGAGGCTACCCTGACTACTTCCTTTTCTCTTTCCAGGTTGGCTGGTTCCCCTCCAACTACGTGGAGGAGGATTATTCTGAATACTGCTGAGCTTTGGCACACTGGCGGAGAGATGAGAAAGTCCAGGCTCTGAGCCCAGGATGAGCAGGCAGCAGGGCCAGGGGGGCTGTGACAGGTCCCAGCGGCCCAAGAATCCAGGATGGACTGTGGAGGGCCAGTGTCCAGCTGGCAGGGCTCCTGGGATGATGCCATGCCATGGTTAATTTATAACACACTGGTTTTCTCTTGGGGCCCCTCAAGAAGGTGGAGCTCAAGGCAATAGCTTTTAATAAAATGATGAAAGGAATGACTGCTGTCATTCAGGAAGACCTGGATGGGAAAGGGTGGGAAAGGACATGGGGGTATGGACGAAAGCCACCTTCCCAATCTTTACCTTCCAGCTTTATCATCTTGCTTTGCCATTTAAGATAAGACCCCAAGAAGGAAATGGGACCCCCACAAGACAGGAAAGAATTTTACACTCACAGATTCCAGATCACAAAAATGTAACTTTCCTATGTTTTTTCTGTGCTAGAACTTAGCTACCCTCCAATTCTACTAAGAGGTAGAGACTTCACCTTAGTTTCCCCCAAGATCAGGTTTAAATCCCAAGGGCTTTGGCATTGGGGTATTGGGGAGATAGCTGGTACTTGGTGGTACCACACTATCCCACTATCACTCTGCCACCTGCAGAGACGTCATGGTTTCTACTTCACCTCTGGTTCCTCTGTGTCTCCCACATCCTTCTTGGCACATGCAAGACATCTGGCTGTTTGTCCTGAAATGCTGAGTGGAACAACTCTACCTCTTGGTTTACCTGAAACAGTCCTGGCTGTTATACCCTGGTATAGTTACTAATCATGATCCTTTTCATTTTCCAAAGTGTTCTGGTGGGTGATAAATTATATGGTCACTGTCTTAGGTTGGGTTTCTCTAGAAGCAGAGCCTGAGACAAGGATTTGGATGTGCAAAGTTAATCTGGAAGGTGATCCCAAGAAGTAGCCAGAAGGGGAGGGGGAAGGGAGAAGGGGAGAGGAAGGAGCCAGTAAAGGGAGCACTGATGAGCAGGTGGCAACTGCAGGCAACAGGGGCTCATTCTTGTTGGGAACACCTGGAAATCCACCTAGAACATTCCTTGCAGTTGAAGTCCAAGGGAGCTGCGGTATGTGTTCACCAACTTCCATCAGTCATTACTCGAGAATTGCTTGTATCTAGTGGCTGGAGAACCACAGGCATTTCTGAAACCGTTGACCTGTTGGGTATTGTCAGTGGGTGCCTGGGGTGCTGACAGGTTCTGCTGCATTATCCCTAAGTACAGAGGAACTGCATGCGTACCCCTTTGCACTCATCCCTACCCAATGGATGTTGCCCTATGCAGGGTGTGGGGAGCCTCTGCAGAGCTTGCTATATCCTAGGGTCCCTAGGGCTCCAGGAAACCTTTTTCTCATATCACCCTGAAGTCATCTAAACTGGGGTGTGAGGATAGGACGCAGGGATGTTTCTCTGGACCCCTCTCTTTGCCTCCACCTTTGGAGAGCCATGACCTATCTCATTGTAGGAAAATTTGCTTCAGTCTGATCAATTCTCTTCTACATACATGACTAGATTTTTTTCTTTTTACTTAATAGATTTAATAAAAAAAAAAAAACGTGGCCCAGTATACACAGTATAAGACGCACCATCCTCACCAGTTTCACATGATTAGACCAGTAAGTAGTGTGACGTATATGGGTTGTGCAACAAGTCTCCAGAATTTTTCACCTTGCAAAACAGACACCCTGTCCCCATTAAGCAACAGCTCCCCATCCTCTCCTCCCTCCAGCCCCTGGCACCCAGTATGGGAATATTTTTTGGGGAATTCTTTGGGGCTTAGATTTTTGAGCTCAAAAGCCAATATGCAAAATCTCTAGAAAAGTTTTTTTTTTTTTTTTTGAAGTTCAAAAGCCAAAAAGCTGTTCCTTCGGTAACTCTCCTGCAGGTTATAGAAATAACCCATTGGAGGCAGAAAGTTGATAGCCAGGTCTAGGGAAGGGCCATGGGCTATATGTTACTTTGGGGGAAAAGAGTTAGTAATTCTCAATATTACCCCCCCACACACACACACTAATAGCAGAGGCAGCCCCATGTCAAGCGTGTGCCATGGTAACACTGTCCAACACCATCTCACAACCAGCATCATGGGCAGAAGAGCATCATGGCCACAGCTCTGGGAAGATCCCAAGGTCAGCTTTGCTCCTGTAAGATTAGATGTAACATTCTGGGAAAGTGACATCACCTCTCTGAACTAGAGAAAGATGAGAAATTCCCCACCCGAGGGTGCAGAGTTGTCTGGGAACTAAGTGCAAAGCCACCCTCTTAACCATCGCTCTAGTGGCTGGGGGGCACCTCGTGGTTCTGCCCTCAACCCAAGGATGCCAGTACCCAGACAGCACCTGCACACACCAGGCCAGGCGCACAACCTGGACTCCCATATTTCCCATCTTTGAAGCTGCAGAGGGGTGTTGGAGTCACAGAGGTCAGAGATTACAAGGGGGTCTCTGCCCTCCCCCAGGACTCCCCCCTGAGTCATGCCATGAATTTACTGAAGGCCTAAGGAGGCTACCTGTCTGTCTAATTCAATGGTGCTGCTGAGGCGGAGGTCATGGACTTGTTCTTGAAGGTCCTGAGCATCACCGTCCTCCAGCCCCCAGCTGAACTCGGACCCCAGCCATGTCTTGGGCTCTCACCCCAGACTTGGGCGTCTTTAGCTGTCATCAGGGACCTTAGGCTAAGTGTCGCTGCTGCCACATGCCTCTCTCCAATCTCAGGGTCATACAAACTCCTTCTTGGATTAGCTACAGCTGTGCTGAAGAAATTTCTGGAAGGAGAAGACACTGCAGGAGTAGCACTGTTTGAGACATGCCAGGTTCATGGCAGAACCAAAGGAGAGATGACAGGACAGCTCTGTGACTCTCAAAGTTTCTTCCAGAGAATGGCACACCACTTCCTCTTGCATTTCGGTGGCTAAAGCAGGACGAATGGCTAAGAGTGACATCAACAGGGCAGGAATGTTTAATCCTCAAACAGAGAGAACTGTGACTGCTTGGAACAAAGCCAGAGTCAACGGGAGACAACGTGGTTTCATTCAACGCTGATTCATTCACTCGTGTTTGCGATAAGCACTTGATAATATCAGCTGTTACGGGCTGACCTGCATCCCCTCCAAATTCATGGGTTGAAGTCCTAATCGGGACCACAGGATGTGACTGCATTTGGAGATCGAGTCTTTATAGTGGTGACTAAATTAAAATAAGGTATGGGGGGGCCCTAATCTGATGTGACTGGTGTCCTTACAAGTGTGGGGACATTCACAGATCATCTGTGAACCAAGGAGAGCAGCCTCAGGAAGAACCAACCCAACCGACATTTGGTCTTGGACTTCTGGCCTCTGTGAGACAGTAAGTGTTGTGTAAGCTGCCCGGTGTGTGGTAGCCTGAGCAAACTTGTCTACTGGCCTCGTGCTGTGTGAACCAATCAACTAGGTGATCGTGACCTACAGCAATGAGCTTCAGGTTGAGGGAAGCAAGGGGCTATGGGGAAAGAGACATACCTAACTAACCAGGGTTGGGTTGGGATGATCAGGGAGGGCTTCTTGGAGGAGGAAACATCAGGTGGTACCTACCTGATTAATGAGCTAGAGTATTTAAGAAACATGCAGGGACATTTTTTTTTTTTTTAGGGGGAGGTGGAAGTGAGGGTGTACTTTGTGGGTTCTGGGAACTGCAAGGGGTTTCGTTTTCTTAGAAAGGGTGGGAGAGAGGGGGCCTGGAGTAGCTGTCAGACTGAGCCCAGGTCAGGCCCGGTACAAGACCTGCCTTCTTAAGTGTCCCTCAGAGGGGCCGGAAGGGAGAGGCTGTGACTGGCATCCTGAAGACACCTGCTGGAGGGGGCCACTTCTTGCTGGTGTGGTGGAGATGATGAGGGCCTCACGTGAGCTCTGGAGAGGCCTGCTGATGGCTGGGGAGTTGGGTTCAAGGGCACAGCTTTCACCTCCTCCACTGGCACAGAGAGTCCAAGGGGCATGTAGCAGCCCCCTAGAGCCCTAACTTGTTCTCTGATGCTGGCCATCCATTGTGTTGGCTGCCTGGAAATGCATGCACACGTGCGTGTGTGTATGCATGCGTACGCGCGCGCACACACATACACACACACCCTGTATCAGCTTGCTTGTACTGCGGTAACAAAGGACCACAGATTGGTGGCTTCAACAACAGACATTTACTGTCTCTGTTCTGGAGCAGAAGCCCAACATCAAGGGGCTGGCAAGGCTGTGCTCAGTCTGGAGATGCCAGAGAAGGTTCTGTTCCAGGCGCCTCCCCGAGCTTCTGGTGGTTCCTCAGCCCGTGCCACAGTCCAGCGTTCACATGCCGTCCTCCCTGTGTGCGTGTCTGTACACGTGTCTCTTTCTTGTCAGGACTTTCGTCAGACTGGATGAAGGGCCCACCCTACTTCCAGTGTGACCTCAGTTTAATTCATTTTGCCCACCAAGACCCTATTTCCAAATAAGGTCGCATTCCGAGGCACTGGGGACTTTCAACATGTGCATTTTGGGGGGAAGCGATTCAACCTATAACACATACATCATGCGTACGCGACGGCCGTCACAAAGAAATGCCCCACAACGGGACAGACGTGCACACAGATGGTCACGAAGAAGCACGCACCCCAAATACACACAAATGGCCCAAGACACCCCCGCAGAACCTGGCACGTGGACGCACAGATGGACACGGCACACGAAGTATTTGCCCACGTACAACGGCAGGCAGGCAGCGCTGGAGACACACAGACATAGGGACACTCCCCGTGTTGCCAAAGACCAACAGACCCGGGACCCAAACAGTCCTCCTGCAAAGTCATCCAGAACAGGCAGAGAAAAGAACAAAAACACACACAAGATACAGAAATACCAACGCCGTCTTTCCACAGGCCACCACACGCGTGTGGGCACCCATGTGCGCAAACGAGGCTGGTCTGCACAGGCGCAGAGACCCATACCGGCGACTCCGCCAGGCACAGGGACACACCTCGGACCCCTACAAGGCCACCTCCCCGCACAGCAGGTAGTCCGGGAAGTGGACAGTCACACACACACCCTCACATACACTCGCTCATGAACGCCCCGTGCTGGGCTGGGAACTCATCAGCTCGGATGAAGACATCCGCACATGGGGAAGCTGGTGGAGGCCGGCTTCAAACCAGCAGACAGGCAGCCCCTGGATGAGACTGAAACCTTTCTGGAACGCAAAGACCAAACTGGGGACATGGCGGTGGCAGATCGCCCCAAGTTTAAGCCAAGCTTGCCCTCTGGTGGACGGTAGCAGTAGTGCGCCAACCCCCTCTGCAGACCTGAGTCCCCGCTGCGGGAAGAGAGCAGGAGAGAGCAGAGAAAGGAGTGTGTGTGGGGGGGACTTGTGCGTTTCCGTGCATATGTGTATAGGTCTGTGTGTGCATGCGTATGTCTGTGTGTGTATCTCTGTGTGTCTGTGTGTGTGCCTGTGTATCTCTGTATGTGTTTGTGTAGTGTGTGTATGTGCACGAGTGTGTGTATGTGTCTCAGTGTGTGTGCATGTATGTCCATGGGTGTGTCTGTACATATGCGTATATGTATGTTTGTGTGTGCATGCGTGTGTCTGTGTGTCTCTGTGTGTGCCTGTGTATCTCTATGTGTTTGTGTGTGTGTATGTGCACGAGTGCATGTATGTATGTCTCTGTGTGTGCACGTGTCTCTGTGTGCATGCATGTAACTCCATGTGTGTGTCTGTGCATACGTTTGTGTGTGCATTCATGTGTCTGTGTGTGTAACTGTGTGTGTCTGTCTGTGTATCTTTGTATGTGTTTGTGTGAGTGTGTGTATGTGCACGAGTGTGCATATGTGTGTCTCTGTGTGTGCAAGCATGTCCATGTGTGTCTGTGCATATACATATATGTATGTTTGCATGTGCATGCATGTGTCTCTGTGTATATCTCTGTGTGTCTGTGTGTGTGCCTGTCTGTATATCACTGTATGTGTTTGTGTGTGTGTATGTGCACGAGTGCTCGTATGCGTGTCTCTGTGTGTGTGCTTGTGTCTCTGTGTGCCTGCATGTATGTCCATGTGTGTGTCTGTGCATATGTGTATATGTATGTTTGTGTGTGCATGTGTGTGTCTCTGTGTGTATTTCTGTGTGTGTCTGTGTGTTTTGGGTGTTTGTATGTGTGTGTATCTGCGTGTGTGTGCTTGTTCACCAGGCTGACTTTATGAGCCCAGGTTTGGGCACCAGAAGGTGCTCCTGGTGCTTTTGACTTTGCAGCCAACCAGCATCATCACACAACCCTGTGACACCCTTATTCATTCACCCGAAACCACAGGGAAGGACCCATCTAGAGGGTCCCACGGAGGTCTTAGTCTCAGGGTCTTCCCGGATACAAGCACTCCCAACTTCCAGAGGCTGGGACAGGGCAAGCGGGAGAAACAGAGTTGGGATCCGGGGTCTTGGAGAGAATAAGTTCTGTTTATACTGTTAGAAGGTGGTGAAACATATTGAGGGTAGAGGGGGCTCTAGTCAGAGCCTTTTTCTGCTGTCAAAAGGCCCTTCTCATTTCTGCCACCCCTTCCAGAGGCTTGCACTTGAGCTGTTGAGCCAGTACCTTGTATCTTCTGGAGGAGAAATGTTTAATCTAAAGGAATAGCTCTCTAATGGTGGAAGTTCAGTGAAGTCAGGCACGGGGCAGATTTCCTTTCTTCTTTTTAAAACTGGTTGGTTGAAGGCGCCTGGGTGGCTCAGTGGGTTAAGCCTCTGCCTTCAGCTCAGGTCATGATCCCAGAGTCCTGGGATCAAGCTCAGCGGGAAGTCTGCTTCCCCCCTCTCTCTCTGCCTCCTCCTGATCTGTCTCTGTCAAATAAATAAATAAAATCTTTAAAACTGATTTGTTGAGGTATGATCAATACCTAAAGAGCTGTACATGTTGCACATATATGTCACAATGACTTCGGGGACAATGTATCTACCTGTGACATCATCACCCATGTCAAGGACATTAACATATCTCTCACTTCCCAGGGTTCCTTCCTGCAGCAGATTTTCACGGAGGGCCTCATATTACATGGGGACTATTTACTCGAGGTCGGCCTTTCCTCAGGGGCCCAGAACGCCGAGTTTCCCTGGTGTTGGAGGCTGGGGTCCCAGGTCACAGAAGATCCATGCCCCACTGTGTCCTCAGGCGCCCGTCCGAGGGTGTGTGCTGCCCTCTAGTGGCTGACTTGGCTTCAGCACGCAGAGGTCCCCGAAGACCAGGCTGAAGTCAGCCTGAAGGTTTTGAACTTCAGGCTGCAGGAGATGGGGGTGTGGGAGGGGGCACGGAGTAAGGGGCTTTAATCAGTGGATGCTGGCAGAGCACGTGCCAATTTCCACGGTATGAATACACCTGGCGTGTCTGATCCCAAATCCTTGCATTATCACCCCCTTGCCCCCGCAGTGGTCCCCATTCTTGATCCACTCGGGGAGAAGCCCCGGTAGACATCAGACAGGCCAGGCGTCAGGCTGGATCTGTAGGATGGCCCGCAGGGCCCTATGGGATCTGAATCTCCCCCCTCCCACCCGGGCCACAGTGGCCTCCGCAAGCAGGAAGGGGGAAGAGAAAAAAGCTGAGCCAAGATGTGGGCTCAGTTTAAGTTTGGAGGTCAGCTCTGTGGGGAAAAATAATGCTGAGTAGCGCCCCCAGTGTCTTGATGGGGGCGGGGGTTGTTCCCGACTGGGTGGCCCGGGAAAGGCCTTCCTCCCATCTGTGCTGAGGCCGGAATTCATGGAGAGAGTGCATCATCGAAAATGGGAGGGAATATGTATTTTGGGCAGAGGAAGCAGGCAGGCGCAAAGGCTCTCAGAAGCCCGTTGAGTTGGTCAGCCCTGCATTTTCTGGAAGAGAAACGCTTTTTTTTTTTTTTTTTTTAATGTTCAACTAGCCAACATACGGGTACATCATCAGTTTTGACGTAGTGTCTAACGATTCAGTAGTTGCGTAGAACACCCAGTGCTCATCACATCACATGCCCTCCTTAACACCCATCACCCGGTCACCCCATGCCCCAACCCCTCACCCGCTTCTGGAAACCTTCAATTTGATTCCCAGAGTCCAGAGTCTCTCATGGTTTGTCTCCCTCTCTGACTTCTTCCCATTCAGTTTTCCCTCCCTTCCCCTGTGGTCCTCTGGGCTATTCCTTATGTTCCACATATGAATGAAAACATATGATAATTGTCTTTCTCCGCTTGACTTGTTTCACTTAGCATAATCCCCTCCAGCTTCATCCATGTCGATGCAAATTATAGGTGTTCATCCTTTCTGATGGCTGCGTAATATTCCTTTGTATATATGAACCACATCTTCTTTATGCATTCATCTGTTGAAGGACACCCCAGCTCCTCCCACAGTTTGGCTATTGTGGACATTGCTGCTATGAACACTGGGGTGCATGTCCCCTTCCTTTCACTACATCTATATTTTGGGGGTAAATACCTAGAGAAATGCTTTTATCCAAAGGAATGACTAATAGTGGAATTTCAGGCAATGAAGTCAGGCATGAGACAGGTTTCTCTCTCTCTCTCTTTCAACATCACTCTATTGAGGTCTGAAGAATGAGCTTGGTGAGATCAAGAATTTTTTTTTAAATCATAAGAATTAGAATCCCCTCCAAGAGCTTCCATTGGTAGCCCCCAATGGCCTGCCAGAAGTCTTCCTGAAAATTAGAAAAAGGTGCCCCCACCTGGGAAGATGCAGACCCACTCCCAGGGTGTCCAACAGGCACTTTGCACAGACACAACTGTACAGAATCACTGGCGTCCGGCGAAGGACAGAAAAAAAAAACAAAACCCTTTTCACCAGTTTTCTTACGCCATCAATTCTGACATTTTTGGAGATTCACTTCCTTCAAATTCTGTCCCCTGTTTGCCTGGGCTCTGGGGCCCTGTGTTTGGGGCAAGAAATATAATGGCTTATTATGACCCTTTCAAAACTTCTGCCCTTCCACATCCTCTTTTGGGCGAGGCCCAAACGGGACAGCATCCGAATGAGATCCAGGGTGGGTAACAGCCCTTCCAGCTGTTGCTTCTGCCCCTTGGGGGATACCAGGCTCACAGGGGTCCGCGTGAGCAAGCAGGTAGGTGTCCATGCCAAGGGGGATGGAAAAGCAAATCCTGCGTTGCCACCAGGATTCCAAACAGAGCACCCAAGCTCTAGTTGTTGAGGAGGAGGGATTCCCAAGAAATGTTTCTTATGAGTTCAAAGCGCAGTCAGGAAAGAGAAACTTGCCCGTTTGGTGGTTTTATGGTTGATTTTTAGAAGGAAGTAAGATTTAGGTTGTTTTCCAGCTGTATAGGCCAAATGTATTCATCGCTGTGAAATGGGATCGGCTCTATATGAAAACAAATGTAAGGGACCTCACTTCCCTGGAGAAACTCAAGACGCATGTCCTTCTGTCGCTTTATATAGGATAGAATAATTGGGTTCCTATCTATGGATACACAACAAAATCATTTCATGGAATGCTGTGTACCTTTTATACTGCAATCAGTCTTAACTCTATCAAGCAGTGATTTATGTAGAATAAAGTGCTTCCTTTCACAGTGTAAAATCTGATGAGTTTTGAAAGCCTCTGCTGCAAGCAAGATACAGAACATTTCCATCATCTCCCCAAATTTCCTCGAACCCCCTGTTTCCCTCCCTCTCTCCACTCCTGGCTCTAGGCAACTATGGATTTGCCCCCCTCCCACCCACCAACTAGAATTTTCTAGAACTTTCTTTTCTGTGGTCTTAATTTTATGTTTTTATTTGTAGTTTCAAGTTGTTTTTTTTAAGATTTATTTATTTATTTATTTATTTATTTATTTATCTGAGAGAGAGAGAGAGAACATGAGAGGAGAGAGGTCAGCGGGAGAAGCAGACTCCCTGCTGAGCAGGGAGCCTGATGTGGGACTCGATCCCAGGACTCCAGGATCACGACCTGAGCTGAAGGCAGTCGCCTAACCAACTGAGCCACCCAGACGCCCCAGTAGTTTTAAGTTTTTTTTAAAAAAAATTAATTAAAAATGTCTGTTCATGTCTTCTGCCCATTTCTTGATTGGATTATTTGTTCTTTGGGTGTTGAGTTTGCTAAGTTCTTTATAGATTCTGGACACCAGCCCTTTATCTGATACGTCATTTGCAAATATCTTCTCCCATTCTGTCAGTTGTCTTTTGGTTTTGTGAACTGTTTCCTTTGCTGTGCAAAAGCTTTTGATCTTGATAAAATCCCAATAGTTCATTTTTGCCCTTGCTTCCCTTGCCTTTGGCGATGTTCCTAGGAAGATGTTGCTGCGGCTGAGGTCGAAGAGGTTGCTGCCTGTGTTCTCCTCAAGGATTTTGACGGATTCCTTTCTCACATTGAGGTCCTTCATCCATTTTGAGTCTATTTTCGTGTGTGGTGTAAGGAAATGATCCAATTTCATTTTTCTGCATGTGGCTGTCCAATTTTCCCAACACCATTTTTTTTTAAGATTTTATTTATTTATTTGACAGAGATCACAAGTAGGCAGAGGGGCAAGCAGAGAGAGAGAGATAGAGAGAGAGAGAGAGAGGAGGAAGCAGGCTCCCTGCTAAGCAGAGAGCCTGATGCGGGGCTCGATCCCAGGACCCTGGGATCATGACCTGAGCTGAAGGCAGAGGCTTTAACCCACTGAGCACCCAGGCGCCCCCCACCACCATTTGTTGAAGAGACGTTTATTTTCCATTGGACAGTCTTTCCTGCTTTGTGGAAGATTAGTTGACCATAGAATTGAGGGTCCATTTCTGGACTCTCTATTCTGTTACATTGATCTATGTGTCTCTTTTTGTGTCAGTACCACACTGTCTTGATGATGACAGCTTTGTAATAGAACTTAAAGTCTGGAATTGTGATGCCACCAACTTTGGCTTTCTTTTTCAACATTCCTCTGGCTATTTGGGGTCTTTTCCAGTTCCATACAAATTGTAGGATTATTTGTTCCATTTCTGTGAAAAAAAAAAAGTTGATGGTATTTTGATAGGGATTGCATTAAATGTGTAGATCAGTCTAGGTAGCATAGACATTTTAACAATATTTGTTCTTCAAATCCATGAGCATGGAACGTTTTCCATTTCTTCATGTCTTTCTCAATTTCTTTCATGAGTGTTCTATGGTTTTCTGAGTACAGATTCTTTGCCTCTTTGGTTAGGTTTATTCCTAGGTATCTTGTGGTTTTGGGTGCAATTGTAAATGGGATCGGCTCCTTAATTTCTTTTTCTTCTGTCTTGCTGTTGGTGTATAGAAATGTATCTGATTTCTATGCATTGATTTTATATCCTGAAACTTTACTGAATTCCTGTATGAGTTCTAGCAGTTTTGGAGTGAAGTCTTTTGGGTTTTCCACATAAAGTATCACATCATCTGTAAAGTGTGGGAGTTTGACTTCTTCTTTGACAATTTGGATGCCTTTTATTTCTTTTTGTTGTCTGATTGCTGAGGCTAGGACTTCTAGTACTATGTTGAATAGCAGTGGTGATAATGGACATCCCTGCTGTGTTCCTGATCTTAGCAGAAAAGCTTTCAGTTTTTTCCCATTGAGAATGATACTCGCTGTGGGTTTTTCATAAATGGCTTTGATGATATTGAGGCATGCACCCTCTATCCCTCCACTGTGAAGAGTTTTGATGAAGAAAGGATGCCATACTTTGTCAAATGCTTTTTCAGCACCTATCAAGAGGATCACATGGTTCTTGTTTTTTCTTTTATTAATGTATTGTATCACAGGGATAAATCTCACTTGGTCGTGGTGAATAATCCTTTTAATGTACTTTTGGATCTTATTGGCTAGTATTTTGGTGAGAATTTTTGTTTCTGTATTCATCAATAATATTGATCTGTAATTCTCCTTTTTAATGGGGTCTTTGTCTGGTTTGGGGATCAAGGTAATGCTGGCCTCATAAAATGAGTTAGGAAGTTTTCCTTCCATTTCTATTCTTTGGAACAGTTTCAGGAGAATAGGAATTAATTCTTCTTTAAATGTTTGGTAGAATTCCCCTGGGAAGCTGTCTGTCACTGGGCTCTTGTTTTTTGGGAGATTTTTGATGACTGCTTCAATTTCCTTGCTGGTTATTGGTCTGTTCAGATTGTCTATTTCTTCCTGTTTCCATTTATAAGTTTCCTGGAATGCACCCACAGTTTATAAGCTTCCTGGAATGCATCTATTTCTTCCAGATTGCCTAATTTGTTGGTATATAGTTGCTGATAAGAATTTTTAACAATTGTTTCTATTTCCTTGGTATTAGTCCCAATCTCTCCCCTTTCATTCATGATTTTATTAATTTGGGTCCTTTCTCTTTTCTTTTGGGTAAGTCTGACCAGAGGTTTATTGATCTTATTAATTCTTTCAAAGAACCAAATTCTAGTTTCATTTATCTGTTCTACTGCTCTTCTGGCTTCTATTTCATTGAGTTCTGCTCTAATCTTTATAATTTCTCTTCTCTTCCTTGATTTAGGCCTTATTTGCTGTTCTTTCTCCAGCTCCTTTAGGTGTAGGTTTAGCTTGTGTATTTGAGACTTTTCTAAGTTTTTGGGATAGACTTGTATAACTATGTACGTCCCTCTTGGGACCACCTTTGCTGTATCCCAAAGGTTTTGAACAGTTGTGTTTTCATTTTCATTAGTTTGCATGAATTTTTAAAATTCTTCTTTAATTTCCTGGCTGACCCATTCATTCTTTAGCAGGATGCTCCTCAGCCTCCAAGTGTTTGAGTTTCTTCCAAATTTCCTCTTGTGATTGAGTTCAAGTTTCCAAGAATTGAGGTCTGAAAATATGCAGGGAACAATCTCAGTCTTGTGGTACCAGTTGAGACCGGATTTGTGACCCAGTATATGATCTATTCTGGAGAATGCTTCATGTGCACTCGAGAAGAATGTGTGTTCTTTTGCTTTAGGATGGAATGTTCTGTATATATCTGTGAAGTGCATCCAGTCCAGTGTGTCATTCAAAGCCCTTGTTTCTTTATTGGTCTTCTGCTTAGATGATCTGTCCATGCTGTGAGTGGAGTGTTGAAGTCCCCTACTATCATGGTATTATTATCAATATATTTCTTTAATTTGGTTATTAATTGGTTGATGTAATTGGCTGCTTCCCAGTTAGGAGCATAAATATTTATAATTGTTAGATCTTCTTGTTAGATACACCCTTTAAGTGTGATATAGTGTCCCTCTTCATCCCTTACTACAGTCTTGGTTTTAAATCTAATTTGTCTGATATGAGGATTGCTACCCTAGCTTTCTTTTGAGGTCCATTAACATGATAAATGGTTTCCCACTCCCTCACTTTCAATATGGAGGTGTCTTTAGGTCTAAAATGAGTGTCTTGTAGACAGCGTATGGATGGGTCTTGCTTTTTTTTTTTTAAGATTTTATTTATTTATTTGACAGACAGATCACAAGTAGGCAGAGAGGCAGGCAGAGAGAGAGGGGGAAGCAGGGTCCCCCGCTGAGCAGAGAGCCTGATGCGGGGCTTGATCCCAGGACCCTGGGATCATGACCTGAGCTGAAGGCAGAGGCTTAACCCACTGAGCCACCCAGGCACCCCACTTTTTTTTTTTTAATCCAACCTGATGTCCTGTGTCTTTTGATTGGGGCATTTAGCACATTTACATTCAGAGTAACTATTGAAAGACATGAATTTAGTGCTATTGTATTGCTTGTAAAATTCCTGTTTCTGTAGATTGTCTCTGTTTCTTTCTGGTCTATGTTACTCTTGGGTTCTCTCTTCCCTTACAGGATCCCCCTTAATATTTCTCACAAGGATGGCTTAGTGGCCACATATTCTTCCAGTTTCTGTCTGTCCTGGAAGCTCTTTGTCACTCCTTCCATTCTGAATGACAGCCTTGCTGGGTCAAGTATTCTTGGCTGCATGTTCTTCTCATTTATTACCCTGAATATATCATGCCAACCCTTTCTGGCCTGCCAGATCTCTGTGGATAGGTCTTCACTAAGTCTAATGTTCCCACCCCTTTAGGTTAAGAACCTCTTGTATCTGGCTGCTTTCAGGATTTTCTCTTTATCTCTGAAATTCGCCAGCTTCAAATTAAATGTTGGGGTGTTGTTCTATTTTTGTTGATTTTGGGGGGTCCTCTCTATCCCCTGGACTTGAAGGCCTCTTTCCTTCCCCAGATGAGGAAAGTCCTCAGTTATTATTTCCTCAACTATACCTTCTGTCTCTCTCTCTCTCTTCTCCTTGAGGATTCCAATAATTCCAATACTATTTCATTTTATGGCAGCATTGATTTCTCAAAGCCTCCATACTTGTTTTTCTCTCTTTTCCTCAGCTTCCTTCCTTTCCATCCACTTGTCATCTTCTGCATCACGTTTTCTTTTTTCTCCCTCATTTACTCCAGCTGTTAGGGCATCGAATTTAGGCTGGAACTCAGAGCCTTTTTGTTATTGGCCTGATTAGATTTCACTTCTGCACTAAGTGATTCTCAGGTGTCTTTCGTGTCTTTTTTCAAGCCCAGCTAGTAACTGTAGAATTGTTATCCCCAGTTCCAGCTTCAGTATTTTACTCACACCCATATCTGTGGGGGACAGTATTACCTCTGGTCCTTTCTTTTGTCGTGAACTCCTCCTCCTAGTCATTTTGCCCAGAGGAGAGAGAACAAGAGAGCAAAAATAAAAAATATCAGCCACAACTCAAGCAAAACACACCACAGACAAATCTAAAGAGGTCAGAAACCAACAAAGAAAAAAAAAAAGAAATTAAAAGGAAGGGGGGAGAATGTAATCTCCCAGTCTCCCAGGTGGACAAAAGATGGTGATCCACTTGGTCCCAGGTACGTTTTGATCTGTTTGTTAGAAGAAGCCAGATCCCAAAGTTGTAAAGAAAGCAAAACTTATATACATCCAAAAATAAAACTGAATACAGTGAAAGGAAGCAAAAAATGTAGAACATATCTTTAAAAGGTAAATGCAAAAAATGCAAGTTAAAAAAACACTTAAAAACAACGAATGATAAAATAAGAAACTAGTTGAAAAGGAAAAAAAATGGGGGGGGGGTGCTGGGTGGCTCAGTCATTAAGTGTCTTCCTTCAGCTCAGGTCATGATCCGGGAGTCGGAGTCCCAGGATGGAGCCCTACATCAGGCTCTCTGCTCACTGGGGAGCCTGCTTCTCCCTCTCCCACTCCCCTTGCTTGTGTTCCTTTTCATGCTGTGTCTCTCTCTGTCAAATAAATAAATGAAATCTTAAAAAAAAAGAAAGGGAAAAATTTAAACTGAAAGATAAACACATCATGAGAAAAAAAACCTTGAGTTCTATATATTCTTTTACCCGAGCCCTGGAGTTTGCAGTCCTGTGTGCTCTATAAACTTGGCGTTCCCCTGTTGTTTCAGGGGGCCTTCTGGGTGGGGTCTGCTGTGCTAATTCTCAGGGGTCTTCCCCCTGCAGGCCTTCCACCTCTCTAGAGGATGAAAACAAAAATGGCTGCACCACAATCTCGAGCCCCACAGTCCCCTCTCTTCAGCAAAGCCTCAGGCACAAGCGTCTTCACTTTTGTGTACCAAACTCTCTACTCTCCTGCTGTGCACTGGCACCAAGCCTCTTGGGGGAAGGCAGAGGGTCCCTGCCTTTCTGTCCTTTGTACTACACCCACACTGTGAGTGGTTGCCTGGTCACATGAGCTCCTGTGCTGCCCCTTCTAGGGAAAGGCAGAGGTCCGCTGCTTTCCTGTACTTTTCAGGGCCCTGCAAGAGAGCGACCACGCATCATGCTGTGGTCTGTGGTTTGTGGCAAACTGAGCTGAGAACCCCCTCCAGGCTTACTGACCCTAACTGGTTTCGCACTGCAATGCTTGGGAGCTCAGCCCGCTGAGGCATCTCCATTCTTTCTGTGACCCCGGTAATCCTGGGACCACACTGTCCCACCAAGGATTCTGCTTGGTTTCACACCCGGAGCAACTTTCAGGTAGGGATATCTCTCACTGGAGCAGATTTCTAAAGGTTCCGGTTTTGCACTCTGGGGCTATATCACTTTCTGGTAGCCGGTTTATGGTGGCTCCCTCCCACCACCAATTATCTTCTGATAAATACCCTCTCAGATTCATGTCTCCACACCTCCTAGCTTGCAAAAAGTGGTCACTTTTTTATTTGTAGGATTTTAGCAATTCTTTTCTTACATCTCAGGATGAATTCATAGGCGCTCAGAATGATTTGATAGTTATCTATCTAAATTTAGGGGACCAGATGAAGAGAGGTCCCCTACTCTTCTGCCATCTTGTTTCCCTTCAGTGTTTTCCAGAATTTCCTGTTGTTGGACTGTGTGATTGTTAATTTTATATGTCTGCTTGGCTGGAGGCTGGTGATCAGTTGGTGTAGCCAAACCCAAGTCCAGATGCTTCTGTGAAGGTATTTTAAAGATGTGATTAACATGGACATCGGTGACCTTTAAGAGAAGCTGATGACCCTCCATAATGTGGATGAGTATTATTTAATCAGTTGTAGACCTTATGAACAAAAACTGAGGTTTCCGAAGGAAGAAGGAATTCTGCTTCCAGACTGGAACATAGAAATCTGGAGTTTCTTGAGTTTCCAACCTTTGGACTCAAGATGGCAGCATCAACTTTTACCTGGGTCCCCAGCCTGCTGGCTTAACCCACAGATCTTGGACTTGACAGCTCCCAGCATCAGGAGAGCCAATTCCTTGGGATCCCTCTCCTGTTGCTTCTCTGGTGGAGAATTCTCTCTGGAGAATTCTAATACAGAGTTCTTCTAGGATTTACTCTTGTGTGTCCTTTATGTCTGGCTTCTTTTCCTCAGCATAAAGTCTTTGAGATTCATCCACACCATGAGGCATGAGGGTACTAGTAGTTCTTGCCTTCATCATGGAGACATAGCACCTGTCCCTGAATATCTGAATTCTGCCCAGCATTTAGCAGCTGCGGACATTTGTGTGTGAGTCCTTCTATGGATGTACGCTTCTATTTCTCTTGGACAAACACTCTAGGGTCCAGTGATCCTGCTTCAGGGTATACAGCCATACGAAACCAAACCTGGATATCAAAAAAATCATCTGCACCTCCATGTCCATTTCAGGGTTGCTCACAACAGCCTGGACATGGAAACAATGTAAGTGTCCACCAATGGATGAATGGATAAAGAACATGTCACACACACACACACACACACACACACACACACACAGGAATATTATTTAGCTACAAGAAAGAAGAAAATCCTGCCATTTGTAACAATATGGGTGGACCTTGAGGGCATTAAGTGATGGAAGTCTGACAGAGAAAGACTAATGCTGCGTGGTGTCATTTATATGTGAAATCTAAAAAAGGGGAATGTGTAGAAACAGAATAAGATGGCCACTACCAGGAGTGGGGTTGTGGGGGAAATGGGGAGATATTGGCCAAAGAGTGCACACTTGCAGTTAGGAGAGGAGGGAGTTCTGGGGATCTAGTGCACAGTAGGGTGGTCATAGTTAACAGTACTGTATTATATACTTGGAAGTTGCGAAGATACTAGATCTTAAATGTTCTCATCAGAAACAAAATTTGGCAATTATGTGACATGATAGAGGTATTATTAGCTTATGCTCTGGTGACCTTCAGATTGCAATAGATAAACGTATTAAATCAACACATCGTACACCTTAAGCTTCAGAAGATAGGGAATTATTTCCATTCTAGTTGGCAAGTAGTCATGATTCCCAGCCAACTGCATATCTAGACTTTCCCATAAGATATCCTATGATCCAGCTGCTGAAGGCTTAGTAGCTGGCACCAGACATATTCCCTGGATCTTGTCTGAGGTTCCCAGCCAGCATTGGGTCTGTTGGTCAGTGCCCTGCTTAGACCAGGAATCCTATCCTTCCGATATCACCTTGTGGGATATCTGTCTCCGGTTCTCCGTCTGGCTCCTGCCTGTGCATTGACCTTCCTGGGGACTATGTGTTCCAGGCCACGTGGGGGCTAATGTATGCTCTAACCAGGAAGTGGGAAGGCTTGTTCTGATCTTCCCTTAAGGGATGCACAGAAGCCCTCACTTTTGACAACCAGTAGAGATTCTCTGGCTCACAGATGGCCCCATTTTAGGCAACTACCCTGTGACTTCACCACCATGCCCTTCACTCCATAAAGCTGGGGATTATGTCTGGACTGGGTGGAGAGTCGCTGTTGGCAATGGCTGTGGACCCCGTGGATAGTCACTTCCCAATCTCCCCATCAGAAAGTTACCCCAAACACAACTTTCTGTAAGAGCTACAGAGAGGCTTGCTTTGTTTTCCCATCCTTTTTTCTTTTTTAAAAAGATTTTATTTATTTCTTTGACAAGCAGAGATCACAAGTAGGCAGAGAGGCCGGCAGAGAGAGAGAAGGGGAAGCAGGCTCCCCGCTGAGCAGAGAGCCCGATGCGGGGCTCCATCCCAGGACCCTGAGATCATGACCTGAGCCGAAAGCAGAGGCTTTAACCCACTGAACCACCCAGGCGCCCCTGTTTTTCCATCTTAAAGTAATTTCTTAATAGCGCAGAGGACCACAGGGGAAGGGAGGGAAAACGGAGTGGGAAGAAATAAGAGAGGGAGACAAGCCATGAGAGACTCTTGACTCCGGGAAACAATCCAAGGATTTGAGAAAAAGGAGGTATGTGGGGGAATGGAATAACCTGGTGATAGGCAATAAGGAGGGCATATGACGTGATGAGCCCTGGGTGTTATATGCAACTAACAAGTAGTTAAACACTACGTCAAAACTAATGATGTGCTGTATGTTGGCTAACAAAACACAATAAAAAAAGTAAATAGAAAAGCCCCTTGTTGGCCTGGAAGATATATTACTGACTCTCCTCCACTTTCTGGCACACCTGTTTAGAAAAACTGTTAATATAATTAGCCCTTGTTTGGGTTCTGGGAGCTTGGACCCTGCCTTGTGGATTCTTGTGCACCGGGTTTGCTGGGCCAGTGTTTAGGAGAGGCAGGGTGAAGGAAGCCAGATGGGACAGAGAAAAAGAACTAAACGAGGAGGTGGTCTCAGCTGCAGTTAGCCTCAGCCTGATCCCATGGGGAACTGAGCCTACTACCACCATGAGTTGATCTCACCACGGGGCTGGCCTCTTGCAGCTCTGTGACTGTGGGTTACTAGCTGGGCTGGGTCTGAGGGTTTGTGCAGGCTCTGGGGAAGGGGAAGCTGTGAGCTCTTATCAGGCAATGCTCACAGCAGCTGGGGGATGGGTGCTCTACCTGCAAAAGGGTGACTGTAGGGCATCAACAGCATCCATTATGGGGCCCTCAGTTGGTGTAGGATGACTATGGTTTGGGGGGGAAGGGGAGAAGTGAGGCCAGAAGGGGAGACCAGTGTAAGACTAGGCAGGGTCTTGAGTGCCATATTAATGAGACTGGAGTTCATCCTGAGGAAAATGGGGAGCTATGGGAGGATTTAGAGTGCAAGAGGAACATGGTCAAGTTGGGTGGGGCTGTCCTAGAGTAGTCCTGCCAAGTACCTCTTGGGCTCCTCCAGGCTGATTTCTTCAAACTTGAGTGTCCCTTATTTTCCCCTTTGCTGAGAAAGACATAAGAGGCTTACCAAGCCACGTGGCTAGCAAACCCATTTCCTCTATTCCATCCTTCCTCTTCTCCCTCTAGGCCTGCCCTCTGACTGGCAGGATCTCTGAAGTGCAGATTTTATAGCCTTGGCTAACTGTTTGGGGTTTAATAAAAGGTAACAGGCATCTCCTGATCCTCTACCCCTGACCAGGACCCCAGACCCATGTTTAGGTAGGATTATGAGGCTCCCACAATACCTCCCTACCAAGGTGTCCACATCCACATCGCTGGAACCTGTGAATATGTGACCTTACATGGTAAACGGGGCTTTGCAGATTGATTAAGCTAAGGATTTTAAGATGAGGAAATTCCGGATTATTTGAGTGAGTCTAATGTAATCACGGGTATTGTTTTTAAAAGGGAGGGAAGAGGGTCAGAGAGGAGTGAGAGAGGGAGGTTGAAGGAGAGAGAGAGGGAGACAGGAAGATGCTACACAGCTGGCTATGAAGACAGACGAAGGGGCCCCCAGAAGCTGGAAAGGACAAGGAATGGATTTCCCCTGGAGCCTCCAGAAGGCACACAGCTCTGTTGACGTCTTGACTTCAGTCCCCCAAGACTCACTTGGGACTCTGACTTCTGGATCTACAGTGTAATGGATTTGTGTTATTTTAAATGGCTGTTTTTGGTATTTTGTTGTGATGGGGGCAGGAAAGTCGCATGTCCTCCTCCCATGGCCATCCCCATTCTGAATGTCGGCTATTCCTTCTGTCTCAGACTCCCCACTCACCAGACTTTTCCCCATTTCTGCTTGCCCTGCTTCCTAAACTCCTTTCTATCTCCACAGCCCTTGCCCTAGATCAGACCACTATGCTTTTCTCTCCATCAGGATGCAGCCCCACCCTTCTCCATGGTTCCCACTTGGGCCAGGGCACAGCTGTTGTAAAACCCAGCATGACCCTCACTCCGTTGCTGAAATCCCTCTGGTGCCCTGAAGATCAAGTCCAAACTCATGCACATTAGACCATTCTGCATGAAATGATCTTTGTTGGCTTTTCCAGTTTAGTCATTGCTGGTACCAGGCCTTCTGTGAGTAGCCATGACAACTTAGCATAGCAAAAGAATAACGTAATGACAATGAATATTATCAAGCATTTGATCTGTGTCAGGCAGGATTTTGTGGTTTTTATTACATTAAACCTCAATCCTTATAAAGCTGGTGTTGTCTTCATTTTGGTGATGGGGAAAATGGCTTCTAGGTATACCAGTTGTCTCTTGCTGCCTACTCTACCACTCCAAAACTGAGTAGTCAAAAACTCCAGTTTTAGACAACCAGGTTTTATTTTCCTACAGTTTCTGAGGGTCAGGAATCTAGAGGTGGCTCAGCTGTGTGGTTCTGGATCAAGTCCCCCCACCACACACACCCCCCATGAAGTCACAGTCAAGCCATTGACCACAGACCTCAGTTCCTCCTCATGTGGGCTTCTCCACAGTGCTGCAGAGTGTCCTTACAACATGGTTGTGGGTTCCCCCCGGTGAATGATCCCAGAAGGAGAGGGCAAGCAGGAAGCCACAGTGACCCTCCAAACCTCAAATGTCTCAGATGGCCCAGTGTCATACCCTCCTTTTCCTGTTCACCAAGTCTAGCACACCCTCAAGTAGAGGAAGGGAAGAGTACCAAGGAATTTGTGGATGAAGTTAAAACCACTGCATTTATTTGTCTGCCCTTAGTGTCCACACCTTGGATGCACTAAACAAGGATTATGGAAGAAAGTGAAAATCCCAGAAGTTGCCACAGTTGGCAACATTACCCCACATTATGGAATCCCCTCCACAGTGATGATCTGGGACATGGCCTGTTGGTACCCTTATTCTCCAGATGAAGAAACTGAGGCCCAGAGAGGCAAGTCACTTTCCAAGGTCACTTTGAGAATATCTTGCAAAATCAGGATCTGATCCTAGGTCTGATTCCATCTCCTGTGGCCATAAGAGCCAACCTCAGAGTTTTTCCTGCATGCCAGACTCTGTACTAGGCACACCATATATGTCCCATCCTCAGAGGCTCACATCAGCCCCATGAAGTAGACCTGTTATTATTGGACCCAATTTACAAATGGGAATGTGGAGACACAGAGAGATTAAGAACTTGCCAGGACCACACATGACTAGGAAGCAGAGGAGATGGGATAAGAACCTCTTGTGATCTGGTTCTAAAGTCTGTGTATCCTCCAGTGCTTCTCCTTAACACAATACAGCTTTTGTTTATCCTCTTTCTTGGTGGAATTTGCTATGTGTTTGTGCTGACTCTTAACTGCAACCTCACCATGTAGGGTCCTTCGATGCACACAGGGCAGGGGGGACCACCGATGAATCTTTTTCAATGATCATAACTGCAAGGTGGGTATTTTGCTTTGTACAGAGCAAAAGGGAGAATGTAAAAACACTTGGGGGCTTTTCTTCCCAAGAAGTTGAGGCTAACCTTTGTGTCTCATTTTTAGCTTGTGGCAGATGCTTTTGGTGCCTACACACACCTGTGACCCTCAACCCCTTGGGGGCACACTAGACTGATATCTATCAGCTGCTGCATTTTGTTATCAATAGGGTTACACTCTGGTTATGCCCATTCTCTCTGCTTGGAGGCCAGGCCCAAGGTGCTGTGGGTTGATGTGAACCTCAATGCATGATGGGCAGTAGCTGGGGGATAGATACCCCAGCTCCCTCGCCCCTCTGCTGGGGTAACTGAAGACTTCTCTGGGCTGCCTTTCAGAGTTGCCCAGGGAGATTGAGCTCTAGTGCAACTTCCTAGATGGCATGGCCCCCTGGAACCCTTTACCATCCCCATGTCACTGCCTACCCCTCCCAGCTGGTGTTTTCTAAGGTTACCTTCCTGTTAAACGACTTTCACTAGAATCCTGTTCTCAGCATCTGCTCCTGGGAATGTCAGCCAAGGCATTAGTAGACCTTCGTGTGTGTGAGATTGTGTATGCAGGTGTGTTAGGGCTGGGAATATGGTGGAGTGTTGCTGTGCAGTGGTCAGATGTAGGACAGCTGAAGGCAGATGGGATGTTTCAAGTGCTAAGACCTTGGAGCCAGAGGTTCCTGGATTCAAATCTTGACTCCAAGTAACCTTGGACAAGTCCTAGCCCCTCTCCATGCCTCAGTTTCCTTTTTAACTTTATTATTATTTTTTGTAAAATAGGTGGGGGTCAGAATCCTTACTTGATGATATTGATGTGATGTGATGAAATTAGATTTTATTGGCAATGTGTCTAGCACAGCACCTGGTCCATGATGGCTGTGGTGGTTATTTGTGTGGGGTGTGCTGGGAGGAGACCTTTGATTGGGATTTGCTTCATTATAGACAAATGATGGTAGTTTATTTATAGTTGGGGGCAATGAAAGGCGGTTGAGAGGTGGGTGCTGGTGGGGAAAAAAAAGCAAGAATGGAGGGAAGGAGAGTGATTGGAGAGAGAGAGAACACAGTGACACATCAGCCAGACCAACTTTTCTTCACCATGGTGGAAAGAAAAAATTAGGGGTTTGGCATGCTGTCCTCATTCAGCGGCAAATCAGCAAAAAGTGCTGTCTTGCTCTGGTGGCATTGAGCAATTCTGACTCCACTTCTCCCTTCTTCCCACACGTTCTGTTTACTGAAAATCTCAAGACCATAGAAGAGGTTCCCTCTTCGAATGAGAGAAACACAGCACCATGGGGAGCTCCAGCTTGCTCCTCTTCTGGGGTAAGTGTGGGGCTGAATGGTGACGGGAGGGTTGAGGGAAGCCTGCACTGGATGTATACGGTAGGGAAAAGGGAAGGCCATGGGGTGTTCAGCCAGAGACCCCAATTCTAGGCTGGACAATGCCAACACCTTCACTGGGGGGCCCTTGACAAAAATCACAGAGCACAGGGAATTCCCTTTGTCAGGGCAGACTTTCTTTATAGTCATTGATTTGACATGTATTTCCTGAACAGCTACTATGTGCCCGGTCCCATTGTAGGCATGGAGGGGAGAGCAGTGGTAAACAAGCAATTCTTGCTTTGCTGACATCCTCATGGGGGGGACAGGCAGAAAAGAAGCCACTGGCCATAACAGTAACCACCCACCTAGCAACATTTTAAGTTCCTCAAATAACTTCACAAAACGCCTCCAAATACTGGGTGTCTAGTAGCCCCATTTTATAAAGGAGGAAACTGAGGCAAAAGAGGTTAGATGACTTGCCCAAGACTACTTAGCTCACAAGGGGTAGAGCCGGAAATCTGGCTCCAGAGTCGTATGCTTTATTGCTCATTACTAGGCTATGCTGTCCCAAATAATAACTACACAAAAGCATTTCAGGCAGTGGGAGTGCCACAAAAGAAGAGAGTAACTGGGAGTTATGTTGAAGGGGGAAGTCAGGGAAGACCTCTTGGAGGGGGTGACATTTGTGCTGAGGCCTGAGCCATGAGATGGAGCCTTCCTGTCTGTTCTCTTATTTCCCTTTCTTCAGACGTGAGTTTGTACTGGTCTTATTTATGGCCTATGTTGTGGTTTTCTTCGTGTCTTTCAAGTTTTGGTCACTGTCCAAATCTATGAATGAGAGAGATGAGCACTGGATGTTAAACACAACTAATGAATCACTGACCCACTACATCAAAAATTAATGATGTACTATATGTTGGCTAACTGAACATAATAATAAAAAAATCTGTCAATGAGGGACAATGTTTTGAACAACAAATGTGGGCTTCCTTAGCTGTGGTCCAGTGCATCTATTTCTGAAGGAGAAAACATGGGTGCAAAGAGATTAAATAAGTCTTCCAAGGCCATGCAGTCAATAATTAGCAAAGCCAGATTTTTAAATCCAAGCATTTGGGCTCCAGAGTTGGTATGCTTAAAAACAGTGCTCTGTTCCCTCTACAATGATGAAGTAGGGATGCCTGGGTGGCTCATTCGGTGGTGCATCTGCCTTGGGCTCAAGTCATGATCCCAGGGTCTTGGGATCGAGTCCCTCAGTGGGTTCCTGCTCAGCAGAGAGTCTGCTTCTCCCTCTGCCTGCCGCTCCCCCCGCCTGTGCTCTTTTCCTTATTTGTTCTCTCTCTGATAAATAAGTACATAAAACTTTAAAAAAATCTAAAATGATGAAGGAGCAAAACAATTTTGGTGATAATGAATGGGAATGTAAGGAGTTTGGGTCTATGGGCCTTGTGGACCAGCAGGCAACCTTAGAAGGAGCAGGTAACTCGTGGACCACAAATGCAGGAATGCCGAGTTGTTGCTTTGTGGTGTCAGTGTTTTTATTAGCTACTAGTGCCCCTTATTCTGCCCTGGAGTTAATCATCAGAGTAGTGATGACGACACTGAGGGTAGGGATGGTGGGGGGAGCGGAGAAGATGGGGTGGTGGAGGTCAGGTGGTGGGAGTGGTGGAGGTGGGGGTGGTCATGGGGGCAGTGTGGATGGTGATGAGGTTGAAGGTGGGGGTGGTAGTCGAGGGAAGGGTGCAGGGGGGCAAAGATGGGTGTGGTGGGGTAAGGGTCACAGAGGTGGTAATAGCAAAGAAGAGCTAAATGCTGGTAGGCTACACTGCCTTTTGGACACTTCTTTTCATCTCTCCCTAAGAACCAAGTTTTGCCTTCTTGAGGAAGATGTTATTTCTCTTGAGAATACATGTTTAAGTGTCTGTTTTTGAAAATCAGCTGGAACTTTTTTTTGTAAAAGAAAATTAAGATAATACAAACAAAATGAAAAACATGAAGTGCAGAAACACAGGAATGGCTGCTGTATTATGTGACATACCGTATGTCTGTCACTCTGTTGGATCTCTCATCGACGTTCATCAAACCTACTTATATGAGGCCATTCCAGGAGCACTTTTTTCAGCTTGAGCACATTGCTTCTTGACGGCTCACGGTGTTTTTCTTTTCTTTCCCCATAGGGTATTGTGGTCTATTCTTCTGGGTTGTTTTCCCATTGGAATCAATGGCAGTTGGTAAGCTGGTCAAAGAAAATCCATATATTCAATGTGCGGGAAGATGCTTTTTGGGGAGGAGACCCTTCTGTCCCAGGAGGCTGAGCTGCAGCTGAACACTTGTTGGGAGATACTTAGTGACAGAGCAAGGGATAAGTAACACCCAGGTCTCCTGGTTCCTCCTCCATGCACTTACCTTTGTGCCGTGGATTCACTGTGTGACCTCGGATGAGTCACACGAAACCTCTCTTGATGGTCACTCTCCTCAACCGTGAAATACAGTTAACACAGGTTCCCATCCCAGGGACATGGTGAAGCTTCAGTCGAAAGAGGTAACTTTGTTAACTACTTGGTACATGTGATAAGAGCTTCATAAATGGTACTGGGAATGGGGATGGAATTTACTCAAACTACAACTCAATGTGGAAAAAACTGCATTTAAAAAACGTATTAATTGTTCTCATCTTCTACATAAGCTGCTGCTGGATGGAGAGGAAAAGCACTGCCAGTTCTTCATGTTCTCAGTGTCTCCATTTCCTGGCTCACCCTCATTTGGGAAATTCAGTCTGTGTTGTGCAAAGAGTTAATCTTTCGAATTTCTTACTCTACTCTTGGTCCGCCCAAAATGGTGGCTGTGTGTTGGTGTAGGGACAACTTATGGGATCTTGTGGCTGTCAAGGGTGGACTGTGGGTAGGATGTTTTGTCCACTGGTAGAGCATGGCCCCACCTTGCTTGTCTGGTAGTCCTCTCAGAAGCTCTTTACCCCCCAGGGGTCCATGCAGGAGCTTCTACTTTCCACGTTCAGGCTATAGGAACCCAGAAGATGTTTTTTTGACCACCTACTAGCTACCTCCTTCTGTGAATCTAATCCTTGGCTCTCATACCCTGTTGGATGTGACAGCAGCAGAAAGCAAACTTCTCTTTTAGACTGGGAAACTCTACTTGGTTTTTGCTGGGAGAAGTCAGCCCCTAGCCTTGATACCCCAATTCATCCATTCCTACCCAGAAGTTTCTGAGGTGATGTGGCAGAAGAGTAGGGCTTCTGGTGGGTCCCTCTCATCTCTCTTTATTAGCTTCCCACAATTTTTCTCTTCCCTTGTGAAAGATATTTATTTCCCTTACCCCATGGCTTAATGAAAACTCTACTTTCTAGTCCTTCAAGGCTGGCTACCCCAAAATCTTTTTATTGAGATATGACTGACATATAACATTGTGCAAGTTTAAGGTGTGTATGTGTTGATATGATACACATGTTGGGGTTCGTTATCAAAGGAGAGAGACTGATACAAAGCAAAGGTCAGGCAAAGCTTTATTTCACCCCAGTATCAAGAATCAAACTGACCGGTTGGGGCCGTCTCTTACGGAGAGAGCGACCTCTTAACCTCACAGACTAGCTTTTATAGAGCAAAGGCCATGTGGTTGAGCCTGGCCACATACAGGTGGCCAAAGAGATTGTTAACACAGAGAAAGTTGCATAGTCATGTTAGGTCACACGCGAGTGGCCAATTGAATTACAATTTACCTTACAGTAGCTGTTTGAACTAGCCTATCATTCTGGTCAGAATTGGCGCCCAAGTTTGACACCCAAAAGGTGGGGTTTACATTCTTTGGTGGTTAGGGTGATAGTATGCTTTACTGATTGGATGTCTCCACCTGGCCTGACTCGTCCTTGCATTCTGGGCTCTGTTATCTCCATCTGACCTGACTCTTCCTTGTATCTGGGCTCTGTTATCAGGAACTGGTTGACCATATTTTACTTGTTTCCCAGACTTGCTTTTAAGTAAGTTCCTCAGTGGGGGGGGGGGCATGGTCATTTTAAGTTTTACTCCACAAACAACAAAATGGCTGTTTAACCTAGATGGAGTCACTCTGGCTAAGTAGGCCCTTACACACACATATATTGAGAAAGATTATCACCATAGTGTTCACTAACATCTTCATCACCTTACATAACTACCATCTTTTTTTTTCCTGGAATAAGGATATATAAGAACTACTTGTAGCAACTTCCAAGTACATAATGCGGTATTGTTCACCAGAGTAATTATGCTATACACTAGATCCCCAAACTTGTTCATCTTACAAGGTTTTGCTTTCAAGGCTACTGTTTTGCTGGGAACCCAAACATCCATTTTGGCAATTAAAACTTGAATGTTACTGTTTCGCTTTCATGTGTGTCTACTGCTAAGACGTCCTAAAATCTCCTGAATGAGAGTAAATCCTTCAGCAGAATGTGTTGGGGAAGGGAGTTCACACCATGTAAGTGGAAAAGAAAATCCTATCACTCTATTTCCAAAAAGATCACCTTGTTAAAAAAAATATCAATATTATCATTGATTCCAGAAAGCCCTTGGCCAGTGAGGAAGTCATCGTGTGACTCTTCACAGCTCTGGGACCCAGCAGGGGCCTGACACTATGCAGAAAAGTTAGGTAGATAAATAAATAAATAAAAGAAAGAATCTGTGCCTCACATAGAGTGTGAGAGATGTTATAGTCAAGGCACATACTCGAAATTTGTAAGTGGAAATTCCAAAGACTTAACATTTGAGAAAACTGAGCACTATTGGAATTAAAAATGGAATTGGGATGTTAACTTTGTGATAGTTCACCAAAGTACATACTTAAAATATTTGTGCTTGTCTCTCTATACCATACTTTATAAAATACTATGAAAATGCATATACACTTTGATACAGCAATTCCTAATCCAGAAATTTATTCCAAAGAGATGTTTGTATAAAGTACAGACATACCTCACCATACACTCAAGGATGTGTTCGTTATACTATTCTGGTAACAACTTGGAATAAACAATGTTTGTTTACATGACGGGACTGGTTGGATAAAACGTTGTGTTTGTTAGGGTAACCCTAGCTACTGTAACAAACCCAAAACTGTCCATGGCTTACTAAAAATAAATTTAATTTTTGTTTGGTTTAGAGTCCAATGCAAATATTTCTGGCCAGTCAGTGGTTTTCCTCCGAATGGTAATTTGGAGACCCAGATGCCTTCTATCTTGTGGCTCAGCCATGCTAGGGTCTCAGAGTCTTCTGCAGACTGTGGCAGGAGGGAAAAGAAACAGTGGAGAAGGCATACCCACTTTCTAAAAACAGAGGTCTGGCAGTGAGGCATGTGGTATTTGCTTGGGGTCATAGGACCATACCTGGACACAAGGTGAGCTGTGAAATGCAGTCCAGGGTGGGTAAGCTGCCTGCTACTGACAGTTCCATACCGTGGAACTTTGGCTTCCAAGCCAGTCCCTGGCACAGTTAATGCCCATGGGCATAGTGGAAACTACATAACTGTTCAAAAGCACGAGTTGGGTCTGTATGCACTGACTTGGAAAGTTGCCCCAAACATATCCTTCCCTTAACTTTTTATTATAGAAATATTTAAACATTCAAAAGTAGGGGAAACAGTACAACAGACTTCCATGTACCCATCACCCAGCTTCCACGCTTGACAAATTTTGCTGCTCTTGGTTTGCAAGACCTACTCTGAAGTGAAAAAACAAGAGGACAACAGAGTTGTTCTTTCCAGGTTGATGGACCTGCTCTGAATCTGTAATAGCCACTAGCCGCAAGTGGTTACTGAGCGCTTGAAATAAAGCCAATAGGACCAAATAATGGGATGTTTTGTTTTATTTAATTTCATAGATTTATTTATTAAAGATTTTGTTTTGTCCTTCTAGGTTACTCTTGGAGTTTTTTTTTTTTAATGATTATTATGTTATGTTAGTCACCATACAGTCCATCACTAGTTTTTGATGTAATGTTCTAGGATTCATTATTTACGTATAACACCCAGTACTCATTACAACACGTGCCCTCCTTAATTTCAGAAAGTGAGAGAGAGCATGTGTGTGCACTCTTGAGCAGCGGGGAGGGACAGAGAGAGTGGGAGAAGCAGACTGCCTGGTCCCAGGACCCTGAGATCATGACCTGAGCTGAAGGTAGATGCTTAACTAACTGAGCCACTGAGGCGCCCCAGTCTTCAGAGATTTAAAAGCAAACAGCTGTATATGATTAGTAGCTACTGTTTTGGAGAGCACAGTAGATTGTATATTGCATGATCTCACTTGTGTCAAGAAAATTGTGTGAATTTATAAATTTATTCATATTTAATAATACACTTGCATGACTGAGTCTATGAATAGGATTTAGCCTGGAGGGGATTCACTCTAAGCTTTTGACAATGGTTGCCTCTGGGTGTAAAGATGGGAGACTGAGAGATCTTCACTTTGAATTTTATATACTTCTGCATTGTTTGTTTGAATTTTTTTACAAGCAATTATTACCTTTTTTAAAAAAAAAGACATAAACCAAAAAAAATTAAAAAGGCACCAAAATAAGAATGACCATCTGCTTTTGGTCATTTTCTGTAGAAGCAGAGCTGACAGGATTGTTGTGTGTGTAATTCATCAAGGGAGGACTCTCAGGAAACACTTGCAGGAGAGTGAGGGGAGCAGGATAGGGAGGAGAGAGAAACTAGCCTCCCAGAAGGTGTTTTAGGAGAGTTTTAGCCACAACCTGGTCTCACAAGGAGCCCTGGAGTGTGCAGTGCATCCCAGAGGTTCACCTGCTCAGGGGGAAAGCAGAGACTATGCTGTAACTCACCTGTACCTGTTCCACCAGTGTTTGCCTGGGGGATCGGCATGCCATCCCAGTAAAGCAGATGGGGGTGGTGGGTGCCAAGAATGGCCGTTATCCCACCCCTTCTTACCAGGCAAGGACTCATGAACTGGTGTAGGATGAATCCCCAGGAGGAGACTGGGTTTTCCCCTTCGCATACCCGCTCCTGCTTTCGTAACTTGCTGCTGTAATCACTGGCACTCAGGGAAATACGGAGACTGGCTGGCTCATGGCCACATTCAAAGGGATCCGATGGCTTCTCCTTGCTCTGCTGTGGGCTGGCTCCCAGACTGAAGGCAATTAGACCTTGGGCGAGCACCTTCAGCTCTAGGTGTTGTCATCTGATTAATGGGTATCTCAATGACCCTCCCCCTGACCTAATGGGTTAGTTGTGAGGATTTGACTCCATGCGCTGTAGTTAAGAGATAGGCGCTGGAGTCATAGTTCCTGGGTTCAAATCTTGGTTCCAGTCCTCACATATTTCAGTAAATTTCCCTAAAACTTCAGTTTCTACAAAAATGAGAGTCAGACAGGTTAATTAATCCAACTGGTAGTGCTTCAAATGGTACCCGGAGCATAGCAGGTACACAACTGTGTCAATGCTCCCTCTTCTCAGAGAAACTGAAATTATCTGGTTCATAATGGCTGGGCCAAAGCCGTAGTGAGTGGGCACAGTCAGGACAGTGACCAGGACCCCCGACGTCCTGCCAGCCTTCACCCATTCTACTTTAATTTCTCTTGCATTCTGACTGGTGGTGTGACCTGGGGGAATCTATGGAAACACTCTTGGACCTCTGTTTTCATATCTGTAAAATGGAGTTGTGGGAGCCTGCAATAAGGCTTGAGACGAGGACCAAACCAGGCCCTGACTGTGCCTCCTTTAAAGTCCAAATAACCTAACGAAAGGTTTAGGACGGGAAAAGTTGAGTAACACTGAGAAAGGGTCTGTGCTATGTGTTGTGTGCTCGCCTACGTGACTTCCCACACACTTGCTAAATAGATGAGAACAATTCAGTTGGGGTCATAAGTTCGTGGCTGGTCCTTGCTGCCCTAGTACAGCTCATAAAATACTTTCAGGTTTGCTGTATCAATACAGAACACTTGGTACTGGCATCAGCCATTTGGAGTCACGAGGTCTGCTTAGAGTCAATGGTGAAACTTATTATGGGAACTCGTGTTTGTTTAACTAGACACAGATGTATTGCTTCTCTTACTGTAATATCACTATATATATGGCCTTAATGCTTTGAATAAACTTAGCACTGTTGGACATCCTCCTCAGTGCTCCTCCTGCCCCCATCTCTCTGCTTCTCGAGTTCTTTTCTTCATCCTCTTACCCTCACGTTCCTGGTCGGTTTGTCATGCTGGCCGTGACATGGAGTCCTTGTGTTTACCTTGAGGTAGGGTGACCAACTGTCCTGGCTTGTCTCTTACCATGAGGGGACTTCCCGGGACTCTGGACTTCCAGTGCTAACACCAGGGAAGTCCTGGGAAAACCGAGGTTACTAGGTCCACCCATCTGGAAGCACTATTATAGGGCCCTGCAGACAAAGCACGGAAGGAGCCTGGAGCTTGGAGGCACCAGTGAAACGGAAGCTCTAGTTCTAACTTCAAAAGTCCTTTTGCCCCTTGGAGTCTCTTTATGCTTTGGTCAATTAGGTGATCATTCATTAAGTTGTTTGGCTCATAGCTGAGGAGCATGTGTCTCAGGGGGATTGTTAAAGGGGTTTCCTTGCTTCTTGCCCTTGCAGTGGCCACCGGAGGGCACCAGGGAGCACCCAAGTCAAGTTCCACCTCCTCTGCCCACAACCCTCTAGAGCTCCCACCACCCTCAGCTCAAAGCCCAAATCCTCCTGGAGACCTCTAAGGCCTGCTCCATCCCCTCCATGTCCTGCCCTCCTCCCTCTCTTCGCCTTGCTCTCTTTGTTCTGACCACACACCCCTCCTTGCTGTTCCTCTAATACCTCAGGCCCAGTCCTGCCCCAGGACCTTTGCATGAGCTATGTCCTCTGCTTGGGATGCTCTTGCCCTACATATACACTTGGCTCTCTCCCTCATCTTCTTTATGTTTTAGCTCATGAGTCATCTCAGTGACTACCCTATTTTTGAATTGTATCCCTTACCCTCAACTCTCCAGGTTATTAGCTCTGTGAAGATGGGGAATTTTGTGTGTCTTGTTCCACTTCTGATTCTGCAGTGCCTAGAATAGTGTCTAATGTATAGAAGGTGTTTGTATTTATCAGAGTTATCCAGAGAAGCAGAACCAATAGGATGGTTACATATAGATAAAAAATTTGTCATAAGGAATTGGTTCATGCAATTGGGGAGGCTGGCAAGTCTTAAAATCTTTGTAGTGACATGCAAAGGTCTCATGACCAGAAAGAATTTGGGGAACTGAGCAAAGGTGAGCATGGCTGGTGGGACAAGGTAGATGAGCTGAGAGGTTGGTCGGTGCCAAGTCACACAGACCTGGGTTGAGATTCTGGTTTGGAGTGGGTTTGAGTTGTGAGCAATTGAGCCAGAGGAAGAGGGTGACGGGAAGCTCAGATGAAAGGCAGGAAGTTTGCAAAGAACAGCATTGCCTCTACAGATGAAAGAGGAAACTGTTAGTGAGAAGAGATACAACTGAGATGTCCTGCAGGGAAAGGAAACAAGGCATGTTGTAAGAAGTTTTTGCAGCATTTTATGAAGTGCTTTCTTACTCTATCAGTCAACGCTGGCCTTACCGTTCACTCCTCTTTCTTTCACATCCCACACCCACTCCATTGGCAAATACTGTTAACATCACCTTTGGAAGAAACCCCAAATCTTGTGTCTTCCACAGCTCCCAGCGGGATTGCAGCCACCATCCTGGCTTACCTGGTTGGGAGCAGGTGCCTCCTACCTGGTCATCATGCCCCTCTACAGTTCATCTTCCAGCCAGAGGCCACAGGAACCTGTTAAAACCTCAGTCCAGCTCTGTTCTGTCTGTGCTCAGACACCTCATGGCTCCCAACACTCTCTGTAGAAAGCCGAGGCGTGCCAGCACTCTAGCAGATCTAACATGATTTGTCTGTGTCCAGGCCTCCCATTCCCCGCTTCCCACTGTGTTCTAGCCACACTGACCTCCTTGTAATGCCACCAAACCTCTTGGCATGGTCTTGCCCCTTCATGCTGTTTCCTCTGCTCTAGGTACCTTCACAGCTCACTCACCTCCCTCTGGTCTTTGTTCTAATGTTAGCATCTCAGCAAGGTCTTCATTGTTGAGCACCGACTGTGTACTGGGCACTGTTGTATGCACTCAGCACACAGCAGTGAATGACAGATACAAATCCTTGCCTTCCAGGAGCTCAAAGTCCATCAGGACTACAGACTTAATCAATCACAGGAGTTTGGTTTTTTTTTTTTAACAAAGAATTGTTTTAGAAATTGTCTGAAAATTAACTTCATTTCCAGCCAGATTTACCTCCTCCTGGAGAGCAGTAGTAAAAATCACTCACTCCGATGAGTGGAGATGTCCCTCACCGGCTGTGTGTCCTTGGGCAAGTTACTTAACCTCACTGAGCCTCAGTTGTCCACATCTGTGTAATGGGAATTGTATGAGTATACTAAGGCTGCTCTAGCCAATTAACAAACTTGGTAGCGTCACACAACAAAAACATTACCTTGCGGGTCTGGAGATCAGAGGTCCAAAGTAGGTCCCATTGGGCTAAAATCAAGGTGTCTGCAGGGCTGCGTTCTTTTCTAGAGGTTCTGCAGGATAATCTGTCTTTTTGCCTTTTCCAGCCTCTAGAGGCCTCCTGGATTCCTTGCCTTGTGTCCCTCCTCCTCCACTTTCAAAGCTGGCAATGACTGGCCAGGTCTTTCTCACGTTGTGTCACTTTGCCTCTGCTGGCTTCACCTTCTGTTTATAAGGACCTTTGTGATTACATTGGCCCCATCTGGTTAATCCAGAATAATCTCTTCATCTTGGGATCAGCTGATTGCCAATCTTTAAAAAAAAATTTTTTTTTTATTTTTTAAATTTCTTTTCAGTGTTCCAGAATTCATTGTTTATGCACCACACCCAGTGCTCCATGCAATATGTGCCCTCCTCAGTACCCACCACCAGGCTTACCCATCCCCCCCCCCAAAAAAAACCCTCAGCTTGTTTCTCAGAGTCCACAGTCTCTCATGGTTCATCTCCCCCTCTGGTTTCCCCCAACTCCCTTCTCTTCTCCATCTCCCCATGTCCTCTGCGTTATTCCTTATGCTCCACAAATAAATGAAACCATATGATAATTGATTCTCTCTGCTTGATTTATTTCACTCAGCATAATCTCCTGCAGTCCCATCCATGTTGATACAAAAGTTGGGTATTCATCCTTTCTGATGGAGACATAATACTCCATAGTGGATATGGACCATATCTTCCTTAACCATTTGTCCGTTGAAGGTCATCTTGGTTCTTTCCGCGGTTTGGCAACTGTGGCCATTGCTGCTGTGGACATTGGGGTACAAATGGCCAGCTCATTGCCAATCTTAATTCCATCTGAAACCTTAGTGCTCCCTTGCCACGTACCATAGCATATTCGTAGGTTCCGGGGATTAGGATGTTGTCATCTACCAAGGGACATTATTCTGATGACCACAGGAATGATAATATCAAATAAGTCTCTTCCCAGGCACCTAGAAGCCTGCCTCCACCTCTGGCTTTGTCTTTCTAGAGCTCACAGTGTGGCGGGGGAAATGATCATTAAAAAGCTCATTGTGGGGCGCCTGGGTGGCTCAGTGGGTTGGGCCTCTGCCTTCAGCTCAGGTCATGATCTCAGGGTCCTGGGATCGAGCCCTGCATCAGGCTCTCTGCTCTGCAGGGAGCCTGCTTCCTCTTCTCTCTTTCTGCCTGCCTCTCTGCCTACTTGTGATCTCTGTCAAATAAACAAAACAATAATTAAAAAAAGCTAATTGTATAAATAATAGAGCAACTGTAATTATGGTAGGTGTCATAGAGAAGGAGCTCAGGAAACCTTGGGAGCATCAAGGGAGGCTTTTTGGAGGAAATGACAGTTAAGCAAGACCTAAGGAATGAATAGGAATGGGTCAGGCAAAGCAGAGGTCAAGGGAATAGCATATGCCAGGGCCCTGAGGTGGGAAGTCTGGAAATGGAACTACCATGAGATGAGAGGCTTAAAGATGTGGTTGGGTCTTGTCACTGGGGCCTCATGGGTCCTGTTAAGTGGTTTGGGTTTTAATTCTGAGTGTGACACTGTAGGCAGTACAGTGTAGGAGCACTGTAGGCAGGGGTGGGGGTAGATGATCAAATTTGTATTCAGAGATGACTACTATGTGGAGAAAAGATTGGAGGGGACAATGGAGGATTTAAGGATGTAGAATCCAGAGGAAGGTCTATGGGGATGGAGAAAAGCAGGTAGATGCCAAATGCTACTTGGACAGAGAACCAACAGGGCTTGGGGACCCATTGGATCTGAGGGTGAAGACTAAACAGGTAAACGGTGGTACAGAGAGGTGGAATCACTGGTCCCAGAGCTGGACTGGCTAGGGTGTCGTTTTGACTGTTTCCACAGAAACAAAACAACAACTTGGAAATTTATTTCTTAGAAGTTCATCCTTTTTCTCCTCGTACATCTTCAACTTGTAGATGGGACAGGGTGATGGGGCTGCCAGATCATCCCAGCTCCCAGGTGTCTCCCGGCTTGTTGCCTCTCCATCCCTCAGCACTGCGGTTTCCCAAACCATCATCCCCATGGTGAAGGATAGATCAACCCTCTCTGTCCATGTTCCAGCCCAGGGATAAGGGAATGAACAAACAGTATGCTTATCAATTCTTCATGTGCCCATTGGGCAGAACTTAGCTATGTGGTCATGTCTAGCTGCAGGAGATTCTGGGAATGCAGTTTTTAACTGGATGGTCATGTTACTAAAAGGAAGCTGGGGAGATGGGTCTGGGGGAATAGCTGCTCTTCTCCACTTGGAGGTTTGCTGCTGGAGATTTAACCCAGGTCTTCTGTGCTCCAAAGGCTGAAATGTTGAGTCTCAGACTCTTGTGTCTAGAGTTATGATGCTCATGATGTGGTCTTGGGACCACCAGCATCAGCATCATTCTGGGGCTTGTGAGACATGCAGAATGTCAGGCCCCTTCCTAGACCTGTAGACTCAGCATCTGCTTTTCCCAGATCTGGGACCCAGGTGAGGCAGATGTCATGGATCTGAGGACCACGTTTGGATGAACAAATGTCCGTGTCAGTGCATCCCACACTTTACTGGGTGCCCAGGTCACCCAAGGGTCTTGTTAAAATGCAGATTCTGGTTTATCAGTTCTGGGGTGGGGCCTGAGAAGTTGTGTTTCCCTCAAACTCCCAGGCCGTGCTGATGCTCCCCCTTGACAGCACTGAGCAGTTTCCCAGGGCTGTTGTAACCAGTTGCCAACTAACTAGGGGGCTTAGAAGAACAGAAATCTATTTTCTCACTGCTCTGGGGGCCAGAAGTCTGAATTCAAGGTGTCTGCTGGGCTATGCTTTCTCTGACGGCTCCAAGGGAGAGTTGGTTCTGGTGTGGCCGGCAATCCTTGGTTCTTTGGTTTAGAAGCACATCATTCCAGCCTCTGCCTCTGTCGCCCACATGGGGGTCTCCCTGAGCCTGTCTCTGTGCCTCTTCTCCTCTTCTTGTAAGGACGTCAATCATATCAGATTAAGGGACATCCTACTCCAGAAGGATCTTATCCTTGCTGAGGTCTTAACTACATTTACAAAGACCCTACTTCCAAATAAAGTTGCATTCTCAGGGGCCAGGGTTTAGGGCATCAGCATATTTTGGGGGGGGGCACAGTTCAGCCCAGAATAGTCCTCTTCATGCTCTCATGCTGCCTCCCCTTTAAGCCCACCCTGGGGCTCTAACCTGACCTCTTCCTTCTGTACTGTCCAGATGTGAATGAGTGTCTGGATACCACCACGTGCCCAGCCTATGCAACCTGCACCAACACTTTGGATAGTTACTACTGCACTTGCAAACGAGGCTTTCTGTCCAGCAACGGACTGACACAGTTCAGGGGCCCAGGAGTGACATGCAAAGGTAAGTATGCACCCCCTCAAAACCCGCCAGCATATTACAGGGAAATCAGGTGGAAGCTGGCTGGGTAGTGGATGTGGATGTAGGTACTTTTTCCCAAACATTTTTTTCTCCTCCTCTCCCTCCCTTAATCTTTTTTTCTTTCTCAAATTTTTAAAATTTAAATTCAATTATCCAACACACAGTACATCATTGTTTTCTTTCTTTTTCTATAATGACAATGATTCCTTCTCACTCAACATTCCAACAATTCAGAGCTAGCTTTAGGATGAAAATGAAAGTAAAAACCGTGTTGTTTGTCAATATCCAGAAATAACCGCTGATTTCCTTTTGGGTAACCTCCTTTTGGTTGTCTCTCCATGCAGAAAACAAGACTTTCTAACATTCACTGAGTGCCAGGTCCCCTGTGAAGGGTTTTCTATGCATTTTTACATTAATCTGAGTTCAGGCATCTCTACCATGATGATCTCTACCATACAGAGGAGGAAACTGCTTGGGGCATTGGAATGACTCATTCACAGTCATGCGGTTGAACTGACCTCCTGACCCACATCTTTCCGACTTTAACAGCAGTTTCTGAATCACATCACCTAGTCGTGAGGTGTTGGGGAACATATTTACCCTCTGTAAGCCTCAATGTTTCCATCTGTAGAATGAGTGTATAAGACTACCCACCTCAAAGATAGTTGGGAAAATTAAATGCAGTCATGTGTATGCAGTGAGCTAGGAACAGTACAAGAGGTACTGCCGATGTAAGTAGCATAAATTGAAATAAACCCCAGAATGAGCAAAGTTCTTTGTTTGTATTTTTATGCTTAGATCCCAGTTCTCCCCTTGACAGTCAAGATCTGACTGTGCCTCTGAATAAGACCAGGGGTTGGCAAACTCTTTTGTGCAAGGGGCCAAAGAGTAAATGTTTTGGAGGTTGCAAGCGGAATGATCTCTCTCATGACTACTTAATACTCCAGTTGTAGTGAGAAAGCAGCCATAGGCGATACATGAAAGAATGGGTGTGGTTTTGTTCCAACAAAACTTTATTTATACAAACAGGTGGTAGACTGATTTGACCCCTGAGCAGTACTTTGCTGGGCTCTGAAAAAGAAAATTCATTTCTATTGTTGTAGTACTCAGAGTGTTCCCAAATCTTTCTTTACCTTTGGGTTACAGTTCGTGGGTTATTTGGTAAGCTTCAATAGTCCTGATGGGCCCTGGTTTCAAAATTTGGGTTGAAACCAACATTCCCCACCTAGAAAATTATGACTACTGCAGCAAGGATTTCATCTCCTTTATGTCTTTGACCCTCCTATGGGGCCTGATATCTTGTGATTATCCAATAGATACTTGTTGAATGAAGGAACATGTTACCTCCTTCTTTATGTCAACTACAGATTTAATCAGCCTTAATTGGTTGTTTCTAATGTTTTACTGCATTAGATAAAGGCGTGATGAACATTCCTGTGGTCTGATCTTGATGTACAGGGGAAGCTCCAGATTTCTGCCTAGGAAGGGCATAGTTTTCTGGGAGGGGCTGTAAGAGACTTGCCTTGAAGCTGTATTTGCATGACAAGTATATAGCAAGGGTTTAGGATGACTTGGCAGATCAGGGCTGAAGGAAACTTTTGCTGGACCACACCATGGTATCACAACTGGACAATTTTATGGGTCCTCAAATGAGTAAATTGTTCTATGTGGCTTTGCAAATTATTCTTTTTTTAAAAAAAAGACATTTATTTATTTATTTGTCAGAGAGAGAGAGAGAGAGAGAATACACACAAGCAGGGGCAGTGGCAACCAGACACAGAAATAGGCTCCCTGCTGAGCAGAGATCCCAATGTGGGACTTGATCCCAAGACTCTAGGATCATGACCTGAGCCAAAGGCAGCCACTTACTGACTGAGCCACCCAGGTGTCCTAAATTGTTATTTTACAGTCTACTGCTGGGTAGCAGAACACCTGCAAATTTAGTACATCAAAATAAGGGCAACCATTTATTCTGTTCATGAATGTCTCTGTCATCTGGGTTGAGTTTGATGAGTGTGGCTTGTCTCTGTTCCATGCAGTGTCAGTTGAGTTGGCTCCAGTGGGGGATAGAGGGTCCACTTTAAAGAGAGCACACTCACATGGCTGGTAGCTGGTGCTGGCCTCCAGCTGGCTGCTGCACCAGGGCTGTGGGCTGGGGGTCTTGGGTCTTCACCTGGTGAGCTGCTTTTTTCATGGCTGCTTGGGCTTCCTCACAGTATGGTGGTCAAGTTCCAAGAGAACGAAGAGGGAATGTATGGTGTCTTTATGACTTAGAATCACCACCCTCACGTTAACAGCATGCTTAGATCCAAGGGGAGGGAATAAAGACCCCACTGCTTTCCAGAAGGAATACAAATTCACATAGAATGAAGGGCATATGGCATGGAAGACATCATTTCTGCCATCTTTGAAAATACAATCTGCTACACAAGATGAGGCAAATTTGTAACTCCAACTCTTTCTGTGTCCAGATATAGATGAATGTTCTCAAAGCTCCTCAAAATGTGGTCCCCACTCAGTCTGCAGAAACCTTCTGGGGAGGTACAAGTGCAGCTGTATCCCTGGTTTCTCTTCTCCCACTGGAAATGACTGGATCCCGGGAAATCCAGGTCATTTCTCCTGCACAGGTAATGCTTTCTGGCATGGGTCTGTGGTGAAAAGTGATCACTTGAGTTGGATACATGTGTCCCTCACATTAGACACACCATCTTCGGTCTGCCCACTCTCCTCTACTGCTCCTCAGACATCAACGAGTGCCTCTCCAGTGGCATCTGCCCAGAGCATGCAGAGTGTGTCAACTCCTTGGGAAGCTACGATTGCAGCTGCCAGAGTGGATTCCTCTCTCACAACTCTGCCTGTGAAGGTATAGAGAACCTGTTGTACCCTAGACGCCCTCCTCACCACACCTCCATATTAAATCAGTCATCATATTGGGGAATTTACCTGTTAAATATGTCTTAAATCTCTCCATTCTTCCTATCCTCGATCTGGGTTTCCCTGCTATTTTACCAGGCTCCTCACTGGGCTTTCCTCCCTCAAGTCTTGACCCTCAAATCCATTCTCCAAACTGTAGCCAGAATGTTCTCACGAGATGCAAGGGCTCTGTCTTCGTGGGTGTGGTGCAGTACTACTGTTCTCCATGCTCATTTGGAGGGAGGGTGACCCTGTCAAGCAAGGCATGGAGTGATCAAGCCCTTATCACATCCCCTTGGCTTGGACTGAGAGATATTTGAAGTCCTCTCTGATTTTTCTGATCCACTTGTAGCAGTTAGCTAAGCTGAGTAACAAATCCGTCTGAAAGCCAGTGGCTAGAAACTAACACCATCTATTTGGCTTTCTATTTTGTGCATTGGAAGTTTAGGTTGGGCTCTGCCTGTCAGTTCCTTGGGTCTCTGTTGGGCTTCTTATGTATCTGTGGTCAGCTGAGGGTCAGCTTTGCTCATCTCAGCTGGGCTGCCTAGCATGCCAGGGGGATGATCTGGGATGTTTCATCTTTCTTCTACTTTGTCTCTCATTCTTGTTAGGTGAGTCTAGTGCTTGTTCATACGGAGGAAGCAAGGATCCCAAAGAATGAGCAGAAGCAAAGAACTTTTCTAGAAGTCTACATATGGAACTGGCACCAAATCACTTCTGCCACATTCTTTTGGCCAGCGAAAGTCATAGGCCAGCTAGATTCAAGGAGTGGGGACACAAGCTCCACAGCTTAAAGAGGAGTGGCAAAAAGTCACATTGCACGGCACCGTCTGCACCCCATGGTGTAGGCAGGGGGAGAGTAAGGAAGGATGGCCATGTCTATGGTCATTACTCTTTGGAGCTATTTACCACTCTCCTCTTACATACATTGGACCAGAATTAATTCTCACGGCCATGCCCAACTGCAAGGGAGATGAGGGGGAAGGGGAGAACATGCACGGCAAGTCTGTTTTCTGACTCCTGTTCTCATTTCTTTATCCATTTTGACTTGGGTTTTCATTTCCACTGATCAGATGTGGATGAATGTGCTGATCCCGGAATTTGCCCAGAGCATGCGACCTGCCACAACAGTCCTGGAAGCTACTCTTGTGTCTGCAACCTAGGGTTTGAATCTAGCAGTGGCAACAGGAACATCCAGGGCCCAGGAGGGACATGTGAAGGTAGGTGAGAGAGATCTGTTGGGGAACAAGATCCAAGTCCGTTGGCCAAGACAGCCCTGGTAGGGGAAGGGTCTGAATGAGTCTGGACTGAGCTCAAAGCCCTTCCCTGCTAAGCTGAAGCCCATAACCACTCCTTCCTTCCTTCCTTCCTTCCTTCCTTCCTTCCTTCCTTCCTTCCTTCCTTCCTTCCTTCCCTCACTCGTTCACTCATCAGCAAATACTTCATGAGCACCTTCTGTATGCTGGGCACTATTCTAGGGACTGTAGCTACAGCACTGACCAACAGAGGCAAAATTATTTGCTCTCCTGGAATTCATCATCCAGTGTTGGGGGAGATAGATGGCAATTGAAATCATGAACATAGAGTGTGCCAGGAATAGATGAAGGAGATAAAGAAGGCAGGAAAGTGGACAGGGAGTACTGAGGATGGGGGTCTCCATCGAATAGGGTGGTAAGAAAAGGCTATGCTGAGAAGCTGATATCTGAGAAAAGATGTAGGGTGTGAGGGAGTGAGGTACTGGGTATCTGGGGAAGGGTGTTCCAGGAGGAGGAAATAGCAGGTATGGAGGCTGGGATTCAGAAAAGGAGTCAGTCCTTTTCCACTCACGTGCTCACTGTCTTCCTAACAACCTGATGGTGTCCGTATATTTTATACCCATTGTACAGATGAGGAAACTGAACCTCCATTGTGCTGGAACAGTCTCCCGCAGTCAAATAGATAGGAAGCAGGGGAGTCCGGATCCGAATGATGCTGAGTGTGACTGCACACCCTGTGCTGTAACCATCATGCTATTCTGCCTTCATGTGAGGCTGCCACCTCCAGCAACCCAGGGTGGGAGCTTGTCTAGGGCCGGCATCGACGTAACCCCCAAATTCCCAGACTCTGACTCATGACAGCCTGGAAAGCGGTCCTCTAACAAGTCCAGAAGCAGACAGAGCCTGATTTTAAATCCTGGGTGTGCCTTTCACAGGCTGTGCGATAACCGTGAAGCCTCAGCTTCCTTATCTGGAAGATGGAAATACTGTTGGTGTGCACCTCACGGGGCTGCCGGCAGCATTCCTTGAGCAGGTGCGTGTAGGATCTCCCTCAGCACCTGTCACAAAAATCTCAACATGTCCCCAGCTAATTTTTTATTTTAGTTAGCAAATATTTAGCTCAGACTTGCTATCCTCCAGGCTCTTTTCTGAGGCTTTCACAGACATCACCTTATTTAATGCTCCAAACAACCCAGTGGGGTGAGTATTGTCCCTATCCCCAACTGACAGATGATGGTGCTGAGATGCACAGAGCAGAATTATCTTGTCCACGCATTAGTCAGCTCTGGGCTGCCCGAACAAAATGCCGCAGATGGGGCGGGTTCAACAACTAGATTTATTTTGTCTCTCTTCTGGAGGCTGGAAGTCTGAGATCATGGTCTGTCAGAGAGGGCTTTCTTCCTGGCTTCTTGATGACCACGTTCATGCTGCGTCCTCACTGAGCTCTGGTGTCTCTTCCTCTTCTTTGAAGGGCATCGATGCCATCTTAAGATCTCCTCTTAACCTCATTATTTTACAAAGGCCCCATGTCCAAACACCACAGAGTGTTAGGGCTTTCACATAAGAATTCGGTGTGCAGGGTGGTCAATCATTCAGTGCACAGCTCCCAGTAACACACAGACTATAGGGACAGAGCCAGACTTCGAGCCCAGGCTGTCTGTGCCCTCCACCCCCTACTCAGACACTTCTTAATCATTGTTGTTGATAACATAGTGATTCCTTGGAAAGGAATTGAGATTTATGAAAGAAAGAGTGAGGCCAGTGAGTTCCAGGCTGAGGGAGTAGAGAATAAGGCTTCATGAACCTACAGGTAACCAGCGAATCGGGTTCAGGAATTACCAGGGGATTAGACACGAAAGATAAGCTCAATGAGCTTCCGTGGGACCAGACTCTTGGGGTCTCCTGTGTTCTGATGAGGAGTTTGGATTTTTATCCCGTGCCGCAGAGCCTCAGCAGGAGTTCTGTGTGAGTCACAGACCTGCCTCTTTGCCCTTCCTTTCCACAGCGTTTAGGAGGGTGCGAGCAGAGCCCAGGAGCTTCACTGGCTCCGGTCTGGGTGGGGTTGTGCTCTGCCAGGCCCTAGGCATCCTTCATCCTTTGACTTAGACTGGTTTCCTGCCTAGATGCGGATGAATGTGCCAGGAACTCAACTCTTTGCGGCCTGGATTCCATCTGTATCAACACCCTGGGAAAATACAATTGCTCCTGCCTGCCTGGGTTCTTTTCACCTGCTGTTTGGACCCCTGAAAATTCGGAGGATTTCAGATGTGTAGGTAATGCTCGCAGGCATGCCGGGTGCTTTCTGCCAATGGCAAACCACCCTGAAAACTAGGGCTTACAAACAAGGCTCTGTGCTTGCTCGTGATTCTGTGGGTTGACCGAATGGTTTTTCCGGGTCACTAGGATGGCTGCCAGGTCCCAAACGGACTCACTTATGTGGCTCGTAGTTGGTGCTGGTGTCTGGCTGGGAGCTCAGCTGGGCCCCTCAGTTTCCCTCGTGGGCCCATCCTTGTGGATTCTTGGGCTTCCTCAGAGCATGGCAGCTAGTTTCCAGGAAGGGAAGCTGCAAGGGGAATGAAGCAAAAATTGGGATCTTGTAAGACCTGGGCTTGAAGTCCCAGAACCCTGCTTCTGCCACATTCTCCCAGCCAACGTCCCGGGGCCAGGCTAGTTGCCAACAAAGGGGAAATTAACTCCCCATCTCACTGGGGAAACAAGACCTGCACACAGGAAACAGAGGCACTGATGGCGACCATCTTTGGAGGATCTACTCCACTAAAGAACATGTCTTGTGTTCTTTGAACTTCCCCCCCTTCCCAGGGCAAATATGTGCTTCTTTTCATTAACAATGTTCTTCTTTTCATTCACTGATCTTCACCAGCTGCTGATGTTGCTGGAGGGAGAACAGCAGAGAGGCAAATCTGAGAGGGACCATAGAGAGTAACTTGTACAGCATTCTAGGCTGCTAGGCATCTTCTCAGGACCTCTTGACACTCAGACTATCACTGTTCTTAATTGTTTTACCTACTCAGTAATTTTCACTTTGCATGAAGGAACGGTTGGTTCCTCAACCAAAACAATTTCGAAAACCATGCAGCTAGTCCTGCTGCATATGCAAGATGTAAATTCTACTTGTGCTATTTTTTAAGAGCTATTTCTGTTGATGATGATGATGTTCAGTTAGCCAACATGTAGTACATCATTAGTTTTTGATGTAGTGTTCAACAATTCATTAGTTGCACATAGAGTTGCTGTGGGCACTATTTCCTTTTTTAAAAAAGATTTTATTTATTTGAGAGAGAGAGAGAGTACAAGTGGAGGGGAGAGGTAGAGGGAGAGGGAGAGGTAGAGGTAGAGAGGTAGAGGGAGAGGTAGAGGTAGAGGGGAGAGGTAGAGGTAGAGGGGAGAGGTAGAGGGAGAAGCAGGCTCCCAGCTAAGCCTGGAGCTGGATGCGGGGCTCCATCCCAAGACCCTAGGATCATGACCTGAGCTGAAGGCAGACACTTAACCAACTGAGCCACCCAGGCGCCCCCCATATGTCCTATTTCTGATGAGTGTTCACCTAGCAGACACTTAAATGTGTCTGTCAATGCCCAGTGTCCCCTGGCAGGGGGTAGAGGGGACACACTGCCCTCAGCTGAGAATCACCAGCTTAACACTAACAGAAATTTCTTACTCTCATTACTATCCAATATAGACATACCTGGCCAGTGGTCAGCTTTTCTCCACACCATTTTCTTGCATCTGTTGGTTCTCATATTGCTTATGGCTTTGGAATCCCTGTTTCAGCCAGTGGTGGGAAAGAGAGAAAGCACACACACTTTGCAACCACCTTGGCCCAGAAGTGACAAATGTCATATCTGCTCCTATTCTGAACATGAAAACTGGTCACATGGCCCCACCTAGACACAGAGGGTTCTGGGGAATGTAGTCCCTGCTTGGGCTACCATTTTTTAGGGATAACTCTATGCATTGGAAGCACGACTTTTGTAGGATTGCTAGCCAACTCTGCCTCATGCCCGTTCTCTACACTATAGATGTTGATGAGTGCCTCCATATGTGCCCTTCCAACGCAATGTGCACCAACACCCCTGGGAGCTACTTTTGCACCTGCTCTCCTGGCTTTGCACCAAGTAATGGACAGCTGAGCTTCACAGAACAAGGAGTCCATTGTAGAGGTGAGAAGAGGGTTTGCTGTACATCCCTGGAAAGAAGTATCTCCTGGTTCTTCTGGGTTGTTTGATATTCTCAAGTTCTTTGCAGATATTGATGAATGCTCCCAAGATCCATCACCATGTGGCCCCAATTCTGTCTGCACCAATGCCTTGGGCTCCTACAGCTGTAGCTGCATTGGAGGCTTTCAACGCAATCCTGAAGGCTCCTTGAACTTCAGCTGCAAAAGTAATCATCTCTTTGTGTCTCTTGGCAATGGAATCTGTCTTGGTTTGGTTGTGAAATCCTCAAGCTACTCAAACTCTGGATCTTCCTCTTACCTTTACCTCATCTACAATTCTCTCTTTTCCAAGGTATTCATTCACTCATTGATTACTCATTCAATAAATTATTCTTGGAACATCTATTAGTCAAACAGGCCCCTGCACTAGTCATTGATGATTCAGTCCTGTATGTGATGGACATGATATTTGCCTTCATGTAGTTTATAGTCTAGGGAAGGAAGTAGAGAGCTCACACATTATTATTTAATAAGAACAATGAGTGTGACTCCCCCAAAAATCATAGTATGATTCAGAGTGAGTAATGAGATTTTATATACTCTGGGCAAGTGACATTTAAGTTGAAGTTTGATGGAAGGGTAGGAATTATCTAGATGAAAAGTGGAGAGCTCAGTGTGATGGGTTATGGCATGTGCAAAGGCCCTGAGGCTAACACAGAGTCAGGACCAGGGGAAATGGCATTAGGTGCACCTGAGGAGGTGGGCAGAGGTCAGATCCTGCAGGAACTGGTGAGCCTGTGAGGAATTTTGGAGATTTTTTTTTCCTCCTGAAAACGATAGGGAAGTGAATGGTTTAAATTTTTTGAAATTGTGGATGACTTGATACATTAAAAATAGAGGTAGCTTACCTGGAGGCAATGAAGTATAATAATAAAAGGAACACATTCAGGGTCCTCGCCAACATGAGAGCTAGAATATCATCAGTGCCATTGTGTTTTCTATATGCTCCTTCCCCATTAGATCTCCCTTAGTCCTCCCAGAGGGGACTATTTGGAAATTTGTGTTTATAATTCCCCTACTTTAAAAAAATTGCCTCCCATGTATGCATCCCTAAACAATATGTCCCTTAGTTTTGTTTGCTTTTGGAGTATTATAAAATTGGCCTCATGAGCTGGGTGGTCTTTGCCAACCTGCTCTTTCCACTCAGTCTCCTGCTTCTCAGAGTCCCTGATGTTTCAATGTGTGGCTGTCATATAATCTGGTAATGGATGGATTTGAAGCAGGGGATCATGAAATCAGACTTGACTTTTAATCATAGCTTGCTGTGTTTGAGTTTTAACTTGGTTGCTTTTGTTTTCTTCCTAGGGACTCCCTTCAAGTGTAAAGAAGATGTGATACCCAACAATGAACAAGTCCAGCTCTGCCAAGTGGGAGCAGCAGTGGGGCCTGAATATGTAAGTATTTTTAAGGTTCCTAGCTCTTGAGTTTCCTAGAAGAACTTCTAGAAGTTCCTAGAAGGTCCCTAGAAGCCACTCAGGTGGGATGTTGTTTCGCAGTTTCAACAAAGGCCAAAATAATGGTGACCTAAATTGTATAACAGTTTATTTCTTCCTTGTAAACAATCTGAGGGTCAGCTGTGGAGAGTTGATGGGATGGCTCCTTAAATGCTCTGCCATCATCAACACAAGCCTCCCACTCTGTGGCCCAAGATGGCTGCTCCAGCCCCTGCCATCATGTCTGCATTTCAGCTGGTGGGCAGCAGGGAGGGCAAAGTGAAAGGCATAGTTCTTCTCTTTAAGAGTATAACCCAGTATCACTTCTGTTTATATCTGGCTTTAAGGAAAGCTGAGAAGGGAGGATATTTGCCTATCTAAAACTTGGGAGTTCTTTCACTAAAAGAAGAAAGGATGTTGGAGTCTCATTACCTGTGAGGGTGCTGGTGCTGTGTCTGTATGATGTGGGAGGGGTGATGCACAGCCCCTGGGCCAGGCAAAGAGGAATTTGGATGTCCTGATTCTCCAATGAAGTTGTTCCAGAAACTCGAGCCTCCACGAGCATCTTTAGGAATTGATGTCACAATTTTCAAGATGAGCTTATAAATTAGCTTGGGAATTCCCATGCACTTGGGACCATTGCTGTTGTTTTTTGAAAAGAGTGTGGTGAGATACACCTAAAACGTCACCATTCCAACACTTTATTTTTTATTTAAAAAGTTTTTTAAGTGTTCATCTAGCCAGCATAGAGTACATCATAAATTTTGTTGCAGTGCAATTAATATACTACAATGGTGTGCAATCATCACTTCTAGCCCTCAAACATTTTCATCCCCTCAAAGGAAACTGTATCCCCAACATTGTCCTCCAGTGCCCCCTGGAGGAACTGGCCCCTGGTAGACACTGATATGCTCTCTGTGTCCATCCATTGGTCTATTCTGCATATTTCATACAAATGTAATCATACAGTACGTGGTTTTTGGTGTGTGCATGCTTCTCTCACTGAGTATGATGTTTCCAAGGCTCATCCACATTATAGCAGGTGTCAATGCTTTATTCCTCTTTGTGGCTGAATCATAATCGATTTGGACCACTGGATTTTTTTTTTCATACATTCCCCCATCTTTGACCACCCCCCCCAAGTAGTTTTGCTGTTTCTTTGCATTTGTTTCTTTTATTCATTGAAGAGAAAGCTTCCGTGGCTCCAGTTCTGCTCAAATGGTGAGTTTCTGTTTTCCTGAGAATTCTAGAGCCTTCAGACACCTTAGGAGTTTAGGACCACCCTTATGGTGGACTGGGTGGCCAGTGGGTGCTTCGCATGCTGGGGCATCAACTGGTCAGTGCTCACTCGTGCTCTTCCTCTGGGGCACAGGGTTCCTTCTGCACATTAATGAATGCCACCTTCAGTGTTCTGGACGATGCCTGCGAAAACAGGACAGCCGAGGTCTCTCTGAAGGTAACAAGAAAGTCTTCGTAATCGGGTTTGAGCTTCAGACATCTTGGGGGACACATGGGGTACAGAAAGTCCTCTTTATAATTAATGGGCCAAGTTATCCTGTAATTTATTACAGTTATAAGGTTTTAAAATGTAGCATGCAGTCAGGTTGCCCTTCTCTGTCCAGTTTTATGAGTTTTATTACTTAAATAGATCTGTGTAATCACCACGGCCATCAGAATATGGAGCAGTTCCTTTTCCTTCCCAAACTCTCCCTGGGGCTTCCTGCCCCTTTTTTTTAAAAGATTTTATTTTTATTTATTTGACAGAGAGACACAGTGAGAGAGGGAACACACGCAGGGGGAGTGGGAGAGGGAGAAGCAGGTTTCCTGCTGAGCAGGAAGCCTGATGCGGGGCTTGATCCTAGGACCCTGGGATCATGACCTGAGCAGGAGATAGACGGTTAGCGACTGAGTCACCCAGGCACCCCAGGGGCTTCCCCTTTATTGTCAGATCCTCCCTCCACCACCAGCCCCAGTAAATTTTTGTCATTAGAGTCTTGTCTTTTCAAGAATAGTATATAAATAGAATCATACGGGATGTGGCCCCTTCCTTCCTCTTTCTCTCTCTCTTTCTTTCTTTCTTTCTTTCTTTCTCGCTCTCTGCCTCCCTCTTTCTTTCTTTCTTTTAGGGATTTTTATTTATTTATTTGGGGAGGGAGAGAGAAAGAGAGAGAGAGAAAGAGCATGAGCAGGGGAGAGAGGCAGAAGGAGAGGAAGAAGCAGAGGGAGAGGGAGAAGCAGGCTCCCTGCTGAGCAGGGAGGCCCAGGTGAGGCTTGATTCCAGGCCCCTGGATCATGACCTGAGCTGAAGGCAGACGTCTCACTTTCTGAACCACCCAGGCGCCCCAGGATGTGGCTTCTATCACTCAGCATAATGCCTTTGAGATTCATCAAGGTTGTGATCAATAGTTCCAATTCTATTTTTTTTTCCAATTCTTACTTTTGTATAACTGTTAGTGACATCGTCTACAGTCACAGCATTGTGTAACCACCACCTCCATCCCCCCAAAAGGAAACTTGTACCCCCAAAGCAGCTGGTCCTCATCCCTCCCTCCCCCCAGCCCCTGGCAACCACCAGTGTGGTTTCTGACTTGGTAGACGTACCTGTTCTGGGTATGTTGTAAAAAAGGAGTCCTACAAGATGTGGTCTTTTGTGTCTGGCTTCTTACTCTGAGGGTAACATTTTCAAGGTTAATGCCCAGTGAAACACACATGGGTGCTTCATTCCTTTTTATGGCCGAGTACTAGCCTGCTTTATGGAGGTACCACGGTTTAGCCATTCATCTGGGAAGGACATCTGAGCTGTTTCCACGAGACCAACATCTTCTCCTTCCCCTGACCGCACCTCAGCTTTGGGTAATAATCAGGAGAGCTGCTGTAAACATTCACACACAGTTTGCATGTCTGTGTGTCTGTGCGGTGGGGGCAGTGTGTGGCCCTTATTTTTCATTTCTCCAGGGTAAATACCTAGAGATGGGATTACAATGGTAGGTTTTAAAACCTAGTTTTTCTTAAGACTTCAAGTTGGACTCAAAGCTGTTTTTAGTTTATCAATAAATTTGGTTGGTTTTGTACCAAAATCAGAATAGTACTTGCATTTGTAATTTGATTTTAAATTTTAAATTTTAAATAATAACAAACTATTTAAATTAATTAATAATATATTATTGATTTATTGGCAAAACATATTTATTCATCAAGTGTACATTAACTCATAGGGTTTTCAGATTAAATTTCCATAGATGAATCATTTTTTACAAATTTAATTAGGTTCCCTCCATTTTATTTATTTTTTAAAGATCTTATTTATTTATTTGACAGAGAGAGATCACAAGAAGGCAGAGAGGCAGGCAGAGGGAAAGGGGGAAGCAAGCTCCCCGCTGAGCAGAGAGCCCAATGTGGGGCTCGATCCCAGGACGCTGGGATCATGACCTGAGCTGAAGGCAGAGGCTTTAACCCACTGAGCCACCCAGGCGCCCCTGTTCCCTTCATTTTATACTATGCTTATGAATATTCTTATTTCCCTCCAAATTTCAAATACCTAATGAGGAAGATTTACTAACCTAAAAGGCAAAGTCATATGCTTTCAAGGGATTCATATATCCAATGTATCAAATACATAAATACATAAATCAAATGTATAAATGTACTAATTCAGATGTTTTAAATGTTCAAAACCATTTATCAACAGCTGTGTTCTCTTGCAGTGTTCATATTGAATACACATTTATCACACATCTAATCCCTTTGGGCAGTGAAATCCCGTAGTCAATCAGTTAGCTTCTCTAACGTGTTGAATTGTTCCAAACCCTTTCAAAACCATTTTCCGGGGACGCCATCGGTGGCTCAGTGGATTAAGCCTCTACTTTCAGCTCAGGTCATGATCTCAGGGTCCTGGGATTGAGTCCCCCTTCGGGCTCTCTGTTTGGCAGGGAGCCTGCTTCCCTTCCTCTCTCTCTGCCTGCCTCTCTGCCTGCTTGTGATCTCTGTCTGTCAAATAAATAAATAAAATCTTAAAAAAAAAAAAGTTTTCCAGATTATGCCGAAGATCACAAAACTATCTAAAGTGAACACAAGAGTGTTAACCCCATGGAGTCTAAGTTTGCCTACTGATTTTTTTTTTTACCTCCCCAAGGAAATTAAACAGTGTTCCCAGCTTAGAATAGATCTCACATTTCAAAGGGAGTTTAATGAGGTTTCCTCAGCCACAGAATTGAGGACCGCATTTTTTTTTAAACGGATTCAAAGCCCACAAAAACTTTTTATTTATAAGATTTTTAAAAATATTTTTATTAACATATAATGTATTATTTGCCCCAGGGGTACAGGTCTGTGAATCGCCAGGTTTACACACTTCACAGCGCTCACGATAGCACATACCCTCCCCAGGGTCCATTGAGGACCACATTTTTGCAGGATGATTCTACCTGAGATTTTTCTCGGCATTGGTGGGGAGGATCTTTACACTCATGCTTTGCAATTGGGATATGGTTACAGAACTCAGCGCGTCCTGTTTCTCCAGAAGGAACAACTTTCAAGTTGTACCGTCATCCAGTTTTTACTGAAATTCTTTTCATGTTTTTAAAAAAGATTTATTTATTAATTTTAGAGATTGTGTGTGAGAGAGAGAGAGCTGGGGGAGGGCCTGAGGAGACAGACAAAAATCTCAAGCAGACTCCCTACTGAGTGTGGAGCCCAATGCAGGGGTGGACCCCATGACCCTGAGGTCATGAACTGAGACGTATCAAGAGTTGGATCCTTAACCGACAGAGCCACCCAGATGCCCCTCTTTTCATGTTTCTACTGCCCAGTTTGGATAAATAGAAATTGGTATTCCTACCAGGATTTCAGTTAATTTCCTTCCCCATCTGTCTGGAGTCAATTAATTTCTTCTTCGTATTTATTAAGTCGCGAGTCTTTTTCATATTTTTGTTTTGTTGGGGTCAGAGTCACATTGTAGAAGTCAACTTACTGACAATCAGTAAACGGAATCGTATCAACATTAATATTAATATTGTTATCGCTATTCTTTCCTTTATTCCGCCATAGACATAATCAATGGAGGAACATTGATCATAGACATAATCAATGGAGGAACATCCAATGGTTAACATTTGGATGTGTATCTTTCCATACCCTTCCACTCTGTGAATGCCACACACACACACACACACACACACACTGAAGCCATTCAGTGAACACCTACTAGAAGGATTCAGCCTCCGATACCAGCCTGCCAAGGTTCAAGTCTTAGTTCTGCCACCTCCTAGATGTGTGTCCTGTCTCCCCATACAAAAATGGACACAATAGTCTCCACTTCACAGATATCTTCCTAAAATGAACATACATAAGACACAATACCTGGTTTATAGTAAGTATTGATTACTTTTTATGTCTATGTGCCAGAAACAGTAATATCATAAGTATAACCATTTTAATGAAAGTACTTGTTTTCTCAGTGAAATGAGATACTATATACATTATATATATATAATTTTTATGTATATATGTATATATACATGTATTTCAGTGTATGTATATATGTATATATATACAATGTATTTCAGTGTGTATATATATAGATACACATTGTATATATACAATGTGTGTATGTGTGTGTGTGTATATATATATACATAGAATTTTTAAGCATTTCTGGAAGGATTAATTCCGGGAAGAGAAATCACTGGGTCAGAGCTATGTGCACGCGATGTTATTCCAGGTGCTCATTTAAAGGCTACGCCAGGGCACCCAGGTGGCTCAGTTGATTGAGCATCTGCCTTCAGCTCAGGTCATGATCCTGGGGTCCTGGGATCGAGTCCCATGTTGGGCTCCCTGCTCAGTGGGGAGCCTTTTTCTCCCTCTTTTCCTGCTGCTCCCCCTGCTTGTGTTCCCTCTCTAGCTGTCTCTCTCCCTGTCAAATAAATAAATAAAATCTTTAAAAATATAAGGCTACACCACTTTGCATCCCAGGGAGGCCTTTGGGATCAGGAAAAAGAAGCTGAGTAGATGCCTTTTTAATTCTTCATTGGTCTAGACTGTCACACACTCTCTTGAGGAGAGAGAGAAGGGAAAGAGAGAGGCCAGAGAGAGAGGGAAAGAGGGAGAAGGAGGAAGAGAGAAAAGAAGGAGAGAGTGGAAGGGAGAGAGAGGGAGGAGGAGGGAGAGGGAACGGCTGCTGTTCCAGGGGTCTGGGAAGAGGGAGAGCGTGCACAGCATGCAAACACTTTTCCTTGCAGAGTACAGCTGAGAGCCTTGCCTCTGTGCTCAAGCAAACGTCCACATGGTCCAACTTCACCAAAGAAGAGACCTCCGCTCTGGCCACTGTGGTCCTGGAGAGTGTGAAAAGCAGCATGCTGGCAGCTTTCCTGAACCCCTCGGCCAATGTCAGTCAGAGTGTTCGGACTGAACACTTAGGTAACAGGGCAAGGTTACACCCGGGCGCTGGCTTGAAGCGGGGCTCTGGGCGATGTGATTCTCCACCACTTTCCTATATCCCATTTCCCCAGTGGTTTCAAACCTCTGAAGTCACAGAAGTCACAGAGCCAGTCCAAGGATATGAACAACATCTCCCATTTACGGAGTGGCTGACACTGAGTTCAGAGTGTGGCCAGATAGGGTTTGGAGTGTGTTCTCTGTTCTCAACCGTGCTGAGTCCCACAGTAAATGCAGCCAGTATATGAGATGAGGAAAGTGCTATGAAGAAAAATACAGCTGGGCTAAGTTGGTTTGAGAGGGTCAGACGTGGGAGGGACCTTCCTAGCTTACATGGGAAGGGAGCCGTGTTCGTATTTGGTGAGTTCAAGGAACAGTGGAGAGGCCAGCGTGGCCAAAGGGAAGTAGAGCCTGCAGGAGAAGGGGTCAGAAACGGAGGGGAGAGGTGGATTTCGCAGACGAATGTAGGGACTCAGGATTTCATCTGAAGGAAGATTGGGGGCGGGGCACAGAATTGGAGAGTCTGAGAACAGGCATGGCATGATCTGGCTTATATTTTAAAAAGAAAACCTCCGGTTCCTTTACCTATTTTGTTTTCATGAAGACTCCTGTAGTTATGGTCGTGCCACAGGTGAGAAACCTGCGGCTCAGAGGGTAATTTTACTGTTCCGTTTGGCACAGCTGGTGAGTGACAGAGCCCTGGTCCAGTCTGCTGGGTTTGCCCCAACCCCTTCCTCTTCCCTTTGGCTAAATGCAGAGTAGCTAGAGGGTCGTGACCGTTGCTTTCCATCACTGTTGACTTCAACCCCATCTTTCCCTGATGCACCCCCTCTGGGGCGAGAGCTCACTCTCACAGCTCCCGCTGGGATTCTTAGTTGTCTGGGGCTCCCATCCTCCTGTCGCTCATCAGGGGCTCAAGATTGTCCCAGTGATGAACCGGCCTTTTTATTCGTTGTTTGCAACGAGGTATATATAACTTTTTTGGACAGAAATCAAATCCAGGACTCCCTTTCTGAGTGACCTCAGGCAAAGTCTCCCTATCTCCTTTTATCTCCTTTTAAAGATTTTTACTTACTTATTTGTCAGAGAGAGAGGCAGGGGGAGAGAGAGGGAGCACACGCACAAGCAGAGGGAACAGCAGGCCGAGGGAGAAGCAGGCTCCCCACTGAGCAGGGAGCCCAATGCTGGGTTTGATCCCGGGACGCTGGGATCGTGACCTGAGCTGAAGGCAGACGCTTCACCTCAATTTCCCTTCACTTCATGTTCCTTTCACTTCGATTTCCTTTTAGAAATTGAAAGCAAAATTATCAAGGAAGGATGCACTGAAGAGAACATGACCTTTCACTTGAAAGCCAAAGGGGACAAGATGGAGATTGCCTGTTCCACCATCGAAGAGTCTGTCTTCACAGGTACTGACTTGGACTGAGAATCAAGGAGGGTGGGTGTGGTGTAATCAGTCGGAAGACATCCATCAGTCAACTGGCAGGTGCCCAGACTGGTGAAGGGCTCGGTGAGGTGAGGGCCCTGTCCTCAGGGAGTTTTCCATCAGCTGGGGAAGTCAGATGTTAAATAAATAGATTCCCTCACAATAATGGGGCACCAAGACCTTCACTGTCCAGTTAAGCAGCCACTGGCCCCTTTGCCAGCGAGCACTTGAAATGTGGCCAGGCTGTGAGTGTAAAACTACACACCAGATTCCAAAGGCTTGGTAAAGGATAGAAAAATCTCATTCGTATTTTTTATACTGCTTATATGTTGAAATGATAACTGTTTGCATGTATTGAGTTAATACATCGTTAAAATCAATTTTTACTTGTTTTTGGCTTTTCTAAAAATTGTAGCTACTAGAAAACTTTAAATTACCTGGGCGATTCATGTTGTATAGCTGGCGGACAGTGCTGGTCTATAGCAGGGATTGGCAAACTTGTCCTGTAGAGGGTGGGTTGGTAGATATTTTAGGCATTGAGGGCAATACAGTCCCTCACGGTGCAAAGGTGTTCATGCATGGATGGGCGTGGCCATGTTGTAGCCACATTTTTATTTATACAAGAGAGGCAATGGCCAGATTAGCCGGTGGACTGCTGTTGGCCACTTCCCCACCCATCTGCAGTCTGGAGGGCTCAGGGAGCAGGCCTGGGACATCCCTGAAGATCACCAACGTTGACAGGGGAAGCCTACCTAAAAGGGGGAGCCAGAATAACCATGAAAGTAGGAGGCAAACTTATTTCCACTGCTCAGTTTGACTGTCTCTTAAAAATACAAATTTAAATTTATTTTTAAATGTAGCCAACATTTCTCCAGGTGGGAGCAGCTCGGGATTTTTTTTAATGGTTTCCATGAGGGTCACCAATCTTGAAGTCCACTGGTTGTACTGGGGTTGCCATCCTCAGAGAGGGCGAGTGGGGTACAGAGTGCATGGGATATTAAAGTGTGTGTGTGTGTGTGTGTGTGTGTGTGTGTGTGTATGTTGGGTCATCTATAATCACTACTGAGCAAATGATTTTTTTTTTTTGCCTTTGGGGGAATCACAGGCCCCATTGGGGTGGCTTTTGTCTCCTTTTTGGGCATGGAGTCTTTTTTAGACGAGAGCTTCTTCCAAGACCCTCAGACCCCTTTGGCCAGCTTCCAGAGCAAGTTGAAGGTGAAGATGAATTCTCGCGTTGTACAGGGCATCATGACTGGGGAGAAGAAAGATGGCTTCTCTGACCCAGTCATTTACATGCTGGAGAACATTGAGGTTTGTGAAGAGGTTCCTGCTGAACCCCCGTCTACCTATGGAGAATGTCCCATCCCCCAGTGGGCTCAACTTTCCTTTCTGATAGGGACCCGTGAAGGCGGCAAGCTCCTACAGTTTCTTGCAACTCAAGCTGACCCCCCAAATCTGCCTTCCGAGGAGAGGGCTATTTCTATGTGTTATTTCTATGTGTTATTCTTCCATCCATCATTGTGCAAGATTGGGCTCAGATTAAGTGATGTTCACATAGGAACGTTTAGAGATATGTTATTCACATGAGCTATGACCAAGTCAGCGCTAGAGGCAGATCTGATATCTGAGAACTTTCCCTCCCTCCTTGCACCCTAAACACACACCTGCATCTTCTTGCCCCAAATGACTCTTGAATCTGTTTGAAAGAGCATTTCAGGTGACCAGAGCCTTACCATTTTCAGCTGAAGCAAGAATTTGAGAGACCTATCTGTGTTTCCTGGGACACCAACTTGGAGGGTGGTAGGTGGATGTCCTCTGGCTGTGTGGTCCTTGAAGCTTCCAAGACACATACGGTCTGCAGCTGTAATCAAATGATGAACCTGGCCATCATCATGGCTTCTGGGGAGCTCACGGTCAGTACTGATTCTCTGTGTTCTGGCTCCCCAAACCCAAGGGGAAAATATTGAGTAAATATCCATTGTGCATCTCTCATGGCTTTGGGTGTTGTGGGAGTCATGGGCGACAGATGCGGTGTGCAATAACTCTGCCCTTGGAGAATTCAGGGCCTAGCTGGGAAGCTGTGACATGCACTTATAAAATGAGAAGTAACCCTAAGCAGATGCTGAGACAATTACAATCACAGATCCCATTTACAGAGCGCTTACTGTGTTGAACCCTTTATTTTAAGTTAAGTGTTTTCAAGCCCTTTTACAGGTTGGGGGCTGAGGCCCCATAGCCCACCTGCTTAGGAAACTCGAGACAAGCCTCGAACCCAGGATAGTCTAGCTCCAGATGTCTCTTTCCACAAAACCATGTATATGGTACAAGAAGTAGTGCTATGGGAATTCAGAAGTGTGTTGGTGAGAGCCAGCAAGTAGTCAAGGAGGGGATGGGATATGAAGTGAGCCTTGGTGAGTGGGTAGATTCAATGGAGAAGAAAGACATACAGAACACGCAGTGCATTTCCTGCACAGCTGTGAGCACTTCAAGTATTTTCATTGAATCCTCCTGCAACAACCCTAAAGGGTTACTGTTTGTATCCTCTTTTAACAGATGAGGAAACAGAGGCACAGAGCAGTTAAGTGTCTTGCCCAAGCTCATAAAACTAGGAACTGGCAGAACTGTAGTCTGTTCTCTTAGCCACCACATCGCAAAATCATAGAGTAGCTGGTGAGATATTGCCTTGTCACATCTTTAATACACAGAAGGAACTAAAAAATTTAAGATTAATTGTGAATAGGGGAAGTACTCCGCTTGCCATTTCCACCCCCAGAAGTTGGGGCATCTCTGAAAGCCTGTGTAGCATCCTGGATCAGGGCAGGAAACAGTAACCACTCTAGGTATTTCAAACAGGGAATGGGATGCTCACAAAATCATGAGAAGGGATGGAGGAATTGAAGTCAGGGCCTGCCAGTTGGGGTTTGGCTTCAAGATCACCCTTCTGCAGCTGCAATCCAGAGGTCAGAAATTGCTACTGTCAGATCACTCCATATCTGTGCAATCAAAGAAGGGACAGCTGGAATGTGGAGCCCAGGTTTGCTCCTGCCTACAGAAAGAAAGCTGGTATCTGCCTCCATTCTGCCTTCCAGAACTTCTGTGCATACCTCTCATTGGAGAACCTAAATGACATCAAGGACCCTAGCCCCAGAAGATTCTGGGAAATGTAGTTTATAGGCATCCTGCTCTAGTACGACATGAGGTGGGGCACAGGACATGGCAGGGGGAGGCAAGGGGATGGGTGCTGATGGATTCCAAAGGATGATGATAGACAATATCTGGTTCACTCTGAGTGTCAAAGGGAGAAAAGTTCCCTGAGCCCTTTCTGCCCCAGTCAGAAGTTGGATAATTCTTTTTTTCTGCCTGGAGGAATGTCAGTCCCTCTCTGAGTACTGTATCTCCTTCCTGACAGATGGAGTTCTCCTTGTACCTCATTAGCCACGTGGGGATAATCATCTCCCTGGTGTGTCTCGTCTTGGCCATCGCCACCTTCCTACTGTGCCGTGCCATTCGCAACCACAACACCTATCTCCACCTGCACCTCTGCATCTGCCTCTTCTTGGCCAAGACTCTCTTCATCATCGGTGTAGACAAGACTGGCAACCAGGTCTCACATCCCTTAGACTGTGTCCTCACTCAGCCTCACCATGTCCACATCTGCCCCTGCTCATCCACCCAACAACCTCTATGCTAGTTCCCACCTCAGGACCTTTGTATGTGCTATGCCCTCCTTTGATGATACTTGTTCCCACCTCTTCACCTGGGGGACTCCTTCTTGTGATAGGTTTCAGTTTAAAATCATTTCCCTGGTCATCTTATATACTGTGGTGGTCCCCCCATTACTGTTTAAACCATTGGTTCTTATTTTTGAGGATTCCGCCCCCTAGAGGACACTCGGTGATATCTAGAGACAGTATTGGTAGGGGAGATGCTGGCACCCAGTGGAGACTAAGTATGCTGCCAAGCACCCTACAAGACACAGAACAGCTCCCCAAGACAGAAAATAACCTGGCAATAATGTTACAAATATCAATAATGTTACAGCTGAGAAACTCTATCCCTTATCAGTCTACTTTGCTTTCTTTCTGGGCATTTATTTGAAACCATTATGATTATTAGTTGTTTTACTTGTGCATCTACACCCCTAAACTAGACAATGAGCAAGAACTTTGGCCAACCTACTCCCTATAACTATACCAGGAACATGGTAGGCTCTCAGGATTTTTACAGAAAGGAGCACTAGTGACATTTTGCCTGGAGTGATCTTTCTTTATGTGGAATCAACCCCCTCATTGTGGAATGTTTAGCTTCCCAGAACTCAATGCTAGTAGTACGTGTCACTCCCACCATTTGACCAGGAGTGAGCAAACGCTTTCTGCAAAGAGGCAGATATAAATATTTTTGGCTTTGCGATCCTAGGGTCTCTGTTATAACCACTTAACTTTGCTGTTTTAGTGAAAACGGCCATAGAAAATATAGAAATAGATGTGACCATGTGCCCATGAGATGTTATTTACAAAACAGACAGCCAGTCCAATGGCTATGGTTTCCTCACCCCCACACTCAATATCTTCACACATCCTCTGAGGTAGGGTGATTAACTATCCCTTCTTCTCAAAACTCTCCAAGTTTTAACACTGAAAGTTGCATGTCCTGGGAAAAACTAGTCCCAGGCAAACCAGGACAATGGGTCCCCCAACCAAAGGGATGATAGCACCTGCAGGAAGAATATCTCTATAAAGGTTTGTGGAATGAAGGAATGGGCTGTGTTTGGGGAACTCCAATCAAAGTGTACCCCCACTGTTGTCTGGATCTGCTTCTTGGGTGGTGGGGGGAGGGTGAAATGATCCTGAATGTGCATGCTTCTCCTCTCCAGATGGGCTGTGCCATCATTGCAGGCTTCCTGCACTACCTTTTCCTGGCCTGCTTCTTCTGGATGCTGGTGGAGGCTGTGATGCTCTTCCTTATGGTCAGGAACCTGAAAGTGGTGAATTACTTCAGCTCTCGCAACATCAAGATGTGGTACCTCTGTGCCTTTGGCTATGGGCTCCCAGTGGTGGTGGTGGCTGTCTCTGCCAGTGTGCAACCACAAGGTTATGGGATGCATAATCGGTAAGTGATCTCCTCTCTCCCTGAGGAGCCTACTGCCAGGGTTCATGATGATATTTACAGGAACACCAAGAAGAGCTATAACAGTAGTGGTAATTGAGTCTACCATTTATTGAGCTCTTTATGTTTTGTCAGTCTCAGGCCTGCCATGTACAGTAGCACAGGTTATACACCACACAAATCTAAGAGTCACTATTTGCATTATAATAAAGATAAATGGTGGTGGTATAAACAATAAACTTGGTTGTAAATTTTAAAATCACGGTTTCTGGAGCCAGCCTGCTTGGGTTTGAATCCTTGCTCTGCCATCTTTTAGCTGTGCTACCTTGGGCAAGTCACTTAACCTCTTTCATACCATTTCCATTTCCTCATCCGTACAATAGGGGCTGACAGCAATGCCTACATCATAGTGTTGTGAAGGTTAAATGAGATGTTATCTGCAAAACATTTAGAAGAGTGTCTGGCACAGTGTAAAGCATTATACATGCCATCATCATCATCATCACAATGGTCCATTTTAAAACAGGGTTTATCACATGGTTCATATGAGAGGATTTTAGGTAGTGTGTTGGTGAGTATCGTTTATTTATTTTTAAGACATTTGTTTATTTTTTTATTATGTTTTGTTAGTCACCAAACAGTAACACATTAGTTTTTGACGTCATGTTCCATGAGTCATTGTTTGCATACAACACCCACCCAGCGCTCCATGCAATACGTACCCTCCTTAATACACATCACCAGGCTTGCCCATCTCCCCCATCCCCTTCCCCTCTAAAACCCTGTTTGTTTCCCATAGTCCGTGGTCTTTCATGGTTCTTCTCCCCATCTGATTCCTCCCCCCCTTTATTTTGGTGAGGGAACTGAATATCCAGGTTTCCTCCCTGCCTACTACTGATGGTTTATATTTCAGGTGAGGTCATGAGATAAGATATGATGGAAAGGAATCCATAGTTAGTGGGGACTCATCAAACCTAAATCCTGCAAGCTTTACAAACATGTATTACCTCTGGTACTTCTCAACTGAAATCTTATGTGCGAGGACTGAGTATCCATTGTGTACAGTGTGAAGAGTGTCCCTTGGATTTCTGCAGTGTACAACCTGTGTTGCTGCACATGGTGGTACCTAAAGTAACAGCTTAATGAATGGTAGTAGCTTCAGAGGAAATGAGGCTCAGCACAGTTAGCTAGGAAGCTAGGAATTGTCCAAACTGAATTCAGATTTGACTTATCAGGAGATGGAAGTGACAATGTAAGGCCACCATGATGAAGTGTCCAATGTTGGTATGGGTAATAGAAGCACTGACACAGACCAGAGAAGGATGATAATACATGGGAGTTGGAAAGTTGATGGAAGTCTTCCTGAAGGAGGTGGTATTTGAATGAGTCTTGAAAGCTCCACTGAAATGTACACAGGCAAAGAGGAAAGGGGGTGCAACAGAGATGAAGGCAATAGCTTCCCAAGGGAGGGCTCAAGTTGTGTTTGGAGAATGGATGGATTGGGCTGAGAGAAGGGGAAACTGGGGAAGGGGCATGGAATTTGGAGAATACCTTCCAGGTGGTAAGAACCACAGAAAGTTTTGGAAGAGAGTACTGACAAGGATATGAGATGACCTTCAGAAGAAGCACTAGGCATGGGGAAGAGGAGAAACACGGTGCATTTCTGAGCAGGTGTGGTTGCAGGTAATGGGCTCCAGCCCAGTGGGCATCTCTGGGAAACTATGTAGGGCATGCACCTCTGATATCTCACCCAGGGGGCATACTTGTTGACCAGCTCTCTCCCAGCAGCCATTGGTTGATGGCTGCTCCCAGACAGCTAATTCTCAGAGCTTTCAATCTGATGCCTCCAGCCAGAGATGCAGAAACTGATAAGGAAGTTGGCCAGTAGTTACTGAAGTAAATTTACTGAAAGAACAGGGACAGCATCTTCTGTGCATTTTATGCCTTTTTATTACTACTACTTGGAGATTCATGTTCCAGGGAGAGAATGCCTGGTTGGCCAAACTTGATTATTTTCCTTCTCTTGTGTAGAGAGGGGGGCACACTTTTGCTAAAGGAATATTGGGGTGCTGTTCCTGAACATGGTAGAATGGTTGTGAAATGGTGAAAACAACAAATTACCAGAGACATGCTGGAAAGAGGCAATGAATTCTCTCTTCCTTCTCTCTCTCCATTCCCCCCCCTCACCTTTTCTCCATTTCTTTTAAGAAATAATCATAGAATGTCTCATCCATGCCAGGACTTGCACTGAGGGCTGGGTATTCAGAGATGAACAAAAGTCCAAAGTCCAAATTCTCATACAGCTCACAATCTTGTAGGGAGGGGACAATTTGCAAGGAAACAAACACCACCATAATTGATACCAATAGATGATATAAGAAAGAAACAAGGGGTGCCTGGGTGGCTCAGTGAGTTAAGCCTCTGCCTTCAGCTCAGGTCATGATCTCAGGGTCCTGGGATCGAGCCCCGCATCAGGCTCTCCACTCAGCGGGGAGCCTACTTCCCCCCTCTCTCTCTGCATGCCTACTTGTGATATCTCTCTCTCTCTTTCTCTCTCTCTGTGTCAAATAAATAAATAAATAAAATCTTTAAAAAAGAAAAGAAAGAAACCAGCAAACCCTGCCAGAGATGGACCAGGAGTAGTGATGGTCAGAAGTGGCTTTTCAAAGGAGATGACATCTGAGCTGAGATTTGAAGGAGCAGGTGTACCAGTAAAGAGGTCTGAATGGGGGGGGGAAGAGGTTACAAAGATTATGAATTGAAGATGAGCTCTACTCATGGCACCTAGTGAATACTTCAGGAATATTTATGCAGGAGGAAAGTCTGAAAGAAGACTTGCTGTGTCCCAAAGGAAACTGAACTGTAACCTGCCACATCATGAGAATTTTCATCTCAGGGCCATCTCCCTATACTCTCCTCCATTAGTGCATTTGCTGGGGTATGAGTAACAGTAGGGTCAAGACTGAGACTAGCACTGACTCCTCTTTCTTTCCATAGCTGCTGGCTGAATATAGACAGAGGGTTCATCTGGAGTTTCCTGGGGCCAGTCTGTGCCATCATCATGGTAAGAAAATCGCTTGACGCCGTATGTTTTGGTGAAGGAACAAGGAGACCCAAGGGATCAGGGAGTGCCAGTGGAATTTGCATAACTGAGGTCACTTATTTTTCTCAAACATTCTCCCTTCTGATCCCTGGTTCCTGAGATTTCCAAATTAGAGTGTAATTTCTTTGACTTGGGATTTTTTTTTTTTCTCTGCCAACATGCAAATCCCCTGGAGGGGATAGATCCCTGGAAGGACAGATAATCTTATCTGTCCTTTGTGTTTCAGTGAGAACGAGTCTGTTGATGTCTTCTGAGGTTAGACATTGAATGAGAAAAAAAAAAAGGGAGAAAGAAATTAAGAGTATTTGATGGTCAGGGAGGAGAAGAAAACTGAGGGTTGAAAGCAAAGGAAAGCCTAGAGTTGTTTTTCCCCCCAGCTTTATTATGGTGTAACTGACAAATAAAAATTGTATATATTTAAATGTGAAACTTGATGTTTTGACTTATATATATATACATCATGAAATAATCACAATTAAGCTAATGAACATATCTATCAACTCACATAGTTACTGTTTTCTTTCTTTTTTTTTTCTTTTTTTTTGTGGTGAGATCACTTAAGATCTGCCCTTTTTTCCTTTTTCTTTTTCTTTATTATTATTATTATTTTATTTTATTTTTATTATGTTATATTAGTCATCATACAATATGTCATTAGTTTTTGATATAGTATTCCAAGATTCATTGTTTATGTATAACACCCAGTGCTCTATGCAATACGTGACCTCCTTGACACCCATCATGAAGCCAACCCACCCTCCAGCCCCGCCCTTCTAAAACCCTCAGTTTGTTTCTCGGAGTCCACAGTCTCTCCTGGTTGGCTTCCCCTCCGATTTCCCCCAGTTCATTTTTCCCTTCCTTCTCCTAATGCCCTCTATGTTATTCCTTACGTTCCATAAGTAAGTGAAACCATATGATAATTGACTTTCTCTGTTTGACTTATTTCACTCAGCATAATCTCCTCCAGTCCCATTCATGTTGATACAAAAGTTGGGTATTCATCCTTTCTTATGGCTCAGTAATATTCCATTGTGTATATGGACCATATCTTTATACATTCATCTGTTGAAGGGCATCTCAGCTCTTTCCATAGTTTGGCTATTGTGGACATTGTTGCTATGAACACTGGGATGCTAAGATCTGACCTTTTAGTAAATTTCAAGTATACAATACAGTATTGTTAACTGTAGTCACCACACTATACATAAGATCTCTAGAACTTATTCACCTTGTGTAACTGTGGACCAACATCTTCCCCTGTCCACTCCCCAGCCCTAGCACCCACTGTTCTACTCTCTGGGAACCTAGGGGTGTTATCCACCATCTTCTTGCCTTCTTACCTCCAACCCAGATTCAACAGTCTTACAAGTTGATGTTTCTTCTGACTCTCACTCATGGTGGCTTTTTTCCTTGTGTCACTTATAATTGTTCATTGTGAGCTCCTATATCACTGATCTAAATCTTGGGAATTCTTGAGACTGTATTCCTCCAGATGGGTTTTGCTCTGACTTCTGTAAGACCTGGGTGGGGGGGGGTATGTATTAGTTTCTAGGACTACCATAACAAAGCATCACAAACAAAGTGGCTCAGAACAACAGAATTATATTGTCTCACAGCTCTGGAGGTCATCAGGGCCATGTCCTCTCTGAAGGCTCAAGGGAAGGATCCATTCCAGTTTTCTATCCAAGAAGACTGGTAACCTCAGGAGTCTTGGCTTGTAGAAGTTGGTCTTCTCTCTGTGCTTGACTGTGTCTGTGTCCAAATTTCCCTGTGTTATAAGGTCATGTGGGACTAGGGCCCAACCTATGACTCATTTTAATTTGTTCACCTCTGGTAAAGACCCTAACCCCAAATAAGATCACGTTCTGAGGTCCTGGGGGTTAGGTCTTCAACAATACAACCGAAACAGGGCGCCAATCTTGATTCTCACTTTCCATATGCATACAGTGAAATTTAGTGGTGACCACCCAGATGAGAACCAGCAAAGGCTATTTATTGCTATAGTGAGGGAGTCAGTCACCATCACTTACACTTCGCAGAGATTCAAAAGCAGGCAGAGGAGTGGGAAAGTTTTATAGGGGTAAAAAAGGGAAGGCTTCAGCTGTTCCCTGAGCAGAGGCTATAGGTTTTGGGACCCTAAAGGCAAGTTAACTCAAAGCAGGGCATCCTCTGTGAATGCTTAGGGGAGCATATTGGCTTTCTCCTTTTGGTTCTAAATTGGAAGTGAGGGCAGAAATTAGGGAGGTTGTCAGTTACCAATCAAGAGCTGGTTGTTTAGGGTCGACTGCTTCCTGGAGTGTTTACTGCAGACTATGAGTCTTTCACAGGTAGGTGGTCTGGTCATTGTCCATTTGTATACCCAATCTCTCAGTCCTTTCTGCTTGACTTTGTAGATCAATTCCATCCTCCTGACTTGGACGCTGTGTGTCCTGAGGCAGAAGATTTCCAGTGTCAATGCTGAAGTCTCAACACTCAAAGATACCAGGTGCAGACCCTCCTTTCTTTCCTCTCCTTTTCCAATCTCCCTCATTTTCCCCACAAACATTCACTGAGTACCTTTCATATGCCTGGTCCTGTGCATAGGACAGAAGAGCACAGTGTCTAGATTTGGGGTCTCAAATGTCAGGTCTGCCACTTATAAGCTGTATGACCTTAGGCAAGTTACATAACCTCTCTGAAACTGTCTCCTCATCTGTATACTAGGGATGCTAACATTGCGCACTTTATCTGGCTTATGAAACAGTAACACAGTTACCAAGAAGAGTGTTTCCTATGTTGAAACTATTAATATATTTTCTAACTCATCTACTGTGCACAATGATATGTGCATATTTGCAAAAACAGAATCTTGCCATCTACCTTATATTTGTAGTGATTTTTTTCTCTTAATAATGTCATGAATATTTTTCAATTTAACTAGACATTCTTTGACAATATCTTTTTTTGGTAAAACATTCAGTGTAAGAACGCAGCACAGCTTACTTAAATCGTGCCTTATTCATGGACCATTCACGTTGTTTCTGATTTCTTGGGGCGAGTTGGGCTATTATAAACAATGCAGTTTTGAATACCCTTGTAGATAGATCCTTTTCCACGTCGGTGGTTGTTGGATCATAACAGTAGGCATAAAACTGCCTGAGTCAGATGGCAGGTTGGATTGTCACACTTTCAATATATATTGCAAATTGTTTTCCAGAAAATTTGTTTCCATTTGCAAGAGTGCTTGTTTACCTACAGATTTGCCAACACCAGAATGTATCACTTTTGTTGTGTCTTTTTGCTGATTTAATAGGTGAAAGATTCTATCATATTATGTTAGGTTTGTATATATTATTTTGTCTTACAGATATGGGACATTTTCATACTTTTATAGGCCATTTGTGTTTCTTTTTTTTTTTAATTTTATTTTTTATAAACATATAATATATTTTTTCCCCAGGAGTACAGGTCTGTGAATCACCAGGTTTACACACTTCACAGCACTCACCATAGCACATACCCTACCCAATGTCCATAACCCCACCCCCCCAAACCCCCTCCCCCCAGCAACCCTCAGTTTGTTTTGTGAGATTAAGAGTCACTTATGGTTTATCTCCCTCCCAATCCCATCTTGCTTCATTTACTCTTCTCCTACCCCCTTAACCCCCATGTTGCATCTCCTCTCCCTCATATCAGGGAGATCATATGATAGTTGTCTTTCTCTGATTGACTTATTTCGCTAAGCATGATCCCCTCTAGTTCCATCCATGTCGTCGCAAATGGCAAGATTTCATTTCTTTTGATGGCTGCATAGTATTCCATCGTGTATATATACCACATCTTCTTTATCCATTCGTCTGTTGATGGACATCTAGGTTCTTTCCATAGTTTGGCTATTGTAGACATTGCTGCTATAAACATTCGGGTGCACGTGCCCCTTCGGATCACTACGTTTGTATCTTTAGGGTAAATACCCAGCAGTGCAATTGCTGGGTCATAGGGTAGTTCTATTTTCAACATTTTGAGGAACCTCCATGCTGTTTTCCAGAGTGGTTGCACCAGCTTGCATTCCCACCAACAGTGTAGGAGGGTTCCCCTTTCTCCACATCCTCGCCAGCATCTGTCATTTCTGGACTTGTTCATTTTAGCCATTCTGACTGGTGTGAGGTGGTATCTCATTGTGGTTTTGATTTGTATTTCCCTGATGCTGAGTGATATGGAGCACTTTTTCATGTGTCTGTTGGCCATCTGGATGTCTTCTTTGCAGAAATGTCTGTTCATGTCTTCTGCCCATTTCTTGATTGGATTATTTGTTCTTTGGGTGTTGAGTTTGCTAAGTTCTTTATAGATTCTGGACACTAGCCCTTTATCTGATATGTCGTTTGCAAATATCTTCTCCCATTCTGTCAGTTGTCTTTTGGTTTTGTTAACTGTTTCCTTTGCTGTGAAAAAGCTTTTGATCTTGATAAAATCCCAATAGTTCATTTTTGCCCTTGCTTCCCTTGCCTTTGGCGATGTTCCTAGGAAGATGTTGCTGCGGCTGAGGTCGAAGAGGTTGCTGCCTGTGTTCTCCTCAAGGATGTTGATGGATTCCTTTCTCACATTGAGGTCCTTCATCCATTTTGAGTCTATTTTCGTGTGTGGTGTAAGGAAATGATCCAATTTCATTTTTCTGCATGTGGCTGTCCAATTTTCCCAACACCATTTATTGGAGAGGCTGTCTTTTTTCCATTGGACATTCTTTCCTGCTTTGTCGAAGATTAGTTGACCATAGAGTTGAGGGTCTATTTCTGGGCTCTCTATTCTGTTCCATTGATCTATGTGTCTGTTTTTGTGCCAGTACCATGCTGTCTTGATGATGACAGCTTTGTAATAGAGCTTGAAGTCCAGAATTGTGATGCCACCAACTTTGGCTTTCTTTTTCAATATTCCTTTGGCTCTTCGCGGTCTTTTCTGGTTCCATATAAATTTTAGGATTATTTGTTCCATTTCTTTTAAAAAAATGGATGGTACTTTGATAGGAATTGCATTAAATGTGTAGATTGCTTTAGGTAGCATAGACATTTTCACAATATTTATTCTTCCAATCCAGGAGCATGGAACATTTTTCCATTTCTTTGTGTCTTCCTCAATTTCTTTCATGAGTACTTTATAGTTTTCTGTGTATAGATTCTTAGTCTCTTTGGTTAGGTTTATTCCTAGGTATCTTATAGTTTTGGTTGCAATTGTAAATGGGATTGACTCCTTAATTTCTCTTTCTTCTGTCTTGTTGTTGGTGTAGAGAAATGCAACTGATTTCTGTGCATTGATTTTATATCCTGACACTTTACTGAATTCCTGTACAAGTTCTAGCAGTTTTGGAGTGGAGTCTTTTGGGTTTTCCACATATA